>NC_090936.1:596837118-597442951 GCF_040938575.1 Ambystoma mexicanum
AAACATATGTAAGGTGTAGCTACACAAGTGCAGGTGACGCCTTTGGAGTCATCCTCACAAGGTTTAGAAATGTCATCCAATGCCAGGAATTTCGTCACATGCCTGACATATTCACCACACGTAAGGTAAAGGTTCACATATGCAGGGACTTCGATAAAATGCTAAGGGCAGCCTCAAATGCCTTCTGATGTGGTTTATTAATCTCTTGTATACTGATCATATTTAAGGCACAGCCTCACATCTCCAGTTGCTGTGACCATATGCCCAGTGCAGTCCCATTTGCCCCTCTGGTGACATTTAATGCCAGATAATGCTGCATTACAAAAATCAATATTTTATATAGGGCTTAATGCCAGTTTGTCATGCTTCTAAGCACTGTAATAATATGCTGCATTCATACACAATTAGATGGTAAGGTACTTACTAACCTCAGAAGCATGAAGGGGTGAATTGCCCCTGCAGTGTTTTAAGTTTGTGAGGTGCAAGCGAAACTCATGTCAGAGGCCATTCCTTAACTAGTTGAGCTATCCACTCTGAGAACATGCATTGGACGGTGCAGCCTGACACATGCAGTTGCTACCATCATATGCTAAGAAGAGCCTGAAATAGTGCACCAGGTGTAACTATTTTGCAAATATACTAGTAAGCATCGATCGCCAGATCTTCACTTTCCACTTCATGCCATGTATTAGGTGTGTTGCGGGCTGTTGGCACCTATTTTCTTTAGCACAAAAAAATGGAGCAGTCAAGAGCGGTGTTGGGCTGGTCTCTAAAACACTGAAAGAAACAACAAAAATCGACCCCTAAATGTTCCTCACTTATGTAAAAGCAGCACAGTTCCAATCGGATAAGGAGGATTCCTGGTGAAGCACAGACAGTAAGTGTGTAAAATATTACTTATACTTCAAATGAGTGCAAGCAAAGCAGTGATGCTTACTTTCTGAGCATTTGGGCACAGGTGAAAGCTGGGCAGGGGGACAGTCTCCTCACACAGTCTCATGCTTCAGAGGCAGTCACTCACTGAATGGTAGCCCTGCCAGTTTCTGTCCCTCGTACACATAGAGGTTACAAACGCAATGCCAGGGGTAACCAACGCTGCTGCATGTATGTACCTCTACATTGATTCTCTGCTGGGTGATTACCTGCCTGAGGTTATTCTCACAACCCAACCGAGTGTCACCCTACTTGGCTTGAGTCCATGAACAGCTCAGATTACCAAAACAGACTGCCGCGTTGTTGTTTTATGAGCCCATGTGTTAGCCCCTCTCTCATGGGGCCGCTCCACGCACACCAAAAGACCACGCAGGAGCCATTGTGCTCTATGACCTCCTCTTTATTCCTCCATACTCTTACTGACCTGCCTCTTCCTTTGCCCCTCCCTTTCCTCCCGCTTCCCGCTCCCTCCCATAGTCCTGGGCTCCCCTCTTAAAGGGGCTCTGTCCCTTTTCCCACTTACAACACCTCCCCCTTGCTTAACATGAGACTTCCGGGGTCACATTTGCTCGATGAGACGTTGGGGTCTCTTTGTGGCTCGGTGGGGCCTGCCTGGTTGCTCCTGGGTCTCTTCCACGCTCTCTCGTTGCGGTGCTTCATAAGTCTTTGCTCTCTCCTTTTCTTTCCTCTCGATCGCTTCTCCTTTTATTGGTTCCTGCTCTTCAAATTATAGCTCGTGGAGGAGGGAGTCCTTTGGCGTCATTTTGCCGTAGTTCTCTGTCATAGTTGTCACCTGCTCTCTGTCCCTTGTCGCTAGGATGGGGTCTGCGCGGTTTGTCTGTCCTCTGGTTTTGTTTTCTTCTCCCGCATCTTGCTCCGGCACGTGGTCCTTCTTGTGGGTTGCTCCGAATGACCTATAGTGAATGCTGATGAGTGCCTGCTGTAGTGCTGTCCGGTGGCTGAGACGGCTGTGCCCTATGGCGGGACTCGGTATCATGCGGATGGCGTTAGACACTCTGTGGCCTCCTTGGGTTGGGTCGCGTCTTGACGGACCTTTTGGCTGCAGTGTCTGTGCGGTCCTCCATTGGCCGGCATGGTCCTGGAGTTTGTCTAGGGGTTGTTCTTCCGCCCGTGTCTGGTACAGTTGCCTTGTACCAACGTTTCCTGTGGCTTCCGCATTCCCTCCCCCGTATGATATCTTGAAGGGTTCTGGGTGGTTGTGAGACTCATAGTTCTCTCGCAGGACGGGTGAGGTTCATGTGTCAAGTGCTGGTCCGTCCTCTTTTGGGTGGGTCAACCCAGGGTGGAGGGGGTGTGCATGCCCGTGATGTCTAGAAGGGCTGGTGTTCACGGTCTCTGTGTTTTTTCCGGTCTCTGACAGTGCCATCGGTAAGTTCGGGTATCTTTCCTGGGCAGGTGGTATCGGTCGATATGCAGCACTTGTGGGTGCTTGTGTTCTGCATTTTGCTTGAAGGTGACCTTCCTGGCCACAGCGCCAGCATGTTCGTCCCAAGGCTGAATATGGTTGTCCGTGTGTGTGTTTCCAGCCCCGCCTGTGGAATTGCTCTTTGCTTGGGTTTTGTTGCCGGTGTCTTCTGAGTTTATGCTGTCTCCAGGGTTGAGTGGCCTTGGACTGTTGCGGTTGCCTTTCCGTGAGGGCCGCGATGGCGTTGCGTTGAACTTGCCTCTCAATGGTGGTTGCCTGTGCGTCAACTCTCTCGTAGGTTTTTGCCAGATTTCGTATTTTCGCTAGGGGTAGGGGCTTTATGAGAAGGTGTTTTCTGAATGTTGACGAGGTGCACCCTTCTATGATCCTTAATCTTATGGCTTCTTCGTCATTGAAGTTGGTGAAGTCGCAGTCTCCTCTCTTTTGCTGGAGACGTATGACGAACTCCCCAATCGATTCGTGTGGACGCTGCCTGTGTTGGTTGAATGCAAGGCGTTCGTAGTCTTTGTTGGATCCTGTTATGAGTTTGTCGTTTAGTGCACCTAGGAGACGTGGGTACGTGGTTTTGTCTGTAGCTGGGATTGTCTTGATGATGTCCTTTACCTCTTTTCCTACCAGGTTCCTAAATATGCTAATTTTGTTTGGCGGGTCTTTGTTCCCAATTGCACCTAAAAAGTCCTCAAATTCTTCCATCCACTCTTCCCATCGTTGGCCCTAGTCGTGACATGGGTTTAATGTGAAAGGGGCGGGTCTCCTCATTAGGCTTGCGTGAGAGGAGGGTGCTCCTGGTACTGGTAGTTGGGCATTGGTGTTCGCTGCATCCGGGGCCGACATGATGGTGTCGCTTGGTCTGCTTTCGTTAGTCCGGTGGCACGTGGGCGTTGGTCAGTTAACTCTTGGTGTTATGTCTTCCTGATTGGGTCTCACGTGGGAGGCACAGGCTTTCTTTCTTTTGTTGTGGTTTGGCTGGTTTAGCTGTATGGTCTCATTAAATGTTGTGTGTGGGGGGGGCACAGGGTTTCTTTCTCCCTCGTAGCGTCGCAAACTCCTTTATTTTTGAATGTCATTTGGGGGGACACAGGGTTTCCCTCCTTCTTTGGCTTTGGGAGTCCCTTTTATTGTTTTGGCTTGTCTCTGTTGTCTGTATGGGTGTCACTCATGGGAGACACAGGGTTCCTCTCTCTGCTGTGGCGGTCTCTGTCGCACAATTGCTTTAATGTCACACGGGGAGACACAGGGATTCCTTTCTGCCGTAGCGTTCTTAGCTTATTATCCCCTTGGGTGTCACGTGGGGAAACACAGGGATTCCTTTTCTGTATGGTAGTTCTCCATATTATTTTATGTGTCACGTGTGGGAGACGCGAGGTTCCTTTTCCCCCTTTTTTTTCGACCCCCGACAGAACACCTTACTTGTTGGGGTTACAGTTGCCGCGGTCCTTTTATTCTCCTCCTCTTGTTGCCGCCGATGGATGAAGCGGGCAAACGGCTGGGCCTGCTGCGCTATCACGGTTGCTGCAGGCGTGGTCTTCTCCTCGCTGTTCGGCGGCTCCGTAGTCTTGGTGGCGGCTCCTCTTCCTGCTCGGGTCCCCTTGTGCGTTGGCCTCCCCCTGCCGTGGGATTTGTTCCGACGGCTCTGCTGGGCTACCCTTGGCGGCTCCTCCTTCAGCTGGTCTTCGGTCGGCGGTCCTCTCTGCTGTCGGGTGGGCTCCCGCGACGTCTTCCCTCTGCTGGGCTGCGTCCTGCGGTCCTCTCTGCTGTCGGGTTGGGCTCCCGCGACGTCTTCCCTCTGCTGGGCTGCGTCCGGCGGTCCTCTCTGCTGTCGGGGTGGGCTCCCGCGATGTCTTCCCTCTGCTGGGCTGCGTCCTGCGGTCCACTCTGCTGTCGGGGTGGGCTCCCGCGACGTCTTCCTTCTGCTGGGCTCACAGACCCTCCTCCGGAGCTTCATCTGCTGCGGGTGCACGGGTCCACCATCCCCTCCGCTGCTGGGCACACGGGCCCCTGTTCATGGCGGGCACACGGACCCCAGGTGCTGCTGGGCACACCGGCCTCCACCTCCTCAGCTGCTGGGCGCGCAGGCCCTACCACCCTTTGGGCGCACAGACCCAGCCGCTCACGCGGGCTTGCAGGTCCGATGGTGCTGGGCACGCAGGCCCACTGCGGGCACTCAGGCCCCCTTATAATTGCAGGGCGCTCTGGCCCACCTCTGTTCCTGGGCGCACAGGCCCACTGCAGGACACACGGGTCCACCACGAGGGCACACAGGCCCGTTACTCTGGGCGCGCAGGCCCGCTGCAGGGCTCACGGGCCCACCTCCTACTGCCGGGCAAACAGGCCCCGTTGCCACTGGGCACACGGGCCGCCATTACTGCTGGGCGCACAGGCCCCCGTCGCTGCTGGGCAAACGGGCCCCCGTCGCTGATGGGCACACAGGCCCCCGTCGCTGCTGGGCACACGGGCCCTCCATTGTTGCTGGGCGCGCGGGCCCTTCACTGCTGGGCACACGGCCCCCGTCGCTGCCGGGCACACGGGCCCCCGTTACTGCTGGGCACTCGGGCCCTTCACCATTTCCTCCACGGCGCGGGACGTTTCCCTTCATCGCCAGTTGTTAGCCCCTCTCTCATGGGGCCGCTCCACGCACACCAAAAGACCACGCAGGAGCCATTGTGCTCTATGACCTCCTCTTTATTCCTCCATACTCTTACTGACCTGCCTCTTCCTTTGCCCCTCCCTTTCCTCCCGCTTCCCGCTCCCTCCCATAGTCCTGGGCTCCCCTCTTAAAGGGGCTCTGTCCCTTTTCCCACTTACAACACCATGATCGGCCCAGACGTCGCTGCCTCAGGATGTGAGACCACAACAGGCTCCCGTTGTTTTTTGAGCCCATGAACGGCTCAGACATCCCTGCCTCCGGATGTGACACCACAACAGACTGCCGTTGTTTTTTTATGAGCCCATGAACGGCTCAGACGTCGCTTTCTCATGATGTGAGAGCACAACAGACTGCCGTTGTTGTTTTATGAGCCCATGACATGTGACACCACCACAGACTGCGGTTGTTTTTTATGAGCCCATGAACTGCTCAGACGTCGCTTTCTCGCGATGTGAGAGCACAACAGACTGCCGTTTTTGTTTTATGAGCCCATGAACGGCTCAGAGGTCGCCGCCTCAGGATGTGAGACCACAACAGGCTCCGGTTGTTGTTTTCTCAGGCTCCATCCAGGCTCTGGGCTATGGCCTCAGCATGCTCTTGGCAACTTGTACTCCATGCCCTCTGACCTCTGTCATGATTTATGGCTGGTCTTTTCCGGGGAGCTTTACTCCAGCTTTTCCAACCTCACTGACTCTGGATCCTTGAACCCAAGGTCAGGGTCCGATAGTTCCTTGGTCACTTCCTGTGTGTATCTCCGAGTCCCAGGGGTTTGGGATACCTGTTCTCTAGTCTGCACACACTCTTCATTCACAGGGGGTGGAGGGCAGGAGGGCTAGGGGGTTGGGGAAAGGGAGAGGCTCCTTGGGCTTCTTATTATACAACGTCTAGAGGTCACATAATGAAGCCGGTAGCTTCCCTTGCCCCCTGGGCCTCCCGGTCTCCCTTAAATGCCCCCCACAGTGTGACTTTATCACAGTAACTGTTACAGTGCATAAAACAAACTCACAATATTTCTGATGTGGACATTCTTGCAAACTGAACGCCTTAAAGTGCGACTGTATCTTGGCCGCCCAGCTTCTCTCCTAATTACATGGCCTTGAATGCTCGACCACTGTTACCACAAGGAGAGCCCATGGGTGCCCCTGCCCTGCATAGACCACTTGCCCATTTGGACTCAGCACTATGGGTCAATGGGAGCTCCTACAATGGTGGCAATAGCAATATCACATGGAATTGTGTCGAGAGGTTTATATTATTGTTAATTTTGCATTGGCTAATGCACATAACGAGTGGTGACATGTTGCTGTATTTTCAGTTCCCAAGGAAGACCAATCCGGGACAAATGCCGTAGATGACAAAAAAGGAATCGTGCCAGTGGTGCCACCCGCTGCCAATTTACCAGCACCATCCCCTGTGATAAGAGTGCCATCAGTGCGTCCGCAGGTGGAAAATCTACCCAAAAATATACCCATTAATTCAGGTATGGTTATCATTGTGTACTGTTTCCTCTGTTAAAATATTTGAATGAGAGCCCCATTAGAGCGTACACTGGTGCCAATTCTACCCAGAAATATCTCAGTGGCTCAGGTAAGTTTATTATATTTTATTCTGTCTCTTCAAATTAAATATTTGATTAAATGTAACATCTGTCGGTATCAACAGCATGCCCTGTGAAGAATGCACTGAGCTTTTCGAATCCATAGAACACAGGCCTGCAACCTGCAGCTATAGATACATTATGGACTACGACTTCCATGATCCCTCACCATTGATTATAATGGGTAGGGATAAAGGGAGATGAAGTCGAAAACATTCAGAGGTCAATGGTATCAGACTCATGCCATAGAGCACATCCCAGTGAACATGCCTCCTTGGCATTTACATACATTCATTACAGGGACAGGAGCAGAGCTTCATGTGGGCTCGATCTTTGAAAGGGTTTGCAGTGTCTGGTCCCATCACATTCCTTGGATCCCTCAGGGACCAAAGAGACATCTCTAAATCAACTGATCCCCTCTTTAACCAGGAAGGCAAGTTTAGGTCAGCTGGTCCCTTGTGTGGCCGGTTAAGCATCTTCAAGTGAGCTGATCACTGCACCTCTGTTGAGGATTGCCAGTGGTTCAGTACTCTACTGATGGCTTTGCATGTGTACCTGGGGACATTGGTGTTGACATCCACAGGCAAGATAGGCCTGGTCCCCAGTATTCTGCAGACCTTCACCCCTATGAAGGGCTACACAGGGTTTAGACTTTACCTTTCTGCTGCTGAATGCACAGTAGAACAGGGCCCTAGAAATTGCATTCTGCAGACATGGCATGCAGTTAACCAGTACACTGAGGTTCCTCGGATCTATGGTGAATTGCAAAGGGTTCAGTACTATTCCAATGCTGTTGGATGGCCACATAGGGTGTGAGAAACCTGAACATGTTGCCATAGCTAGTCCCCGGGGATCTTTCAACCAGGTGGCCAGGACATGGCCATCACTATTGGATACAGTTCCGGGGGATGCACCAGTGAGGGAGGATAACCTGGATGGGGGGGGGGGTCCTCCGGGAGTGGGAGTTGGACACGGATGGGTGAGACGCAGTATCCCCCTTCCTTTAACACCTACAAGCAGGAGAGAGCAGAGCTCCTGTGCCCATGGTACCGGCCTTGACCCCAGGTAAGACAAAAGCCAAGCTGTTCAGCACAGGCGGTGAGTCAAAGGGAGACACAATAAGAACTGGGCTGTGTTGAGTGAAAAGTGCAAAGTGGCAAGTTTGAAACAAGTGTATTGAACTGTGTAATGAACTATAACATGTGATAAGGGGAGACCAGCTGCAGGGGGAAAAGCGGCACCACGTGGTTGCTCATTCAGAGACTCTGATCGATCCCCATCTGAACAGAACTTCAGATACCAGAAGGCCGTGGGAAGGCCACCAAAGTAATCAAAGTGGTCATACGTGAGGGTGAAGCAAAATCCCTGTACAATTGAAAGACTTTGATCTACAATCTAAGTGAAAGAAAGGGAAGTGAATCCCAAAGTGAAAGGAAACAAGGGCAGCGAATCCCAGGGGAGGGCTCAGTCTAAAGTCCTAAGAAACAGTGTATTTCGAACTGTTTAAAAAGACCTTAACATTTACGGAATACGATACGTGAAGGGTCAACCCAGAGTAGGGGGACCCAGGGTGACGCCATCACCCTATCTGTACTGTGGATTACAATTGAGAAGGATCAGTCCAGAAGAGGAGGACCTAAAAGGGTGAACAAGTATCACCATAACGAACATTCATTTTGATTAAAAGAACTTTTGTTTTTTTTATTTGAACAGTTCAGGCTTGAAGGCAAGAGTTTTTCAGAGGAAATGGAACTTGGGCATCGATGGTCCTGAGAACTGCCGTCTCGTGCTCTAGAAGCCAGAGACAGTGCTGTGCTCCAAGCTCCCATCCTACCCCGTGCTAAAACGTGAGGAAGGGAGACCCAATTCACCAGATCACATCTGGGCTAATTTTTTTTAGAACACTTCTTTCTTTTCTTAAGAACTATCCCACACCCCCTCTTGTAGTAGCAGTAAGGTTTGGCAATATGTTTCTTAGTATAGGCCCTTTTATTTTGACACAACGGCACTAGGGCTGCCTTATTTTTCATTTGATGGTGGCGCTTGCTCCCTTCTTAGATTTAGGTTTAGATTAGGCATTTTTCCAACCTGCATACAGCATTTAATTGTCCAATAAACACCTTTGAACTGTGATCACTAGTGTCTCTCTTACTTGTTGTCACCCTGAGTTCTTCACATGGGTCATAGAAGACAAGGTCTGAAGCCCCAATCAGCAATGCCTTCCGCACGCTGAGGACCTTCTGTCCTATGACTTTATAGCAGATCTCGTCGTCAAGCATCGAAAGGATGCCAAACGTAGCGAGTTGGATTTGGAAAGACTGTTTGAGGCACGACTGTTTGCGGCTGCACCCATACACACTCCATTTAGACATGAGTGGCTATTAGGTCTTGGCCAACCTCGCATAACTTTAATGGCTGAAATGCACACATGCATAATAGCACCTCCCAAATGTTTGGACTCCGGTCCCTCCAAGGGCGTTCAACCAAAAGCGTGTTGGGACCATAATTGTGGGGAAAGGCGCTATAACAAATGACAAAATGAATGAATGAATGAATGAATGTGCATAATTGAGATAATGGTTTTAGGGTCAGGAACAACGGGTGGCAGAGGATGGTCACAGCACCACTTGTTAGTAAGGTTCAAACATCCCCTATGCCAGAGATGTGCAACAACTGGGACCTGCTGAACAGTAACCTGCACACAGGCTGTTTTATATTTCTTGATACTTGGGCTGCTGGAAAGCCCCGTCGTCTCCTGAGAGCTTTCCCTGGTTCTGGTGAAGAGACTTTACTTGGTGCAGAAGCTAGTAGCTCCAGTGTGGAGGAGTGTTAGCCTCTTCAAGCTCCTATGCACATTAACCCCTTAAGTGCTAAGGGCGAGTATGTTCATCTTAACTTCACATAAGTAATCACTGTAGGCTCGGCCCACTACTGCAGTTGTTTTTAAGGGGTTGTCTTCAGGGCATAACATTGGGCGTGCGAGCTGTGTCTGCTCATGTGGGGTCTATAGAAAGCACGTAGAGTGGTGACCCCACAGCGCCTATGTCTAACGTAACAAGCAGACAGCCTTCATTGTCTAATTTGACTTCACATGATGATCAAAATGGCGTCTGAGATCGCTGCAGAACCTTGTAAATGATGTTCTCCTGCCGGACCTGGCCATTACTAGATGATGTTCTCCTGCCGGACCTGGCCATTACTAGAGTCAGTGATCCTTCTGCCCTCCAATCATATGCCAAATACTTCCTGTATTCAAGAAGACTTGACCATTGAAACGAAGGCTCTGACATCCCCCCTCTTCAGTGGCTACTCAGGGCCACTGCGGGCAATTGCGCACCTGATGCTAGCATTTAGTGCTGGTCCGCTACGCCCCAGGCCCTTCAATCCATTTGCACCCTACTGTACGGCATATTACCATTAGAAACACTGCTTTCTCATCATTTAAGTACATGATTTATTTAGATTTTTCTTGATAACCTCAGTGACTCCCTTTGTGAATATTTTTGCGCAATGTTTAAAAAATCCAAACGACTGATGATGCTGTGTGTCCACCTTGCCACTTCAATGCCAGTGTTTGCCAATAGCTTCTCTCTTTCCATTGACGTGGTCTCTTTGCCCATCCCCTTTTTGCCACAGACCAGGAGTCAGCCTGCTACCTACTACCTAGGCCTAGACAGGGTGGTTTTGCTTAAAATCCTATTACCTCCAAAAAGCTATTCTCTTTTAATCTGCCTCCCTTCAGACCATTCCACAGCAGCATGCTGCAACTTCATGCAGAGATCCTAAGGTACTAGGCAAATCTAGCACCTTAGCAGGAAGGCGCAAGCGGTAGTACTCTCTGAACTCAGAGCAGGACATCAGGCGCATTATCAGCATAATGGTATTTTAAATCATACCACATTCTCTCACGCCTCGTTCAAAGATCCAGCAGGTCCTTGGGCTGAATTACGTAGCAAGAAGTTGGACTGTGGTTGTATAACCTGGTAAGATATCCCTTTCTGCAGGGATCCGTTCAAAGAGGTGTAAATGCTGCCCGCATGGCCTGGCAGCAGGGTGACGATATCAGTGTTCAGGAAGTAGGGTTACCACATGATCCTGTGTCACCAGGGCTTCTTCTCGTCTGGGGCTTTGCTTTATCTTTCCTTTCACTTTAATCCATTGTATTCAAGTAAAGTGATGCAAGATTACAACTCCCAGAATGCAATTGATGGGGAAATGAAAGTCCAGGACCGCACCATGCTGCCCCAAGTGACATGAAGTTATCTAGTAACCTTAAGTAGAATTGTTGTGATTGAAGTTTGACATAAATTCCATTAGTTCCCTGGGGGCGTGGGGGTGGAATGGGTGCTGGCCAATCAGGATGGATGCTCTGTACTTGGGCTGTATTCTAAGGTACAAGCTCACGTTCCGAGCACCATGGTTAGCTAGCGCTCCCTTCCTTTCCCCACTCCCCCTCACCTTTGCACCCGTGTCATTTCCTACACGGGTGCCAACGTTGTCTTTTTTTAAAATCTAAAACAAGCAAAACTCACCTTTACAGTGCAGCCTGGTGCTACGCATTGCTGGTGTCCTTGAAGTCCCTTTTCAATGTTGCTGATTTCACCGCCATCTACAATGAAAACGGACTTCCAGCACACCAACACTGCACGGTGCCGGGGCACGCTGTAAAGGTAAGTTTCCTTTTTTTTATTAAAAAAAAAAAAATACACCATTCGCACCCGTGTAGGGAACTACATGGGTGCTAATGGTGATTTAGCGTGCTCACCCTTACGGTAACATGCGCTCAGGCCCTTAACTTGGGCAGCAGGCCGTTACCTACAGGGTCGGCCCGCCACCTCGGGGCATATGGCCTCAAAAAAACATGTTGCATTGTATGTCATGACATGTTAAGGCTGACCTGTCGCTATTATTTCAGTTCCCAAAGTTGAAGAATCAGAAGCAGAAGATGAGAAAAGAGTAGCCCTGCCAGTGGCGCCAGCTGCCGCCAAGCTACCACAACCACGGTCCTCTGCTCTGAGTGCCCCACTTGACCGTCGGCCTGCAGAAAATCCACCAAAGAATGTATCAGTTAACTCAGGTATGGTTATCACATTTTTGCCCTGTTATTCCTGTAAAAATATGTGATCTAAGGCAACATCAGCCAATAGGACAAGCATTGCCTGTGGAGAATGTGATGAATTATTATATCGTAATAGCTCATTATCCAATGAATACTTGAACAATCCTCTTAATAAAAACTGGACATTTATATTTAGACCCATCAGAGAGCCACACACTAAGATCCAGGTGCACTCTGTCTTTCAAAACGCTTTCAACGTCTGGTGCCATCAGCCTAAAACGTGAGGAAATGTTGCCTGCAGGCATGGTATGAAGTGTCCGCACTGCAGCTATGACCTTTAACTCTATGACCCCTATACGCCAGGCCCCGGTGTTAACCCCTCGACCCATCTGTGAAGTTTCCTGAGGTAGCCTGCTACATGGGGCGAAGCTGACTCTGGCTCAGCATTTAGACAGCTCAGGTCATGGTTTTAGGGTCATCGGGAAGCTGGTGGAGCTCCTACATGATAGTGATATGTTCAAGCAACCCCTAAACTAAGCCTTTGATGTGCAATACGGAATAACCTCGACATCGGGTGCCTGATGTAAGGGCAGATCTGTGTTACCTGAAATCTGGACAACAGGAAGGCCTCCTCACCTTCAGAGCTCCCCTTTGTGCTGGTAAAGAGACAACAGATGGTGGAGAACATAATATTTCAAACTCATATATAAATTAAGGGTTTATCCTCATGGCAGAACATGGAAAGGGCGATCCACATGCCTCCCATTAGCCAATAGGAGAGTCTATAAAACCTCCTTTGGATAACATCACACACAAACACAGCCTTCATCCCCTGTCATCTGAAATGGTTTCATGTGAATTAGAGATGGAGTTTCTCGAGATGGGTTATCCAACTCCAGACTGTGAGGGCTGGATCCATATCTGGTTTTCAGGATACCCCTCATTAATATTTATGAGATATATGTTCGGTGATGAGCTCAGTCTGCACCAGAACTCTTGGTTAGCAAGCTATTGTGTGAGGAGCTGCAGCAAAGTTTTTCAAAGACACTGCACCTTTAATTCCTTGGACCTCCCTATAAAATCTACGTCAAGGCGCGGAGTGCGGTGCGGAGTTCGGTGACGAGTTCAGTCTGCACCAGTCCACGCCAGCCCGCCCAGACCGCACAAGCGAACGCTTGTTTGTAAGCATCCAGATGACTTGGGTTTCAGCGGGAGCTGCAACCCTGCAAGGACCGCAGACGTGGAAAAAATCGCTGCTGTTTCGACGGAAACCCGTGAACATGGCCGTAGTGCCGCAGGAGGTAAGAAAATCCAAAGCTTATACTATTGGCGGGTTAAATGCTGAAATGTGCCCTGAAACACACATGGGCAGTGACACAGTGCCGTCTTTAGTAAAATGAACATCAAGACTAGTAGACGCCTCTCTGTTAAACATGCAAATGTTCCAAAAAAATAAGCAGGCACTGATCATGGCTGAGAGTAAGTCTAGTCTGCTACAACACGATCACAATGAGGTGGAGCTTTTAGCATTTCCTTCGCCTTCAATATATATTGATGCAATTGACTTTGTGCAGGATTCACCTTTTGAAATGACTGACTCAGACCTCATGGCGATAAAGTTGCACAGTGATGACATGCCAGACAAAAACCAAGGAGAAGAGCCAGAGTTAACAAGTGATTTAAGCCATGACTTAAACCATGACTTAAGCCACGATAGGACTGGAGCTGATCGGGAGGTGACCGATAAATCTCAGTGCCAGCAACCGGAACAAATTCACCCTGATACCCTGCCCCTGCCTTCATGTAGCATGAAGATGCCGTTGTCACAAGGGCCTAATAGCTCAACAGAGCCATTGAAACCAGCCCAAACACTGGTTCGGGCAGATGAGGCCCCAAATAAGATAAAAGACAGGGTTGAAAAAATGGGTGGTATAGTCAATGACTGCGACAAACAGGAAGTAGAAGTACAACTGCAAAGTAGTAATGCAAAACAGTTAACTGAAACACCACGACGATGCTACCCCATGGAAGCAGAAGCAGTTGAATTGACAGCCAGGCAAGTCCGCTTTACTGAAAGATTAAAGGCAGACTTCCTAGTAATACAGGCTCGTTTAAATGAAAGTTATACTAGCAAACACCTCAACAAAGATGGGCTGATGCAAAAGGGCATATCTCATAAAAATAGAAAACTACCTCTAAACAAAACCCCCACTAAGAAAATTGTATTACCAGCGCTCTTAGATGAAGGGAGTACAAACAAGTCAGTAAAAAAGGAGTGGGAAAAGAGGAAAAGTGATACACAACCAGGAAAACATGGGCTTCCGTAAGAAGATTTCTCCAGTTGCAGCATTGGTGAATCTACATTAGGAAGTATAGAACAGGAGCAAAATGTTAAAAATGACCTATCAACAGCAGCGGGTATTCAAATACACAATAATGTGTTGGCTGCAACGTCGATTGCCCTCCTACCTTTCATGAAGCTATATGAATCTTTAAACGACGCAGTACGAGACCAAATGTCAATGTTAGCAACAATGCAAAATAAGCTCCTGTCCTTAGATGTCTTTGCTCAAAATATAGCATCAAGGATGGACCATGAAGCTCAAACCTCCTCAAGATGGCAATCACGCCTTTCTGATGTCGCCCGATAAGCGAAGGGAGATAATGATGCCATGATTGAGGCAATTATAGAATGCACAAAATGGATGCGCCATAATGTTTCAACAAGGAAGCGCTCTGAAGAGGATGAGCTAACAGCAAATCGAAATGTGGAAAAAAACCTAAAGGCAAAAGGCAAAGAGAACGCAGATGACTTAACAGGAAAGAAAAGCCTATGTACGTCAAGCATATCAAAGGGCGTTATGGATAAAGATGTGGCACCAACTCGATTAAGCAAAGAGTTAAAAAAAGATATCACAGAAGGAAAAAGATTTGGTTGTTTTAACACCTAGACCGACAATTGAAAGCTCTTCACTAACTGGGTGTTGGGAGGCAGGTTGTGGCAGCAAACCTCCCACTGTTATGGAGAAGAACGACAGTGATTAAAACGGGCCTAAAGTGATGGATCCAAGTGTGGTTGACCCCCCAATAACAAATCTGACTAAAACACTGTCCTTTTGGATTTTTAAAAGTGCTACTAAAATACACCAGGGAGTCGGAAGTAATAATGAACAAAAAATGTATGCCAAGATCGCTCAAACGAAATGTAGTAAAAAAAAACGGGGCCAAAAGAGCACGCACAAATAATGCAAAAAAATTAATTAGAAATGTATCAACTCCTCCAAGAACAAATATATTTGTGCGAGCGGAAAAGAAGACTCAAAATAGCCAAAAAGAGACAAATGATGCTAACCAAACAGTAAAACCAATGATTGGCTCAAAAAGACCAAGAGAGAATTCTACTGCTGACCTCGTCGGAAGCTTCCATCGAGTTGTGTGAGTTTTCAACTTATTCTATTGATGACGATGAGGGCGCCATCAGTGCCACACTGGGCAAAGAACAACTCTCCCGAGGTCACACATACAACATCTGTACTTCTGGACCAAGTGAAGAAAGACCGATCGTAACCGAAAATGGTGTGCCAGTAAACAAACAGAAAATGGCAAACATGCCTGAGTCTCGATCAAATTCAAGTGATAAGGAAGGAAGAAAGTTTGAGACAAAGAAGATGGTAAAAAATGACTCCTTCATGAAATTAGATCCTAAACAAACAATAGCGCAACGTCTTAAAGCTGAGAGACAAACGTCGGAGTCACGCCTAAAATCAAATAAAAAGCAAGGAAATGGACTATGGAAAATTCAAATTAAAAATATTTTGAATGAGCAAAAAGACATCAACCTAAAAAGAGGCAATGTAATGAACTTATTACACTGTGTCCCGACATTATACAAAATAAGATCAGACGACGTTGTTGTTGTGGAATACTTGTCAGAAGATCGACCTGATTGGGTAAATCTACACATCAGATCAGGATCAATAGCAACGACGACACTCAACGCAAAAGATGACCTACTGTTCTTTGGATTTGAAGTAAAGCTTGTTGATGAGCAGATATCATAACAAAAACACAATCAACGCGACACAGGTGCACAGACTCCAAAAGAACAAAGAGGAGAGGATTTGTGGACCCAGTTAAAAGCGAATCAGCCGGTGAAAATAGTGGCCGCCCAGAAATCCTTCAGTAAAACACAACAACCTCACTTCCGGCACTAGCATAATGTCTGTAATGAGGAGAAAAATTGTGTATTATCATCATGGAATATTCGAGGCTTTGTTCATTTGTTTCAGGAAAAGTGGCTATTAGCAAAGGATTCCACTTGAATATGCCTGTAAGAAACTTGGCTAAGAGACCCACATGTTTGCGACGGTTACACTGTCTTCTTGAATCCTGCCGGAAAGAACATGTTCGGTCGTCCATTTTCAGGGCTGATCACAATGATTAAAAACAACAGTGATTGGAAAATCAAATCATCCTTAAATCCAAACATGTTTGTTCAAGAAACTATATTCGAAACCACTACCTCAAAAAACATGAATGAAAGGATGATGATGGTAATTAACATATACTGGAATCCAGTTATGATCTCGGAAGCAACATTTATTTCATCAGTAACTACTCTGATTGATGAATGTTTGATATCATTTTTAGACCCCGAAATCATAATATGTGGTGACTTCAAGACTTCAATTATGCTTGGCTTAATAAGTCGGCAGTGGTCCAAAATAAAGGCAAAACAAATGACAGCTCAGTACAAATGGACAGAGGAAAATGACGGACTAAAGAATTATCGCAAAGAGAACGTATGATGTTGAACGGTTGTACGAATGGAGACATTCCTCCAGTTTATACCTGGCAGCGGGGCAAGAGCAAAAAGACTCTACACTATATATGGGTCTCAAAGAACTTACTAGGTAAAGTCAACTCGTTGGCCGTAGTAAAGACAACCAAAAGTGATCACGATGCAGTAATCCTGACATGGGTGGGCGCGTCACAATTGAACCGGGTGATGTACACTGAAAAAATAACTATAAACAACAGAGCAAATAGGGTGTGAATAAGCGCAGAACAAGTGAGTAGAATTACAGCAGATTTCCTTAATACGGTGACACGAGACGCTGGTGTCAATTACACTCCTTTGCTGCAGAAATATGTTGTAAAGAAAAAAATCCACAATGGTGACTTTGCAGTTAAAACACACCCTTTTAGTTAAAAAATAAATGAAGCAAAGAAAGTGCTGCGAATAGACCTAAAACTACTGAAGAGACTGAATTTGGAGGATGGTCTGGTGCAGATGAAAAAGCGTCGACAAAAATACCGTAATTGGGTGAAGTCCTTTAATGTTACACGAGAGCAAGATCAGGCGGAAGCGATGTTGTGTCTAATAATGCAAAATGACAGGAGACACATCTGGGAAATTTTAAAAACTGGTTCCCTGAAATATGCATATTCACTATCAAATGGTGGTAATGGTGCCAAATGGGTAGAACATTACACGTGTGTTCGGAAACAAGAGAAGTTTAAATACGCCGTTACCATCAGACTATCCATCAGTCTGGTAGGTTATCGACTCCAAAGATGACATTGAATTGGCAATTCGGAAATTGAAGAACTCAAGGGCAGTAGGCCCTGATGGCATTTCAAATGTGTTGCTCAAAGCAAATAGTACCCTGTGGGCAAGCTTCATGGAAGCACTTTTCAAGAGAATTGCTGTAGAGAAGACCTTGCCAGCCTCGTGGCTGAGAGCATTTGTGGTTCCAGTGTTCAAGAAGGGCAGTCGAGACGATCCGTCCAACTATCACCCGATTGCCCTTCTTGACACGATTGGAAAGGTCTTTGGAGCATTCTGGCAGAAAAGGCTGACGCGCTGGGCAGAAGATGCTGTGTTGGTGGATGTGCGTCAATCTGGCTTCACAAAAGACGTAGGAGTGGAATTAAACCCATTACTCCTGAACTTGATAAAGCAGGATGCGATGAGGAGAGGTAGAAAGGTCTACTTTGCATTTATTGACCTCAGTCAGGCCTTCGACAGTATGAATCGAGATCACCTGTGGGCCAAATTAAAATCCTGGAATTGTCCTGGTGAATTGTTGCAACCTTTAAGGGCCCTACACATAAATACCTCGATTTGCGTCCGTTTGAATGCTCAAGTCGAGCTTTCTGATGTAATCAAAACTGAAAGAGGTGTGAAGCAAGGCTGCCCCCTGGCGGCGGCGCTATTTAAATTATTCATCTCAGACCTACCGGTAGCCTTACGAGGATCAAGGACTTTTCCACCACTAACAAATGGACAGCCAGTAAGCTGGGCAATCTATGCTGATGAAATTGTGTTCATAGACACTACTCAAATTGGGCTACAAAGATTGCTTGTTGCCCTACAAGGATATTGTGAGACAAATGAGCTACAAATTAACATAAAAAAATCGAAGACCATCTCGTTAGGCCAAAAAAAACAAAGGAAAAAAAACAAGTTTGTGTGGCGAATAAAGAATGAACCACTAGAACAAGTAAACAGCATACGATATCTAGGAGTATTGTTAATCACCTCAATACGTGAATGGGTGTGGACACAAGATCTTTTTGCCCGGATGCAGACTTTTGCGACGCAGGGAGCAAAACTTCATGCGGCTTTTGGCAAATTCACTCTCAAACCTGTTCTGACCTTTTATCACCAAAAAATGGTTCCAGCAATCTCATTTGGAAGCAAAGCAGGTTGGAACATCTCCTGTGACATCAAAACAAAGTTAGAAGGAAAATGTTGGCGGAGGATATTGTGTTTACCACAGAATGTATCTATAACATCAATCCGATATGAACTAGAGATTGAATCACTCTATGGAACGGTTCTGTGGAAATCGATAATGATCCTTCGAAAAATGAAATTGGTACCTGGAGCACGCCAATATGACATCCATCAGCCGACCTGCTAAATAGCTGGACGACAAAACTGTCCCTTATAATTGAAGATGCGGGTGTGTCATGGGAAGCGATATTGACAAGACCACAGACTGTAAAAAACAAATTGCGTCAAAGGAATTGGATCGGGAACGATGAAAAACAGAAAAAACTAGCCTCGACCATGGATTTTGGTACTGCTTCACAGAAACTCGATGTGATACCAAAATATTTAGCAAGGTTTCGGTCTCGATATCATCGAGATAAGTTTCTGCGTCTAAATCTGTATAAGACTAAAGAGATGGAAATGTTAAAACGAGACCCTACAACTTTAGATAACCAGTGTAGGTACTGTAGTAATCATAAAGAATCAGTGAAACATCTACTGATCGAATGTACCAAGATTTCAACACAACGTTCTTAGCATCTATATAAGTTGGCACCACAGAATGATAACATGGAAGAATGGTGGGTGTATTCGATGTCGGGCGTCAACACTCGACTGACCTGTGCAATAATCAATTTTATGGACGCATTGCAACTGGAAAAATAACATGAAAATGACAGTTCTGGAGAGGAACAAGAGAAGAGATGAGTAAAAGGAACTGATGTTTGTAACGAAAAGTTTGTCTTTTTTGTATGAAACTAAAAGTTCCAAATAAAATATATATATATATATATATATATATATATATATATATATATATATATATATATATATATACATACAATTTGCTCCCAATTCTCGGCATCAGTGATTCTCCAATCGTGGTCCACACATTTCCTTTAATAAACAGGACTGCCATGTTGCAAACAAGTGCCGTACAACCTGCCCTTTTAACAGCCCCTTTGTGCAACTGGTGCTCTTTTTCAGTCTGGTCAATCTCTCCATTTAAACATGCTGTCATAACCCAATGCTAAGCCATCTAATTTACAGGCATGGTCATTTCTGCACTGTTCTTAAAAATACAGAAAACTGTTTTCCAACCTTGCCCTTTGGATGCCAATGCCAGTGTTGATTGATAATACCTCCTTTACCAATTATCTGCCCCATGTGCCCATTCCATCTTCTGTCCTATTCTGTTAACCAACTGTTAGCCACTGGCCTGTTACTTTCTACTGATGCCTAAAAAAGGGTATTTTATCCTGGATTGTTCATAACCTTATCCCAATCCCATTCCTTCCAAACGCCAATCTGTTTGAGTTTTCATCTGTTTAAATCATTCCACAGCAGCCTCTAAATGCATCCTGGAATCCCAGGACACTAATACCCAGAGCCTGATTTGTGTTCAGGTACTTGCTTGGCGGGTTCCTTGGCCTGATACAGTGGTGCTGGTAGCTTAGCACAGATGTGGTAAGCCGCCATCTCCACCCCCGTGCCAATATGGCAGATCCAGCAGGCCCTTATATGGAATAAGGTAGGGTGGGATGAGGCATTGGTGTAGTCACGCCTTGCAGAAGGACTGTCTTATACTGCAGGCGCCAGCGCAGGGCGGGGTAAGGTCTGGCAATCCGGATTGGCTGCAGGCTGGAAGTATTCAAATATAAGGGGGATTGTAATGACAGTGTCATATTAATTCCAGTATATCATGGTGCTCTGTGCATCATGAGAGGTGACGTGTTGCTATCTTTTCAGTTCCCAAGGAAGTCCTGTCAGGAGCCAATGAAGAAGATGACAAAAAAGGAGCCGTGCCAGCCGTGCCACCCGCTGCCAAGTTACCAGCACCATCCCCTGTGAGAGGGGAGCCAACAGTGCCTCTGCAGTTGGAAAATCAACCCAAAAATATACCCGTTAATTCAGGTATGGTTATCGTCTTGTCCTGTTCCCCCTGTTAAAATATTTGATGAAATACAACTTCAGTCAGTGCAACATGCATTTCCTGCGGAGAATGCTGTGAACTCTTTTAGCCCATAGGGCATTAGCGGACAAACATTGCCAGCATGCCAATCATTATTTTATAACCTTAACGCTAATTTAGCGTTTTCATACATCATACCAGGGCCTTTTTTACCAATTTGCTACATAGAAGGGCGACACTCATGACCATCTGGCTAGGGGATGTAGGAGATCCTTTTTGGCGAACTCTCCTTTTGTGTCCCCCTGCACTCACTCTGCACACAGCCAATTCCTGGCTCTGACACTATCACTAGCAGGCTTTGCTTTTCCAGAGTCCCCTCCAGCCATCAGCAGGAGAGGATTCAATCTGATTATCTGTTTAGTAGCCCCCACAAGTCCTAGGAACTCCCGAGCATACCACAAGACCATCACACATCCACAGCATGAATTAACACAATGGGCCTCATTACACGGTAGGCGGTGAGCCATGGTGCTATTAGCGCCATGGCTCATGCCGGTAAAATACCGTAAAATACCGGCACCGCCTTGGCGGAAAGGGGATTTACCGCCCCATTCCAAGGTTGGAGGGGCGGTAAATCCCCTTTCCGCCATTGCCCTTCCCCATTCCCATTTCTGCCCCATAGGGCTCTATGGAAATGGGGAAGGCGCTAATTACGCCACCGCAATTTTGCGGTGCCATAATTAGCTCTGAGGTCCCTTACCGGGTTGGTTTTTAACGCCTGCAAAAAGCAGGCGTTAAAGCACCAACCCGCTAAGGGACCTCGTAGTAAGGCGGTAAGGGTTAACGGTCACCGTTGCCATTAACGGTGACCGTTAACCCTTACCGCCGTCCGTGTAATGAGGCCCAATGTCATCAACCATCCACAACATGACTAAATGTAATATCACCACCCCACTAGAAATGGCCTCAATGTAAGTTCTGCCGGCCTGCATACCTCTCACCCTTTTGCGTCTCCAGGGTGGCTGAAAACAGAGGATTTTGATTTTGGTGGGTGAGAGCTCACCTGGACCTGGAGACCATGGACGGCTAATGGGTGTGGCTTGTGAGTGTGCCTACTCCAAGCTAGGTGCCACCCTCCACAACCATGTGAGTTAAGAGACATGGGCCTACAAGGGAAGCCCTCCCTCCTTCTTTTGATATTTTCCTTTGGGCAAAACACTGAACACTTAGAAAAACGCCAAATATAGAGGACTGGATTAATGATCTGATTATAATGTCCGAATATGAATTGATTCTATCCAAGAAGCAGGGTAAAGAAAAAGAATATTGGTTTTTGTGGAAACCTTTTACTGATTTGTATGGTGATATAACACAAGATGATGGAAGTGAGGTATGAGTGTATTTGGTTGATGGTTTGTTTGTTTGGTGTGGATTGTTTGTTGTTTGTTTTTTATTTTTATTTTGTTTTTATTTATTTTTTTATTTTTTATTTTTTGGTTGTCTATTAGTTTGTTTTATCTGTGGTTGTTTTATGGATTTTGGGTCATTTTACTATGCGAGTATCTTTGTTTAATGATTATTTCTTATTGATTTGTTCACTCTGTCATTGTATTTCTTATTTTCTTATTTGATGCTCATTTTTAATTAATTATTTTGGAAAATATTTCATGTGATCATCTTTATAATGCTTTTATCCTTTCTTGTTGTATTTGTTTGAAAATCGTAAATAAAGATGTAAAAAAAAAAAAAAGAAAGGGGACTTGCAACCTGCGTTTCTCCAGAAAAAAAAACACTATACATTAAACTATACATTAAACCCAATGATCAATGGGACGTGTATGCACAGCCTGATTTGCATATGGTCTTTCTCCTTTTTTAATGGCTTGGCAGGCTAAAGAACAATGGCTTGGACAATTGCCCAGAGCTGCGGCAGCTGTTACGATTAATTCTATATCTACCAGCCATCACCTTTTGTTTTGTCTTTGCCCAAATATTGCCAGAATGCGCCCCGTAAGAGCTCATCTGTGATGACATTTCCCCAAATATTACTAGCATTTTCCCTTGGAAGGCTACAACTGTGATAGTATTGCCCACAAATACCAGATGTACATTCAACACATTAAGCATAAGTCTTTCTACTATGCCTATGCTTAACGTAAGAGCATGCAAACACTACCTTGCATACAAAGGCATTTGCTGGGTATATGGAAGTTATTTAATTACTCTTTGTCAAATGACAGTGTTTTCTGAGATGATGATACACTCATCTCAAAATTTGTTGTAATTTGATGAACAGTACCTTAAAAATGCTCACATACCTAGTAAATAACTTTTTTTAAATAAACAATTTCTATTGATTTTTTGGAAGCAACAATAGAACAAAACAAGAATTCACAAATAATTACTACAACACAAACAACAATAGCAGCATTACTCACAGCTATGTCCCTCTCCCCTCCAAGATTCCCTTCCCCCGACCCTCTCCAATCCATTTCCCCATTCCCTCCCCTGTACATGTTTTCGATATGGTGCTCCCCCTGTGTGAAGTCTCCCTGCCTCTCTGGGGGTGCTTCACATATCAACTCCCCAGGTCCCACTTCCCCCATACCTTTGCAATGTATCTGGGCAACCCCGTCTCCTGCACACTATGGGCCTCATTACGACCCAGGCGCTAAGTGTTTAACGGCGACGTAAAAGGCTGCAGCGCCGTTAACCAATTAGCGCCTAATTACGAGGTCCCTTTGCGGGACCCGACCTTAACGGCTGGTTTTTCCAGCCGTTAAAGTAGGGACCCGCAAAGGGACTTTGGTGCTAATAACGGTACTGCAATTTGCGATACCGTTATTAGCGCCTTCCCCATTCCCATTGAGGCTTGTGGGGCAAAAATGGGAATGGGGAAGGGCCATGGCGGCATGGGGAATTACCGCCCCACCAACCTCGGAATGGGGTGGTAATTCCCCATTCCGCCATGGCGGACACCAGAATGGACCATGGTGCTAATAGCACCATCGTCCTCCGCCTGGGTCGTAATGAGGCCCTATGTCTTCTAGTGCTCTGCAGTGATCCATCCCTTCCCTCCACATGGCCATCGTCAGTACCGCTGCGACCCCCCCACCCCCATTTAGTAGCCAGGTCTATCTTTGCTACCACCAGTCCTGCGTGTTTGAGGTTCTTGTCACCCCTCGAACCCACAGCAACCCCTAAGGATATGAGTAAGAGTTTGTTTGGGGCATTGAGGTAAATATCTTTTCATGATTAAAAACGGGCCCGAGTTAGTTTTTCCACAGTATTACATTAAAAATAGTTATTTACAATCACTAGGATGACCAACAGCTTTTTTACTATGTCCACGTAACTTAATAGTGTTCAAACACACATTTTTACATGCCTCTCCCATCCCATCACCCCTTCAGCTCCAGTGCCCTATCCATACCTCCTATGTTTATGTCCAGGGAACACAGTGGGCCTCATTCCGAGTATGGCGGTAAGGGATAGCGGCCACCGCTAACGAGAGCGGTGGCGGTAATCCCTTACCGCCATACTCCGAGTTCCCTTTGCGCCATGGTGGTTTTAACACCTGCTTTTAGCAGGTGTTAAAAACCATGGCGCTAAGGGACCTTGATGTTAATTACGCCACCGTAATTTACGGTGGCGTAATTGACGCCTTCCCCACTCCCATTATGCCCTATGGGGCAAGAATGGGAATGGGGAAGGGTAAATGGGGATTGGGGAATTACTGCCCCGCCAACCTTGGAATGGGGCGGTAATTCCGCCATCCACCAAGGCGCTGCCGGTCCGGGTACGGCGTCAACCAAGGCGTTAATAGCGCCATTGGTTAGCGCCGTACTCGGAATGAGGCCCAGTAACTCCAATATCTTCTCAGCTGGTACACTGCCGCTTCACAGACGGGATCCCTCCAACCAAAGGGGCGATTCTCCCATGGAAGCCAATTGCTGCGTGGCTTTCCCCATACGTGGGAAGAAAAGAGTGCAGATCACAACATAAGACTCAAAAGCTTTACTGTTGGCGCCTAAAAACGGTCCTAGAAGCCTAACTAACTAAGAGACACTTGAGTTGAGCTATAGTCGATTCTATAAAAGAGAACAGTTCACTTTTGAAACTGCTACTATCTGCATTTTAAAGATGTTTTGGTCCTAGAACTTTGCTGTTGAGAATATTGTCATCTATATGTAAGCAGGTTTCAGAATCTGTATTATTAGCTTTTCTTTGTTTTAAAACTTTGCTGTTGGCAAACATTCTAAGGTGAAGTCAACACTGTTTATTTTAAAAGTATAAGTTATCCTTCCTGAAACCACTGCACAGTCCACTTTCTATATCGAATTTGGCTGCCATCTTTAAGTAGGATGCATTCCTTTCTCGAGACACATGACCTGTTGATAGCAGCATATAATGCACCAATGGTCCGCCCTTATAGAAGCTAATTAGTACTAGTCCTGCTTGACAGTAGGTTATACTGACATGTTATGCTATATGTACTTTAAAGGCCTAATTTTGATTGGGGTGGTAAATGACACAGACAGAGATAAAAAGGAAGCGACAAGCTTTCTGCCTATTTATGCATATCTGTGCCATTTCATCAGGATTCCCCAGCAAGAGCAAGACCAGGAGACGGAAATATGGCCTGCTCATTTCCCTGCTCCTTGCATCAAAACTGATAGCATCGTTTCCCATATCTCATTTTGATTCAGGCGAAGAAGCTTTTATACTCATGGCGTCCCATCTCCTTTTTAAACCTGAAAAAAAGCGGAACAAACCAAAGAGATTCATAGTAATACTGATCGACATGCATGTACATGGTCTGTGCCATCAATGCTTATTTCCTGGATGGGGAACCACCTAGGAGATTTCTGTACCCTTTTACCAGCTTGTCCAGAAAATAATCAAAATTCCCCAGTGCCGGCTGCGGACCCGCTCATTCCACAGGATTATACACCTCATTCAAAATGAGCCTAAATATTTGCACACCTTTAGCCTAATCGCTACACTTTCATTTTTGGTCATGCTAAAAAAATGTCAAGTCAGTCTCAAGCGAGTCCAGTAAGTACATTGAAGCCTGTTTATTTTTAAAGCAGAGCCTACCCATCTCTACATAGCTGCACAGAGCCAGCTTACTGTTTTAAATTACATTTGGGGTCCATCTTTCCCTACTAGTGAGATATGGCCACCTCCCCTTATCACCTACTCCACTGTGAAAAACTCTGGTCTTGGTAGTCCTCTGTTCTTGGTAGTCCTCTGACTTACACCGTATCATAAAAGCAATATCTTGCCTAATGAAAAATGGAATTCTTTCCTTCACTAGCCTTCATTATATCCCACGTCCCATTATGCCAAGACAACACATGATTAAGCGTGAATTCTTCAGCCCACCTCCTCTCCTCTTACATATTTGATGATGATAAGCTGATAAAGGGGTTTCCCCTAAAACTGGCTCAGCCGTCAAGAATAGGCTAGCGGTACAAGACTGGTTTGAACCATTCAATCGAGTCCTGCTATTTGTGACCCATTCTTGGAACACATAAGATTGTGTTATCTTGATGATTTAGTTCCAATTATTTTCGAAATTATTCTGGAAAACCTGGAATTTATCCATAGGGATATTTCAACCCTCTGCACTCTGACATGTGCTGGTTTTGGGCCACCAGCACAGTTGCTGCTATTTTACTCAATTTCCATTCAGCTTAGTGAATATTATCTGTGGAATTACCATCCGCCTGCTTTTGACCTATCCTTTCTCAGCAAGTTCACCAGCTGGATTTCCCAGCTTATCCTGTACCCAATTCATCTCTTACTCTTTTGGGCTGAAGATATGCACTCATTCACTCCAGAAAAACTCTAAGAAAATCTTTAAGGCATGCACCTTTTGACAGGAAGTTGTTGGCCTGACTCATACACCTGCCATTATTTGAAGTGCGCTTGGGTTCTCAGCGGCAACACTGATCACTATGTTCTAACGTTTTGTTTCAAAACCTCTCAATCTAAACATTTCTTTCAAACAACCTGCACTGTAGTATGACACACTTGGGAGTAGTAAGGCACTCTTTTCCTTGAGAAGGCCCTTGAGTGTGCACTTCTGGTGCATAATGGCGATTTATCTGTCTCATAGGCTTAGCATAGTTTCACTCTATGGCTACCGACGAGTATGGATGACGGAATCTCATCCATTATCTGTTAACTACCTCACAGGAAGCAGACTAATAGAGGGTTTATGGGGTGCCTGCCCCGCACAAGACCGCCACGAGTCCCCTGGAAATGGTGTGCTCCACTTGGGAAACAAGTCCACTTAAGCGTGTACAAAGCAATGATTCACATTGTGAAGAAGGCATTCCTTCAATTCACAAGCATGTATTCCCTCTGAACAAATTCTTTAGAATACTACAGGACCATAGAAAAACTATTGCACCACTATTGTATAGAGGGATGTCCCTCTGTAATGGCAACATGGGATAGGTTCAAAACAGTTTTCAACAGTTTTGAAAAGTAAAACTACCAGCTACGCAGCCGCCAAGTAGATTCCGATCCTTATGTTCCCACACTATCTGGCCAGCAAAAGTCCATCACATCCACAGTAAGCGTGATGAGTTCATATTTCTTGGAAATAGATGCCACCATATATCACACCACATGGATTCCCCACTCTGTGTAAATACGCGGGTAAAACATTCATCCTTATTACCAGGATATAAGAGTAAAAGCACACCACTGCATATATTCTTCTCAAGAAATTATGAGTTACATCACACAAACAGGTGCCATAACATTTTACAATAAACATAACATTGTTCTGGTGTAGATTTTGCTATGCCATGCTCCAAAGGCACACATTATTCCAATTGTTATGATGAACACATCAACTAAATTAGTAAAGTGGTTGGTTGGAGATAATTTTGTTGGTTTGCAGTCAAAATATCTGAAACAAAACAGAGTGGTACATTTCAGAGTGGACAAAAACATCGAAAAACACAGCAACCATTAATTAAATAAATAAAAGGTAGTGGGGTAAAGGGATTAAAATGGGTCGGTATGGGTCCGGATGGGTCGGGATGGGTTTGGGGTGGTGTTTTAAAGGTTTAAGGGTTGCCCCCCTAATTAAAAAAAAAAACAAAACAAAATCTGTGTTTTTTGGTATTCTTTCCACTTTGTTATGTACCACTCTGTTTTTGTGGTCAGTAAAATCACATATAGCCCATTTTGTTCAATTTATTATTCATTGTCATTGTATAAGATGACAGTTTGCAAGACTTGTATTCTCACAATACACACACACAAGCATGTGCGCACACACCAACACACAATAAATAATTTAGAAAAATGAAATACAGATGCATACTATTTACAGAAATGCAAAAGTGAAGACACTATTGTGTTTGTACAAAATCCCATCAAATTACAAAAGACATTTGTTTTGACGCCATTAAAACACATAAAACATATTGTGGTTAAAGAACAAATGTAGGCATTGAATAATTAGTTGAACTTGGGACTTGTTAACAGATGGCCGATGTGCATGTCTTTGTTTCTTAGTGCAAGTTAATTGCCATGCCTTCATCTGAACCAACAAGATCTAAAGGCCTAGTATTCCTAAGGTTGATAAAAAGATCTTTTAGCTCTACTGTAGATAGTACTATTATTAACAAATAGCAATGGGAAACTGTTATCCTAACCACATTCTATCCGTCAGTAACATACATCAGGAAACAAGTACATGTATGTCCACCTTAACACTTATAAATTAGTGACACAATGGAACCACCAGCTCTAAGAGAGGTTTGACTGTGAGAATGAATGTCTTGTGTTTCCTGGATATGTTATTTACTCAAAAACCAAAGGTGAAAGGGAGAATGTGTTACTGAAAAGAATATAAGCTCATAGTTTTCTGTGAAAAACAATTCAGGAGCAGGATTAGCACAAGGTGACGGGGAAGTGAAAAATCTTAGTCATACCAGCCATCTTCAAGATTGATGGTTATAACACATGGGCTGATTCCCTAAATAGCCAATTTAAAGAGGGGGAGTTTATGTAAATATTTGATTAGCCTCCATATCATATGTTACTTCATAAAAGCATCAATTACGAGAGATGGAAGGAAATGGGGCTACATTGCCCGAGTAGTTGTTAGTATGAGCATCTTCCAGGAGACAAGCAAGAAGCTATAAGTAACTTATCACATGTATAAAATGATGGCAGTAGACTTATGCTGTTCAAGATTGATGTGAGAGTTCAATCTTGGAACTCATTTTGTTTGTATATCCGCACATCATGTAAGAGGTCCACATAAGGTGTGTCCTGATGTGAAACGCAACATTTTGGAAAAGGCTACAGGATACTGATGTGGAAAATGGGGACTGAGTGTGGTAATGGAGCATTAGATAACATCAATACATTTCAAGACTAAACACAGAAATGTCGATGACCAGGCACATTTATGGAACTTACATGTAACACCTGCCCATGCGTGCAGAGTATTTTATATATAGAAGAAGAAGCAGCAGCAATGGAGTACATATAAAGCTTAATTTAGCTGTGACTGTACTTTATCAATTGCACAATACATTATCCTCTTAGAGCAAGTATACTTAAGTTAAACCATAACAAGACTGAATATGCTGTGTACACAATTTTCCAAGTATTACAGAGAGAGGATAAATACATCTGAATGTTAAAGAGAGTCATTCTAATATTTCATTTAGGCCAGTGATATGTGATTACAATTGATATAGCCATTCTCTTTTCCTGTAGGCCAGAGTTTGATCAGAATTATTATCGCTTTATTTATTTATTTTTTATTATTTATTTATTTATTCATGGTGCTTCTATTGCGATTATGCTTCAACACTTGACAAAAACTTATGAAATGAATTCAGAAGTGTAGATATGATGAAAATACCATAATAACGACCAATTAAAGAGCAAGTGGGAAAACTATGTAAAGGTAAACCAAAACAAGGACGAATTAGTATAAAGCAAAAAGGCAAGAGATCAGAACTAATGTAGAATAAAGAAATCTGCAGAAGTCATAAAGACATGCGATAAATCCCATCAACAAGAATCTAGAGGCAGGCACATCCGGTGGTTTAACTGTGTTGGAGAACTTCCGATAATAACACCAAACAAGAACCAAAACAGAAGACAGTGCGAGTCCAATCTATAGATAGAAGTACAGACATAAAACTACAATGCCCCCAGTTCTCAAGCTGGACTCACGCATCAAGAGTACAATACAAAAGAAATGGCAAATTAAAAGATTGGAAAATGTAGACAACTGGAAACCTCCCAGATGAAGTATTTTGAAAGACCCGCTCATCCACCACGGCTCCTTACATCAGCCCCCAGTGCGGGACACAGGCTCCAGAAAAAGCCAGAGAACAAAACAGGACAAGTCCAACAGATCTATTGAATGTCTGTGTCTGAATGGTTGATTTCCATATAATGGGGTACAAATGGAACGGTCAGTGTTCACTGGTTCTAGTGTGCACTCCTCTATTTATTATAGCTGCATGCAGATTTATTCGGGGTATTGAATGCAGTACATCCCCCCTTTACTGTTGCAGTTTGTATGTTTGTCGTATATGCATGTTTATGTGCCCAATACACATTTTCCAAGATAGTGGTGAGTAGGGATGCTAAGCAAGACGCACATGGTTGATGCTCCTGGACTGGCAGGAGGCTTCATGAAGTATTAATCCTAGTCTGTTGTGTCAGGGTACTGGTGCAAGAGTGGAACATTAGGTCCCTTAGGTTCTTACCCCTTTTCAGTACCAACAGGGTTCTTTCAGAGCCAGGTACTTTCAAGGAGACTAAAGGCCACTATCTCAAAATAATCATCTTGAATCCTTGGCTATTTGTTAAAAGCAGAAACACATACTTTTATCATTTCCCATCTGGTCCTCCTCTGGTAATTAATGAAGACTCCCAAGGGACATAGGGTGCCTCCTTCTTATATCCTCTTGTTACAAGATTCCCTGGGTAGCTATGATGTTTAGCCGTTCCCCTTTTTTGGAGTTCATGGGGCAGATTATTTCACAAGGCTTGTGTGTGGAAAGTGCATTCGTGACAGCTGGTACTTCTAGCTGCAGATTTGAAAAGTAAGGAGCAAATGAGTAGGCCTAGTTTCTGGGGCCTGTCCTTTTGCCTTTTACATTGAGTACACATAAAAAAAATCAGTAATATGATAATGTCCTACTCATCCCTTCATTGATTGGCATGATTTGTTCATAATACAAATAATAAGTTGCTCCTTTAGATCTTGGCATAATACATCCCTATGTCTAATATCCTTCTGTTTACCTAATTTTGAAATTGTTTCTCTTGCAGTTTGTATGGGGATTCCATTTGATAGTAGTGTTACACTCAGGGAGCTATGATGCAAATATGCTTCACGTGTTGTAAAGTTAAGTACGATGCTGACTCAGGCTGTAGGAAAGAAGCATGGGTTCTAAACGTCTTTTGTGGCATTCTGAGGGCTTGAACCTGCTATTCGGAATTTAACCAGAGTGTGCGTCATGACTTGTCCCCAGGTTTAACAAAGTAAGGATGCAGATACTCCTGTTAAACAGGAGATTGAACACAGAGAGGTTCAACTCTTAATCACAAGGCTCGTGTCATTGAAATGCATGTGGTCACCAACCAGTGGGGGACGGCTTCATTCAACTTTCATGGGCTTCTTCCTGGGCTTTCTCCCATGTGTGGATTTGAGCTTGAATCAAAACATCTTCACAAACAGGTTAGATCTGCTTGTATCAATCGCAGCTGCACTCTCTGAGGCAGGCAGTCTGCATGTCCATAAACAGCAACATCAATATCCCACTCACTCAGTGGTAGGAACAATGTCTGGGCGTCGTATCTTGCATTGAATTTATATATGAGTTCTCTGTTGGGGTACAGCAGCTATTTACCACTAGAATTAAACAAAGGATGGCACCAAACAGTGGAGTGCTCAAAGCCATCTGTGTTGAGAGACTTGCACAGGGAAAGAGGGTTAGTTGGGGCATAGTATCCCAAAGAGACTCTCATGAGGTACAATTGGTATTTGCATCCCGATGAACCCTCAGAAGAGGGCTCATGAGGGAAAGGTTGAATAAACCAGATTGGGGAAAATACAAAACGCTCAGGGCCTCATTCCAGAGGTGTAGGTTGGAACGTTCAGTCTTATAGTGTGCATTTTCCAGATTAGAATAGCAGCGGTCAATCCCCAGTAGGATGTCCGCCAGGTGTTGATTGGCCAAACATCATAGAAAGTCCATCTGTATTCCCATGGATATTTCCTGCCTTATGCCCAGTCTGATGGCCCTCAGGGCCCTTAAAAACCTCTCTCGCTAGTGCAGGCCGGTCTGCAAGTCTTGGGTGCGACTGTCCATTGGCAGCAGGCATGTTCTTCATGCCCCTCTACTCCAGGAGCACACTCCTCAGCAAGCTTTCCCTTCTGGACCTGCCACTGGGTGACGACAGACTCTTGGCAACCTCATGATCCTGGGGCGGCATGCGCAAACCAATCAGCTCATTGCCGAGCAAGACCTCTGCGAGGACATTGTCCTGAGCACCAGCATCGATTATTTCGATATCGTCACGATTCTAGAGTGATGATGGCAGTTTCAGATTTGCTAAGGGGCCCAGCCACCCTCTTTATGGTGGCGAAGGTATGAGGACTAAACGTCAAGGTCACATTGCACTACTACTGTCAATCTGGCTCCAAGGTCTTTTTAGGTATCAGGTCTCTAGGTCATATACAAAAGCTCTGTAAAAGGGATCTATGTGTTTTTGCTGCAGCGCAACTCCCCAATTTGGCTCCCTGCCGACTCTGACTCACCGAATCCTGCCCACTGATTCTCCCTCTAATACCCTCGACACTGAATCACTTTAAGTGATGTGGCTCCTTCCTCTGTCCCCGCTTCTTTACATCTCAAATGCGGGCAGGATCTCTGCCTTCAAACTCCCATCACTCTCCCATTGCACCTCCCGATCATGGACTCTGCTCCATACCCTCCAACCCCTGACGCGGACAGACAGCTACCACAAGCCTGCCCCAAGACATCCTTTCTACCCTTCCCTCCGACCCCACCCCTTAGCTCCCTGCCCCTTACCCCACCACCGAGCCCTCCCAATACCCCTAACCGCACTCCTCCGTCCCACCTCCACCCAGTCCTTACCTCCTCCTCCTCTGTGTGGTGTACCCTGGTCATAAGGCAGACCATGCTAAAGCATTGGTGGGACAGAGATCCGGGAAATGGCGTTTGGTGGTTTTGGTGAATATGTCTTCGCCCAATTTGGGTGAATCCTGTAAAATAACTATGTGCCCATTCATGAATCTCATCTAAGATTCAGGAGGATATCTCAGCGGCAAGGTGCCAGTCTTGGAAGCAAGACAACACGGAGCAACACAAGTTAAATCCCAGAGTCCGCACTTGGAAAGCTCTCGGTATTAAGCGGGTTATAAATAACCTATCATATCAAGACTGCCTGGTGATGCTCTCAGACTCACAGTGAAACCATGATTACCTTCCAGGGAATGTCCGTGGTCTCCTTCTACAGTAGAAAGGGCAGATTCGCTGTCTGTAACACCATAGTCTTACCCTTGCAATCAGGAGCCTTTTCCCAAATGTCTGAGATCCACGCAGTTCGAGCACAATTCAATGCAGTGCTTGCCATTGATCCCACCACCATATAATACATAAGGTTTGTGGACCCTCTTGGACCCTTCTACCTGGGTATTCCCAAGTGGATCCCCCACAGCCAACTGTCTGAGTAGACACACACAGGGAAAGAGGAAACCTGGGGGCTCCCCAACTGTGCAATGGATATTCAGATCTCTGATGAGGTCTGGGATGAGCATCATGAATCTAATGTTGGGTAAAAATAGGTCATGTAAAATCAATAAAACACACAGCCCTGGGCAAGAACTCTAAGATGGAAACTGTAATCTTACAGGCATGCGTTATTTCCTGGTACCCTTCGAGATTCTATTCTCAACAGCGCTGTGGGTATCACAATAGCCAGATACAGGACATATATCCTGGAGAAACTAGGCTGACCACAATGGGAATGCCACTTGCAGGACAACAGGAACTGGGTTACTGACTCAATATCCCTTCCATTTTAGGGGAAGACAATGGGCCTCATTACACGGATGGCGGTATTAGCATGCCGGTAAAATACCGGCACCGCCTTGGTGGAAAGGGGAATTACCGCCCCATTCCAAGGTTGGCGGGGCGGTAATTCCCCCTTCCACCACTGCCCTTCCCCATTCCCATTTTTGCCCCATAGGGCATAATGGGAATGGGGAAGGTGCTAATTACGGCACCGCAATTTTGCGGTGCCGTAATTAGCACCAAGGTCCCTTAGCGGGTTGGTTTTTAACGCCTGCAAAAGGCAGGCGTTAAAGCACCAACCCGCTAAGGGACCTCGTAGTAAGGCAGTAATGGTTAACGGTGACCGTTACCATTAACGGTGACCGTTAACCATTACCGCCATCCGTGTAATGAGGCCCAATGTACATTAAGAGTGTCTATGAAATGCAGCACACATTTAAATCCAGTTTGTTATGTCCTGTGGTGCGAAGGCCATTGTTGGCACCACACAGGCTTCTTTATGAGGGATGTTGTCAACCCACTTATTTTTGAATATTTATGTTGGCTTCCACCAAAAAGGAGTACCTACTTTCCCTACACTCTTGATATTATAAGGACGTGGGATGACACCGGGTACCCCACAGGTGCATCAGGTGGTGACACTTTGCCAGACATGGGAAGCCAATCCACCTCAGCCAAAGGAGCTAGCCCCCTAAATCAGCCGAGGTCACTATAGCAGGACCCCCATGAGCTTGGGAGTTCTGCATCTGGGCTGGCAGATGTGTGAGCGAGGGTTGCCTTATAAGTAACGCAATGCAGGCAGTGTTTAGGAGTATCTTTGCAGGGATGGGAAGCCAGTGCAGCTCCCTTAGGATGGGAGAAATATGGGGATTATGTAATAAAATGTGATATTTGTATAACACTTACGGTTATTGTTTTGTCTTTGAACTGCTGTGGAGTGGAAGGCCCTTCGGAAGATCGTAATCCGTGCAAACATGAAAGTGAAAAGAGCATTACATTGCATGCAAATAGTATTTAGAATTGTTAGGCAGAATCCTGTGCAGTGCCCTTAGGGACCACTACACACAATTAAGACTACAGGTGGCAATACAAGTTTTACCTTTGGTACAAGCCTGTACTACTACGTTAAAGTGGTAGCAGTAGCAGAGCAGTCAGGCTTATCTCAAGAGTATATGAGCAGTAGCAGAGATTACACAAAGGGACCACAATTACTGTGACTCAAGCAAACACTGACTCAAGGTTTCAGGTAGAAAAATGTAAATACATTTATTTTTAAACCATTTGTTATAAACACAACACTTCTATTAAATTCAAAACCACACGTAAAATATACTACCACTAACCAATTCACTTTGTACAGTATGACTCAAGGTAAGTACCCGGTGTTACGAAACTAGACACATTACCGCGAATACGATTGCAATCACTTTTTGACAGTTCGGTCTACTAAATAAACGCGTATCCGTGACAAGAAATGCTACCGGGGCAAAAACACACTTAGCAGCTGAGATACCCAGAGGGAGTTGGAGGCAAAAATCATAGGCAATATTATAGTTAGGCAGACAGAATTGAAGAACACTCATAGACAGGAATTCTAGTGTCAAAGGGCTGGAGTAGGGTCAAGTGACACCGGGTGCCTGTTGTTGAGGATCACACAGTCGGACAGTTCACGATTCAGCGTAGCCAAGAGTACTTTGATATTGTCAATGTTCCGAAGCAAAAGTTATAAGAAGGAGGGAAGACAAGGGCAAGCCTTGGAGATGAAGAAAAGGGATTCACCCTAATTCCTCAAGCAGAACACAGTACCTTATTCAATGGAGAAGCTGGTGCCCTGGCAGTTGTTCCTGTTGGTTTCCCGCAGACCCATGGTTCCTGGAGCTTCGATGTGAAGGAGGACGTCTGAAGGGGTCTGCACCACACAGGGTTGAAGCTGGCAGCAGCGACGATGAATAAAAGGTGCGCTCCTTAAAAACAGGAGAGGCTCTTCAGATGGCTATCCGGACCACTACAGCAGTGTGCAGCGATTTCGACCAAGGAAGAGGACCCTCTGGCTGTAGAAGATGAGCTGGTTATCCCCACCAAGCTCAAGGGAAGAAGACTCCGGACTGGATCTTCTCTGGTCGTCGAAGGGTAGATAGCTCAGGACTGCAGATGGGCTTCACTGGGACGGGGTAGTTGCAGCAGCTGACTTCTTCTCCTCTTCTCTTCGGTTCCTTGTAGTTCCTGTGGCGACTCTCTGACTTCTAGCCCAAGAGACCTGCCTTTTATGCGAAAAACCCCCATTCACACAGCCTGGCTGTCAATCACGCAGCAGGGGGGTTGGCTAGCTCGGACAACCACCTCAGCCAATCATGGCAAAGTGTGACTTGGGTTTCCTAGGATACCCTGTGCAGGGGGTGACTACACCCCTCCCTCACATTCAGCCCACCTAGACACCCAGGCGCCTGGAGGAGGACTTCTGAGCAGAAGCCCACCAAAAGACGGCGAACAAAGGAAGCAAACTTGGTTTTCCGTGCAAAGTAAGACACAAGAAGGACTTTAACAAAAAGAAATGGCGAATAAACCCGACCGGAGCCATAAGAAAAAGTATTTGGTCAAGCGGGTTTCAGTTTGAGGCTATTATAATACCCTAAAACAACACCATGTTTATCTAATATAATCGCGGTAGAAAAGTTAGGGTAGATACCACTGCCACCAGCCAAGTCTAAATGTTAAAAGAGCGAAACAATGCTCTAGGAGGTACAGATACAAAGGGATATGCAGTAACCCTTTCCAGCACTCCATGGAAGTTGGGATGTACTGGATCTGTGGTAATTTGAGTCAATGGTAACTTTACCCTTTTCTGGGGGACTGTAGTCAGCCCCAGAAATGGAGTCGGTGGGAAGTCTAAAAGACAATCCTGTGTCACTGCACTGAAGGTGCTGTGTAACACACAAAAGAAGGGGGCTACTAAAGTGGTGTACTCCAGAGTCCACAATCATAAAACAGGTAAAAGACACATGGCAAACCATGCGTAAGAGTGGGGGAAAACGTCATACTCTTACCAAGTGAAAGAAATTAAACTCCAGAAGTCCAGCAAAGCTGCTGGGGGACTCACTAGGTGAGGGAAATTAGCCATAAATGAGAATTCTCCCTAACAAGAATTAGGTGACTTCAATTACTAGCAGAGACGACTAGTGTAAAACATTATTAAAATCATGCAGAGCATTGTGTTCAGGTGCAGATATGACTGCTATGTCAGTACCTATGTGACAGCTGGACTAAATTCTTTGTGGGACTCAGCTGTAGTCTATGGGTTGCACCTCAAGAGGGGGAATGGGTGTTATAAACAGTCTATCAACCCCTAGGGTAACTGTCTAATGTTGAGGGTTCTAGAATACTCTACACGCAGAACACGTGCACACTGAATAACATAGGCTCTCATTACAACTCAGGCGTTAAGGGTTTAACGGCGCCGTCAGCGCCGTTAACCCTTAACGCCTGATTACAAGTGTCCCTTTGCGGGTTGGTGTTTAACGCCTGCTTTTAGCAGGCGTTAAAAATCCAACCCGCAAACGGACTTTGGAGTTAATTACGGCACCCTAATTTACAGTGCCGTAATTAGCGCCTTCCCCATTCCCATTATGCCCTATGGGGGCAAAAATGGGAATGGGGAAGGGCAAATGGTGAATGGGGAATTACCGCCCCACTCACCTTGGAATGGGGAGGTAATTCCGCCATCCACCATGGCGGAATCGTAACCTTAGTGGCGCGGACCATGGTGCTAATAGCACCATGGTCCTCCGCCAAGGTTGTAATGAGGGCCATAGAGTCAAATGCAAATGAAAGCACCATTGTCAGATATGTCAAAGTTACATTTAAGACATGTCCTCTTGTCTGTACCATCGGTTATTGCAGTACGAATGTTTTATATTGGATGCAAAAGTGATGGCAGTAATACATAGCCATCTGTAGAGAAGAAAAATGCTGTCCTCCACGACATGGCCAATCTCCAAGACTCCCCGTGCTCTACAGAAAGCCCACTTGCTACCCCCGCCCCCTCATATGAGTACCTGAATATCCATTTCTCTGTCTGCCGTTGCCACTAGCCCAAGGTCAGGTGAGCCTGACCTTGGGCTAGTGGGAATTGTTTGGAAGTATTATTCGTCTGCTGGCACCCTGCAATCTCCCTTGCACCCCCAAAAGCCTAACGCTAAACCACATGCACAATGACAACGCAAAATGAACATGCACACTTGGCAGTCACATGCGCAACACATTGCAATACATGTCCAACCATCGGGTGGACCCACGGGGTATAATCAGAAGACAAATCTCACTTTCACATGAGGTTATGTATATTTCGGTATCCATTTATTGTATTTATAAAGCGCTTCCGCCAAAGCGCTTCACAGAAAGGAGACGGCACAAAAATGGGTGAAAAAGTAACAGGTTACAAAATGATTGGTAGGAGAAAAGATGAGTTGTTAGAGCAGAGCGAAAAGAAGCCAAGGTTTGAGAAGAAAAAAGATCAACACGAGAGGAGGCACAAGGAGGTACAGGGACTGCAAGAAGGAACTGAAGTTGCAAGCAAAGTGGGCCAGCAGGCATTTAAAAGAAGACAAGAGAAGAGAGGTAAGGGGGGGGGTAAGATGATGGGTGCATTTGAAAATAATGCATAAGAAGTGGAAGAGAAGACGCAAGTGAAATGTGAGCCGTGCAGAGCTAATAATAGTAGTGCGAGGAGAGGGCAGAAAAAGAGTACGATGGTGAGAAGTGCACATTGAGCATAGGGGAGCGAGTTGGGAGGAGGGCAGACCAAACAAGAGGTCGGAACAGTAGTCCAGGCGAGAGAGAGAACCAAAGTCGAGATGAGGAGTGTAGTGGCTTTGAAAGACAAAAAAGAACGGGCTTTGCATATATAAAAGGGCTAAAACCGGCATGGGCGAGAAGTGTTGGAGATATAGGAAGAGAAATAAGGGAAGGATCAAAGGGGACACCAAAGTTGCAGGATTGCAGTGGAAGGGGGATAAGGCAAGGAAATTGCTGAGAGGTGGAAATAGAGGAGTAAGGGAAGAAAAGAATTCCAGTTTTGGAAGAGATGAGATGTAAGAAACGAGAGTGCATCCAAGATTGAATGGAAAGGAGACAATAATGAATAGAAGCAGAACAAGAAGAAAAGGAAAGAAAGAGCTGAGAGCCATTAGCATAGAAGTGGTAAGATAGTCCACAGGGTTTAATAATGTCGACGAGAGAAGAGGTCTATAATGAAAAGAGAAGAGGCCCAAGAACAGAACCTTGAGGGACATCATAGAGTAGTGGGAAGGAGGAGGAGGGTTTGCCGCATCAGGTGACAGGAAAGCAACGATTTGAGAGATAGGATTGGAACCAATTAAGAACAGAGCCAAAGATACCAAAGGAAAACAGATAGGAAAGACAAAGCAAGTGATCCATAGTGTTGAATGCCGCGGGCAGATCAGGAAGGGTAAGAATAGAGGACTGCCTAGCATGGCGTGCAGAAAACAAAGAGTGAGATATAGAAAGAAGAGCAGTTTCAGTGGAATGTAGAGGGTGGAATCCAGATTGAAGAGGAGGAAGAAGAGATCTAGGTAGGTGGAAATCTGAAAGTAGACGATGCTTTATATTGCAGTACACCAGCGGGTATGACAAGATAACAGTGTCCTGAAATATCTTCCTGAAACATATCAGATGAAGACCATTTCTTACTTATAAATCAAAGTCTAACACATCAATGAACATATATGGGTGAAGAGCTCAACAGTGTAAAGCATTGTGTATCATGTAGTAACATCAAAATGTGTGTTTTTCTGTATGTTATGCTATTATGAGTCATGCCACAGCGTGTTGGGCAGCCCTAAGTGGGGCCAGGTGTGTTGTTGAAACGCCAGTGAAGAGGGCATTTCCTCCATTGTTGTGGAAGATTGCCAGGGCTTGGGCAGTGGATTTGAAGTGCTCAGGAGGGAGAAATGGTTAGCTTGTACCAGGCATTTTGGGGCTGTTTCCTGATATATTGTCATAAGAAGAGTATTGAGAGTTAAGGGACTCTGCACGTGACTGGGCAGCAGTCTGACCGGACGTTGCCCACCTGGATGGCTGGCCCCTTTCTGAGATGTAAGTCGCAACCAAGTTGGGAATTGTGCCCTAGAGTCCCATCCTGTTCGCACGTAGGTTGGTCAGTGTGAGGTGTTCGACCATGTGGAACGCGACAGAGTGGTCGAGGAGCACCAGGATGCATGGGTCACCTTTCTCCATGATTTCAATAGCATCATATACATATATGACCTGGATGGTGGCTGTTTCAGTGCCTAATTTTGGTCTGAACCCAGATTGGTACTCACGGAGCAGGCTATGTTATTTAATCTGATCAGGGAGTTGGTTGGCAGCTGCCTTTGCAATGGTTTTTCCAATAACTGAGAAGCTATTGATCGGTCAAAGGTTCCTGAGATGATCTGGGTCCAAGATGGGCTTTTTGAGCAGACGGCAGATTAGTCCTTTTTTTATGGTGGTGCCACAGGTAACCCTTTAACAGGGCATAATGGAACCCCCTGCACCCCAAAGGGTTTTCGGAGAGCTGTGCAATTCCAGCTTCATCCACACTCTATCCCCCTGTCTCTCGTCTCTTTAGGTGCATTTTCCTGGAGGAAAAACGAGCTTGTTCCTTCAGTCGTGAATCAAAACTGCAGACTAGAAAAAAAAACTCAAGAAAGGGGCTCACAACACATGATCATGTTTTATAATGTGGTCATGCGTCACTGAAAATGGTTCTGAATAGTGTTGCAGAAAAGAGCTGCTTCATTACAGAAGGCCCTTTACTTCCTCCAGGTCTAGGAGCAAATGGGACACTGACTTTCCCTCTTGGCAAGCATTCGAGAACGGCCTTTGGTCAGAGGCAACCATTGTCGACAAAGGCTTTCTATGCTTACGTGTGACTTATGCTTTGAAAAGGTCGGAATTGACACAAACGCATGGCACGCTTTGTTCACAAAACGTTGATTTCCCATGCACACTTCACCTATGTGTGGGCAATGCAAGCACACATCCATACATTTTGCAGACACAGGTTACTATCAGATCAGAGAGTCCACCCTGGGGCTAGTGCCACGCACTGTCAAGGGGGGGCTTTGATAGGCAGTGCAAATGTTGTTCCACGTTCACACCTCCTTTCATTTTGTGATTATTCACAAATCTGCAGGTATAGGACCTGATTTGCAAAGCGTTTTTCAATGGGACCTACTCATTGCAAAACTCTTTTGCAAATCAGTCTTGTCCCACTAATGTGTGCACTTCACTTCCACTGAACTGGTGTCAGTGTAAGTGTTGCAGAGAATACCTGTCCAAAGTGTTCCAACTGATGTGCTAACTTCAGCACGTGTGTAGGAAAAGCTAACATGAATCCAAACAACAAGTATACAAACAGAAAAGCTACATTTCATTTTAACAATTTCAAAATACACTGGTAAAACCAGCCTCTTGCTTAATATGCACTCTGCGTATTGTAGGCACATGCATTTGTTGAAGATTTAGGCATGGGCACTTGCTTTTTTAAGCATGAGTGTCACATGCTTCTTGGTGACTGATAATTTACCCGCACCTGGAGATTGTGCATAGTGTGAATTATGCTTGTAAGAAGGAACCTTTGTGGATCAAGACCTCTGTCTTTTCAAAGGGGTGGGAATGGGATGGAGGCCTACATTTTCACATAACAAAAGCAGCGATAGCTAGAAGGTTTAGAATTAATCTTAACCTTTGGCATTGCTCTGGGTGACCCTCCAGACCATCGTTCTTCGCTTGCCAAGCCATACAAAAGGGGAAAGACCATATTCAAATCAGGTTTGGCCCCAACCCAAAAGGGGCTGTCCAGCCCGAACTGCTTGGTCAGATCTCTTCTGCACGAGACCACAAGCATCACCAAACATGTTTCGACCTCGTTGAGCCTCATCAGTGAGGAGTAGCTTGGGTCTCTAGGCCCAGCAGCCATGGGACCCACGTCTGGGCATACTCGTCCCACTCGGAGTGACTATACTAACACAAAAAAGGCAATGGTTGGAAGGTTTAGAATTAATATTAATCTCTGGCATTGCTCTGAGCAACCCTCGAGACCATTGTTCTTCACCTGCCAAGACATTGCAAAAGGGGAAAGACCATATACAAATCAAGCTGGTGGTCTCGTGTAGAAGAGATGTGACCTAGCTGTTCGGGCTGGACTGCCCCTTTGGGGGTGAGACCAAGCTTGATTCGCATATGGTCTTTCCCCTTTCTGTAATGGTTTGGTAGGTGACGAACTATGGTCTGGAGAGTTGCCCAGAACAATTGCCAGGGGTTTAAGATTCATTCTAAACCTTCCAGATATCACCCCTTTGTTTCTGCTATCTAGATTATCAAGCAGTGTATGGAATATGTATACAAGATTGACAGAGGAGTTGGGAGTGCTAACACTTTAAGAAAAAGTCGAGATGTTTTGGGAGCTCTGGTTAACCTTGTGGCATTTGAATTTTGAAGCTGTAATTAGCAATCTTCAATTTAAATGGGTTGAGAATTAAATGTGTTTAAATATAGTCACTGTAGAGAGGGGACATGCAGATGTATTTTTTTCCCAAGCTTGACACTGTAGCATTCTTAGCAACCTGAGGGCAGCCATTGGCACACACACGTTTCTCCCTCTAGAAGTCTGTCAGTCCAGGCGACTGACACAGCAAGGCTTGCACTCTGCAACTAAAGCATCTGCAATATCCTTGGGTCCGCTAATACTATTTTCTTATGTCTTTAGAGTATTGATATCTACCAAAGTTGGCGAATTTAATTCATGTGTTAAAAGGCACTGTGGATTTTAATTTGTAGCAGAACATCTATCTGAGATTACTAGTGTAATCTATTAGTAGCAGCTCCAGCTTGGCCTGGTGGATTGTTCATGCCTGCAGATACTGAGACGTATTAATATATGATCACCCACACATCCGCAATTGATGGACTTCTTTTTAATGCTGTCCTTTATAGAGTCTGTCCATTCCATTATATCCATTTAGGAAGAAGCCATTAGTGGTTTTCAGAAATGTCTTTCCCCCTCTCATCCCACCCCTCAACAGAGTATTTTAAGTACTTTCATTTAAATGCACCAGCAAGGTAAATATGTGTTGTGGTTATACTAAAATGATGTTTCCTTTTTAGGTCCTGTCCATTTCAATTTCCCCCCTTTAGGGCGAGGCCATCATTAGCTTTCAGAACTCCCCTTCCCATCTGATCCCATTATTCCGTAAGTGTCTTTTCGTGTTGGACTTGTAATCATTATGTGTTTTTTCTTTCTCTGCAGTAAAGGTAAGTGATATCATAATACAGACACTGAAGAAAACCACTCCCATCTCCAGGAAAGTGGAGGAAAAGGACAATGCTGACCTATCTTTAGATGAAGAAGACCAGGAGCCTATGGGCGGGGATCCAAAGGAACCTGTCGACCAGAAGCAACCAGCTAAACCCGCAGTGGATAAAATGGACAATGCAATTCCCAAAGACCAAGAAGAGGACAATGTTGTTGAGGAGGAGAACGAGGAGGACAACCTTTTAGATTAAGTTGCCCTATTGTCCCATGTACGAATTCAGATTTACTATTTCAACCACTTAATCACTTTACATATCCACTTTAGAACGGCACTGAGTATTTGGGCCATAAACTTCTAAAAACCAATACACAACTTATTTGTCATTGTGCTGGTGAAAGGTGTCATCTGCTGAGTGATCATTGCAGAAGCAACCCTGATGTGTATCCCTCTGCTCCACTTGGTCTTTAACAGGAGTAATTCTGAAGAAATGGCAGGACTCTTCCTATAATTAAGCAATATGCCCCGAGCGGCGGGGTATTTCCAACTCAGGTAATGCTACGGGCCCATAGTTAAAGACCCAAGCAAAGCAAGTGCCTTAATGAAGGCCCCGGTGCATTACCTGAGTCGGTAATGCCCCCGCCGCGAGGGGCATATAGCATTAGTAGCCCGGCCTGCAAGATCTGCGTGATCGGGGCACTAAAAGCATTTATTTTGTCCCGAAAGGCTGCAGCGTTCTGGGACAGAAAGAAAAAAACTACCAAGAAAATGGCCGCCGGGAAAGGGAAATCGGAGTCCGTTTTCCCTTTCCATGGTGGCCATCGGGAGCAGATGCGCTGGGAAAGGAAGCGTTCCCAGCGTGTCTGCTCCCGAAAACAAAAAAAGAAAAAGGTAAGTGGGGTTGCGAGAGTGGAATGGAGAGAGGAAACAAATAAAATAAAATAAACGTACCTGGGTCCCGGAAGGGGACGATGGAAGCCTCCAGCCATGTGGAGGCTCGGAGCGGGGATGGCCCGGCTCCGATTCTCCACACCCAGCCATCGTCCTCCACCGGGTACAAAGCAGGCTGAAGGTGAGTGGGGTTGGGAGGGAGGGTGAAAAAAAAGAAAAAGAAAATACGTACCTGGGTCTCCTGCAGTGGTCGATGGAAGCCTCCAGCCGTGTGGAGAGTCAAAGCGGGGCCATCCCCGCTCCCAGTCTCCACAGGGCTGGAAGCTGCCAACGTCCCCCACCGGGGACCAAGCAGGCTAAAGGTAAGTGGGGTTGGGAGGGAGGGTAAGGGGGAGGGCAAAGAAAAAAAAACATACCCGAGTCCCCGGCAGGGGGCGAAGCCAGCTTCTCAGCCGTGGGGAGGCTCAGAGCGGGCATGGCCCCGCTTCGAGCCTCCTCATTGGCTTAGAGGCTGCCACGCCCTGCCAGGAACAATGGCCGTGGAATCCCGGCCGAGGCATTCCCAGCCGGGTAATGCCTCGGCGAGTGCCAATAAGAATGGTTCTTTCATTCTGATTGCGCCCTCGCTGGGTACTAATATTGCATATACATCAACAGAGGAAACCAAGAGCACCAATAACACCAGGGTTCCACAGCTAGTCTAGCGAAAAACTCTACTCCACCAGTAAAGGGCGAGACTGTAGATATTCTACAATGTCATTGATGGGTCCCTTTGATATCAGACATCAGATGGCAGTACAGGGCCAATTGAAATATCATCAACAGTAGCCATTCTAAAATGTTAATGATGGGTGTCTTTGAAGGCATCCAATTTGGGATGATCATGTTGAGCCAATTGAAAATCTGCGTATGATACCATTGACAATAACTATTCCAAATTGTCAAAGGTGGGTCTCTTTGATGATATGAGACATGGAATGAGAGCAGAGGGCCAACCAAATATACCTCTCATTAGTAGTTGCTCTAGAATGTCAATGGTGGGACACTTTGATGACAACAGAAATGGAATGGGAGCAAAAGGCCAATTATTTGCAAGTCGTCCAGCGGGCTGAATGAGCCTTGCAGTGCAACCTACTCTCAGTGCAGTACTTTTCATTACTATGTCCACATTAAGAAACCATTAGGAAAAATACTTAAACAGACTGGAATTAGAATTGGAAAGTGGAATATGGCTTACTGCCTGCACAATGCTTATTGGGCGGTTACCAATTCATGAAAATGCCTTTCATGGTGTGGCATGTTAAAAAGTTTCCTTTATTGTATGGGATATTGCACAACATTTCCGGTTCCTAGAATATGTGATACTGATAAGATGTTTTAGCTGATTTGTTACAGTTGGAAATACAAATGTGAAAACTGTATTTTTTAACATAGCATTTGTCAAACAAATTCATTTTAATTCACTTTAGTCAAAATCAGACAGCCAAATGTCCTGTTAATGTGCAATCAGTGAAGGCGAGGCAGAGAAAACGAGGCATTTTCTGGATATATTAATCCGTTGTGATGGGCATCAGCAACAGAACCCAAAAGTTGAACATCAGTCTCATAACATCTGTTATAGTTCCGGCTTAAAATTGATTGACGTGACAACCAGAATGAAATTTCACTCAATTTATATTCCCTTAGTGCATCAATTTATTATCAACAATTAATGTATTTTAGCTTTGCAAATAAAATTTGGAATGAGGCCACATTTGTTCTTTCTCAATGCGCTTGATCCAACAAGGGATCGTCTTCAGGAGGACTGGACTTTACAAAGCAAATTCAACATATAACCAAATCATCATTTTCACCACATTGTTTAGATAAGTCATTCGTAAACCGTAGGTGTTTAGCTTTCTTATTTGTCAGCAGGCTATATTCAGTTCTGAGTACGTATGTATTGACTGCTGACCTTCTAGTCATAATTCACAAAGAGCTTGCATCCATTTATAGAGCAGTATAGGTCTACAAATCACGGTGAACTTTAGAGATCGTAATGCCTGAAAAGGGTGGAGGTCTTGTGTTTAGTGTACACTTTCACTACTTTGCCACCCTCTTTCTGTAATGTATTGTAGAATCAATATTGGCCAAAGTGTTAAAACCTTGAAAAATAAGATTCTTTCTCATACAGAACTCATGATGTAATAATAGTATATTCAACTAAGGTGAACCTTACTGCATGTTTGACTAGTCAAATGCTAACTGACTGAAGTGCCACTTTTAAAATCTACTCTTTACAAAAATAAAAGAACTCACTACTTCATAATTAGAAACCTTCCATAAATATGTGTGAGTCTCAGTCCAATCATTATTTCGCAATACAATGAATAAAAAACCATATGAACTAATGAGAAATAACAACTGTGCTACATATCAACGATAAAAGGAGCCATTTTCATGAACATGACAGAAATATCACTTACTTCTGTAAGTAACACCTAATTTTAACATGTAGCATCTGGCTAAACCTTAATGTTTGAGGAGCGTGAAAACTCATGTGATGTAATATCGTGTTCTCATCAGTTACCTTCCTCTACAGCTTAATCCTAACTTCCAAATCCCACATTTCAAGTTTCCATCCTGTTATTGGACACCTGTTGAGCCATTTAACCATGTGAATTGCACTATTTCCCTGATGCTTTTCAGTTCATGTACTCCAAAATACAGATCAAAATAAATTGTAGCAAGTGAACCAGGAATTCTTTCCAGGCTTCTGTTTCCTGCACATTTAGTAATGCCCAATCAATATCCTTGATTATGATTGGTTATTTATAACGCGATTAATACCCAGAGGTATCCAAGCATGGACGAGGGGATCGAACCTGTGTTGCTCTGCGTCGTCTTGCTTCCAAGGCGAGCGCGTTGCCCCTGAGCTATCCTCCCGAGACAAGGGAGTTCCTAGGGAGTGTGGAATGGAAATGTACAAGCTTCTAGCATCTATAGGCAACATTATATACTTGCTCTCTAACCTGGACAATATGCAAAAGGTGGGTGGTATCTGCTATACAGATATTCATCAACTGCACCATAGTGTTAAAAGAAGTCCACAAATGTACCCAGTCATGTCACTTTGATGCACCTGCACCACCTAACACTGATGACCAATCTGAGCATAGCATAAGTCTCATCTCAAGTGACCAGCTAACACTGTGATGTCCCTGACTCTAGAGCTGAGTTACAGCTAACTGGTGTCTGAGGGTAAATGAGTCATCTGTTGATCCCCTCAACCTTGTGGCATGTATTTACTTACTTATCAAGTTTATTTCAGAGTGAAGAACCATAAAAGCAGCTTCGTACATAGCTTATCAAACACCTGCAAGTAAACAATTGATACAAGTAAGCAATACATACATACACGATTACTACCTATTACATAAAATGTAAGAGAGTGACAATTCCTAAAATCCAATCACTCTTCTATATATCAAATTCATTCAACCGCTGTATGTAATAGTCAATAGTTGTACTAAAAACATTAAAAACAATGTATAACAATATTAGTGTATAATAGAAATGTGTTGGTCAAAACAATGCTAAAATGTAATAACTAAAGTCCTGGGCCTGAGACGATAGCAGCAGTATAAAACATTCCTTATGGCTGTTATAGAAGTTGCCCATCACTACTCAGCGCAATCCTCCTTCCAAGCCCTACTCTATGAATGTACTTGGTGATGTGGTGTAGCGTGTTAGTGTCATGACATCTTCTGCAGAATTCTGAAGCCTCTGACACCCTCCTAAGGCCTTTTTGTCCGCATAACGGCAATAAGTGCTTAACCCTAAGATCATTATACCTGGGGCAAAGCAACATAAAATGGAGAACAGTTTCATTCTGAGCACCACAACACTGGCAAACAGGACTGCTTGGGGTATTTTTTTTCGTGAATGAAGCCACTCACAAAGTTCCTTCTCTCACGTCAAACAATGATGAGCAGCCATACACGGACTGATGTCATCCAAATATCGTTCACACCCAAATGTGCCTTTTACCTGCAGATAAAGCTGGCCACTGGAAAGTATTGCACAGGACATCAATGCCTGCCTATAATAATCCTTGCAGGCGCCTTTGATTACTTCTTTGCTGTCGGGTCTGATACATGCCGGGTGCTCACAGTATTGTTCGAGATCCAGGGTTCTGCATATATTTTGTACATGCCTAAGCCACAGAGTCCTACGGGTCCCTTCTATGGCCAAAAAGTTGACTAACAACTCCTTAAACGTTTGGAGCCCAGGTTTCAACCATATACGTGACCATAAAAATAAGGGTTTAAAGGCCACTACAGGCTCTATAGAGCACACATCCCATTCCAAATGCAATGTAGCATTCAGAGAGCTGCTTGGGTGCAACATTATGGACTTTAAACATGTCTCTTCTGCAACCACCCTCCCCCCAAGCGTGTGGACCTTTCACATCACCAAATCTCTGCTCAATATGACACTGCAGATAAAGCCTTACACCGACATAACCCTAAAATTGGTGTTAGGGCTCCTTTGCCATGCATACAATAAAACCTCTTGATACCACTGCTATATTTAATCAAAGTCATATTGGCTTTGGAAACTTGTTCTGTCCACGTGGCATTCTCTGCAAAACACAGGCCGAGATGGTTATACATTTCAGCCTGCTCTAACGACAACCCTGCTATTTCGTTTGTCTGGCCTTTCCGCCTTGAAATATCTTGACCTTTGTCTTGATCTTATTTATTTCCAGGCCAAGATTGACACAAGTGTTTGCGAATATTGACAAAGTTTCCCTTAAGCCCCTGGCCGATGTTGAAAGCAAAACTGCGTAATCCACAAAAAAAGGCTTGAAAACGAAGAGTACCAACCCTAGGTGGATCCATACCACTGGTTACCAGCAGCGCTATTAACCTGTTTATATAAATGCAGAAGAGAAGGGGAGCGAGCACACAGGCCTGCCTGACCCCACGTTGGACTTGATTTCCCTGTATTCTGGCCACTCCTCCCCCATCTAACAGTAGCACTGTTCTTACTATACATTGATTGAATGATAGACAATAAGCCAGGAGGAATGTTACACCCTTGCAGAACATAAAAAAGAAAAGCGTGCAGCAGCATGGGGTGCTAATTGCACTCGCCACGCTCTCACCACACAACAAGATATGAGCTGGAAATTGGGATTGTTTGATACTAAATTCATGCAATGGCTTGCTCAGTTTGCTGCTTACCCACCGCCCATACAAGGGCCAACCCGCTCAGCCTCTCACGAGGCTCATAAGGCTTGCAAAGCAAATTCAGGTCGGAATTGAACTCCAGCCCCACGGGATCAGGCAGCACAGCACGGCACATGAGATATTTTCATGAGACTTCTCGAAGATCCAACACTGGATTACAGCACAACATTCAACACTTCACACACCTGGAGGGACTGGAGCAAGGCTCACTTCTGGTAAGAGGTTCGCTTCAGGTTAGAGGAAAGCACCTAGGGAACTGTCACTGAATGTGTCAAGCAGCACTGCTCTCTCACACAGCCACTTCATCACAGATTCATTGGCATTTATCAATATTCATGACAGAGAAAAGTGCACAATGAATTGAGAAAGATTTGTTGTGGTGGTCAGAATTCTTGTTGTTGCTGTATTACTTGTTTTGCCAGGGTCTCTCCACACACGAGGTTACAATCAGAGGGTTTGATGGCCTCAACAGCCAGGATACATTTTGGGAATGATAGTTATTAGATAAATAAAATATAAAGTGATAGCTGTTAGCTAAGGCGACATTGGTGAAGGAAGCTGTGAAATGGCTGCAGGATTGGTGATCTGAATGTTGTCTCAATGCAGAATAGAATAGAGAGGACCTCCCCCCCACTGTGTTGGTGTCACCTGACAAAGTCCGACGGCAAATATGCTATTTGGGACATATACTCTGGGAAAGATAGTATACAGCTATATGTGAAGACCATTAACACAGACTTACTTCAAACTCGACACAATCCAAATCAATTAGGCTGTAAGCAACACGGATAAAAGACGTTTTTGGAGTTCTGTGTCTTTCCATTCGACTTGTCAGGCTGCTCAACGAGCTGTTTCTCAGGTTTAGTAATGCAGAGATTATACTGTGCCTACACTCTTGCATGCTTGAGGCAATCGTTCTGATACCATTATCTCACAAAGCTATACATTCTCTTAAAGTGATATTTTACATTCCTTCTTTTCAAGTACTGTTTGCACAATCTTTGTGACATAGCCCATAGATTTTATTGTGCAAATGTTCCTGTAGCACGATCTATACAACATAGACTACGGCGGTTTCTCCTCCTATTGCACCTCCTGGAAAATTGTGCCCGGGCGCATCGAGGTCTCACCAATGCTCAGATGCTTACTAGGTCCCCAATCCACAAACGAACAAACTGAGACCTCTGTAACAGGGTTAAAAGATAGACAAATGTACAGACCTGTGTCAGGTCTGACCAAACTACAAGGTCTTAGCATGCATATATTTCCGGTGAATGCTGAAATCTAAGCAAGGCAAGGTAAGGTAATTGGTTATTGACAATGCGCTTTATTCCCAGAGGTTTCTAAGCACGGACCGGGGATCAAACCTGTGTGTCGTCTTGCTTCCAAGGCGAGTGCGTTGCCCCTGAGCTATCCTCCGGAGATAACACAACACTACCAGGCCATTGAGTCTAAACCAAGCTCTATTTAAACACACATTAAGCCCATACTGAGCTCTACTTTGTCCAGATGAAATGCTCTACTCTGTCAAGTTAATCTTCAAGTTCAAGTCTTGTCCTTCCCCTCTTTGTGACTGCTCATCCCAAGCTCACCTCCAGAGGCTCAAGGGGGGGGGCCCCGGGGGGAACACGAAGCGTTTCCCCCCGGGGAGTTTTTTGGCGCTGCACACGGCCAGCGAGTGGCCGTGGGGGGGCAGAGCGCCTCCCTAGGGGTATTTAAGGGCTCAGGGAAGGTTCGGGAGGCAGGCGACAGTTAGGACTTGGTAATTGCATCAGTCCTGTCGCCCGCTCCCGAGCCTTCCCTGAAGCTAGCTGGGCCTGTGGTGCTTCGGTGTAGAGTAAGTGAGGAGGGTTAGTTAGTTCCTGGGGGTGGACAGGCAGTTAGGATTTATTAAAAAAAAAAACAACTTTGGGTTGGCGGTTTTCGCCCAGTGGGAGTAGCGTAAATAAGCTACCCCCCCCCTCTCCCTTTCTCCTTACCTGAGCTGCCGTTTGGCGTTCCTTACGCGGTGGGGCGGCGGGATCATGGGGGCGGGTTTTGTCTTCGGGCAGTTTTCGGGCCTCTGGGGAGAGGGGGTCGCTGCGAGGGAGAGGGATTTTCTCCTCGTCGGCACCTTCTTGGGCTTTTTCCTATGTCGAGCGGGAGGGGGAGGGAGTGCAGGCCTGGTTGGGCGGCACATTAGGCTTCCGTTGGGAGCCCCGGACATTTTCCTTTTCCTCCCCCCACGGCGCCGGGCCTTCCCTGCCCGTTTCCTCTGGTTCGTGGGATTGTGGATCAGCAGAGCCCAGGCGGCCTTGTCTGTTTGGAGTTGCACAGGCGCGGTGACAGCCTCGTTTCAGAGGGGGCAGGGCAGGCGCCTTAAAGGGGCAGCGCTGTTTTTACTGAGCTGCTAATAGTGCGGTGCAGCTTGTGGGCCACCAGGGGGCAGGGCGGGCGGTTCTAGAGTTTAGGGGAAGTAGAGGTGATCATCAGCAGCATTAGTGGGGGCTCCTGGGGGGTGCAGTTAGCAGGGGTAGAAGTATAGACATTTTGGGGTTATTTAACCCTTTGTGTCATTAGGGTTATAGCGCAATTTCTGTTGGTTTTTCCCTCGGCTAGGAGTAATTTTCCACGGGTAGGTGCCGGCTCGGGGGCATATTTAGCTAGTGAGCGTCAGGGCGTGGTTTAGTGCGCTCTCAGATTAGTAGTGCATGATAGTGGGCCAAGGTGTTAGCAAGGGGGGGGCTGGTTGATGCTAGGGCTCGTAGGGAGGCCCTGGAAATCATCAGCAGGGCATCGAAGGCCCAGTTGGAGGGGGCGGTGGGGGAGGTCACGGGTGAGGGGGAGATAAGGGGCGGTAGACCGCAGCGTAGAGCGGCAGCTGATGGGGCGCTTGCGGCAGTGTTGGCTTGCACCCCTACGGCGGAGTGGGGGAAGGTTTGGGAATCCAGGGGCAGGAAAATGAGGAGGGAGATAGACAGGAGGGCGGATGAGGGAGTAAGGATGTCAGGGGGGGCAGCCAGGGAGGGAGGGAGGGAATGATAGCCCTAGGGAAGATGGGAATGCTCAAGAGGGTGGGGCTCGAGGGAACAACAGTGGGGGCAGGGATGGGGCACAGAAAGGGGTGTCAGGGCAGAGGGGAAGAGGGGGTAAATACCTTCAGAAGAGTGCAGGTGGGAGAAGGAGGGAGAGGTCCCCTTCAATGGAGGAGGGTAGGGTGGGGCGCGGAACGCCCCCCCCGGGTAGGAGGAGTGAGGGCGGAGGGCGCTGCGCAGCCCCCGCTGTTCAGGTGGAGGTTGAGGGTTTCAGTACAGCCCTTCCTCGGTCAACACAAGGAGAGCCTAGAGGGCGCAGCACAGCCCCTAGCAATGAGGATTCCAGGGTGGAGGTCGGAACGCCTCGCCCGAGAGAAGAGGACCAGGCAGGGGTTTCCAAAACCCCGCCGAGAAGACGTCAAAGGAGTGGCGGGGCGGACGCCCCGGGCTCGCAAGAAGATCATCAACTCATCTCGGGCATGAGCTCGCATCCACAATGGTATTTAAGGGGTGATGAAGTTGGTTGGGAGGAATATGTGGGGCAATGGCAATGGGAAGATTACAGGGCGGAAAGGGAAAGGGGGGAGGAAAGAAGAAGTTCAAGGTGGGATAGGGAAAGGGAAGTGCATGGAGGACGGGGTGAAAGGGGTCAAGGGAACTATTGGCTGGGTGAGTGTGCTGACATGTTTTGTCACCGCAGTAGGAGCCCTCTACGAATGGAGAGGAGGAGCACCGGTGTGGACGCCAGGCCGCAGGTGGCAGGTGTGGAAAGAGGTGAGCGGGAAAGGGAATGGTCATCTGCATGGCAGAGAGGGGTTACAAATAGGTGGTTAGGGGATGAACGGGCGGGTTTTCAAGGTGTAACGAAGGAAGTTGGTGTGCAGGCCATTGGAGCCGAGGGGTTTGAAAAGAGCATTTGCTCAGTGGAGGTCCAAACGGACAAAGTGGTGGAGCCATTGGGGCTCGAAGTGCAAGCTGGTAAAGATAAAGAGGTGGAAGTGAAAGAAAAGGAGAAAAAATTACCATACATGGGGATAACAAAACCATTGGGGGCACACTTGATGGCAGCGACCAGGGAGACGATCCAGGCAGGGGAATTTGTGGATGTCTTCAAATTGCTCCATAGGGAAGTGAGAGCGAAGGAGGGGTCTAAGGAGGAAGAGAGGGAACTGGCTTCACGCTCGAGGGTCCCGGCGAACATTGAGAATTGGACGTCGGCGTTTATCATTTACGCCAGTGTGTATTGCGAAAAATTCCCCGAGCGTTGTGTGGCCCTGCTGAAATATATGGATGTAATAAGGAAGGCTTTTACGAGCTTTGGGGGCTTTGCCTGGGTAAGGTATGATGAGGAATTTAGAGCGAGAATGGCAGAGGACAGTCAGGCGGTCTGGGGGGAGATAGATATGGATCTCTGGCTGCAATGGATGGCCCCAACGAGGCCGGCCCCGACATTACATACAGCGAGTGGGCTGCCTGTCCCTTTCCGGCCCTTTCTTGGTCGCCCCGCCCATGAGGGGGTGGGGGGAGGAGGCAGGGGCCAGTCCTCAGCAGCGTGCTGGGGGTACAATAAGGATAGCTGCGCAAGGACCCTGTGTAGGTTCAGGCACGAGTGTAGCAAGTGCGGTGGAAAACACCCTCTCACGCAGTGTTTACAACAAGGAAACAGGGGGAGGGGGAGAGGTGCAGAAAAAGGGGTTGTGGGAAAAGCTTTTACTCCAATTAAAGTGGGTGTGTTGGAAAAATGGTTGCAATTTTATCCGGATAGGGAAGGGGCTAGGATTTTGAGTGAGGGGTTTGGTCAGGGGTTCAGGTTAGGTTACCAGGGTCCACGGGTGCGGCGGTGGGCGGAAAATTTGAAGTCGGCAAGAGAAAATGTTGAGGTGGTAAGACAAAAATTGAGCAAGGAAATAGCGGCAGGAAGGATAGTGGGCCCATTTGATGACGTACCGGGTGACTTAGTGATATCCCCATTGGGGGTGGTGCCCAAGAAAGCTCCGGGGGAGTTCAGACTGATTCATCATTTGTCATGGCCGGAGGGTATGTCAGTTAATGATTTCATTGCCCCGGAGGAATGTGGGGTTGTGTATGCAAGTGTTGACCAAGCGGTTGAGCTGATAAGGAAGGAAGGGTGAGGGGCCTTCATGGCCAAGTGCGATATCAAGGCGGCGTTTAGGTTATTGCCGGTGCACCCGGAGGACTTTTGGTTGTTAGGTTTGCAGTTTGAGGACCGCATATACATAGACAAAGCATTGCCAATGGGGTGCGCAATTTCCTGTGCTTTGTTTGAACGGTTCAGCTCTTTTCTACAGTGGGTTTTCTCATTCAGCTCGGGGTGGGAGAGTGTGTGTAGTATTCCTTGTATTCTTTGATGATGCCCTGCATGCCGCGAGGTTAGGCTAGGGAATGTTTATGTTCGAAGGAGGAGAAACGGAACGAGGCTGGAGACAGAGAGAGAAGACTGTGAGCGGCATGCAGGGCGCCGGCTGTAATAGATAAATAAACATCCTTGTTTATTTTAACTCGTGTGGACTGGCATACCTCATTTTGGCGACGAGGATGGCCGGCGTCCCAGAACCCACAGAAGCCAGGAAGGATTAATCCAGAGCGGAGCTCCGAGCCGCTGTGCAACGCTGCGCCTGGCTTGTGCTGCACAATTGGAAAGAGGGAGGAAGAGCAGATGCTCCGAACTGACGTCAATCAAACGTTGGTTTGTGCTGACATTTCATCACTGTGATGATTTTTTTTTTCTTGTCTGTCTAACTCGAGTTTGTTAGACACGCTCCCATTGGCCACACCACTTCCACTTTCAGAGTAAAGGACCGCCGATTGCCCGGAGATCACATGACTCACCCTTTGGCCTTAGGCAGGATGAGGAGTAAAGAATAGACCCCTCATCCTCTTCACAGTACATGGAATTCATCCCTGGAGATTAAAAAAAAAAAAAAAGGAAGCTTAAGAAGCAGAATAAAACGCAAATTAGGATAAATAGTATTCTGGTTTCCTCTCATACTGACATAACACAGAAGAAGCATGCAAGGTATTAGCATACAACCCCCGGCATGTTTTCTTCCAACACCTGGACAGCCTGTTGTAAACTGGCTAGAATGGAAAGAGTTTTGGCTAAACTATGTTCAGACCATTGATCAAGAAGGCCTATCTGCTCATAAAAAGAAATCGCTACTACTTCATGCTTTGGGCCTAGAAGGACAGAGAAAATACAGGGAGTTACCGGATTTGCCAGTGGATGAAGCTGGAGATATTGATGAACACGAAAAGGCCATAAGGCAACTAGACAAATATTATACCCCTGAGACCAACGTAGCCATAAACAGGTATAACTTCTATACCAGAACTCAAAAAGAACATGAATCTATTGAAGACTACGTATCAGCTCTAAGGGTACTATCACGCACATGCAGATTTGGCATTGGGATCACACTAGATGAACTCATACGAGATCAAATTATCATACATGCCAAAGATAGTTTGCTCCAAGACAGACTTTGGATGGTAGGAAACCCATCTCTGCCAGAAACAATGGCCATTGCCAAGCGAATAGAACACAGTCATTTGTGCTCTAAAGAGATAAAAAATAAGAAACAAGAAGCTGTCGTAAACATGCAATTACAGAATGATAAATTCTCATTGGAATCTGGAGATCAAAATATAGTCAATGCAATAAGAACAAAAGAACGTACGGAAAATCACCTGGTCAAGACCTATAGGCCAAGAGGATTTGATAATAGAGGACAGTCAATGAGAGGAAGAGGATGGGTGAGACCCGAAAACAGATCAGCTCCAGCACAATCTAGAGAAGGTGACAGATGCTTCAACTGTGGAAGATTAGGACATTTTGCTTATGCCAAGCATTGTCCTGCAATTGGACAAAAATGTGGCAATTGTGGAGGCAAGGGACATTTTGCTGTCGTGTGTAGACGAAAAAAGAGAATCTCAGCCATACAAGAGGAAGAGGAAGATTCGGACGAAGACAGGGTTTTTGCCATTCATGAACCACCTGAGGGAGATTTCAAATGCCCAAGTTGTGTCATAATAATTGACAACTGGAAACTCAAAGTTAAAGTAGACAGCTGTTCACCATGGACGATCATAACGAAGAAAACATGGAAGAACTTATTGGCATGTGGTCTAAAAAGTAAATTATTTGAACCTGATATTAAAAACCCGGGTGGATTTGAAGGCTCGACAATTAAGATGATTGGTTGGTTTTCAAGCATCATAGAATTCAAGGACAGACGAGCGGAAGTGAAGATATATGTTGCAGAAAAAGGAGTTAACGTCATTGGTTGGAGAGATCAAGCTGGTCTACGAATCAGATTAGATCCTTGTGAATCGGAACAGGTTTTGATAGTAAACTCCAGTCATAAACAGAAGGGAGAATCAAAAACCCTAGAAGATAAAGGAAACAGGAAATTAGGACTGTTGAAAGAGTTTTCACACAGAATTCGATTGAAAGATGGAGCAATACCTGTCAGACATGTCAAGTCAAGACCTATACCTTTCGCCATAGCAGACAAAGTGGAACAAGAATTAACTAAATTGGAGACTGAAGGAGTAATCGAAAAGATTGAATCCTCGGAGTGGACAAGCCCCATTGTAGTTGTAATGAAAAAATGTGGGAAAGTCAGGATTTGCGTAGATCTTAGAGATGTTAACAAAAACGTTATTGTTGACATCTTTCCACTTCCAGTCATATCAGAAATGCTGAATCGCATAGGTGATGCAAATGTATTTTCAACTTTAGATCTATCCAGTGCATATCATCAGATAGCTTTAACGGAAGACTGCAGAGACATCACTGCATTTATAACTCCACATGGTCTATATAGGTACAAACGCATGCCATTTGGCTTGGCATCTGCTGCGGCAGTTTTTCAGAGGGTCATGGAACACGTGTTGAAAGGGTTGAAGGGGATTTTTGTGTATAAAGATGACATTATAGTATTTGGTAAAGGTCGAGATGAACATGACATGAGATTGAAAGATGTTTTACTAAAGTTGGAGAGTGTTGGTTTGGAAATTGAAAAGAGTAAATGTAAATTTGGCATGAATGAAGTTGATTATTTGGGACACACGGTAAATGGCAATGGATACAAACCTAAAAGTGATGCAATGAAAGCAATCAGAGAATCGCCTAATCCCTCTAATAAGGATGAACTTAGGTTGTTTTTGGGCCTGTGTGAATACTATAACAAATTTGTCAAGAAGTTTGCTAACATAACAGAACCTTTAAGGAAATTGTTAAAGAAAGATGCCAAATTTGAATGGAATGGCGAGTGTGATGAAGCAGTGAATTGCATAAAGAGAGAAATATGTGACTCCACGGAATTGGGTGGTTATGTATTTGGGAGGTCAACCAAGGTTAAAGTGGATGCGAGTGGAAATGGTTTGGGAGTGGTACTTTCTCAGATTGAAGAAGGTGGTAAGGAAAAGACAATATGTTACGCCTCCAGGGCAATCTCAGATACAGAAAGCAGGTATTCTGTAATTGAAAAAGAACTTTTGGCATGCTCATGGGCAGTAAACTATTTTAGAAAGTATTTGTGGGGTTGCAAGTTTGTTATACAAACAGATCATAAACCACTTGTAGAAGTCTTGACAGTTAAAGGCATGTGTAGGGCATCACCTAGGTTAGCCAGATTAAGCATTAAATTACAAGATTATCATTTTGTGACAAAGTATGTTCCAGGTAAGAGGAATGTTGTTGCAGATTACTTGTCACGGCTGCCATTAAAGAGTGTGAGTGTAGAATCTGAAAGTAATGAGGAGATGGTGGCAGTCATTCTTGAAGTAACCTCGAAGGAAAAATGGTTAGATGAGATATCTAAAGATGAGACGCTAAATAGAATTGCAAATTTCACAATGTTAGGTTGGTCTGATAAGAGATCAATTGATGGAGAATGCATGAAGTTTTGGGAAGTGAAAGATGAATTGTCCATAGAAGAAGGATTTTTGATGAGGGGGAATAAACTGATACCTCCCAAAGCATTATATAATGAGCTCATAGAAAAAGCGCATCAAGGCCATCCGGGAATTACTGGTACCAAATGCAATGTGCGATCTGTATATTGGTGGCCAGGAATGGATATTTTGATTGAAAGATTTGTTAGAAACTGCTGGCCTTGTCAAAACAGCGATAAAAGTTGTAAAAGTTTTAAGTCAGAGCCGCTTGTTATAGATAAAGGAGAAGCTCCCTGGATGAAACTTGGAATTGATATTGTCGGACCATATCAGAGACTAATTGGGGATAAAAGGTTTTTAATTGTATTGATTGATTACTATTCAAGTTGGGTAGAATTGAAAGCTGTCAAAAATATTGATTCAAGAGAAATTATTAAATTCCTTAGTGAAATCTTCGGGAGAGAGGGTTTTCCCAAATCCATTATCAGTGATAATGGTGTTCAATTCAAAAGCAAAGAAATAAGAGAGTTTGCCGTCACATCTGGGATTTTATGGAAATATTCTGCTTTGTATCATCCCCAAACAAATGGTCTAGTTGAGAGATGTAACAGAATGGTTGTAGAGACGGTAGAGTTGGCATTGAGAAATAACATGCCTGTGGAAGAGGCACTTAAAGATAGGTTATGGAGTACAAGAATGTCAGTCAAAAGAGATCTAGGGGTATCTCCGTTTGAATTGATGAGAGGCAGAGCCCCAAACACCTTACTTATTCCAGAGTGGGTGAATTACAAAAGGACATCAGAGCATAGAGATAAAGGAAAGTATTGTAAATACTCAGAAAGCAAGAATAATTGGAATATGAGTCACAAATGCAAGGTCGAAATTGTACCAGGAGACATGGTAAGGATAAAACTAGCGCGTGCTGTTAGAAAGGGTGAATCCAAATACAGCAGACCAGTTAAAGTTTTACAAGTCCTAGGCAAAGCCATAAGAGTAATGGGTGGGTCAGTATGGAATATGAATAGAGTAAGCAAATGGAATTGGGATTTTAAGGATAATAGAAGATTTTATCCTAGGCAGAATCACAGGCAGGATCGAAGTAATTGGTTGAGAAATGATATAGGTTTTCAATATAACATAAGAGACAATTTGAATTCAGATACTAACGTCAGACCTCAAGTTGGGGAGGGACGCATACATGTAAGAGAGGATCAAGTTGCCAGAGCGGATAGTCAAACATTGAGAGGTAATGGTCAAGAAGATACTCCTTTAGAGTTTGAATCTGTCCAAGAAAGTAATGGCACTGCTACTGATGATGATAGAAGCATGGATGGAATTCAAGAAGGATGTGTGGCTAGTGGGAGTATGTACAACCACAGAGATAGAAAATTGCCATTCTGGACAAAAGATTATGTCATGGGAAAATAATTAGTTATATTGCACACTACCAATTTTGTTTTATACATAGCATTTGGGTTAACCTACATTGTTAACATTTGGTTTTTTTTTGTTTTTTGTTTTGTTTCCTTTCACATTTTTGGTTGCATATAAAAAAAAAATAATAATAAATAAATAAATAAATAAAATAATTTAAGGGGGAAAGGATAGGTGTTGTTGTGGTAGTTTTTACCACCATCTACAGCCACACATGGTTCCCAAGTTTTTTAGGTTTCATTCACTTTATTTAAAGTGTAATGTTTATGGATTGTCACAGCATATTCCTAAAAATGTGTTGTTCTCTAGAAAGGGGGAGGTGGTGTAGTATTCCTTGTATTCTTTGATGACGCCCTGCATGCCGCGAGGTTAGGCTAGGGAATGTTTATGTTCGAAGGAGGAGAAACAGAACGAGGCTGGAGACAGAGAGAGAAGACTGTGAGCGGCATGCAGGGCGCCGGCTGTAATAGATAAATAAACATCCTTGTTTATTTTAACTCGTGTGGACTGGCATACCTCATTGTGCTGCACTATCTGGATGATTTTCTGTTCATTAGCGGGGCAAAAAGAGAGGAGGATTGCAGAGAAATGCTAAAGTTGTTTCAGGAATTGATGGAGGAGCTGGGTGTACCATTAGCCGAAGACAAAACAGAAGGGCCGGCAGTGGTGTTAACATTTCTAGGAATTGAACTGGATTGAGTGGCCATGACCTCACGCTTGCCGCACGACAAGGTGAGCAAATTGGTGGGACTGTTGGAGAAAGCGATGGGGGCCAAAAAAATGATGCTGGTGGAGATGCAGAGATTGGTGGGGCATCTGAATTTTGCATGTAAGGTGGTGGCCCCAGGGCGGACGTTTTGCAGGAACATGGCAAGGGCCATGGCGGGAGCAAAGTGCCAGCATCATCGGATAAGAGTATCGGGGGCAGTGAGGGAGGATTGCAGAATTTGGCTGCGCTTCTTGGAGAGTTTCAATGGAATGTCAATGTGATTGCAGGGAGACCCGATGACATGGGAAGTTCAGATACTCTCGGATGCAGCGGGGGCCGGTGGTTTTGGGGTGTTTTGGGGGGGGAAATGGTGTGCTGAAAAGTGGCCAGAGAGATGGTTGAAGGAAGGGAGGAGTATAGCATTCCTTGAATTTTTTCCATTACTAGTAGCATTGGAGTTGTGGGGGAAGGAGTTGCAAAACAAGAAGGTGAACTTCAATGTCGACGACGAATGCGTGGTACATGTGGTAAACAGACAGTCAGCTAGGGATCAGAGGGTGGCAAGGCTGATGAGAGAATTTGTCCTGCATTGTATGGAATGGAATGTGGTGTCTAAGGCAACACATGTGCCAGGGAAGGATAATGGCATCGCTGATGCATTATCTCGTTTTCAATGGCAGAGATTCCGTGGATTGGCTCCAGATGCAGATCAGGAGGGGCAGCAGATTCCGGAGGAGCTGTGGAAGATAGGAAGCTGAGAGCGCTTGCTCTGGTGGAGGGTTCATTGGCCGTGGCATCTAAGAAGTCTTACAGGAGGGCCTGGGAGGATTTTATTAGAGGAGGAGCTTGTAGTTGGAAGGGTAGATGGGATGCGGAAGAGCGGAGGAGGGATGATGTCACGAATTTCCTTCTGAGATGCATGGACAGGGGCTGGTCAAGGGCAAAGATAGCAGGAAAGCTAGCAGGGATTGTCTTTTACGGGAAATGGTTTTGGGGTTTTCAACCAAGTGGGGGGGAAATGGCGAGTAGGATGTTGGAAGCATGGGCAAGGGAGAGTAAGAGGGACAAGGATAAGAGGAGGCCGATATCAGCTGAATTGTTGCAGAGGTTGATTGAGGTGGTGGGGGGAGTTTGCTGGTCGATATGGGAGGGGGAACTGTTTGCGGCTTGTTTTACATGGTTATTTTTTGGGGCTTTCAGGGTTTCTGAGTTGGTCGGGGGAAAGGGGGGGTAGGAGGACTGCAATGGGAAGATGTGCGAATAACAGAAGAAGGTTTAGACATCAAGATTAAAAGGTCCAAGACGGATCAGAAGGGAAGGGGCGCTTGGGTCCTGCTGGGTCGAGGGAGCGAGGTTTTATGCCCAGTTCAGGCAGGTAAGGTGTGGAAGGAGCGCTGTGGGGGTAAGTCAGGTTTGGTTTTCCGGCATGCGGACGGATCGCCGGTTACAGCGGCACAGGTGCTGGGGGTATTGCGGAAGGCGCTGGCCACGGTGGGAGAAAAGGCTGAGGAGTTCGGGACTCATTCTTTTAGGATGGGCGCAGCATCTGAGGGTAACAGGCTGGGTTTTTCGGAAGATAAAGTGAAAAGTTTGGGGCGTTGGAGGTCGGGGAAATACAAGGGTTACGTCAGGGATTTTGGGAAAGGGGATTGTTGAAGAAAGATGGTGGAGGACTTTGGGGGCAAGATGTTGTTGTTGGAATAATTTGACTTGTCAGTAATTTTGTGATTTCTGTTTCAGATGCTGCGCAAAAGAAAGGGGAGTTGGCGCAAGTTTGGATTGTTGGCCATTCAATTGTGAAGTGGGCTGGTAAAGAGGCGGAGAAGAGGGTGTTTGGAAGGCAGTTGGGGTGCAGTTACAAGGAAGTGGTGGTGAGATGGCACGGTTTGGGGGGCCTGCGGTGGGATCTGCTGCTGCCCATATTGGCAGGGATGAGGGAACGCTATGGGGTTCCACGGGTGGTGTTGCTGCATGCTGGGGAGAATGACCTGGTGAGAGATACGGGGGTGGCTCTGCTAAGGAAAATGAAGAGGGATTTAGTGTGGATTAGGGATATGTGGCCTCAAGCGGTGGTGGTGTGGACTAAGTTGTTGCCGCGAAGAGTGTGGAGGGGAGCAAGAAGTGAGGGAGCAATAGAGCGGGCCAGGAAGGGGATAAACAGGGAAATGGAAAAATGTTGTGCCTCAGTGGCGGTGATGGTCATGGACCATAAGGAAATAACATATGAGGGTTTTCTTATCTTTAGGGAGGATGGGGTACACTTGTCCGTGTATGGGAATAATCACTACCTGGCGGACTTGGGTTCTTGGCTGGGAGACTGGGTAAAGAGTTTGAGGTAGGAGAGTGGGGTGGGGGGGGTTTGGGGCAGAAAGAACTCCTCGGGGGAGGGTTTTTCTGGTGCCGGGGGCATGGCCCCTTTTGATGTGGGGGGATGGAAGCACAATGGAGGAATGACACGGAAAAGGAGGGGGTGGCGCTGTTTGCACAAGCAGGTCACCCCGGGGGAACAGGTATTGAGCCTAGAGGGGCATGGCCCCTGGGAGAAAGCGGGACGCCTGGAAAAGGGGCAAGGAGACGGTAGGATCCAAGGGATCATTAGGGAGGAAATTGGTTATTTAATTATTTAATTGTTGGGGGGAAAATGTTTAAGTTATTTAATTAATTGTTCAAACATCTCTTTAGCTTGTTAGGCCATGGAGCCAGTTAAGCGTTTTGATTGTAAGCTTTGGCCTGTCACATTAAAGCGACCTTTTCCACTTTTAAATGAGTCTGGGTTTTTGTGCAGTAAGCCAAAATGTTCCTTAGAAACAGAGGCTGTCCGGCTTTCTGTGCAACCCAATCAGCAATTTGAAGCCATGATTGTTCTAAGAGATCCAAGTATTTAGAAGATGGACCAAGTTCAGGAACATGGGTCAGGTTTCTGAGCTCTGAACAGGCGGTCTTTACCTCTCCTCGTGATGGGAGGCAGGACTTGCTGAACCCCATCACTGCATAGCAGTTCAAGATCCTGTGTACTTGTTTCATGTTAATGTATTCTGCCCATCCTGCACTGCGTTCATTATGCCAGTAGACAGCACACCACTATCACGGCTCCCTCCATTCCCGTTTGCCTGTTGCCCTGTCATCAGTCCAGTCTGGATCTAGGGGGCCAAAGGTGAGGCCCCCCAAATATGTAAAAAAAGGCAAACCGCATTTTAAAGGTCTCAAGAGAAAACGTCCTTTACAATGCCAGTTTTCAGATTAAAAGAAAATCAGTCAATGTACATCAGTCTTTTTCTCTTGAGACCAAAGAGATCTATTCACATAGAACCAAACTTCCAGCTGCTCAAACACACTCTGCCAATACAATTGTTGAAAAGTAGCTCTGCCTCACATGGGTCTGGAGAGCAGTCATTCCTTTTAAAACGCCATTACAGACCCAATCATGTACCCCATGCTCACTTTCATATGGTTTGTGGCCACTAATGGTAGCCATAGGGACCTGTCGCCGCCACAGCCCTTCAGACATCCCACATGTATACAGTGGTGAGTACAATGTATAATGTAACTGCATTGAGGTGGCAAAACAGTGCATGTTAACATACACCATTCCTCCTCCATCAAGAAGGCGTTCCCCCACTCAACTAGTGACCTTCAACCTCTAAAACCAAGAGCAGGTTTGTACTTGGGTGGCTGCCTACGTGGCCTTTCTTGTCAGGAGACTAAAGAGAGTCCTGGATACATCAATTTCAACAAAAGATGCCAGGAAGTTCTGGGCTCTTGTTAACTGGGGTATGACATATTACGTCCCCTCTCTGGCCAATACCATTAGTGGGAGAGAATGGCGGGATCACTTTACCAGTTTCTACATTGTAGCCAGTGCAGTGCTTCTGGCATGATCTGGGGCCCACAGATTGAGGATGGTACAGGGTTTGATAAGCCCCTCTGTAAGAGGTCAACTTAGCCATCAAACCCAAACAAAGAGAAAGCCCTTAGTATCAAGAGGATCCCTGTGGACCTCTTTCAGTTTAGTCTAGAGACATGGGATCTATTATTATGCAACTATTTTAATGCTATGTAATGAAGCATTGTCATTCCTGACCCAAAAATAAAGAGAATAAAATATATTTATTCCATGACCATTGCCACATGACCCACGAGGGCACCACGGGTGATCACAAATAGAGGAAGACTAGAAGAATAAGGAAAATGTGAGGGAGAAGTTTGGAAATCCAGGAGCCATACAGCACAACAATGCTGAGATCCTGATTGAATGCACGCCAACTGGATAGATCGACGCACAAGATTTCCCTCACAGAAGAGTAGATGTTCAGGAGAAGTTTGGAGAAACTGCCAGGAGAAAGAACCCTGGTGAGGAAGTGAATCATGTGAACAAAGTCGACCGCTGGGAACAAGGAACAGAAGCGATTCCTAGAACGCCTGTGGACAAGATTGCTTGGAGAGAAGATACCAGAAATTGTGCGGGGGTGCTGACAAACTGAAAGAGAGATATGTGAGCTAAATGCTGGGTGCTGTGGTTCCAACATTCCACAATCATTATGCAGGAACACTATGAAGTCGTTAGAGAACAAAGTGAACTGAATGATGGGTGCTGTGGTTCTAACATCACACAAGCATAGTGCAGGAGCACTAAGAATCTGTAAGTGAATCAAGTGAACTGAATGCTGGGAGTTGTGGTTCTAAAACGACCTAACCCTAGTGAAGAAGCAGTAAAGAGCAATCAGGACACTAAATGAACTGAATGCTGCATCTCGTGGTTCAAACACTCTGCAAGCGTAGCTCAAGGGTATTGGCAAGCCAAACGAGAGCTAATTGAAAGGAATGTTGGGTATTGTGGTTCTAACGTGCTGCTTTCTTAGAGCTAGAGTCTGACAACCTGAAAGAGAACTACATGACCTAACTAGTGGGTGTTGTGATTCTAACACTCTGCAACTTCATCTCAGAATTGCTGACAAACCAAAAGAGAACCAAGTGAACTAAGTGCCGGATATTTTGGTTCAAACAATCAGCAAACATAGCACAGGAAATCTGACAAACTGAAAAAGAATGCAGCGAACTGAATTCTTGGTGTTGCTCTGAATACTTACAAGTAATCTGCATTACTCATAGTCCTGCTCTTCCTCGTCACAGTACTTACCTTATGAGGCCCCTGCCCCCGACACATAACCTTCTTCTATTTCTTTTATTTCCTATAACTCCTCCCCTTAGCCCACATCATCCAGTTTAACATATCCAAGCCAGGGCATGGGACCTTCCCCGCAGGGCGGCTGGGCGGGGGAGGAGGGTCGCCAGTACTGTGATGAAGAAGAGTAGGAGTAGGAGTAATGGCAATTACCAGTAAGTAATCAGAGCATGACCTCCACGTCCACTCTTCCTCGTTCCAGTACTTACCTCATGGGGCATACCATAGCCATAACGGGGAAAGGTTCCAATGAGACATAGAGCCAGAAAGTGCAGAACAAAAATTCACACCTTTAATAACTCTGAATTCACATCCCCACAGACAAAACCCCAAACGCGAAGGAACCATCCCCATAGTGGGAGACATTCAACTGATAGTGGTTGATGAAAGTGCGTTGATCCGCCAAAGTGGCTACCCTACAAATCTCCAGCAGAGAAACCCCCTTGCATCTGCCAAGGAAGCAGCGAAACCCCTGGTACAGCGACCCTAAATGTGGGCAGGCACAGGCAGACCAGAAGCCACATAGGCCATGGAGACAACAACACGGCTCCATCAGCTAATGGAAACTACTGAGGCCTTCCGACCCGCACCAGCAGGGCCAAAAGTAATCAAGAGACTATCAGACTGCCGGAAGGGGGTAGTCGGAGCAAAATACGCCAGAACTGCCCGCCGCACATCAATGGTATGCCAAGCCACCTCTTCCGGCGTTTGTGGATCCTGAAAAGAGGCAGGGAGAACCAGATCCTGAGAAGTGTGAAACCGAGACACAACTTTAGGCAGAAACTTCGAAACACACTGCAATACCACAGAGACCGGTAGCATCCTTAGGAAAGGGAGATGACACAATAAAGCCACAATCTCCCCCATCCTATGGGCAGGCCTGGACTGGCCCACCGGGACACCGGGAGTTTCCCCGGTAGGCCTCGAGGCATAGGGCCTCTTTTCTTGCTTGTTGTGAAGGTCCCCGGTTTTGGGGGAAGGATACATAAATATGTACGATTGGAAAACAAACACACAGGCCAGCAGGGGGAGGATTTTTTGGCTCTGGCCTGTGCATTTCATTTCTTCTGCCTTGTCTGGGCTTCCAGTGCGCCTGCCATTGATGATTGGCAACGCCAGAGGAACGAACCGCACGTGTCCCTGCAGCATGTGCCATAACATGATGTGCATTGTTTGTGCAGGTGCAGCAGAGCGCAGCTGGCAACCTGTGCTGCAGCTGGGTGTCAAGAGGCAAGCAGCAGGAGCAGCAGGCTCAGGTCAGCCACGTTGCTGGCACTGTCTGGCAGCCATTTGATTTTCAGGTGAGGTGCGTGAACGAATCCGTGCGAATTGAGATTGCTAAATATATGATTTATTTTAATTTTGAGCTGTGCAGTCATGAGTTCCCGTTCCCCTTTGCCCCATTTCAACTTCCAGCTCAGGGGTTCCTGTGGGCCGTAAAATGAAGCACACCGCTGAGGAAACCCATGCTATTAGCTAAGAGTTCCGTCGCGAGTAGTTTTTAAAGGGGAGTGGTTTTTTTCACCTAACAACAGTTTTTAAAGCAAAATCAACGCGCCAGGCCTGGCCCAGGATCTCCACACACGGCTGCGCACCGTTTGGTGATGAGGTAAGCTGATGCTTCTCAGCATGTAGGGTTAATGGGCCAACCCAGGAAAGTTTGTTTATATTGCACCGTGGCATTATCGGGACTTGGGACTTGAATGTTCGAGAGCAATGCAGCTTCATATCATAATACATATGTCCTTGCGTGAGCACATCGTGGGACCACCCACCCTGTATGCGTTCATCAATAGCCCTTCACATTCCCAAAATGCTCTGGTTTGTAAAACCTTGCTGTATGGCATTTAATCCTGCATTCGCACTTGAAAATGAGATGTGTTCGTCGTTTGCGCACATCATTCCTCATAACATTCAGCACCTGCTGGTGCACATTTGAAACTCCTGGTTGTGAACGTCCCACCACCATGGCAACGCTGCTCTGAAGCACAAAAACGGAGTTTGGGAAGTAGTTTAAAAGTAGTTGGATGGCATCCCTGTCACCGTTTTGGGCCTCAAAGTTGTTTGTCCCTGATATCATATTCTAAGGAAGATCTTACTACTTGGCTAACATTAATAGTAAAGCATGAGAAGTAATAATGACGCGGACACAACTCTGTTTGTACTACGCCCCTCCTTCTCTGTTTCAAAAGCCACGCCCCGCCTTCTCTGTTGCAAAAGCCAACTGCAGGCCGACCTTTTAAAAAAAAAAAAATCCCAGCGGTTATGTCCACGGTGCCTCATACGATCGCTGTGCCTCGCCAGATGAGGTTGCACCTAGCATTTGATGGCATCAGTTTTAGGTCTTTGTGATTGTGCTGTGGACTTGTAACTTTGATACTGAATATTGTTTTTCGGATATGCCACCCCTTGAAAAATCGAATACCACTGATCATTCTTAAACTGCCAACAACAAATGAATGGATCCTTGTCCCTTAAATACATTGCGTTAACACTTAAATGATGTGTCTATATTGCAAAAGTCAAAGGCAAATATTGTTGCTCGCATTTGCAAAATGACATGATAACAGAGCACTGCAGCTGAGCAGTGGGGGTAGCCTGCAGGTTGCTGGAAAGTTAGAAAGGGAGCCTCTGATGGAGTAATGAACATTCGGCATGCACAGAAAACAGGTACTGCAGGAGGTTCCCGTTAGTTTAGTAGGCAGGCCCTCGCCCTCATTATCCTGTCACTCCTTCCCCCCTTTCCTGTTCTCTCTCCCTCGCACTCTGTTTTTATCGCCCACCTGCTCTCTTTCCTCTCTCTAGCATTCTCTTACTCATCGTATGCTCACGCCTCTCTCTAAACATGTATCTATTGCCCCCTCCTACTCTCTGGCAATGTTTTTCTGTGCTCTCCTATTTTATCTCTCCAATGTACAATTCTCTCGTTATACTTCCTCTCTGCTAGAATTTGTCTCCCTTGTTCCCCTTTGTAACAGTTTCTCCTCTTTTTTGCTCCTTTCCTCTGCTCCCCTGATATTTTTAATTTTGTCACCGTTTATTTCCCTACCTACATTTTGAAAGATCCCCTCACCATGAAGCAGGGAAGGGTGGTGCTGGCCAGGAATTTCCATAAGCAAATCTTCAAATGTGGACCTCCCAGCCACTCATGTGGTCAGCAATCTGGGCAAACACAGTGGGATCATGGAGGGAGGGGAGCTGCAGAGAGTAATGCTACAGATATTTGTTATTGTGATTTACTTTGTGGATTGCGTGGTTGCCCATTGTATACATTTACAGATGTGCAGTGTATGGACCATAGCATCTCTCGTATATTTTGCATTACTTTATTCACCTCTAAGTTTTATTCAAAGATCCTGTCTGGCCGATCTTTTCGCGCTCCCAACATTAACTCCCTGAATCCTACTATCCACCTTCTGACCATTTGTGCCTTTTGGGACACAAGGCTTGTAGATGTTTGGTTATTTACCCACCCGTTGGCTGCCCATGGCCATGCTAATCCCTATGGCCATTTCCACCCACTTTCTGCCCCTCTCCACCCAAAACACATCCTTTTGGGATGTTTTTTGAGCTAGCTTTTTCAAACTTTGCCCATAAAGTGCCTGCCAGTTTTTTCTCACAGCAGTCTTCTGTGAGTTAATAACTTAATTGGAACTGTAAAAGCGCTACTGGTGACAAAACATGTCAACCAGGTCTTCCTTCAACCACTCGATTTATAAGCCTATACCTGTCCTTCACTGAAGTCCTGTTAAAAACAAGCATTGGCAAATCAAACAGTTTAAGCTTCTGAATCAATATTAGGCATTCAGCACGCACTGCTATTGTATACCCAGGTACTCTCACCACTTTGCAGCTGCTACCATCAATGGACAGTTAATACCACTATGGCAGTACCTGGTAAAATGCCTTTCCCATGCCTACACAAAAGTCAAACCTGTTGGCATTGCCAATGCTCATTTAAGAATGCTTTCTATCTGTGTGTCCTTCCCAGCATGGGAATAGGATGAAATGGATAAGGGATGCAGGTTGTCTGGGCATCTTTAATACCAGATGCATTTGGTTTTCTCATCTGCAAGATGTGTAACGTTGCATTATCATTGAAGATCATTGAAGATCTACTTTGAGAGATCATGAACTTATTTAATACATGACTTTTTAATCTATATATGTTTAAAACATACTTTAAATGCACTCATTTTGACTAATTTGTTTCAATTTCTTGGATACTCCCAATCCCCTCATATAAGGACTGGACTCACGCACTGTGTTCGCTCATTCAGTGAAATATGAGGCCACTTTCAAAATCATTTCCCGGGCCCCTTTTGGTTCCCAGTCTGGCCCTGCCTACGGGCAGAAGTGATAGCGATAAGGAAAGCAGTCTTCAGTGTAAGGTGCTTGATGTCAATTTCAGAAATGGGCTCAAAAGGCGGTCCGTGAAGGAATCGCAAGACAAGAGGAAGATCCCAAGGGGGAAGACCTTTATCAGTACAAGGATGGGAAGACGAAAGACTCCGAAGCAACTTCCCTACCAACACCTCCCCATCCAGGTGGCCATCAGAGGAGTGACGCAGCCATAGAGCTGGAGCGATGACATTCCTAAACAGAACCAAGTGAACTGCATGCTGAGCTGCCATTGGGGGTCTAGCACTGCAGAGACAGCTCAGAAATGCTGACAATTTGGAGAGAACCAGATGAGGTGAATACTGGAAGTTCTGGCTCTAAGACTTCATTACAGTAGAGCAGTGGTTTTCATACAGTGAAAGCGAGACAGGATAACGCAGTAGAGGAAGGGTAGGTACATCTACTAAAGGGAATTCATAATGGAATGGAGGGAAACACTACATCTGTGCCAGGTGTGGAGACTACCGCGGGCTTTTCCATACCAATAGAAATAAGGCAGGGTTCGGTGTAATATTGATACCAATCAATGGCATATTTAGTGGAGGCGGATACTCTCCAAATGGGCAGCGTACGTGTTCTGCTGTTATTAATCGTAGACAATGGCGTAATTCTGTGAACAACTGAAAATGGCACTGTTAGTCTCATGCAAGGAGAGGGGGACTACTGACACATGAAAGGTCTCACTAACTTTGCTCCCAAGACTAAACTCATGCCACATCCTCGAAGAAAACGACTGAGCGAAGCAGGCAAACTATGGGGTATGCATGGGTGCAGTGAGCATTTTTATATGTTTTTAATAAGCTTACTCAGTGCTTGTTTCACGTCCTGGTTCCTGAGAGTATAAATCATTGGGTTCAACATGGGAATTGCTGCAGTGTAAATCAAAGACACGACTTTGTCCTGGGTGCCAGAAGGGCTCCACGCCGTCTTTAGGTACATAAATAACAGGGACCCATAGAATAAAGTGACCACAGTGAGGTGGGACGTGCATGTGGAGAAGGCTCTCTGCCTCCCTGTTGTGGTGCAGATCCTCAAGATGGCGGAGATGATGTAACCGTAGGAGATCAGGACGACTGTTAACGAGACTCCTCCCACAAAAAACGCAAAGATAAAAATGATCATCTTGTTTGTAGATGTGTCGCTGCAGGAAAGTTTCAGCAGGGGTGGCAAGTCACAAAAGTAGTGGTTGATTTCATTGGACTCGCAGTAGGCGAGACTAAACATGCAGGTTGTAATTACAATTGCTGTCAACACGCCCCCAGTGTAAGTGCTTAACAACAGCTGTGCACAGGTCCGTCCATTCATTACCACTGAATACCTTAAGGGGTTACAAATGGCCACATATCTATCATAAGCCATCACCGCAAGGAGAAAACACTCTGATGAGGCAAAAATTGAGTAAAAGAAAAGCTGAGCAGCACAGCTAGGCAAATAGATGGACTTCTTGGAGCACAGGAAAGTGACTAGCATTTTGGGAGTGACAATTGAAGAGTAGCAGAGATCCATGCAGGACAAGTTGACGATGAAAAAGTACATGGGGGTGTGGAGGGAAGGAGCCGTCTTTATCAAAATAGAAATACTAACATTGCCCAATAAAGTGATGAGATAGACCAGGAGGAAGAACACAAACAGCAGAATCTGTAGATATGGGTCATCTGTGAATCCCAAGAAGATGAACTCTGTCACCAAGGTCTGGTTCCTCCAAGTTGGACTGTAGGGTTTGCTCATTCTGTCTATCTGTTAGCCCTAGGATGATGAGCGACGGAAGAGGCACATATTATCATGCGTCATCTGCAGTCCAAAGGCATATCATCAACAATGGCAGGGTTCTAAGTGGCAGTATACCATGTCTGCTTCCTAGTGAGCAGGTAATAGGACCAAAAAGTGTTGCATGTGCTTTCGGGCTGCGGGTTCTCTTCCTCACACAACTCTACAAGAGAGGCACAAAAAAAAGAAAGTTAACAATTTTCAGTTAGGTTACAAATGCACATATGTGTTAAATTATGTGGAGAAGCGAGGAGGGGAACAATTTGATGCAGAAATGTGAAGAGTTAAGCAAAACGATAAAGATACTCAAGAATTATTGAGAAAGGATACCTGAAATAAGTGGCAGGAGATTCTGGGTGCAAGAAAAGTATGTTATCATTAAGCATCTGAAGGAGACATCTGGAGTGAAGCAAGATGAAGCGATGGAGGCGCGAGGACCTGCTGCATCATATATAAGAATTAGGACACCAGAAGAGAGGACAGCTGGAGACAAACAAGATGAAAACCATCCAGGCCGATAGGCAAAGGCAACATTGATTCTAGACACTGATGGGATGGGAAATTTGGATAGGAAACTGAGGGACCAAGAAATGCAACCATAGCACATAGCAAATATGATGTTTAAGGACAGAATGAAAATCCTCCCAATTTTTAGTTGAACAAATAACTACACATAGAAAGAGCAAGGAAAGGTCTGGGATATCAGTTTGGGTGAAGCTGATACATTTCCCACAGGAAATCGAGCACAGAAACCTCTGGTCACCACATGCTTAGTGCACGGCAAGTGAATACGCAGCAATAAACAGGAAGGAATTCCATCTTGCCCCTTTTGCTTAACCCAAACAACCTCCTCAACACAGCCAAGCCCACCAAGGCGCCCGTATATATAGATCAGGCTATCAAAAGTGCTAACAGGCCCTCCATCAAAGCATGGTGACATTTCTGGTACTTGAACATGACTTCCATTGAAAATAGTACATGCGGGCTGGACATGTGCACGTTAAAATAGACACATGGGCAGTCAGTGAACTGATGAACATAGGGGCAGGTCCTTGTAGCTCAAATATCTTCAAGAAAATGAATGCAACTGAATCAAGCAGATGATACAACTGTACAACACACTTAGGGCCTCATTACACGGATGGCGGTAAGGATTTACCAGTACTGGTAAAATACTGGTACCGGTAAATCCTTACCGCCTTACTACGAAGTCCCTTTGTGGGTTGGGGGATTTAACGCCTGCTTTTTGCAGGTGTTAAAAACCAACCCGCAAAGGGACCCAAAGAGCTAATTACGGTACCGCAATTTGCGGTACCGTAATTAGCGCCTTCCCCATTCCCATTATGCCGTACGGGGCAAAAATGGGAATGGGGAAGGGCAATGGTGGAAAAGGGAATTACCGCCCCGCCAACCTTGGAATGGGGCGGTAATTCCCCTTTCCGCCAAGGTGGTGCCGGTATTTTACCGGCATGAACCATGGCGCTAATAGCGCCATGGTTCTCTGCCATCCATGTAATGAGGCCCTTAGAGCTGCACTGCACTAAAGTGAATTTGAGTAATCTCTAAAGACGTGAGTGTCTCTCAAAGCTCAATGTCATAGATTAGTCCTGCATAACACGTTACTTCACTATCAAATTTTCAGGGACACCGGCCTGACGGTAAATCTGTCAATTTACCTGTCAGCATCTCCATCTTTGAACAAAATCCAGCGCAACTCATTTGCCAATGCTGAGAAGAGACAGTGCAGTAAACAAACTCTTGACTTGAAAATAGGTGTAAAAGTGAACATACTCAACCACAACCACATCATCGGTGTCCCAGGAATCATGCCTCTTTCCTATTCATTAACCCCAGTGCCCCGCGTGCAAAATAACCCATCCCATTCCTAACCCCAATGGGGCTTCAGTCCAATCCTGCCCTCTCCCTCACTATAACAGGAACTAAATTCAATCTCCAGACCAATCTTTTTTAAATTCCTTTTTAAATGTTTGCAAGACACAGTATTCTCCAGTCGGAAAACCAAACCATTTGTACATCTCAACTAAGATCAATATGTTAATATTTTCTTCTTCCTGTTTTCATGGTGTGGGGTATGGGAATACGTGTGCAACACTCTGCCAGTGAAAGGAGGGAATGTTAGGGCAGGGCCTACAGTAAATCAAAATTGTTTAAGCAAACTACTCCTGCTGCTGCAGGAACCCTGGCAAGGCGGCATCTGAACCTGTGTGTCATTAATTGGCTGTCACCGTCTTCTTCACATACATAGTGGAGGCAGCTACATGCCTGTGGTCCAGTGTCATTGCCTGAGTGAAAAAGCAAAGGCCTCATTTTAAGATAGCCGGCCAACAGGCGCGTTGTGGGTCAGCATCTGCACATCCCAAGCCTCACAGCCTCCTTCACTGGCCTTGTCACACTCATAAGGCCTCACAATGGCCCTCATTACGACCCTGGCGGATTTTTTCCGCCATCGACGGACTTTTCGGCCATGGCGTAAAGTCCGTTTACGCCATGGCGGATGGTGGACTTACCGCCCCATTCCGAGGTTGGCGGGGCGGTAAGTCCCCATTGACCCATTTACCCTTCCCCATTCCCATTTCGGCCCCATAGGGCTCAATGGGAGTGGGGAAGGCGTTAATTACGCCACCGTACATTACGGTGGCGTAATTAACACCAAGGTCCCATAGCGCCATGGATTTTTACGCCCGCAAAAAGCGGGCGGAAAAGTGACCATGGCGCTTTGGGAACTCGTAGTTGGCGGTAAGGGGTCGGCGCAGCTAACGCTGGCGTAAACCCCTTACCGCCAGGGTCGTAATGAGGCCCAATATGTGCTACCTGGAGCTGCTGGTCTATGTCCTCCAGCACCTTCACAACCAGTTGGATGGTCACGACTTATTCCCTCGACTTGTTCCCTCGCATTTCAGATTTGTGTCTGCTCTGTGGCCTCAATGCTAGCTTTTTCATGTTGGGCCTTTGGCTGAGTGGATCCACTAGACCAGGTGTCTGCAACCTGTGGCTCTCCAGGTGTTTTGGACATTGACTCTCATGATGCCTTCCCATTGACCATGCTGGCTAGATTTGATGGGAGTTGTAGTCCAGAACATCTGGAGAGCTAAAGGTTGCAGACCTCTGCACTAGAGGGATGTGTGTTTGGACTTTCATCTTCACAAGCTTGAATTTGGGCAGCCCCACTCAGCTTATCATAATTAAGAGGTCAATAAAATGAGTACCATTTAGTTGGGTACCAATAAACAATGGTTATTTTGTTAGTTGACACCAATATACCTTTCTGTGAGCATGCAATTTATAAATGCATGTGTTTGTGTTATGTTATATTAATTCTAGAACTAGCCCCATGGATTTTGGCCATTCGTATTTAGGATGGCAGTCATTGGAGGGGGCACCAATGAGCACCTGGTTTGTTTTTCCCTTAGAGTGCCACCTATATATATTTATTTAAAAAATACATTTTTGCAGGTAATTAAAGTTATTACTTATAAAAAGTAAATTCTACAAACGTTGGAATTGTCAACTTTAGGATTACTACAAACAGTACAAATTAACTATTTTACAAATATGAACAAAATCGATCTGACTACAAATGAAACCCTAACTCTCTCTACACTTGACACCAAGATACCGTTGTGTGAGCATGCAATTTATAAATGAACGTGTTGTGTTATGTTACGTTATTTCTAGAACTAGCCCCATGGATTTTGGCCATTCGTATTTAGGATGGCAGTCATTGGAGGGGGCACCAATGAGCACCTGGTTTGTTTTTCTCTTAGCGTGCCACCTATATATATTTATTAATAAAATACATTTTTGCAGGTAATTAAAGTTATTACCTATAAAAAGTTAAATCTGCAAACGTTGGAAATGTCAACATTAGGATTACTATAAACAGTGCAAATGAACTATTTTACAAATATAAACAAAATTGATCTGACTACAAATGAAACCCTAACTCACTCTACACTGCTACTCCAAAAGACTCAAACGTGAAGTCCCTCCACACCACTACATCAAAAGACTCAATCTCTACCTCCCTCTACACTGCTACATCAAAAGACTCAAACCTTAAGTAACTCCACACCACTACATCAAAAGACTCATGCTCTACCTCCCTCTACACCGCTACATCAAAAGACTGAAACCTTAAGTCACTCCACACCACTACTTCAAAAGACTCAAACCCTAACTCCCTATACACTGCTACTTCACAAGACTCAAACCTTCAGTCACTCCACACCACTACTTGAAAAGACTAGAACCCTAACTCACTCTACACTGCTACTTCAAAAGACTCAAACCGTACATCACTCCACACATCTAGATCAAAATACTCAAGCTCTAACTCCATCTACACCGCTACTTCAAACGACTCAAACCTTAAATCACTCCACACCACCACTTCAGTAGACTTAAACCTAACTCACTCTACACTGCTACTTCAAAAGACTCAAACCTTAAGTCACTCCACACCACTACTTGAAAAGACTAGAACCCTAACTCACTCTACACTGTTACTCCAAAAGACTCAAACCATAAGTCACTCCACACCACTACATCAAATGTCTCAAGCCCTAACTCCCTCTACACTGCTACTCCAAAAGGCTTAGGGCCTCATTACACGGAAGGCTGTAACCATGGCCCTATTAGCGCCATGTTGCCACCGATAATTTAACAATCCCGCCATGGTGAATGGCAGAATTACCGCCCCACTCCAAGGTTGTCGGGGCCGTAATTCCCCATTCACCATTGGCCCTTCCCCATTCCCATTTGAGCCCCCATAGGGCTCAATGGGAATGGGGAAGGTTGCAATTACGGAACTGCAAATTGCGGTACCGTAATTGCCTCCAAGGTCCCTTTGCGGGTCCTGTCCTTAACGGCTGGCAAAACCAGCCGTTAAAGTAGGGACCAGCAAAGGGACCTCGTAGTAGGGCGGTAAGGGATTACCGGCACCGGTGCCCTTACCGGTGCCGGTAATCCCGTACCTCCATCCGTGTAATGAGGCCCTTAATCTCTAAACCATTCTACAGTGCAAATTCAAAAGACTCAATCCCTAACTCCCTCTACTGTGCTACGTCAAAAGACTCAAACCTTAAGTCACTCCACACCACCACTTCAATAGACTTAAACCCTGACTCCCTCTACACCTCTACTTCAAAAGACTCAAACCGTAAGTCACTACATACCGCTACTTAAATAGACTCAAACCTAGCTCACTCCAAACTGCTACTTCAAAAGACTCAAACCCCAAGTCACTCCATACCGCTACTTAAATAGACTCAAACCTAACTCACTCCACACCGCCACTTCATAAGACTCAAACCCTAAGTCACTCCATACCGCTACTTAAATACACTCAAACATAACTCACTCTACACCGCTACTTTAAAAGACTCAAAGCTTAAGTCACTCCACCCTGCTACTTCAATAGAATCAAACCTAACTCACTCTACACCGCTACTTCAAAAGAAGACTCAAACCTTAAGTCACTCCACACTGCTACTTCAAACGACTCAAACCCTAACTCCCTCTATGCCATTACTACAAAAGACTCAAGCTTTAAGCCACTACACACTGCTACATCAAAAGACTCAAACTATAACCCACTCTACAATGCTATTTCAAAAGACTCAAACCTTAAGTCACTCCACGCCAATACTTTAAAAGACTCACACTCTAACTCACTCTACACTGCTACTTCAAAAGACTCAAAGCTTAAGTCACTCCACCCTGCTACTTCAATAGAATGAAACATAACTCACTCTACACTGCTACTTCAAAAGACTCAAATGAACCATAGTACTTATGTACTAATAAAACTAGTTGCTCGCCATGAGTTTGAGCGTGCGCATAATGTCTCCATAACATTTGTTGTCCGACTCAACAGTGCATGCCTAAAATATAAAGAATTTTTGAAATTTGGAAAAGTGAATTACTCGTACTTGCTCGATTCGATGCACAATGTCTATTGTGTCCACTAGTTCCCCACAAGGCCTCGAGCCATACCAAACATCCCAAAAACTGCATCCAACTGTTCTGAGATATGTGTCCCAAAAGCAGGTTCTTGTTTTAGGTCTATGGAAAACCCCAAGCAAAAGCGCATTTTAAACACCTTTCATTTCAACATGAAACCATTCCTTGAAGTTCAACCAATTTGGCAAGTGTGCCCTGAGGAGGGAAAACATTTTCTTGGACAAATTTGACAAACTTCCATGGATAAGTGTTCAAATGTTTGAGTGGAAAATAGTCTTACATTTTGCTGTGGAAAATTTCACATACCTTTCGTTAACTGTGGTATCACAATTGGCATTCCATGATATTGAAATGACATTGTTAAGCAGATTAGTGTTCTTCACACGCTGGCTCCTCTTTCATGTGAATGATATTAAACTGGTAATTTTTTTTTATAAAAAAGAATGGAAACCTGGATGTTGATCTGCAAAACAGGGTCACCTGCTGGTCCCTGATTCCCTTGGCCCCTCAGGCTTGCTATTGACTCCAATGCTTGTTCTTCTGTCTGGGTTAAGTAAATCCTGTCCATTCTTCACCTATGCATCCAGTTATAACAAGGGCGTATCACATTGAAATGCTCCTCAAACTTTAAATCTAGATTGAAATGCATTGGAACAGATACATATTTTGGAGGATTGAACATTGAAACTATCTATGAACTCTCCCCCAACTCGTAAGGGCTGCTTATCTCCCCACACTGCATCTCCACCACTTCATATATTAAGACTTCTATTTTTTATTTACAGCTCGTAATTGAATGTGGAGAATTATTCATGCATGTTTCCCCCAGAAACATGTAGGTTCCTTTCTTCCAAATCTCCCCAGATAAAAAACGTTTCTCATACCCCTCTTTTCTTCTTAGCTACTCTTTAAACTTCTCTTCCATCCTTTCAATGTAATTTCTTCATCCTCTCCTCCACTCAGTTCCTCTTCAACCTACTACCCCCTCCTTGTGACGCTCTTACTTCCTTCCCTCCTCTGAACTCTCTTCTCAAGTCCCCTCCTGCTCTCAACACTCCTGTCACCTTCTCCCCTCCTCCTTGTAATGTTCCCTCTTCCTTCCATCTCTTAAACTCTCCTTTCACCTGTTCCTCTCAAATCCCTTTTCCCAACTCTGTCTTGGTAATGTTCTCACTTCCTTCGTCTCCTCCCATCAACTCTCCCTTCTCCTCCTTATCTCCTTCTCTCGATTCTTATTTCACCCCTTTCTCTCGTCCTCATTATATTCTCTCTTCCTCTTCTGCAGCTGACTTAGAACTGGTTCGGAACAGAGGAACCAACTGTTTAATTAAAACAAAGGATTGCAAAGGCCCGCAGAAGATGTTGACGATATGTGATTTCTGCCCAGTGCTCTGAATGTCAAAGTGAAAAAAATCAATGAAGGCAGGAGTAACTATGACTCTCTTGAGGTATTTTGCAAATAATAAAAAAAGCAAACATTTGACTTAAGAAACCAAGCCACTAAGAAAATAACAATATATCACTGGGTTAATGCTCAGAACCAACACACTAAGTTCAAGAGAGGCTATTGCAAGGGAAGCAATTGTTCCTTGGCCCGTTGTAGATACTGTACAAATGTATGTGAAACTGTATCTCACATTTCAGGTCAATGCCCGAAAACTAAAGAAAGCATGATGTAATCTTCACTAAATGTTTCTGTTAAATTTGCAAAATAATGTAATTCGTTAGAAAATGCATACCAACAAAAACTAGAGTACTACTCAAGCTTGAAAATGTTATGTTATGGTATGTTATGTTGATTTATACCACGCACTGCTACCACCCAAGGGCAGTCTCCAGGTGCTCCTGTGGCTCTGCAAGAGAAGCGGGTGGGGTGTCTTAATGAGTGTAGGATGATGAGATAGGTTCAGAAACTGGTCTCTGTGTGCATTGTCTTGTGTGTGCGAGTAGGTTGAGAGGCCTCTCTTGTTCTAACTATACGGGTAGGACTCAGTGGGCCTCATTACAACTCTGGCAGTAGCCGTACCGTTAAAAACGGCATGGCTGCTGCCGGAGTTGCATTTTTTCCGGCAGGGGGGCTGAATGGGGCTGAATGGGGATGGGGACGTTGGATCCACCGGCACATTCAGAGTTGTGCCGGTGCATCCAAAGTGCTCTGCTTGCAGATGCCGTCACACCTGCCAGGAAAAACCTGCCGGCTGAGACGGCACCTGCGAGCACAGCTCCTAGTATGGCGGTCCGGGAACTACGGTACCGGCATGCTTACCGGTACCGTAGTTCCCGGACCGCCATGCTTGTAATGAGGCCCAGTGCCTCGAATGTTTGCTAGTGTTTTACGTTAAGTGTGTGGGTCGTATGAGGTTAGGGTGGGGCTACAGTCATGTGCACTGGTTAGTTGTATCCATAAGGGGTCCAGTGTCGTGGATGTCTGTTAGGTGTTTGATTGAATTGTGTTGGTGTGCTTTTCTGTAATGTCTATAGATGTATGGATTATGTGCTTGGGTATTTTCCATCTAAGGTTATTTCCAGAGTCTCAGAGAGTTGGTTGAGGGCAAGAGTTTGTTTAATTCTAGGTGTGTCTATGTGTAATGTGGCTAGCCCCTAGTCGAGTATAGTTGCGTTGGTTATGTTGGAGGAGCAGGAAAAGTGGGACTTGGTTAGTATATCGGTTAGTTTTGACAGTGCCTCTGAAGTGTATTTGTGTTTGCCGCTCAATGGCACCTTCCAGCATTCTTGGCTGCAGTCCGTCAGCTAGCCCCGCCTCCTATCCAACCAAGTAGGCTAACTTACCCCACGGTTTTCCGAGGGTAGAGGGTTGTTTGTGATAAAATGTAATTTAAAAAAACATACTAAATGTAACTCTGTTAAGTTTCATGGCTTTATCACTGGGTGTAGAGCATGGGTGCACAACATACAGCCCGCGGGCCAGTTGCGGCCCGCCATGCCGTTTCGTCCGGCCCGCCAGCAACAAAGACTTTCCTAATGGAGGGCGGCCCGCAATCAGCACTGCTTGAATGTGTTTGTGTGCAAGTGCAGTGTGTGTTGAGATGCGTAGGGGGTGTGTGTGCCGGGTCTGCCTGAATGTGTTTGTGTGCAAGTGCAGTGTGTGTTGCGATGCGGAGCGGGGGGGTGTGTCGGGTCTGCCTGAATGTGTTTGTGTGCAAGTTCAGTGTATGTTGAGATGCGGGGGTGGGGTGTGTGTCGGGTCTGCCTGAATGTGTTTGTGTGCAAGTGCAGTGCATGTTGAGATGCGGGTGTGGGGTATGTGTCGGGTCTGCCTGAATGTTTGTTTTTGTGTGCAAGTTCAGTTTATGTTGAGATGCGGGGTGGGGTGAGTGTCGGTCTGCCTGAATGTGTTTGTGTGCAAGTGAGGTGTATGTTGAGATGCAGGGGGCAGGGGGGTGTTGTCGGGTCTGCCTGAATGTTTGTTGTTGTTGTGTGCACGTTCAGTGTATGTTGAGATGTGGGGGTGGGGATCTGGGTCTGTGTGCGTGCATGCTTGTGAGTTTGTTTGGTGAGTTGGGGGGTGGGGGGTTCAGGTCGGTATGGATGCATGGTGTATGCCTGTGAGTATGTATGGTGAGTTGGGGGTGGGGTCTGTATGGGTGCATGGTGTATGCTTGTGAGTTTGTGTGCTGAGTTAAGGGTGCGGGGTTCGGTTTCTGTATGGGTGCATGCGTGTATGCTTGTGGGTTTGTGTGCTGAGTTGGGGGTGGGGGTTCGGGTCTGTATGGGTGCATGGTGTATGCTTGTGGGTTTGTGTGCTGAGTTTGGGGTAGGGGGGTTGGGTCTGTATGGGTGCATGGTGTATGCTTGTGAGTTTGTGTGCTGAGTTGGGGGTGGGGGGTTCGGATCTGTATGGGTGCATGGTGTATGCTTGTGGGTTTGTGTGCTGAGTTGGGGGTGGGAGGTTCAGGTCTGTATGGGTGAATGGTGTATGCTTGTGGGTTTGTGTGCTGAGTTGGGGGGTGTGGGGGTTGGGTCTGTATGGGTGCATGGTGTATCCTTGTGAGTTTGTGTGCTGAGTTGGGGGTGGGGGGTTCGGGTCTGTATGGGTGAATGGCGTATGCTTGTGGGTTTGTGTGCTGAGTTGGGGGTGGGGGGTTCGGGTCTGTATGGGTGCATGGTGTATGCTTGTGGGGTTGTGTGCTGAGTTCGGGGTGGAGGGGTTGGGTCTGTATGAGTGCATGGTGTATGCTTGTGAGTTTGTGTGCTGAGTTGGGGTGGGGGGTTGGGGTCTGTATGGGTGCATGGTGTATGCTTGTGGGTTTGTGTGCTGAGTTGGGGGTGGGGGGTTTGGGTCTGTACGGGTGCATGGTATATGCTTGTTAGTTTGTCAGCAGGGGTTGGGGGGTTGGGGTAAGTATGAGTATGTATGCATGGTGCATGCTTGGTGGCATGGGGCATAGTGTTTGCTTGAGGGGTTGTGTCTTGGGGCATAGTGTTTGCATGAGGGGTGGGTGTCATGGGGCATAGTGTTTGCGTGAGGGGTGGGTGTCTTGGGGCATAGTGTTTGCATGAGGGGTGGGTGTCTTGGGGCATAGTGTTTGCTTGAGGGGTGGGTGTCTTGGGGCATAGTGTTTGGTCGGGGAGTGGGGGCCATGGGGCATAGTGTTTGCTTGAGGGCTGGGTGTTTTGGGGAATAGTGTTTGCTTGAGGTGTGGGTGTCTTGGGGCATAGTGTTTTCTTGAGGGGTGGGTGTCTTGGGGCATAGTGTTTGCTTGAGGGGTGGGTGACTTGGGGCATAGTGTTTGCATGAGGGGTGGGTGTCTTGGGGCATAGTGTTTGCATGAGGGGTGGGTGTCTTGGGGCATAGTGTTTGCTTGAGGGGTGGGTGTCTTGGGGCATAGTGTTTGCTTGAGGGGTGGGTGTCTTGGCGCATAGTGTTTGCTTGAAGGGTGGGTGTCTTGGGACATAGTGTTTGCATGAGGGGTGGGTGTCTTGGGGCATAGTGTTTGCATGAGAAGTGGGTGTCGTTGGGCATAGTGTTTGCTTGAGGGGTGGGTGTCATGGGGCATAGTGTTTGGTTGGGAGTGGGGGCAATGGGACATAGTGTTTGCTTGAGGGCTGGGTGTCTTTGGGCATAGTGTGGTCTTGAGGTGTGGGTGTCTTGGGGCATAGTGTTTGCTTGAGGGGTGGGTGTCTTGGGGCATAGTGTTTGCTTGAGGGGTGGGTGTCTTGGGGCATAGTGTTTGCATAAGGGGGGGTGTCATGGGGCATAGTGTTTGGTCGGGGAGTGGGGTCCATGTGGCATAGTGTTTGCTTGAGGGCTGGGTGTCTTTGGGCATAGTGTGGTCTTGAGGTGTGGGTGTCTTGGGGCATAGTGTTTGCTTGAGGGGTGGGTGTCTTGGGGCATAGTGTTTGCTTGAGGGGTGGGTGTCTTGGGGCATAGTGTTTGCATGAGGGGGGGTGTCATGGGGCATAGTGTTTGGTCGGGGAGTGGGGTCCATGTGGCATAGTGTTTGCTTGAGGGCTGGGTGTCTTGGGGCATAGTGTTTGCTTGAGGGGTGGGTGTCTTGGGGCATAGTGTTTGCTTGAGGGGTGGGTGTCTTGGGGCATAGTGTTTGCTTGAGGGGTGAGTGTCTTGGGGCATAGTGTTTGCATGAGGGGTGGGTGTCTTGGGGCATAGTGTTTGGTCAGGGAGTGGGGGCCATGGGGCATAGCGTTTGCTTGAGGGCTGGGTGTCTTGGGGAATAGTGTTTGCTTGAGGTGTGGGTGTCTTGGGGCATAGTGTTTTCTTGAGGGGTGGGTGTCTTGGGGCATAGTGTTTGCTTGAGGGGTGGGTGACTTGGGGCATAGTGTTTGCATGAGGGGTGGGTGTCTTGGGGCATAGTGTTTGCATGAGGGGTGGGTGTCATGGGGCATAATGTTTGGTCAGGGAGTGGGGGCCATGGGGCATAGTGTTTGCTTGAGGGCTGGGTGTCTTGGGGCATAGTGTTTGCTTGAGGGCTGGGTGTCTTGGGGCATAGTGTTTGCTTGAGGGGTGGGTGTCTTGGGGCATAGTGTTTGCTTGAGGGGTGGGAGTCTTGGCGCATAGTGTTTGCTTGAAGGGTGGGTGTCTTGGGACATAGTGTTTGCATGAGGGGTGGGTGTCTTGGGGCATAGTGTTTGCATGAGAAGTGGGTGTCGTTGGGCATAGTGTTTGCTTGAGGGGTGGGTGTCATGGGGCATAGTGTTTGGTCGGGAGTGGGGGCAATGGGGCATAGTGTTTGCTTGAGGGCTGGGTGTCTTTGGGTATAGTGTGGTCTTGAGGTGTGGGTGTCTTGGGGCATAGTGTTTGCTTGAGGGGTGGGTGTCTTGGGGCATAGTGTTTGCTTGAGGGGTGGGTGTCTTGGGGCATAGTGTTTGCATGAGGGGGGGTGTCATGGGGCATAGTGTTTGGTCGGGGAGTGGGGTCCATGTGGCATAGTGTTTGCTTGAGGGCTGGGTGTCTTGGGGCATAGTGTTTGCTTGAGGTGTGGGTGTCTTGGGGCATAGTGTTTGCTTGAGGGGTGGGTGTCTTGGGGCATAGTGTTTGCTTGAGGGGTGGGTGTCTTGGGGCATAGTGTTTGCTTGAGGGGTGAGTGTCTTGGGGCATAGTGTTTGCATGAGGGGTGGGTGTCTTGGGGCATAGCGTTTGGTCAGGGAGTGGGGGCCATGGGGCATAGTGTTTGCTTGAGGGCTGGGTGTCTTGGGGCATAGTGTTTGCTTGAGGTGTGGGTGTCTTGGGGCATAGTGTTTTCTTGAGGGGTGGGTGTCTTGGGGCATAGTGTTTGCTTGAGGGGTGGGTGACTTGGGGCATAGTGTTTGCATGAGGGGTGGGTGTCTTGGGGCATAGTGTTTGCATGAGGGGTGGGTGTCATGGGGCATAGTGTTTGGTCAGGGAGTGAGGGCCATGGGGCATAGTGTTTGCTTGAGGGCTGAGTGTCTTGGGGCATAGTGTTTGCTTGAGGGCTGGCTGTCTTGGGGCATAGTGTTTGCTTGAGGGGTGGGTGTCTTGGGGCATAGTGTTTGCTGGAGGGGTGGGTGTCTTGGCGCATAGTGTTTGCTTGAAGGGTGGGTGTCTTGGGACATAGTGTTTGCATGAGGGGTGGGTGTCTTGGGGCATAGTGTTTGCATGAGAAGTGGGTGTCGTTGGGCATAGTGTTTGCTTGAGGGGTGGGTGTCATGGGGCATAGTGTTGGGTCGGGAGTGGGGGCAATGGTGCATAGTGTTTGCTTGAGGGCTGGGTGTCTTTGGGCATAGTGTGGTCTTGAGGTGTGGGTGTCTTGGGGCATAGTGTTTGCTTGAGGGGTGGGTGTCTTGGGGCATAGTGTTTGCTTGAGGGGTGGGTGTCTTGGGGCATAGTGTTTGCTTGAGGGGTGGGTGCCTTGGGGCATAGTGTTTGCTTGAGGGGTGAGTGTCTTGGAGCATAGTGTTTGCATGAGGGGTGGGTGTCTTGGGGCATAGTGTTTGCATGAGGGGTGGGTGTCTTGGGGCATAGTGTTTGCATGAGGGGTGGGTGCCATGGGGCATAGTGTTTGGTTGAGGAGTGGGGGCCATGGGGAATAGTGTTTGCTTGAGGGGTGGGTGCCTTGGGCCATAGTGTTTGCATCAGGGGTGGAAGCCATGGGGCATAGCGTTTGCTTGAGGGGTAGGGGCTATGGGGCATAGTGTTTAATAAAAATTGGGGATTGAAAAAGCCTCCTGCCACGCCACGCCCCACCGAACCTACCGCCCCACCCACATTTACTTTTCGGCCCACTATAGCCATCATGTAAGGTACTTTCGGCCTTCTGTCAAAATCAGTTGTGCACCCCTGGTGTAGAGGAACATGGCCAAATTGCAATAATGAGGTTTTGAAAGACTTAGGCATGCCATTTGCTTATCGATTTAGGAGAAAACTGTTTGTTTAACCATACTTATGGACACTCTAGAAATGTGCAAGGTATTTATGGACAACCAATAGACACCATCTTTTTGATTCAGCAGCTAGTTCTTACTGTAAATATAGTGTGTCATGTTTACATATGGTAGGTTGAGGTTAGTTACACTCTAGCCACTCAATGACTAATGCTTGATTCCTCTATTGCATGGCATGTTAGTTCTGTGAATTTAATATCTAATTACATACTGTGAATGTAATTTAAAGTTTATTATCATAGATTGAGGTTAGCTACACTTAGTTAATCATGACTTATATAGTATACCATGCTGGTTCTATCAGTGTAAGGTTCTCAGGTATTTGTGTTGCTGATATGGTGTTATTTATTATTGACAACTGTAATTGAATTTATTGAAGAACATATCTAATCATTACTGAGCGGCGTGCTTATCCATCCTGCTTATGCTTTGCCCAACACCTGAATTTCACTAAACCATAGTGTTTATTCCGGAGTGTCATATCATGTTGGGGCAAACTCCTATCTGACACTGATGGGCAGCTATGATAATTCAGATTGAGCCTCTCCATTAATGGTACAAATAGCCAAATGCCTCGTCATCTAATTAGCAACACACATGAATGGATGAACGAGATTCCCACTGTAACTACTTACTATCTAGCAAAACCACAGCCAAGGGAACAAGCTTTGCAGAATCTGTAGGGAAAGAAGACCCTGTTGAGCTCGACTCAAGTCTTGCACTGTGAAGAGACATGAGAGATGTAAAATAAATGGGAGGCCCTCAAGCTGCCGGTGAAATGCCACTAATCTTATTGTTTTTTTCACTTGCCCCGTGAGGCGGGGAGGCGAGCCCCATGGGCCTCTCACTTCTGGCTCCAAGTGCTCAGCGCCTGCTATGCGGGACCCGCACTAGGGACAGTGGCAGAGTTTGACTGGGGTGATACATCTGTCAAAAGATTATGCATGTGTCCTAAGGCAAGCTCAGGGAGGACAGACACCTCCAGTGGAGCAGAAGGACAAAAGCTCGCTTGATCTCAATTTCCAGTATGAATACAGATTGTATAAGCAGGCCTTCATGATCAGAGACGTCAATTCACAAAAATGCAAGGGGTTGCGGAAGTGGCATCACAGGAAGTGATGTCATTTGACCTTTGACCACAATGTCATCACCTGAAATGACTGGTGGTTGTAAAAACATAAAGCTTAAATTTTTATAAAATGCCCAATCAGCACTAAAGCAGACATTAGACTTTTTAGATCGCAAGCACACTTTCACTACGGTGCTGCCTTGACATGACATGGAGGAGGTCATGTTATGACAAAGGGAGACCAAGTAGAGCCAACATAGCCCTGGAGCACTGCCATGCATATGCCACTATAGCCTCATATCGCCATTTACTGACAGTTTATGCCAATTATTGCTCCACATGTCAGCTCCAGTAATCATATGCCAAGTAAAGCCCCACATTTGCAGGTGCTGCCATAATACAGTTTGGCTAATGTAGCCTCTGAGGATACAGCCATCTCATGTCTGTTATAGCCTTACAGCCTAGGTATGGTCAAAATATGTAAGCTACAGCTTTGTATATCCAGTTGCTTCCTTCTTATATCAAGCACATCCTCAAATGTCCAGTTGCCACCCAATGTCAGTTAATTCCCCCTACCTGGTATGGGATGAAGTCAGAGGAATAGCCAACTGACACAAAACCCCAAACACTGTAATAAGTAACAAAGAACCTTTTTTGTCTTTTTACCACAGAAAGACTTTCTTCATGATGTCAAGTTTATAGAGGCAATATCTACCAATCAAATTTTAATCCAAATGTTCATAACAAACAAACTGAAAGGGAACCCATAACACCGCGATCCGTACATGGTTCATCATCAGGAGAAACAAGAGGCTGAATCCCACAGCGTTGTATTCTTATATGGCATAGTAAGTCTGGCCATTTCTTAATGTGGCATGACATTTTCTACTGTCCTTCTATGCCCAGTAAAAATGTCATGCAACAGTAAGAAATGGCCAGACTGATTGCATCAAAATACATACTAGCCACTTATTATGCCTGCTTTATTATGCTTTTAAACAAGCATGATAAGTGTTATTATGTGCCTAGACTGTAATTTTGGTGTAGTAGTCTAGCAATTTCTTACTGTGCCAAGACTTTTGTTACTGCCTATCTCTAATACTCTATCATAGATGGGCAGTAAAAAGCATCATGCCACAGTAATGGCTAGACGGATTGCATCAAAATACCAGTCTAGCCACGTAATAACACTCAAGATATTTGCTTTATCATGCTTTTAAAGCAAGCATTATCGGTGTTATTACGTGGCTAGAATGCATTTTCATGCACTCAGTCTAGCCATTTCTTAATGTGGCATGATACCTTTTACGGGGCATCTATGAACCAGCATCATAGATGCCCAGTAAAACATCTCTCCTCCCCCCTGCCCTCCCTCACCCTGCCCAAATCAGCCTCCCAGGCTGGCATAAACTCAACACATACTCACCCACATTCATACCCACATTCTTTCACTCATTCAAACACACATTCATGCAGCATTCACACAGCAGTCATCTCAAAAAGCATTTACAAAGCATTTACTCACTCATTCAAACACACATTCACACAAGTAGCATTCACAGCATTTACTTGCTCATTCGAACACACATTCAGAAATTTAAACTGCATTCCCACACATTTACTCACTTACTGAGACACATGTTCACGCATTTAAAAAAGCATTTACATGGCACATCCTCGCTCATTTAAACACATTCATGCATTCAAACAGCATTTCCACAGCACATACTTGCTCATTCAAACACACATTCATGCATTCAAACAGCATTTACACAGCACATACTTTCTCATTCAAACAAATATTCACACATTCAAACAGCATGTACACAGCACATTCTAAATCATTCACACATGAATACATCCATACATACAACTTACACATACAAAATTACATTTTTCTTTCACTTTCCTCTGAATCAGCGCAGGTATGAAAGCTGCTTCTGAGGTCCTCTTGGCACCCACTCACAATAACAGAAACCAGGAAACACAGAACAGTTCCTGGTTTCTGCACTGCAGTGGCTGGGGTCACAGGGGAATCACCAGGGGTTGCAGCAGCAACCCCTGGGAACCTCCAAATGACGTCTGTGCACACAATACTTTTAACTTTTTGGGTTTCAAGCTGGAGGTGTCGGAAAAGTCACCACAGGGATAACTGGCTTGTGGCGGTCAAGCGTACATAGCAACACCGCTTTTTGATCCTTGGATGTCGGTTATTCCTATCATTGTGAAGCAGAACTCGCAAAACGTTGGATTGTTCACCAACTAATAGGGAACGTGAGCTGGGTTTAGACTGTCATGAGACGGGATAGTTTTGCCCTACTGATGATGTGTTATTGCAATAGTGATCCTGCTCAGCACAAGAGAAACCGCAGGTTCAGACAATTGGTCTATTGTGCTTGGCTGAGAATCCAATGGGGTCCAACTGCCATCTGTGGGATTATGACTGAATGCCTCTAATTCAGAATCCCTCCTAAACCATAATGATACAGCAGTGCTGTGGTGCCTCGGTTGGCCTAGGATAGCCGGCCTCCGGGCCGGTACGTAGAGCCGCTTGCCACTGGAGTCAAGTGCAGACAGAAGGGGGCCACGTCTCCTGCCCGTAATTCACTGCCCGTTCATCGGGAACCTGGTGCTAATTCATTTGTTAGACTACCTAATTATAGGTTAGGGTTTTGTAAATTGCTGCAATCTATTGAAAGTCATCCTCTGAGCCAAGCTTTTGTCAAAAGTGCAGCCTGCAGTGTACCTCCCAGCCACCCTGGATGCATCCGCGGGGTGCGGGCAGGCAGGGAGCACTCGTCTCCCTTTCTGGTCAGCCTACCAGACCAGATGGCCTTGACCCAGCTGGCCGCAGAGTGGCAGCACCCTGTCCGGGGAGGCAGGGAAGACAGGCTGGGCATTGGGTGCAGAGGGCGGCTTCAGCCTTGGCTCTGGGGAATGCAGCTGGTGGCTTAAGCCCCTGGACGGCAGCCTTAAGGCACAGACCCAGAGGGCAGTGGGAACATTCTTGTGGCTGCCTGAGCATCTGTTCGGTGCGGACCAGCCCAGACCATCTGGTTCCTCGACTAGGCCTGACTGGCCATCAGATCGGGGCTGTCGGACCAGATGGTTCGAGTCACGGCCAGCCCGCTGACTCCAACATTTATATCCATCCAGGTTCCGTAAGCCCCCACTATGTGGAAGATTAATAATCAACGGTCATTGTCTTCCTGCAGGGTGGTTGTGTGGCGCAGGTGGCAGGCTCCTCCTCTGCACCTCAGGAAGGCAGCATGCCAAACCCCAAGGTGGCCAGGGAAGCCCAGTGCTGGGGAAGCCCAACAAGCCTGATCACAGGGCAAGGCTTAAGCAAGCCTGGCAGCTGATGCCCAGGTGGGAACTGGAGTCTGACCGGAGTTCCGGGGTAGATACACCAGGGCTCAGCCCAGTGGGCCATGACCCCCAGAGTTGCTGGCCCAGAGGACGAGGCCCACCTTGGGTGCCAGCCTCCCACGTATGACAGCCTCCCCTACAATGTTTCCCAGTTCCATGGGTAACACCTCGAACCAGTCCTGATTTTGTTTCCAATTGCATGCTGGAACTTGTAGTTTGACTTTTGTCATTGTAAGGATGGGCCTACAAGACCCAGCAAGCAGTAGGAAAAAACAGGACTGGCTTGAGGAGTCACGCATAGAAGTGGGCACCTTGGCAGCTATGTGAATTTCGTGAGGTTTAACAAGTATAATAGTCACCTACAGATGTCTGACAAGCAGCGTTTCCATCTAGCAAACCCCACCTAACGGTGAAAGGAATATATACTGTATAAGACAGGTGACTGACAGTCCAAAAGTGTCTGAAAGAGGCAGCCTCTGTCCCTTTGGAAAGGAAACCTAAGAAAACATGCCACAACTAAGAGTGGTAAATATCTGAACTGAACTCAGACACTGATTTGCAATGGGGATTTGCAGTTGGCCGCAGCTCTGTGGACCGAGCGGGACTTGATGGACAGAACACATTGGGTTTGGGCGACATCAGGAGGTTGGCAGTATCCCTGCGGTAATGGCGCTGGGATACCGCCAACATAAATAGCGTTACTGCTACTCGGTCTGGCACAATTTGCGCCGGATCCCGAGTAGTTGTAAGGTGGTTAAGCCCCATTCCCCATTGGGTCCATTGGACACAAAGGGGTTTTTGGCGCTGTTAGCGCCGGCGCAATTAGCGCCACGCTAATAGCACCGAAAACAGGTGGAAAGTGGAGATTTTTACCTTCAGCAAAAAGCTGGAGGTAAAACTCCAACTTTCCTCCCAACTCGTGATTGAGTCAGCCCTTTAATGCAGCGGTAATAGCGTTACTGCTGCATTTAAGGGCTACCGCCCAACTCCTGATGTGGTCCTCTGTGCGGAGGCACAAATAATGGAAGTGTTACTTACTTTTGAGTAGAGAAATTGAGACAGGGTCAGGAGGCCACCATGACAGCACTGCTGTACCCCAAAATGGTGGCCAGGGTTTAAAAACACTTGGACAACAGTGTCCGGGGCAGAGGCCAATGGGCATTACTGGATCAAGCACAACATCTGGGAAAGAAGGGAACTCAAAGCCAAACAAATGGTGAGGTGAGGGACCTATTTTGAGATAACCTTCCATGAACAAGAATAGTAATAGCAAAGTTGTCCCACAAATCAAAACACCCACTATATAAGCCAATGATTTTTTTTTACCATTGTTGCCAACCTAAAAATGCACTGCCACTTTAAGAAAGTATATGCAGACTCGGGCTGGACTGTAGTGCGGGCCGGACAATGCAGTTCGGCATGGAATGCCCTTTTGGGGTGGAATCAAACCTGGTTTGCATATGGTCTTTCCCCTTTTGTAATGGCTTGGCAGATGAAGAACGATGGTCTGGAGGGGTGCCCAGAACAATGCCAGACGTTAAGATTAATTCCGAACTGTCCAGCTATCACTGCTTGTGTTTTGCTTAATCACCCCGAGTGGGACGGGTATGCCCAGAGATGGGTCTCGTGCCTGCTGGGCCTAGAGACCCAAGCTACTTCTCACTGATGAGGCCCAACAAGGCTGAAACATGTCTGGGGTTGCTTGTGGTCTCGCGCAGAAGGGTTGTGGCCAAGAGGTTCAGGCTGGACTGCCTCTTTTGGGGTGGGATCAAGCCTGTTTTGTAGATGGTCTTTTCCCGTCTGTAATGGCTTGGCAGACGAAGAACGATAGTCTTGAGGGTTGCCCAGAGCAATGCCAAAGGTTAAGATTAATTCTAAACCTTCCAGCCATCACCTCTTTGGTTTTGCATATACAAAAAGCAACTTCTTCTTAATGAACCGAAAGTGGTTACATGCTCGCCGGCACAACCTCACCTCAGCCACCCTCAATCCAGCTGATACTCTAGGAACAATCGCCACAGCGCACATGCATTATTCACTCAACTTTTCGTTAACAAGCATGATATCACTCCAGTACCCCACGGCCTCATGCATTTCAAGCGACACAAGATACAAGAAGTCCCATTCATTTTTAAACAATGTTCCAGGTCCAAAGTAACTTAAAATACAGTACTTTGCCGTCAAATTCCAAGTCTTTAAGCTTTCAGCCCAAGGTACCCAATTCATCCAAGGCCACAGTTCATCAGCGTTGTTCCCTCTCATTCTTCTTCTCTGTGTGCCCACTTTTCTCGAATTCAGAAGAGCAGTGAGAAAGCTGCCTAGTCTTCTCAAATGTTGTGTGGAGATACCCCCAATCTATTGTTGGTAAAAATAGCTAGCGATAGAGAGAAAAACCTAAAGCGGCCCAGAAATGAGGACCTGTGTTGGCCTCTCAGTACAGGGCTTTGGCTGAAATGAGAAATAGGAAGACACTGCGTAATTGCAGATGTGCTGAAGGTTAAGGCCACGCAGAGAGAGTTGTTCAGCAACAACCCACCACTTTTCTGGGAAGAGGTGTTGGGAACGCCAGAACAAAGATCACATTCATTAATATTATAATCTGCAGGGTCATCTTCCTCTCTATGTAGAGCGATTTGAAAACGGTGCAAAGGGCACTCGCTGTGGAAAGAGTGAGAGGCATAGGAGCAGTAAAAGCAAGGCCTGTCCAAGACAAACCATTACTCCTTTTTATAATGTATGCATACACCCCTTTCCTCACTGTCTGCATAGCCACAAGTCTCAGTATAATCCTTCAGGGGTGTTGCTGGGTCTGGAAGAGATCCAGGGTTATATCCCCCATAATCCCCCCTCGACTCCCAGAAGCCTCTGAGGAAGATGCACGCAATGGAGGGGGGCGGAGCTGACTGCCAGACGCAGAAACATACGAATGCAGAAAAGTTCCCATTGAATTTTCAATTTCAATCATAACCAACTCAGTGAAAATAGTTCCCTTCAAAGATGCTCTTGAGTAATGTTCTCTATCATATGCTAATTTAAACTTTTCGAAAGCAAGATTAATAACATTTAAATGAAGAAAAGATGTAAAAGCAAGTTTGCCAGGGGCAGACGATGAGGTCACCAACTTATCTTGTATCGAGGGAGAAGGGAAAGTGGTTCCGCTGTGCCACCCACTCTGTAATGTGACCACTGGAAGCGGCACATTGGGGATCCCCCAGAGCTGCCCCATTCTGTCCTCAGGAATTGTAAAGGGTCTGCAGCATGCGCGAGATAAGCAACCAGAGCGAGGGCTCACCAAAGAGCTACATTCAATTCTCCGAATCAAATCAAAAACGGAGCCGGGGGGATAAGGTACATACACAGGTACCTCGTTTTAAAGCAAAAACAGCTGCTAAGTCACAGGATTCACCGGCCACACGGTGATCACGCAGACGTTGCTTTGCTCTCCTTCCTCCGCCATCTTGCCTTTCTTGCCCTTCCCTCCTCTATTTCCTTTTCCCTCGCCATGTTGTTTCGTCATTGTTTCTCTGCCATCTGACAGCTGTTTTCCCTCTCTCTCTCTTTGCCACTCTCCAGCTATATCTTTCCCCTTGATCTCCACCATGGCATGATACTTCCTCATATCTCCCGCCTCACTTACCTTCCAGCACGCCACACCATTCCAAGAGCCAATGCAGATTCAAAAGGACTGTTCAAATACAAAATCAGTGAATGGAGAGTTTCCTCGGAAGAGGCGCGCTTGGGCAGCCCATGAATTTCACCATCGTTGACAAATCTTCATTACAGGAAATGTGCTTTTTTTCAGCTAAGAATTCTTTTGGGAAGTTTGGCAAGAACTGATAAATGCTGTTGGGTGTTTTCGAAAGGTTACTTTTCCTTAGTACTGACTGAAAGGTCAACAGATTTGAAAACATAAATAATATACCCTTGTGTGGACTACACATGCACTTTGCAAGGCACATTTATATATTTCTTTATTTTAATTTAATTTGATTGTTTAAAGCACGGACCTAGCTCGAGAGCAGCGCAGTGCTGTACAGGGTGTGGGTAGCCAGTGTTTGGGCTGGCATCTTTTTAAAGTAGCGGAGACTGCGAGTTACAGTGTGTGCATCCATTGGGAGTGGTCCTTGGTCAGGTGTTGTTGAAAAAGTCACGTTTTGCGAAACTGGAGAATTGTAGGGGCACTCCTAGCTGATACCGAGATAAGGGTGGGTACATAACAAGAGAAGAATTGTTTGATGGTCCTTTCTTTACGGACGAGTTGAGCCGGTTTGTCGATTTGCTGCGCGAGGAGCGTGTCCAACCAGATATCTGGAGCTCAGCCACCATGTATTTTAATTTCCTGTATTTTGGAATACTTTTGTATCGACTACTTAAGTAAAAGACATTCTGCACCTCTCAGCAAAATATTTTCATCTCATGTTTTTTTTTCAAGGAATGTTAGCCTCTGTGTTTGCCACCAAAATACACACAGACTCTGTTTCTTCACATTCCATTTGCGAATTATTGCAACAACAAAACATAAAAAGTACAATACATCTAACCTACATGATGAGCCGTCTTCACACCAATGCACAGACCCAATGCACAGACACAATGCTTGGAGATCAAGTCGAAAGCCATCATCTCAAGCTGCTTATATTGAAGCAGTCAGGGCAGAGTTCTACTTGTTAACAGAAGGCTCAAGGTCATCAGGGAAATTGCTCTGCAGGATATTCAAAGCCCTAACAATAAACCATGGAGAAAACATTGCATTTCCATCCCTTGCTGGATGCAAACATCTGATTTGGGCCAGGGGAAAAGCGCCATCTGGGCCACCAGCCAGAAGGTTGCAAAGAAGTTTTAGAACTGTTCTTTATTTCAGTGTTTTTTTTCGTTTTCTTGTATAACTCTGTTTGGGTTTTTGACTTACAGCAAATACATGCAGAAAAGAAAATAATTCCAACTCTCACTGCTTCTAAACCTTTCCCTCCCTTTCCTACTCATGCTAAAATGAAGGAGGTCCCACAAAACTTTTATCTTTGACACTCAGTCAGGGCAGAATGACACAACATTGACCCAGCTGAGCTAGTTAAAAAAACCAACAAACATCAACAGATGGAAATTGCTTACGGGATGAGGACCTACCTGGGCAGTGTCCTTGCCATTCTGTCTGCTTCATTTTGAAAGTCCAGTCTGGTGAGCGGATCTGAAGTTTACCTATGAAGCCTGAGTGTCCTTAAGGGCTGTGCGTGAATGGAGTTTTGCGTGTACTGGAGGGGGTCCTATCATTCGGAAAACGTGAAGGAGTCCTCTCAAGAATTAATGAACTGGTTAATGGACATTTAGGATGTGGACGATGGACAAAATCACCTTAGACACCCTGCCTTTTCTCGAATAGCTGAGAGCACCCTGGGCTCTGAATAATGGCTTAAGGTATCAGGAAGGGCATCTATCTACACATTGGTATAAATCATAGTGTTCCTTTCCCTCCCTCCTGTTCCTTATCCCATAGTTCCTGCTCAAAGAGGCAGCGTCCACTCTCTTCAGACCAAACCAATCTAGATAAGAAGAAATGTAGGTTCCTCAAGCAAACATTGGGCCAACGCTCTCGTTGATACAGTCCGCTTTGGGAGAAGGCCCGCAGGACGTAAAATATGCATACCCCAAAGACGCATTCATGCGCATACTGCACAGACATGTTCGACTGCAGATGTGGTATCAGACAGAGAACACATGGCAGCTGTGACCTATGCTGTAGCTGCATCAGAGCCATACGTAGCCGCCTAACTTGTGCTGTCACGTCGCGTAGCACACATACTTTATTTAATTTTTATTTAAACCTTTATATATTTCTTGCGCTACTCAGGGTCTCAGAGCGCTTTTCCAACTGTAAAGAATGGACATAAAAAATGTTTTTTCTTTTTCTCTTTATGTGCTTCCGGGTTACATAAAACCTTACACATATCACAGTTATAAATATTACAAATGTACATATAGCCGACAAATTAATACATTCACAAATACATCATTATAATCTCATATCCACAATGTATATAAAACATCACATCAAAAATTCATAAAATATATCAAAGGTTTCATAAAAAGTAGAAAACCATGATATCTACAGTCATTCAAACTTCAAATAATAAAAACCAATAAATACCGAAGAATAAAATGGAATTTTGTTCAGAATAAGGCAGGAAGATCAGGATAGATAGTGGATAGTGGGGGAGGAAGTCTGCCTGGATTAGACGGGGAAGAGGTATGTTTTTAGGCTTTTGCAGAAGTTGATGATGGGAGGCTGGTGCGGATGTGTGGTGGGAGGGTATTCCAGGCTCTGTGCACCTATCGGGTGTAGGCTTGTATTTGTGTGCAGATTAGCTTAAAGAGTTCAGTGTGTAAGAGATATTGGCTGCCCTGGCTGGTGTTTGTGTGAGTGATGGGTTTCAGTGTGTTGCGAAGGTAGGATGGGCTTTAAGGTGGATGTCCTTCTATATGATGCAGAGTCCTTTGAAAGCAATTCTCTTGGGGATGGTTAGCCAGTGGAGCTGGGAGAGAGCTGGGTGATCTGTGACTGTTTGGGTAAGTGCAGCCTATTAACAAACCTAAAGCTTTATTTAACCTGGTGCAGTCTCCGCCTACACCAAAATTAGCTTAGGATGCAGTCCCACCCTCGCAAGGGCTGTGTGACTCCATCTCTACCTTCTCTCTTTCTAAAATAACCACCATCCGTGATAATATCAAGACCGAGGCTGCAGCAATTGTGGCCGCCCCAGTTTTTGTGAAACCCCCTCTACTGGAGGTTGCTGGTCATCTTTCCCCCTCTTTTCCAATGCAGAAGTTCTATCTACGATCCAAAAGCTTAAATCTGCATCCCCTACAAATGCCATACCACTCGCTCTTTTACAGGAGACATCTGCCGATCCGATTCAATCTCATTACGTTAGCAGTTAATAACTCTTTCGCTACGGGAATGATCCCGGCCTCACTTAAACATGTTTTAGTGATCCCTTTGCTCAAGAAGCCTTCTTTGGAACCTGAAGTGATGGCCAATTATCACCCGATTTCACTTCTGCCATTTCTGATGAAGGTCTTGGAGGCACTGGTATCTCCACTGCTATCCACGTTTCTGGAATCCACACAGTTCCTTGACTCATTTCAATCTGGCTTTCGGCCTGGTAGATGTACCGAATCCGTTCTTAATTCGGTGATGGATGACCTAATGTGTCTTGTCGATCAGGGCGGTGTCGGAGCAGTCCTGCTTTTAGATCTGTCAGCTGCGTTCGACACCGTCAATCACTCTCCTCTAATCTCCCGGCTCTCTGAAGCCGGAATCTCTGGCCAGGTCCTCAAATGGTTAATAGTTTTTCTGACTGGTCGATCTCAGTCAGTCTCTCTTCCTCCTTTTTGCTCTGCCCCTGCCTCTCTCTCTTGTGGTGTCCCTCAGGGCTCGGCACTCTCCCCTATTTTGTTCAATATCTACATAAGATATCTACTGTTTCTGATTGAATCTCCTGGGTTTTGCTTCTACTCATACGCCGATGATACACAGATACTGGTCCGTTTGGACGTAACAAAACCCGAAACAGCTAACAGGCTAAAAAACTGCCTGGAGGAACTTGGAATTTGGATGACAGTGAACTGGCTCAAGCTAAACGGTACTGAAACCGAAGTCCTGGTTGTGGGTACTTCTGCCCCTCATGTGTTCTGGATGGCCGATTTTTGGCCCCCATCACTAGGCCCTCTCCCTCTACCTGTTCTATCTGTCAGGAATTTGGGAGTACGTTTCTCGGCCACTCTGACCATGTATGAGCAGGTCGGAGCAGTTTGCAAATCAGGTCACTTTAAACTCAGGGTTCTCCGGAAAGTTCTCCCTTTTATTCCGACTACTTGTCAGGCACCTGTGGTGGGAGCCCTGGTTCTTAGTGTCCTGGACTACTGTAACTAATTATATCTGGCCCAACCAAGCTACCTTATTGGGCATCTGCAGCTACTCCAGAATCCTGCTGCCCGTTCTATCATGCGCCCGCCTGTTGGAGCCCACATACTGAGACAACTACACTGGCTCCCTGTTGCCCAGCGGATCCTGTTCAAGTCCATGTGTATAGTTCACCTGGCCTTCTATGGAATGGGAGCAGAATATCTGCAAAGAAAGTTCACTCCCTACCAACCCACCTGTACTATTTGCTGTCTAACCACCCGGCAGGTGGCTGTGCCTTGGTTTAAGCTGGCCCGTAAGGGTGGCCGTGCCTTTTCAGTTGCTGCTGCAAGAGCATGCAACCACCTTCCTATTCCTTTGCGTGACATCTCCGACTACCTTGCCTTACGGCGAGGATTAAAAACCTTGCTTTTTTAGCTGCGCTACGGCATCATGCCTTACCTCCTCAGCGCCAAGATGCCCTCGGGTGTACGTGCGCTTACATAAATGCACTTAGCATAACATAACAGAATGAGTCATGCTGCTGCGTTCTATATGGCTGGCAAGGAGTGAGAGTGTAGTTGGGGAGTCCAGTGAAGATTGTGCTTCCGTAGTCTAGCTTGGAGAGAAAAGAGCCTGGGCCGTGGTACGGAACTCTTCAAGTAGAAGGATGCATTTCATCTTGAGTAGGAGGTATATCTGTAGGTCGCATGCTTTGGTGACAGAAACTATGGGGTCTGTGAAGAAAGGTCTGGGGCTGATGGTGTGGAGAGGCAGATATGTGGGTTGTCAGAGGTGATGATTCAGGGGATGAAGTTGGATTTGTGCGGGGGGGAGGGTAGATGAGGAGTTGTACCATTTTGGATGGATTAAGTTTTAGGAAGTGGGTGGTCATCCAGGTGGGCATGATGGAGAGCCAGTGTTTGAGGTTGTAGATTAAGGCTTGCGACAGAGCTGCGGGGGAACCTCCCCTGAGAATTATATTGTATATAATGGGTTAAAATGGTGCATTTATATGGCACCATTCTTGTGAAAAACAGGTTAGGAGACTGATTTACAATCTGTTTTGTAGAATAACACATTAAAATATCCAATATGGGTGCCATGTTGACCAACAACAGAGAGGAGCATTCAACAATATGTTCATGACGCCTGCTCCCATAATATAGGGCAGCTTTGCCACTGTCAACACTTTTGTGATTGTGTCCACAATATATGTCAACAGTGACACTGTTAGAGCACATGTTCATGATGCCTCAGTCCACAAGGTATGCTATCCTAGCTCTGCTGGCTATGCTCAAATATGTCGCAGCATTGCCACTGTAACATGCTTTCATGAGGGTACCCAGAATTCATGTAATTGCTGCCACAGCGAAGCAGATGATGCCTGTGCCTGCATGATATGACAGCATTTCCTGTAAAACATGTTTTCATGTTGTGTGAGGTGATGTGTGAATTGCTGTGTCGGTGACACTGCACGAAACAGTGGAGTAATTAATGTGAAAAGATGCAACTCTTGATCTCTTGAGCATCTGACTGCAGTTGAGGACTTTGCAATTGTTTACACACATTACATGAACATTTGGCAAACATTACATGTGCATTTATCTAACATTACATGTTTAAATGGTAAATGACTTACAGGCATACTTGGAAGACCCAGGAATGGTCATATAATTGTAGGAAAAATGTGAGACATGTGTTACATAACATGGTATGTGGCCCTTGTGCAGGACCCAACTACCACTGCTTAGGGTCTGAAGTGGTCCCGGTCATTTGGGGGCTGTGAAGACCCCAGACCAAACATATAAACAAACAGCACATTACACCACAGAAGGACTCTACATGACACAGCATTTACAACAGCATTAAACTGGAAACCTTTGGCAAAGATGACCAGAACTAAAATGCCATAACCAGCAGCTCTGTGGGTTGGTTGTGATGCACAATCTGCCACACCAGCCAATATGTGGTATGAGGGCCCCCAAGTAAACGTAATTCCCCCCTTTTCGTTTAACTATTCTTTGTAAAGGGGAATACACATCCTATGGTGTTTTTGTGTATTTTTCATGCCCTAATCAAAATAATCTGGGGTCAAGACACACTGTGTGAGTGGAGGTTTCCTGAATTTGTTTAGATTTTATGATATAAGGGAGACCACTGACTCTTGAGTTGCTTTTTACAGGCTAAAGGGTGCTTTTGTGGAATTCTTTGGGGAGTCGCTTCTGGCGACTGGGGACTTTCCGAGAAATCTCACACCACTGAGTAGGGATTTAAAAAAGTGATATCAGAAAGTGCAGATTTATAAAATGGTTTAGCAAACTCTGTCCTTGATAAATTACAGGATGTTTCAAACATGATTGTGTGTTAGATGGTGAAGAGTTTTAAGAAATGTGTGTTTGTACTTGAAGTCAATAAAGGTTTATAACACTACACGATTTTGGTGTTTTGCATTTAGGTGGTTAGATACTTTGCAAGTGCACCTGTCATAAAGATGTACACTTTGTGGGAGTCAGGGAGCCAATCAAAACCATTTGTAACATGGCTGGCCTGCTGCACTGCATGTGCTCTATGCACTCAGAGCCAGAAAGAACCCACTAACCCACCCTTATCTACAGCAGGGAGGGAGAGGAATACTGGAACTATGTCTACTTTTAGCAGCGTGCTGCTATGTCATGAGGAAGGGCAGAAGCATGTTTGAAATTACTGGCGAGGGTCTGGTGGAAGACCTTTCAAGCTGCATTGCACCATGTGTGAAGGAGGGTGACTGAAATCCCTTGCCAAAGTGGCAAAACCCAAACGCTTTATTTTCAGGAAGTCTCTCGTTATGCCCTCTTTAATTATTACTTGTCACTTGATGGGGTGAAAGTCTCAAACCTGCGTTAACAGTTATCTTTAAGGTGACTGGCTGTCCTTTCAAGTCCTATGTCTTCTTCCAGATGTGTGTAAATCCAACTTGACAACCATAGTATGATATGAGTGTGTAAAGGAAAGCCTTTTTTCATCTGATGAAGAAGCGTTAGCTGAAGGGTATGAAGGATCAGCTGGAGTGAGTTAAATAAACCAGTGAAGCATTGTTGACATTGGGGCTGTACAAGTGAATTGGCCGCTGCCCATTCCTATTCTGGCTGTAGAAATGTGCATTATAATGCGTATGCTGAAGGGTTTCTGCAGTCCAATGTAAACAGTACCACAGGAGTCAAATAGTTCACAGACTGCTGCTTGAATAATTGTGCAAATATATTGATCAGAAATAAAATATTGGAATCCTTAAAACAGGCCTATGTATGTAGAAATGATATATTCCTATTGCTCAAATGAATTGTCTTTCAACAAAAATAGGTGTGTTTTGGCTATCTATGATACAATGGGATGGGAGAAACTGCAGGATTGCTATGAAGCCACATTTGGCTTTTTACAACATACAAACAAACATGCAACCTACGTGCGTGCGTGCTGACACACACACACTCGGGCATGCATGCAGACTCGTCTGTTCACATATTACGTACAAAAACATTGAAACTTTTGCACATTTCATCCACAGCATGATATGAAATGATATTATGTGGCATTTATAACGCGGCTGTACATAAGTGTTTCTAGGCACGATAAGACAAGGAGGGGGAAACAAGAGAGGACAAAATAAGGATCTTACTAGGCTTCGTGCCATTCAGATCAGAGGTAAGGCGAGAAGTGCCAGAGGGCAGGGGAAGAGGTTAGTGCAGTTAACTCACAAGTGTAGCCAGCTGGTGGCTCCTAAGTGCAGAGAGAACGGACTGTAGGGTTGCAGCTACAGACCCTTTAGTGTTGCGGAGACCGGGGGCAGTGCGAGGGAGGGCAACTGAACATGCAGGAGCCTGGACCCGAGTTCAGAGGGTGATCAGGTGGCCAGTGGGCAGAGCAGTCAGGTGCATGAGCAGGGGAGAGGAAGAGACAAAGCGGAAGCAAAAACGAAGGTCTTGAGTTGCTTCTGGAATCAGAGGTGGTTCTGCTCAAGTTTGAGAGAGGCAGGGAGGCTGTTCCAGAGGGAGGCCCCAGCCGATGAGATAGATCTGCCCCCAACTCTCTACTTGGAGAAGTGTTGTATCCTTGATGATTAGTGTGACTGTCTGAGTGAATGCAGGGCCTCATAGAATGGTGAAGTGGAGCTTGGAGTGTTGGAGGCTTAAGGATTCCTGGGAGGGACGGTTGGGACTTGGAGTATGGCAGGGAAACATGACAGATGCTTGCGACCTTCTCTCCTACCTTTCATGAACTATGGCTATGTAACTAAGCAAAATAAAGCATATTTATGTTGGCACTTACCTGAGTCAGCCTGGTTCCTGTTCCATGTCATCCATGGCTCAGATACAACAAGAAGCATCTGCCCCTCAGAGAGTTGGAGGTGGATGAGCAGAGAGCTCGAGAAGGAAGATGGTTTGGAAGAGAAAGTTGGAGGTAGAGTGGTCCCAGGCCCCAGAAAGCCCTGTGGACAATGCAGAGGGTCTTGGAGTTGATCCTTGCAGCCACAGGGAGCCAGTGAAGAGATTTCAGAGCTGGAGAGATACGGTCCCTGGGCTCGCAGTCCTGTTCTGGATAAGTTGTAAAGGTCGAAGAGTAGAGGCAGGAATATTTAGAAAGAGGCTGTTGCAATAGTCCAGCCTAGAGGGGATCAGAGCTCTGGAGAGAGTGAGCTTCTGGGGGAAAGTGAGAAAAGGAAAAATACCTCTGAGGAGGTGCAGCTGATAGTTTGACTTCTTAGAGACATCAAAGATGTGAGGAGAGAAGGAGAGGGTGGAGTTGAAGATGACACCAAGGTTCTTACTCTCACAAGAAGGAGCAGGTAAAGAGCCCAGAGTGGGTGGCCAGAGAGAGAGAGACGAAAGGAGGGAGCAGATGCCCCAATGAGGAGGATCTCAGTCTTACTGGCATTAAGGAAGAGATCAATGGCGGTACACCATTCCTGAATTGCTGCCAGACAGTCTGGTATGAGAGAAGAAGCACAGGTAGCTAAGGGGAGCCTGAAAGAGAGCTGATTCTCATCTGCATAACATTGAAAATTGGAGCAGAAAGTAGTGATGTAGTGGGCAAGAGATGCCATGTAGTGGTTGGAGAGCCAGGGAGAGAGGTTAGACCCCTGGGGAACACCACGAGCAGAGAGAGAGAGATAGAAGAGAGGAAAGACCCCAGTTGGACCTGAGAGGGTCAGTCAGTGAGAAAGGAGGTCAACTAGGCCACGGCCTGATTAGTAATACCGAGGTTGTTGCGAAGACGATTGAGCAGGATGGCACGGTTGACTGTGTCAAAAGCAGAGGATAGATCAAGGAGAATGAGGACAGAAGGGAGATTAGAGTCAGAATTGGAGAACAAATCTTCACGGGTGTTCAGGAGAACAGTTTCCGTGCTTCTGGCAGCTCTGAAGCCAGACTGGTGGTCATGGAGGCAACTTACAGATTGCCCAGAAAGGTGTGATGGAGATCGGGCGACAGTTAGCCAGAGAGGAAGGATCGGACGAGGGCGTCTTTAGAATGCACCATCGTACTAGATATTTTTTTTACGTCAACTTTCCACGAGGGGATGTCCCAACAAAAAATAGGAAAAAGACCTGTCGAATCTTACACCCATGCTTTCACCCTCACTGAATCTTACACCCCTGCTTTCACCCTCACAGTGCCATGAATATGTTTAGCAGTAGTGCACGTAGTACCAGAGGAAGAAACTACTAGTTTACCTGATTGGAAGAAGTAAACATGTATCTTTTAATTTGCATGAATAATTAGGTGCAAAGAGATAAATATTACAAAAATGTTTCCTTTTTTTTAGTTAAAACATATTTTTACTTGTGTATAAAATACTCTCATTGGGAATTAGACTTACATTTTTACTCCATAAAACATCATTTTTACTCCCAACTTTAAAAAATAGGGAGTAAAATACTCCCACTTCCAAAACTTATCTGGAGCACTGGAGGTAAACTTTAAAAATTCCGATTCGACAGGCTGTGCTTTAGCCAAGGAAATTGGGTAGCTCAATCTATTGTATCACCCTCCGCTGGTGCAGGCACTACTTCTGGGCACACATTGCAGGGAGCATGTAACAAACAACAAGATCAACTCCAGGTTGCACAGCACTCATGATGACCTGATCTCGGGAGCATAGAGGGCTGAGTCGGCTCAATTGTGGTTTCGGACCCATGCTTCTGGCAGCTCTGAAGCCAGACTAGTGGTCCTGGAGGCAACCAACAGATTCAGTATGTAGATCAAGCTGGGAGATGCTGTGAGAGTGCCATGCTTGAGATATCCCCATGAATCCCTTAGGGCATCCAAATAATAAGCAAAGGGCCAAATACACAATATCTACGGAAAATCAGTAATTACATCCCCTAGAGAAATCTCAATAACAACAAGAGCACTTGTCTGTCAATCTATTTGGAGAATTGACTATGCAAAGAAAGAGGAAAGATGGTCACCAGGCCTACAGGTAAGCAGCTTACCAGTGAAATGTACTCACTAAAAACAGGCAAAGACTCCCAATAAACAAATATTGAGTATAAATAATCACAGCACAAAAAAGGAAACAATAGACAATAGCCTGCCACCTGCTTATACTCACTCATCTTCACTGATATTTTGAAATCAGTGGTACCAGCAGAGCAAAGGCATAGGAAGGAGTTCTACTATTACTAATGCTGATTTTGGGAGGAATTGTAAGGCAAAACTGGTGATTTAAATGCATCTATAGACGAAAAGTAGTAGGAATTACAAAAGGATATCTGTTTTAGGGTTAATATATATTTTCACTTGCCTAAAAATACTGCACTGTGACTGGGAATTAAATTCTTACTCCCTGAAAAAAATCACTTAAACCCCACTTTCATAAAACAGGAAGTAAAATATGCCACATAAAATATTATCTGGAGCCCTGACTGTCAGGAAATGCATTCCAGCCTTGCAGTGTTCCAAGCATACATGCTTTGCCCTGGAATCAGGTGCCACGCCGTTTCTCAGGTGCATCTTACTAGCTTTTGTCCAATGGCCTGAGCATGTCTATGCACTTGAATTCAGGGTGATGAAATAATGAATAGTGCTTGTGTGATTACATAATGGCTGTGTGTCAACACCCTGTGCAATGATAAAAAGGATGGTTCAGACATTACAGTCAGCCAGCATGATTTAACATTAAAATACCTTTCTTTCGTGGTCCCTCGTTCACTCCTTCCCCACCCCCCAATTACCTCTCTTATGTCCCCTCGTCCCCTCCATGGTCCCCTCATCCCTTCTCCGCCTTTCTCTACCCAGGTTCCCCACTCATTTTCCTCTTTCAATTCCCTCGCCAGTTCATTTCGATCGTTTTGCCTATCGACCGTCATTTCTTCTCCTGTTCCCTTCTGCCCCCTATCATGTTGTCCCTTGCCTCCCGTTTCTTCCATAAAACATTACGAAACATACCCCATCATAATAGGGCATTACATTATGGAACAGACTTTGACATAAAGTGTCATTAAATAACGTTAGGTGGCATACCCTAACATAAAATGTCATAACAATGGCCGTTCCTGTGATTGCTACTGCCCTTAGGTGTATGCTGTCAGCAGTTATGAGAACTTCAAAACTATTTTCACAGAATGTTTACACTCTGCTTGCTGTCAGTCTACAATGCCACTGGCAAGAAGGGCTTGATTTATTGCACGGGGAACTCAGCAGAAAGACCTGATTTTCAGTTGTTTCTGTTTTTACTTATACATAAAGCAGGCTGATTGGCATCTGTATTTTTGTGTAAAAAAAACATCAGGCAAGAAAAATAATATGTATTTTTTTTAATAATTATAATTTGTTTTTTTTTACATAACCCTTTAATCTAAAGTGCTTTACACTGGACATATTTACATGCATTACTATTATTACCCAATTGAAATTGGTACACATTTATCAACCTCGGAGAGATGAAAGCCTTGCCCAGATTCGAACCTGCGACCTGCAGATAACCCACAGATCACAGCAACAAGCTGCCACCCCCCTGAGCCGTCTTAACGGAAAATAGGGAACCCTATTTATAGATCTTGATATAATAACACTGTCAGAGAGTAAAAGGATGCATTCTTATGTAGGGTCTGCTACTACAGCTGAAAGGATCAAAGAGTACTTGACCAGAAAACAAGGTGCGCCTACCATTGGTTTCCCAGACTCCCCAGAGACAAGTACTATTTAGAACAGCAGGAGGCTCCCATCAGCAGGAAGTTTGATCTCTGTGGGAAAGGAGACGGACATTCAAAGGGACCCCAGTGTCCGTTCTGAAGGACCTGTGTGAGCTGCAATAGCTACTTGCAGGAGACTGCGATCAGGAGAACAATCAAAAGTGCCGCTGATGCCACTGTTGGTGACGGGTGCACTTTTTGAGAATGTAGGGATTGCCATAGCTGGTACCAACTGACCCAACAGCAACCACTGGAACCAGTTCATCTTGGTGGTCATGGACTACACAACCTGGTAAAGTGATGCTGTTCCCCTGAAAAAGCCAAACCTGCTCTGTGGCACCGAAGGTTATGATAAGGATTTCCACGATGGTTGGTTTCCTGAAAGGTTGTTTCCAACCGGATTTCCAACTTTGTCTGCTTAAGGCAGGCATTGTGAATGGACTTTGTAGTGACCAATATGTTCTCCAGAGATGGACACCTCCCCCCCCCGGAGCAATGGTCTAGTGGAGCGCTTCTTTAAGAGCAAGATAGGTTTTTTATAGCATCTGTGAGGAGAAACTAGGATCTGCTTTTGTCATGCTTGTTATCATCTATAACTAATTGAAAAAAAGGAAGGACCCAGCCCTTTCAAATCTCTCTTTGTACGGTCTGCGAGGTCCCCTCCACCCGCTGGCCTGGGAAGGTTGGGAAGGAATCTACTGCAGTCTTACCCAGGATGTGGTGGATTATATTGCTGGCCCTCTGTAAAAATGATGGGCCTCATTACAAGTATGGCAGTGCAGGAAAACAAATGGCGGTAAGGGAATTACTGCTGCTTTTCCTGTACTGCCATACTATGAGTAGGGCCCTGGAGTGGGGGATTTACCTCCAGCACCATGCTGGAGGTATATCCTCCCGCTTTATGCCACAACTTGCCAAAATCACCGGAATTACTGCAGCAGAAATTCCACTGCCAGTAATTCTGCCAAAAATGCCCCGTAGAGTCCAATGGACACTATAAAAATGGGAATTAACTCTTGTAATCCAATGGTAATTCCGTCAGACCAAGTGGCGGTAACGTTAATTCCGTAATGAGCTGACACAGAAGGCAGAAAATAACCTCAAGCCGCGCCAGTCTCTGATCTAGTCATGGTTTAATTAGAAAGTTACCATTTTAGGTCATCAGAAGGGCAACTACATTCAGAAGGTGGAGCTTTTGAAGCCAAGGAGTACAGGGGGGGCAGGACATACATTATTATCTGCCCTAACTTCACAACAAGGTATAAGGAAGACTGTGGAGCTTATCACCATCTCCTGCGTTTCACATGATCGCAGGGCTAACACTGGGGTGTAATCACAGTATAAAAAGTGGTGACAATTTTCTGTCAAAGGTAAGGCCAATGAGATGTCAGATAAGGTCAAAGATCATTTAGAACCCGGGGATAGATCAGTTTCTGGGAACCTTCAATTTGACCTCACAGTATTAACAGATAGCGTTCACCCCTGTGACAAGGAAAATACATAATTCTCTACCCCCAAAGTCATGCACCAGTTTACGTTCATGTGTTTTGGGTTAAGAAATTCAACTGCTTCATCCCAGAGATTGACAAACCATGCTCCAAATTGTTTTGCTTCGTTCGATAATATTGCGGTCTTAAGCGACTATTGAGAAGCGCACCTTACCCACTTTGTGAAGATGTGAAGATGTTTTGGGAACTGCAGAGAACTAAGCTTCCCACGAAAGGTTCTAAGTGTCACATGGGCAGAGCTCAGTCATCGACTATGGGCACATGGTTAGTATGGAGAAGCAATGTCTCTCCATACCAGTCTTCACTGTGAGACACCCATCACTCTGGCACAGGCCACAGCCTTTTAGGACTCTTTTGGTAACACGTGAATGACTGTGAAACCATGATAACTCCTCTCACAGCAATAAGAACGTTGTTTGGACAAAAGTGGCGAGGACCACATCACTCCACCACTTAAAGCCCTCAATTGGCTGAAGCTGGCAACATTTTTGAAACACTTTTCTTAATTATCCAGAGCTTACTGGGTACTTGGGCCTGACTATATCAAGCACAAACCTCCCAAATATTGGCCTGTCAGACTTTAAAAATCAACTGTGTCCATGGAACTCACCGTGCTCCTACCAGGAAATAGATATTCAGGGAGTAGGTCCCTGAATACAGTGAGAACAACATTATGGCCAATACTCCCACCAGCCTTGGAGCAATCGACAATCACCTGCTTTTCAGAAAGAGACTGAAAATCATTATTGCCAAAAAATAGTTAGACTGTTGAACTCCCTACTGCTTTTCTGTGCCCTTACCATGTGGCCTACCCAAATACTGTCACACGGCAGTGAGATGGGCAGCATTGTCACTACAAGCTCGCAACACAGCTTTCTATTCCTCTTGCTTATGTATGTCTGCCCTCACCTTCCTATGCACTTCCACTTAATATTTGTAATTCATACTGTTGTATTTTGTTTCACTTCTCTCACCCCGCACCCATAAACCTGCACGTCACTGATCTGGAATGATCCAAGGTTGAACATGATCAGATCCCTTTCCACTTCCCGCTGGATCCCTCCACTCTATCCCTTCTGCTTGCAGAGGTACAAAGGGATTGTATTTGCAGCTGGCGCTACATAAAACACCAATATCTAAATTAAATAGTTGTGCCATCAGATGCTCCTTGCAAATCGCCTGTGCTTCAAATACCAGACTTTGCTCAGCCTGTGATAGTCCAGATCAAGGCCTCCGACATTGGGAGTGGAAACTGTGCGATCACAGCTTCATGGAAATAGTAGAAAGCACACTTTAGCATTCATCTATCTCCAACTTTAGCCCAGAGCAGAAGTGGCATGGATGCATGTCTGTACTTCCTCTTTGCTTCACTATACCTTGGCTTTGTCACTTTCACCTCTTCTTACCTTTACTTCTTCTGTCTCTTTCACCTCTAGTAAAATTCACTTTGGCATTTCTGGGGTAGAGCCAGTGCAACCTCCCTCCTTTTCTAACTCATATTCTTCCCCCTACCCCACTCTTAACCGCAACAATAACTTTAAGCTAACCTTAACCATATCCCTGGCCTTACGCTTACCCCTTATCCTCCCCACCCAAACCTTAACCCTCTTCCTACTCACATTCTTAAATAATCTAGCCCTAAAATAAACCCTTAGCCTTATCCTGATTCTAACTCGGATCCTAGCCCTAACTCCCCCCTCATCTTCCAAAGATCACTTAGGAGGAGACCCCTTGTTATCCCTCTTCCTTTCCTACCGATATTTTCCCACTACCCCTATCCTTTTCCTTATCCCTACCTTTAAATATAAACCTAAACTAAACCCTTACCCAAACCCTGATCCTAACTCTAATGCTGATCCAAGCCCTAACCCTATCTCTAACCACAAACCTGGGCTTGAGAAAATGCAGATGCAGACGAAGTAAAAGCAACAAGTAAATGTCTGAAAAAGTGAATTTTGAAGAGGAAAGTGTAGAAGATGTTTCTTGGGTGAAGTAAAGGTGATATGCCAGAAATAAAACATGGTGTGCTAATGTGTGGGGCTTTAAGGCACTTTGGAAACTACCTCTTTGGGACGGCAGACCATAACCCCTTATGATCATGATAGAAAAACAAACCGCAAGATGCTTGAGTACAGGGGTGTTGCTAGGTCTGGACAAGACCCGGGGCTATGCTAATGTCAGGACTGTCAGGACTGGGGGCTAGCTAGCCTTTTGGTTGTAGCTCCTGAGATTCTATCCGGGGCTACAACCAAAAGACCAGGGGCTATAGCCCCCTTAGCCCACCCCTAGCAACGCCTCTGCTTGAGTAGCACATCAAATGACAAAGGTTCCACTTCAGCATAGAGAAGAAGAGTGAAGCGAGTAATGAGGATGCAGATGGTCTTCCTAGAAAGTTGTTCTTGTTTAGAATTTGAAGGCCATCCTGCTGGGGATTAGCTTCCCCTCTTCTAATCTGGAAAGGGAGCTCTCTGAGACCAAACTCCTAATCTGTCTCTCCAGCATTTTGTTTCACTTTTGTCTGACTAGTTTACCCATTTTCCTGTGATGGGGCCAAATCTGAGGAATGCAGATGCTCCATGTGTTTTCTGAGGAACCGTAAGTCTCTCAACATTATTGTACATCATTTACGCAATTTTTGCTATGTGAGTAACTGTACATGGCTTGCTGATGGGGCCCCACTGGTTGGTGGCAAACCTTTCCTCATTTTTGGTAGGGTCAATCCTGCAGTATCCCAATATTGAGCCTTCTGGCAGCCCCAGTGTTCAACCCATTGCAGGGTCCTGCATCGGGCAGGGGAGAGAGAGAGAGAGAGAGAGAGAGAGAGAAAGAGAGAAAGAGCGAGAGAGAGAGCGAGAGAGAGAAATAGAGAGAGAGTGTGTGAGAGAGAGAGAGAGAGAGAGAGAGAGAGAGAGAGAAAGATAGAGCAAGGGAGAGGAAGAGACAGAGGAAGAGAAAGTGAGGGAGAGAGAAAGAGAGAAAAGGAGGGCAAGGGAGGGAGAGAGAAAGGAGAGAGTATGTGAGAGCGAGGAAGAGAGAGGAGAGAGGGAGGGAAAGGGAGAGAGAGAAAGGGAGAGAGGGGGATGGATAGATAGATGGAGAGGGAGAGGGAGACATGAAACCATGTATAGACAAGACTTTGCTGGATGCTGAATGATGTGAATGACATCTGAATTCACAGTGAATCGCCATCCTAGTGAGTATAACTAGGAAGAAGCCCGCGCTGTTATGCTGGCCTCCATGGCACTCTATGGGAATGGGGACTAACGAAATTACTGGCGCCTGACTTCCCAGCCACTGAACTTGGAATAGCCCGGTGGCATCTGGAAGTCAGGCACCAGTAATTATTTACGGGTCTGGCGGAAACCCGCCAGTAGCACCAGCAGGGTAACCGCCGGACCCGTAATGAGGCACAATGTCTCCTGAGTGAGGCTGATGGTCCGACTCCATGAAAGTAATTTGTCATGTGAACAACTGTTTTAATTACAGTGATGACATCCTGGCTTTTGGAGCCACCACTGCCCAACATGATCAAGCCCTTCAACAGGTGTGCATAGAACTGGTAGAGGCCGTTCTGACATTAAACAGTGAAATGTTTGTCTTTCACAAGTCTCATCTCAAGTTCTGTGGACATATTTTCTCACATAAAGGCATGAGCCCTGACCTGAGCAAAGTTGCTGCCATATCTTAGATTAGAGCACCCAAGGATGTCAGCGAGGTCAGGTCTTTCTTAGGAATGGCTAGTTACTGCAGCCGTTATCTTTGACACTTTGCGACCACCAGTGCCCCTCTCAGCAAACTCGGCAAGCAAGGTAGAATATTCCAATGGACACAAAAATGTGAAGAAGCATTCATACAAATAAAAAGTGACATTTTCTCGGCAGAACCCATGTCATACTTTGATCCCAACATGCGCACAGAAGTAATTGTTGATGCCAGTTCCGTTGGCCTGGGGGCAATCCTGGCACAGCATCGGCCAGGGTGAGAATCTCCCAGGACAGTGATTGCATATGCCAGCAAGAACCTTTCAGAGGTAGAGACAAGGTACTTGCAACCCAAAAAAGAAGGACTTGCCATTTTGTGGGTTTACCAGCACTGTTGTTTCCGGACCAGCACACTACAATTCTGCGGGCGGATGCCCTCCTGCCCGGTATGTCAGACCTGCCGGGTGGAACGGCACCCGCCCGCAGAGTTTTTACAGGAGCTCCAGCACTGTTAGCAACAGTGCATGTGCTCCGGTGTCCCCATTTTATGGGAATGGGGACTAATTAAATTACTAGCTCCTGACTTCCCTGTTGCCGGACTTGGAGTAGCTCGGTGATACCGGGAAGTCAGGCGCTGGTAATCTTTTAAAGGTCTGGCGACAACTCACTGGTAGCACCAGGACAGTGATTGCATATGCCAGCAAGCGCCTTTCAGAGGTAGAGACAAGGTACTCGCAAAGCAAAAAATAAGGACTTGCTGTTGTGTGGGCTTGCAAGCACTTACAAATGTTTCTTCTGGCAAAGCCATTCACAATTATGACAGATCACCAAGCCTTGGTGACCATCTACGGAAGCTCTCAATGCAAGATGCCCCCATGAATAGAAAGATGGGGCTTACGATTACAGGACTTTGATTTCACTATTATTCACAAACTGGGAAAGGAATACAACCCAGCAGATTTCATGTCTCGACACCCGATGCAGGATGTGTCCACTGATGACTCAATGGCAGAAGAGTATGTCAGTTTTCTCACTCATCACTGCCCCCCAAGGGCAATCACGCCAAAAATTATCCTGGATCACACAAGACAAGATGTCATGCTGAAGAAGGTGCAGGATCTGATCAGATCCAGAAGATGGAGGGACATATAACTTACAAGCAGGCAAGGTGGAGATTGCTCTGCAGCAGAACTACATGCATTCAGGAACGTACAAGAAGAATTGCCGATATCAGCAGAAGGGCTCGTCATGCGAGGGCATCCAATAGTGGTTCCCACAGACCTGCAGCAACATGTCATAGAGCTAGCCCACAAAGGTCACTGCGGGATGGTGGCCCCAAAGAGACAAGTGAGAGATACCATGTGGTTCACAGGAATAGCTCAGATGGTGGAACACACAATTAATGCATGTCACCTAAGCCAGAGCACCTCCAGACCTAATCATCCAGAACCTCTAAAAATGTCTGACATGCCTGAGCTCCCATGGACTCACCTCGTAATCGATTTCTTTGGAACCTTTGGAGAAAATAAATACTGGCTCGCCATCATGGATGAATATTCTCGGTTTTCTCTGGTACATATGATATCGTTTACGGCAGCTAGCACTGTTATACCAGTGCTGGATAACATCTTCTCTGCATGGGGCATTCCAGAAGTACTGATGTCGGACAATGGACCACCCATCAGCAGCCTGGAGTTCTCAAAATTCATGCAATACATTGGCATCCCCCATAGAAAGATCCCTCCACTATGCCCGCAGGCTAACGGCATGGTGGAGCGATTCATGGGCAGTCTGAAAAGAGTCCTCCAACAAAATGAACTCCGGTCCATGTCACTCAACCAAGCCGTGTGCAACATGCTCAGGGACTACAGCAACTCGCTGCATGGCACGGCTGGAAAGTGTCCTTCAGAATTGCTGTTTGGCAGAAGGATAAGGACCAGACTTCCTCACCTGGCAAGTGATCGGAGCGAGGATGCAAAACAGATTTGAGAAATGGGTGCCTGCAAGAAACAGGGTGTGAAGGAATACGCCGACAGCAGAAGAAGAGCCAGGAGATCAGACTTGCAAGTAGGTGACAAGGTACAAGGCAGACAAAATAAAAAGGCAGATTCAAAATTTGATCCGTACTATCTGATGATATTTCACTTGAATGGAACAATAGAAATTGCTTGTTCCTTTGGGGAAGTGGTCACTTCAAGCTGTACAAGCAGGAAGATCAAGAACGTTGTGAGGAAGACAACAGTACAGCATCACATGATGCGCCTTTGAGGGAAGAAGCTGAGGAAGAGCAGGAAGAATGTCGGGCAAGGCCGACAAGATGCATCAGAAGGCTAGTCCGTCTAATTGAAGAGATGTAATAACACAGAACTATGAGTGGCTTTTGTTTTGCTAGAAAGGGGGAGATGAAGGGACCTGGGGAGGACACGGTTAACAGAGCCGCACAGCTCCATCACGAAATGTGTCCACCAATGGGGATGCCCGATGCTCACGCAAGTGCAGTGTGGAATCCCGCGCTGCAGCTCAGGTCGCTAGCAACGTTAATAAAGACAGGTTGAACTTCTCTGTGACTACTGTAGTGATTGCCACACTGTGGTGTTGTGTGCTGTCTCATCCCTTACATGCACACATTCAGCAGTGGGTGAGTCTGAAAATACCCACAAGAAACAAGACAAACAAAAGCTCGAAGATGGGAAGGAAGGAAACTCTGTCAAGCTCCCAAAACACAACCTGGAGGTGAAGCTATGTCCTCTGACGGCAGAAATCAACCTGTCTGCCTACCAGAGTGAGACCAAGCCTGGTGCTGACTTCTGTCCTGGTGGGGCCGGCGTTTTTCAAAAGCCCCAAACCATCTTCCTTCAGAACACCTTGCTTGCAGACTCCCAGTGCACTGGCCCTTGGTGTTCCCAAACCAACCGTGACTGTGCAGGCAATCTGCAATGTGTGTATAGGGCACTAATAATGTTACTAACCTAATTGCATGAGATTTCATCCAGTGTACTTCCCTAATACTGTACAGGAATATGTACGAACTATGCTTGTCTGGGGAGCAGTAGAACAGTCATTACACACAATGTGTGGTTCAACCCCATTATTTACTCTAGGAATGGCTGGATGAATACCTATGGGAATTTAAAGGGACTGACCAAACTGAATGGCTCGCTTTGCTCATCAATTAAAAGATGCAACAGTAGGGGATGCAAGAGAACTTTACCAACGAAGTTAGGTCTACAATCATGGGACTCATCCTGACCCTTCCAACCAAGGAATTTACCCTTCTCTTAGACGTCAGCATAACCCTTTAAGTCGGTGTGCATACGGGTTGGGTGCAAGGCACAACAAAACACCAAAACCTCACGTGTAGCAGGAGGGCAAAACAAACCTGATGATGTCACAGGAAGTGGTACCATGACGCCATCACGGGAAATTATGACACATGGCTGTTGGTGGCACACCCAGAAGTAATGTTGCTGGTGTAAAAACAACCTGAATAAGCTTACAAATAAAAAAAAATCAATAATCAATAAAGCCCACAAAAGAATAATTTAGTTACTAACCATATTTTAACTATGGTGCTACCTTGATGTGCCATGAGTAGGTTCATGAAACGATGGGTACATCCAGCAGAACCAATATAGGCCAGGGGCACTGGCTTCATGTGCCAATGCAGCTGCATATGGCTAGCTACTGCCCTCCCATGGTAGTTATAGTCTCATATACAGTCATTGGGGGTTAGTAAATACCGAAGTCATGAATTTCGCGTCCATGGGAATGGGCAATTACCGGGGCATTACAGAAATGCAAAAGTGAAGACACTATCGGGGGTAATTCATAGAATTTAGCGCACAAGTGGTGCACGCGGCTGGCGCACAGAGTGCGCGTGCGGCAGTCTGCACCAGCGGCGTGCACCGAAACCCATTTTAGTGCACAGCGTATTCATGGATACTTACATCCATAACCAACATGGCGCAGAGTGGCGCAGCGACCCTGCAGCAGCGCCAGTTATGCCCCCAACCCCAAAATAGGCCTGGCGTGAGTGGGGTACGTGTATTCCGGGGGTGCATGGGGAGTTTCACACGCGATTTTGCTGGCGCGAGCGAGGTACGTATATTCCAGCAGTGTGTGGGGAGTTTCACACACGATTTCGCTAGCGCGAGCGGAGTACGCGTATTCGGAGGGGTGTGCAGGGAGTTTCACACGTGATTGGCCTGGCACGAGCGAGGTACGTGTTTTCCGGGCGTGCGCCAGGAGTTTCACACGCGATCTGGCAGTGTGTGCCCTCCCGGGTGTGCCCTCCCATGCCCCGCAGGCAGCCCACACCACAGGGGACCACCCCACACCCCTGGCCATGCCCCGCAGGCAGGCCACACCAAAGGGGACCACCCCACGCCCCTGGCCATGCCCCGCAGGCAGCCCATCACCCCATACCATGCCCCGCAGGCAGGCCACATGGCACCATGCACTTGGGAGCCCCGACACATGTACCCCACCCCCAGTGACAGACACCTGCCAGCAGGCCCCGACTCATGTCCCTCACCCCACCCATCATTGACGGGCACCTGTCAGCAGGCCCCGACTCATGTGCCCCACCCCACCCACCATTGACGGGCACCTGCCAGCAGGCCCCGACTCATGTCCCCCACCCCCAGTGACAGGCACCTGCAAGCAGGCCCAACTCATGTCCCCCACCCCACCCACCATTGACGGGCACCTGCCAGCAGGCCCCGACTCATGTGCCCCACCCCACCCACCATTGACGGGCACCTGCCAGCAGGCCCCGACTCATGTCCCCCACCCCTCCACCAACCCCCATTGACGGGCACCTGCCAGCAAGCCTCGACACATGGCCCACCAAACAACATGTCCTAACAAAACAGACCCATGGCCCTAATGCCAATCAAAATCCCCCTTTCCCCCCAGTGCAAGCACGCAACCATCCACTGCACCCACTCCCAAATTACCCATGCCATGAGAGTCTTAAAAGAACCACCATGGCAATGCATAAATGCACAACAGAGCCACACAGTGGCAAAACATGACTGAGACAATGTTCATTGAGACATGCACAAAGCCAATGATAGTACACAACACCAATCATGAAGTAAAAAGAAATGTATTAAAAAACATAATGAAATAACATAAAGAAAATCAAACTTGCAAATTAAGAAATAATGAAAGCAATTCCGAAATCCAATGAAAAACAAAAATCCACGACATGAAAAAAGAAAAGTGGTCCATCGCCAATGTCAATATGAATTAAATAATCCAAAAAAAAGAAAACAATTGATCTGTCGGAATCGTAAAAAAAGAAAGTATGTACAAGTCTTGAACTAGATGCAATGCAAGTCCAAAGGGTCCATGATCGCAAAACAAAACGAAACCTACAAAAAAGTCCTATGAATAAATAACTATATACATAAAGTGGAGCAAAGTCCATGAACTCCAAAAAAAATATATAAAACAAAGGAAACCTAAGCCTAAAGAACTATGTACAAAGGCGGCGGGCAAGTCCTACGTCTCACTTTTTGATGTTCCGGACCAGGACATCATCGAACTCCACATTGATGTTCCGGAGGCGGGCCTCTTCCCTGGCCTCGAGGTCTCGCAGGGATGCATCCATGGCATCCTCCAACTCCCTATGAATTGCCTCGAGGCACTCAGCCCGCCTCAATGCCCTGCGCATGGAGTTCTCCGTCCTGACCATAGTGAGCCATGCCCTCTCCGCCCGCCGCCTCTCCGCATCTATTTGCCGGCCCAACCGCTGCCACATGGAAGACACTCCCAGTCCGGGGTCCTCCTGCCCCTCGGCCGATGCCTGCCCCCGGGGTGTTGATGGCCCCGAGCCATGATGCCTCCCACGCTGAGCCTGCTGCTGCCTCCGATGCAACTGCCTCTGCCACCACGACGGCCTCCGGGCTGATGGAATCATGGAATCCCCCGGCGCCGTTGTGCACGTGCCCTGCCCGATGATGCCGGCACATCCTCCATCTGCTGGGGTCCAGTTGGTGGGGTGGCCACCCCTGCTGGACCTCCGACTTCCGACTGTGGCAGGGATGGGATCTCCACCAGGCTGGCTGTGTTGGTTGGGGCAGGTCCACAGGGGGTACTGGTGGCATCTGGGCCGGAAGACGGCACGGAGAACGACTGGCGTATAGTGTGCACAGAGAAGGAGAGGGCCGCAAGACTGGCCGACACATGGAGGAAGCCCCCGACCATGGTCCCTCCAAACTGGGCCACGTTCGCACACAGCTCTTTGTGATGACGTGCGTGGTCCCCCCAGGAAGCACGCACGTCATCACGAATGTCACGTGTGCGCAACGTGACACTAATCAGGACAGACTCAATCCGGTCACGGGTCCCCACGTCCGCAGGTAGAGGAGTGCCAGATGATGCAGACCTCCCCCCTACCTGCGGATGGGCCTGGGACGGGGCATCCCTGCTGGTGCATGGTGATGCAGTCACAATGTCAGGGACAGTGACATGCACAGGCCCCTCCGCAGTGACCTGTGCTGCCTCCTGCCCCTGGACTGCACCACTTGCACCAGTGGTACCACCCCCACCAGGCCCCATGTGTGGCTCTGTAGCGGCCTCCTCCTCCTCCGTAAACACCACCAACCTGGATGGCTCTGCACCGTCTTCTGCCATTCCAAGCCCCTGTGGGGGCTCACCCACCCCTTCCGCTGCAGCCGTAGTGGCAGACGCGGCACCAGTCCCCTCGCTCCCGGATGATGGAATGTCCTGGCAGGGTGACTGGGCCTTGCGTCGCCGGCCGGTGGAGGCATCCATGCCGCTTTCCTCCACAGCTCCGTCTCTGCCCTCTTCTTCACTCGCCGCTGTGTAAAGGAAGACATTGAACACAAGCATCAGGGTACTGTACAATAGACCCCTAGACACAACGCAATAGCACATGAGTGGCACTGTCAAACGTCACTTCCATCATTTCCCTCCACAACACATGGGTCAGTGCAGGCAACACACATGCAGGAACAGGCATGGCACATGCAACAAACATTTGCATACATTCCCAAGGCACCGTAGAAACATCCAATGGTGGGCTGAAACTCACATGCATCATTGGACATGCTGATCACATGCACACACATCACCGGAGGGTCATGCATCTGGCCCCGTATACCCCAAGACACAGTGGATACAAGGATGACTAGGCTGCATCAGTGGATAAACACATCACGGACATGTGTCATGCATCCATGGTGTTTACCAGTCACTCACACACAACTCAGTCTCACAGACATGTACACCATGCATGTCTATGACAGCAGCACCCATCTCTCATACCCCAAACATGTCCAAGTACAGGCATACGCATGCATACATACGTACAATCGGCATGCTGCTCTGTATGATGCATTGTGACACATACACCATCCATGTGGGTCACGCCTGACTGCACTCACATGCAGCACCATCATGTCCCTGCACACACACATCCATACATGACCCGTGTCACACATAGAGCCAAGTAGCTAACTACCACCACACTGGAACCTGCGCTGTTTTAAACAGGAATGGATGGGCACTTACCGCTTAACTCCAGACGGGACTGCATCCTGAGGATCTGGTGGTGAAGCACTGGGCGAATGCGCTCCAGGACCCTCATCTGCTGTGTGGTAAGCTGGCTCCGGCGCCCTACTGCATCTGTTGCATCTAAGAGGCGCCGGGCGTTCTTGAGGGTCCTGGACTTGTAGTCCTCCCAGCGCTTCTGGACGTGTTTGATGTCCCGGGGTGCCACCCCCTCCACTTGATGGCACCCACTATGTCCGTCCAGATCCTCCTCCGTCCTTTCTTGTCGGCGTGCGATGGTGTGAATAGGGCATCATAATGCCCCAGAACTTGCTCCACCAGGATACCAACTTCCTTTTCACTGAAGCTGGTAGCCCTCTGCCTCTCTGGCTGGGGGTTGCCAGTGGTCTCTGGTGGTGTTTGCTCCGACATGGCAACCACCGAGGCAGGTGTGGGTGGGCAACTGGGTCCTGGGGCTGGGCTGTGGAGTGATGGAACACCAGTCGGGAGTCTTCTGTTCCAGCAGAGGTGGTCACAGCAACTGGACCCCTGCAGAAGGCTGATGTGCAGGCACCAAATGGCAGGGCACGGTGGCAGCAGGCAGGCATGCAGTAGCAGATGGCTCATGGGAGGCTGCTCGGGGCTCTGGGGGGCAGTAATTCGGCCTTCTGGGCAGGAGCGTGGTCTTCCACGTGTTGTCATGTGGCCAGCTTGATATGGAGTGATTTGGCATGTGAAAAACAGCACGTTTTCATGAATTCTGAGGAAAGGCCCTTAGCGTCTAAGCGCGTAGGTGATGCAACGTGCGTGCGGGCGTTTCCCTCGGCACGGGTTAAAGGTCCCATGTGGGTTTCCATCAATCTGTACGTGCTTTTCGTGGAGAGCGGTACGTGTGTTTTCCAGACGTTGCGTACTTCTTCTTTTGGCGTGGGTGTTGGCTACGCGTTCTTCTTCTACATGCAAGGCAGACGGTGAGTCACGCACACTATTTTTCCCACTGCGGATGTCCCTGTTTGTCGCATACCACTTTTTTTCGGTCATACTAGCCTGCGTGTTGATCATGTATGCATTTTTTGTGTTCCTGGCTGCCACAGCGTACTGCGTGTGTATTTTTTACACGTATGTGGGCTACAGGGGTCGTGTATCTCTTTTTCTTGCTTTTTTGGGATGCCTGAGCGTTGCGTGACCCGTCATTTTTCCTAAGGGGCCACAGGCAGCCTGGCAGGAGCACAGGGGTGCTGTTTGCATCATGTACCTTGCCCCCCTCAACCAAGTTGCCCAGGACAGTTGTTGTGTGCACCTCCCATTGGTACTAGTACATCTGTGCCATGGTTGGAAGGCCACAAAAGGTGAGGGGTGCCTCAGTTGGGCAGCCTCCACGTGCCCTTTCCCCTCCTATGCGTAGCGCCTGTGCGTGTGGTTGGGGATATTGGGGCACCACCATGTCCACCGGTACGCCCCGCCGTGTTGCAACATTGTGCAGGACACATGTTGCCACAATGATCCTGCACACTACTGGGGGTGCATGGAGTAGCTGCCCGCCAGAGCGGTCAAGGGAGCAGAAGTGCGACTTGAGCACTCCAAATGTGCGCTCCACTATGGCCAAGGGGGCAATATGGGCTTTGTTGTATCATACCTGGGGTGGGGTGTTGGGGTTCCGTATTGGCGTCATCATGTGGGTGCTCAGGGGGTAGGCACTGTCCCCTGGGGAGGTGATAATGGTTGTCATTAGTTTGGTATGTGTATTTGTCTGTGTGTGACATGCATGCATGTGCACAGGCATTTGTACTCACCAATGACCCATGTGTCGCCATGTTTCCCAGCTTTCAGGTCCTGGCTCAGGGCGGACATTCTGCATATGAAACTGTCATGGGTGGAACGATGATAGTTAGCATTGACAGAGGTAATGATCCCTGTGCATCGCATAGTACCTGCAAGTTGATGGTATGCCAGTGCTTACGGTTGCGGTGGATATTCTCTGTGGCCCTAGGTGGACGTAGGGCCACATGGGTGCAATCTAGGGCACCAGGCACTTTTGGGGAAGTGGGTCACACAGTCATGATTGCCAACACCTGGTATAGGCAGCGTGACTGCGTGGGCTGTGAGACCCCCCCCACTATGGCAGTGGTCCGCTGAAATGACCTAGTGGCCAAGAATTGCAGTACATTGAGCACGCATTCCAAGGGGCTCAGTGCTTGGGAGCACAAGGTGGGTGATGTGAGGTCATCCTCCCACTCCTGGACCAGGTATAGGATGATATGAGGTGGAAACCTATACCTGCCATAGACTTGGTCATCAGGCATCCCAAAAAGGCTGGTCCTGGGCAAAGAAATGTGGGGCCTGGCTATTCTCCTCCTCCTGCGGTGTCCCATGATCAGTGCTGCGAGAAATGGGACATTCAGGATAGCTGTATGTACGTGTTTGTTGTTTGCGTGCATTTTTATACTGCGCGGGGACGCTTCCGCCTGCCTTCGTGTGGCGGATGTGTTTAGGCCTGTGCGTGTCTTTTGGCGAGCGGGCGTTTCCCCTATTCGATTCCATGAATACGTGCAGTTCGCGTGCGCGTGGGTGCTCCGTGTACTTCCCAGCAGTACTTCCCCAATTATGCCCTTATTTTCACACGTTGTTCCCCATTCAGCGCGTTCTGCCCCCTTTTTGGTGTGTGCGCTAACGTTGTGTGCTTTCGCTGTGCGCATTGCACACAGTGTTCGGGATGTTGCAGTGATGTGTGCGCCCGTGTGCGCCACCCGCGGATTTGGCACACATCCCGGGGAAAACACGTGCAGGGCCTTCCATGAATCGCACGCATGCGCATGCACTTGCTTTTTCACGCTTGCGCCAGCTTGCGCCACAATTTTCGGCGCACATTTGTTCCATGAATCGGCCCCTATCATGTTTGTACAAAATCCCATCAAATTCCAAGAGACATTTGTTTTGATACCATAAAAACACATACAAAATATGGAAGAGACATTTGTTTTGATACAATAAAAACACATACAAAATATGGTGGTTAAAGAACAAAAGTAGACATTGAATAATGACTTGAACTTGGGACTTATTAACAGATGGCCAATGTGCATGTTTCGGTGTCTTAGTGCAAGTTAATTTCAATGCCTTCATCTGAACCAACACGATCTAAAGCCTAGAATTGCTTAGGTTGATACATAGATCTTTTAGCTACTGCTGACGATATTGCATTTATTAACAAATAGCAATGGGAAACTGTTATCCTAACCAAATGCTTTCCTTCAATAACATACATCAAGAAACAAGTAAGACTTATAAATTAGTGACACAATCGAACCAGAACTAACAGAGGTTGAACTGTCAGAATGAAGGTCTTGTGCTTCCTGGCTATGTTATTAAGTGGAGAATACAGAGAATAAAAGCAATAGTCATTTACTCAAAAACCAAAGGTTATAGTGAGAATTTGTTGAAAAGGATATAAGCTTATAGTTTTCTGTGAAAAACAATTCAGTAGCAGGATTAGCACAATGTGCCTGGGGAAGAGAAAAATCTTAGTCATACCTATCCTCTTCAAGATTGATGGTTATAGCACATGGGACACTCCTTAAATAGTCAATTTAAAGGGGGTGCGAGGGTGTCAGGTTCCGCTCGCTCCTGAGGAGCTCTCGCACCTCTGGATTCAGGCAGCAGTCTCTGTTGCTTCTGCCATGGCATTTGGAGCAGCGAGCGCTCCTGCACTCGCAATGGACTGCATTTCCCGGCAGGCCTGGTACTCCGCGCTCACGTGACGTATCACGTGTTGGGCTACCTGGAAGAAGTATATAAGCAGATGTAACTTGCCGGGCAGTGCTTCTTAACTGTTCTGCCAGTCCCGGTAAGCAGCTTTTCGTTTCCTGCTTCTCTTGTCTTTTTGCATCTGCCTTCAGACCTTTTGACTCACGTATTCCTGGACTTTGATCTCTGCATTGCCCTTATCCTGCTTCTGATGCTCTCTCCCTCGGACTGATCTCTGGGTTCCCCACGATCATTGGCTTGTCTTACTGGACTGCTTTCTCTTGTTCCCTGTGGCTTATGGTAACTCTGGTTGTTCAAGGTTGGATTTCTTCAACGTTCTTCTTCTGTGGATTTTTGTGTCTACATTTTGGATTATTATTTTAGTGCTTTTTTTTGTTTTTTGCTGGCTCAATGGAACTGGACTTGGATTCCCTGCTTCTTCAGGTCTACACTTCAGAGATATTTTTTGTGACTCCCTATATCCTGGAACTCCATGCTTGTTTTACCCCTAGATTGCGCCCTTGTGCTGTTTGGGTCAGGTTTCCTTCACAAAGAAGACATTGCTGGACCTTTCCTGGACTACCTCCCTTCCCTGCCTATCTTGGATACTCCCTAGACTTTCTTGGCAGGAGCTAGCAAGTAGGTTCATTGCTTCCATCTTCATCATCACAGGTAGGAGCTGGGGATTGATCTGGGAGAGGTGTGATCTGTACCATTGTAAGGTTGGACTGGATACTGATCTGTTGCATTTGTTTGTTCCCTCTTTAGCTCTGCTGGTTGCTCCCGCCTTTTCACCTGAGCCCCTTGCCTGACAGGTTCCTTTTGTCATCTGCAGGCTGCGCTCTCAGGGGGAAAGTCTCCCTGTGAAAGGAGACCCCCGTTGTCACATGTGACTGGGGTTACCCAACTCAGACGTGATCCTGACAGGGAGTTTGTGTAAATATTTGATTAGCCTCCACATCATAGGTTACTTCAGAAAAGCATAAATTACGAGAGATGGAAGGAAATGGGGCTACATTGCCCGAGTAGTTGTTAGTATGAGCACCTTCCAGGAGACAAGCAAGAAGCTAGAAGTAACTTATCACATGTATAAAATGATGGCAGTAGACTTATTCTGTTCAAGACTGATGTGAGAGTTCAATCTTGGAACTCATTGTGTTTGTATATGCACACGTCACATATAAGGTGCGTCCTGATGTGAAAGGCAGCATTTTGAAGAAGGCTAAAGGATACTGATGTGGAAAATGGGGACTGAGTATGGTAATGGAGCATTAGATAACATCAATACATTTCAGGACTAAACATAGAAATGTCAATGACCGGGCATTTATAGAACTTACATGTAACATCTGTCCCATGCGTGCAGATTTTTCTATAGAAGAAGAAGAAGCGGCAATGGAGTACATATAAAGCTTAATTTAGCAGTGACTGTACATTTTCAATTGCACAATACATTATCATCTTAGGTGTAAGTATACTGAAGATAAACCTTAACAAGACTGAATATGCAGTGTACATAATTTTCCAATTATTATAGAGAGAGGATAAATACATCTGAAAGTTAAAGAGAGTCATTCTAATATTTAATTTAGCCCATTGATAATGATTACAATTGATATATCCATTCATTTTTCCTGTAGGACAGAGTTTGATCAGCATTATTTGCACTTTATGTATTTATTTCTTCATGGTGCTTCTATTGCGATTATGCATCAGCACTTGACCAAAAATTCATGAAATAAATACAGAAGTGTAGACATGATGAATATATCATAGTAAATACCAATTGAAGAGCAAGTGGAAAAAAATATGTAAAAGTGAAACCAAAACAAGAAATAATTAGTATAAAGCAAAAAGACAAGATATGAGAACTAATACAGAATAAAGAAATCTGCAGAAGTCATGAAGACATGCGATAAATCCCCTCAACAAGGATGTAGAGGCAGGCACATCTGGTGGCTTAACTGAGCTGGAGAACATCAGATAATAAAACTAAACAAGAACCAAAATAAAAGACAGTGCATGTCCAAATCTGTAGATGGAAGGACAGACATAAAACTACAATGCCCTATTTCTCAATCAGGACATCAAGAGTACAACACAGTGGAATAGACAAATTAAAAGATTGGACAATGTAGACAACTGGAACCCTCCCAGATGAGGTATTTTGAAAGACACGCTCATCCACCAGGACTCCTTACATCAGCCCCCCTGAGGGACACAGGCTCCAGAAAAAAGCCAGAGAACGAACAGGACAAGTCTAACAGATTTAGAACCCACTATTGAATGTCTGTATCTGACTGGTCGGCTTCCATATAATGGGGTACAACTGGAACGGTCAGTGTTCACTGGTTCTAGTGTGCACTCCTCTAGTTGTTATAGCTACATGCAGATTTATGTGGGGTACTGGATGCAGTATATTCCTCATTTACTCTTGTAGTTTGCATGTTTGTCAAATGTTCATGTTTATGTGCCCAATTCACATTTTTCCATGATAGTGGTGAGTAGGCATGCTAAGCAAGACGCACATGGTTGATGCTCCTGGACTGGCAGGAGGCTTCATGAGGTTTTAATCCTAGTCTGTTGTGTCAGGGTACTGGTGCAAGAGTGGAACATTAGGTCCCTTAGGTTCTTTCCCCTTTTCAGTACAAACAGTGGTCTTTCAAAGCCAGGTACTTTCAAGGAGACTAAAGGCCACTATCTCAAAATAATCACCTTGAATCCTTGGCTATTTGTTAAAAGCAGAAACACATACCTTTATCATTTCCCATCTGGTCCTCCTCTGGTAATTAATGAAGACTCCCAAGGGACATAGGGTGCCTCCTTCTTATATCCCCTTGTTACAAGATTCCCTGGGTAGCTATGATGTTTAGCCGTTCCCCTTTCTTGGAGTTCATGGGACAGATTATTTCACAAGGCTTGTGTGTGGAAAGTGGATTCGTGCCAGCTGGTACTTCTAGCTGCAGATTTGAAAAGTAAGGAGCAAATGAGGAGCCTCGTTTCTGGGGCCTGTCATCTTGCCCATTACATTGCGAATACATAAAGAAATCAGTAATATGATAATGTCCTACTCATCCCTTCATTGATTGGCATGATTTGTTCATAATACAAATAATAAATTGCTCCTTTAGATCTTGGCATAATAAATCCCTATGTCTAATATCCTTCTGTTTACCTAATTCTGAAATGGTTTCTCTTGCAGTTAGAAATCATCCCTTATTTGTATGAGGATTCCATTTGATAGTAGTGTTACACTCAGGGAGCAATGTTGCAAATATGCTTCACATGTTGTAAAAGGTAAGTATGGCTCCAGCAGCATTCTGAGGGCTTGACGCAACTATTCAGAATCTAATCATTATCAGAGTGTGTGTCATGACTTGTCCCCAGGTTTAACAAAGTAAGAATGCAGATACTCCTGTTAAACAGGAGATTAAGCACATAGAGGTCCATGCAATTCTTAATCACAAGGCTCGATTCATTGTAATGCATGTGGTCGCCCAACCAGTGTGGGGACTGCTTCATTTAACTCTCATTGGCTAATCCTGGGTTTTCTCTCATGTGTGGATTTGAGCTTGAATCAAAACATCTTCACAAACAGGTCATATCTGCTTTTATCAATTGCAGCGGCGCTCTTTGAGGTAGGCAGTGTGCATGTTCATAAACGCAACATCAATATCCCACTCACTCTGTTGTAGGAACAATGTCTGGGTGCCGGATCTGTTTTGGAGCCTCGTTGCATGATGTTATGGGGTACTGCTGTTTCCAGCTGTCCACTATGTAGATTCCCCCCAAGGGTACAGTGGGCTGCACCCCTCTAGAATTAAACAATGGCTACCAACAAGTGGATCCCCCACAGCCAACTGTCTGAGTAGACACACACAGGGAAAGAGGAAACCTGGGGGCTCCCCAGCTGTGCAATGGATATTCAGATCTCTGATGAGGTCTGGGATGAGCATCATGAATGTAATGTTGGGTAAAAATAGGTAATGTAAAATCAATAAAACACACAGCCCTGGGCAAGAACTCTAAGATGGAAACTGTAATCTTACAGGCATGTGTTATTTCCTGGTACCCTTCCAGATTATATTCTCAACAGCGCTGGGGGCAGGCCTCCTGATAAGGTGGGTACTAGGCCTTTTTACTCATGAAAATTTTGTAAATACGACAGCTTTATTATTTAACTGGGTACATTTACACACAGGTTTACAGCAGAGGGCAGTGCAAAGATCGGGTAACTTGACAAAAACCAGAAGGCTTCTTTTGATGTTTATCTACATGGATGTAATTGCAAGCCACCTCCGAAACATAATGTATTTCTCTGAAGCCTTTTTCAAAAACAAAACTGCACACTGTGATAAAAGGAATTGTTTCTTTCCATTCAGCTTCAGAAGCACTGTGCATGTTTTCCTAGAATTTTAGGATTGTATAACTAATAAGGTGGAAAACTAAGTTGCAATTGAGAATTCATATTTCTTAACAGGTTATGCTTTTTTTCCAGTGAAGGCAAACCAGTATTGCACAATTGTATTTTTCAAAGTTCCGGTGCTGTGTGCATAATCATGCGGAGGCAGATCATTTTTACACTTATAATTTAATTTACACTCTAATTATAAAACAGTGTGTAAAATGATGACTATGCACAGTCTAGTTTACATCCATTCAACCTTGCAGTCAATGGGGTACATTACTATAAATGGTCAGTGGCAGCAGAGTCTTTGCTCAAGGGTGAGTGATTGTCATTACACTGATCACAGGCATTCTAGCCTCTCAAATCTTCAGGACTACAAATAAAACATCCAAAACCTGACTCTCCAGGAAGTGCAAGCACTGTTCAAAAACCAACAAATTAAAGTTACATTGGTAATTGAAATAGAAACTCAGCAAAACCTGTGCCTGTGATAATCCAGATAGGTATTTAACTTTATGTAGTGCTTCATGAATGGCTCGTCATACATCTAGGCACTGTGATTATTATACCTCAATCGATATTCAGTTAACCAACCTCTGAAGGATGTTAGCCGATAAGATAGCTCAGCTAGTTGAGCACTTGTTGCTGCAATCTTTGCGTGATCTGTAGGTTGCAGGTTCGAATCACGGCAAGTCCAACTCAGCCTTTCATCCTTTTGAGGTCGATAAAGGATTACAGACTTTGGTTTGGTGCTAATTGTGATAAATATGTTCTATGCACAGCGTTTTGCCAAAAGAGCTATAAAAATAACCATTTGACCACTAGATTAGATATAGAATTTAGCATGTAGTCCTTGCCTTTCTGCACTGTTGTATCATAACACTGGCATACCATTAGGTAGTAAAGCTCCAGGAAATTAGGACTTTCATTAAACATCAAAAGACAATTCTGCTATCGAATCTCAAAACACACAATACAATTCATGTTTACTTTACCATATAATTGGCTAGGTTTTTGTGATTTCAACATTTAAATATATAAAGGAGAGATCAAATGGCCAGAAATAATGAAAGATGTATTCTGTCACAATGCAGAAAGCTGCTGCATAGTAATGATTTCCATACAGTTTTTGCACACGTCGGTTGGATGTCGCATACATTTTACTCTCTTGCAAAGGAGAAAAGTCATGTTACTCTCTTAAAATCACATTTACTCTCAAAGTTTAAAAATAGAGAGTAAAATACTCCCAATTCCAAAATCTTATCTGGAGCACTGGCTGGGGGTATCACAATATCTGCATATAGGACATATATCCTAGAGAAACTAGGCTGAACACAAATGGGAATGCCATTCGCAGAACAACAGGAACTGGATTAATGACTCAATATACCTTCCACTGCACCGGCATGAGCCTTGATCTGGGCATTGGAGCGCTTTAGGGGAAGACACTGTACATTAAGAGCGTCTATGAAATGCAGCACACCTTTAACTCCAGTCTGTTATGCCGTGTGGTGCGAAAGCCACCCTTTGGCCAAATGGCTCTTTTATTGTTGGCACCACATAGGCTTGTTTATGGGGGAGGTTGTCAACCCACTTCTTTTTGAATAGCTATGTTGGCTTCCACCAAAAAGGAGTATCTACTTTCCCTACACTCTTGCTATTATAGGGCAATCCGATGACACTGGGTACCCGACAGGTGCATCAGGTGGTGACACTGTGCCAGGCATGGGAAGCCAATCCACATCAGCCAAAGGGGAAGATAGTAATGTTCACCCTCTGCATTTCCAGTGGGCCCTCTACTTCCCCCTTTCCTAGCCCCTTCCCCTTCACTTGCCCCTTGTCCTGACCTATTGTGTGCTGTTCTGTGATCTTGTTCTCCATGATTGTTGGCTATATTGCATTGCCTGCATCCGTTCTGTGCTCATTCTTTCTTCTAGGTACCCTTGGTCGATTGTTCTGTTTTTTGGTGTTTTGATATCCATGATAGTTTGCTTCCATCGTACAGCCTGCATCCCTGCTGTGTTCATGCTTTTCTTCTAGGTTCCCTGGTCGATTGTTCTGTTTTTTGGTGTCGTAGTTATCCATGGTTGTTTGCTTACATTGTACTTTCTGCATCCCTACTGCTTTCTTCCTTACCTCTCGGTGTCATAAGTGATTGTTCGGTTCTTTACATTTTTGTTTCTCCTTGGTTGTTTGCTTACATTGTTGAATTGGAGTTCCCAGCCCTTTAAGATGAGGTAGCAATACCCTTGAGATGGATGGGGATGCAGAAATTATTCCAACATATATAATCGAAACAACTCAGGTAGTTGGCAAAAGGATAACTGTTTTAATATCAATTATCTAAAACAGGGAGTACAACGGACATCAGCAGACGTCTCTCATTACGATCTCAATGCATCCTGAAAAAAAACTTGCTGATATAACAAAAAAATTATCATAGGTGATGTTAACCCACGTACTACTAACATCATTCTATGTGGCAAACTACAAAAACCTAATGGTGAGTGTGATAGGGTCTGAAAGGATCATCTATGTATACGATCCACACTAGTCTAGGGCAGTGGAATAATGTGATGTGCTTCTTAACATCAGGTGGGGCAACTAAGCTCCTCCCCAAAATATGTCACTATGAACGTCAAAATACACGATGTTCTATCGGCTAAACAACTATAGGACCCTTAATCATGCGGTCCCTTATCATTGGTTGGCTTCTAACCTCCGTCAGTACCTTCCCACCTACGTATAGCAGCACTCGGGCTGAGCGTCCAGGTGCTGGGGAGCTTGTCTTAACCATAGCTTCCCACCAATTAGCATATTCATCCATCATCACCTTAGAGGTCTGCTGTCAATTAGGGCTTTGAACTCGGCCTTGGAAATGTTCCTGATATGGCCTTGACTTCTTGGCTCATCCAATCTTGCCTTTCTGAGATTCACCTATAATTCACTTGTTTTCTAACTGCGACATACTGGAAAAGCGGTCTTCCTTCTTTTGCTCTGCTCTGCTATAGTACATAGTGGAAACATCCATTCTTTACTGACTCGAATATATATATATATATATATATATATATATATATATATATATATATATATATATGTACATGTTGGCGCATGTCGCAATCTATTCACTATAAAGCTACCCTCAAGAATACTTTGTCTGCTGGCGTTTCTTTGCATATTTACACGTGTGAAACAGCTTAATATCTTCAACGCTTCTGTAGCATAAGCCTTTTCATCTCGAGTCTGAGATAACACTTACCTTCGATACTTTCTTGATGCCTTATAAAATTGCTTGCATTCTCTAGCCTCTGCATCTTCCTTTATGCATGTCAGTCTTGCTTCATGTGACGTCATCATTCATTTTCGCCATTCATTTGTCCTGTTTCTTCCAGAATTTAATTCGAACAGCCATCGTATTGTCTCGTATGCAGGTATGGTTTTCTCAATGGGAACCTTGCTTCTAGGATTCTCTTTGGTATCTGTAATTTGAATGGCTCTGTATGTGTCTCATGCTCAGGCTCCCAACAAATAGGCAATATGGGTGAGGTGATTGAGGTGGGGGTACTTGGCTCCTTCTCTACACTGTACTGACTGCAGCCCTGCTGTGTCCATTCTTTACTTCTAGGTTCCATCTGCAACTGACTTTGTCTATATATTGCACCTGACTTTCTGTCATTGTTCTGTCCGCTGTGTGCCCTTCCTCCTGTGCCCTTGCCACCCTAGTGTTTCCCCCACCTGCCTGACCCGTAGCTCACCCACTCTCCACTCTCCCTATCCCCCCTACCCTTCCCCCTGCACTTCCTATGGTGCTCTCTGTCTTACCTATTTTCTATAACTGCTTTTCTATCAACTATCCTATCCTTCTCACTAAGTCTGGTAGGAAGAAGTTCAAAAGGGATAGCCAGGTCTCCAACCCAGTCCTCCCTATTGCTGATACCTACACCAGTGATTCCTTCAGATAGACCCCTACCAACATCTTCTTTGTCGTTTCCTCTCCAGGCCTATGGACCCCCCATATGGTCTCTGTACTGTCTCCTTTTTCCTCTTCACCCATTAATGGGGGCACCTGATGGGAGGCCCTCCTGGCCCCTTTCCACTCCTCCAAGACCATCATTAATGTTTAGCTTAATGGCACCCTCTTGGTCCAAGGCCCTCAGGCCAACCTCCTCCTTTTTGATAGACGCTTCCCGGGCCTTATCAACTTCCTTTCTTCTACTGCTGTCCCCTCTTTCTGCCTCCTCTGCCACCTCTATTGCTACCTCTGCTGCTTCTCCGGCCACCTTGTTGTCTCCTTCCTCTGCCACCTCTCTGGCACCCACCTCCTCCTCCTTGGCTACCTTTCCATCTCCTTCTTCTTCCTCTGCCCATCCTCGGACGGCTTCAACATTTCCGCAGGGCATACCTCTGTCCTGTACCCCTCCACGGAAGTCCTTCAAAGGGGGCAACCTGCTCCACATTGCTACTCTCAACTGTCTCTCAGCTGTAAAACACTCCTCTCACATCTGTTGTCTTCTGGAAGAACTCGATCTGGATGTTCTCGGTCTGACCGAGATGTGGTTCACGGCCAGCTCTGTTACAAGCTTTGACACTCTCCTTCTGTGCATAGAGCCAACCATCCCAGTGGGGGTGTAGCCTTGATATTCCCGGAGTGGATCCCTGTTTCTATCATTCCTATGCAGGGCTACTCCTCCTGTGAATGCCTGGTCTGCAGGCTCTCTCTCTCCTGGCCTTTCTCTCACTGTGGAAACTATCTACCAGCCATCCAGCCCGGTAGCCCCCTTCTTCTCTGAGAGGGCGAACCTCTACTTCTCAACTTCTCCTCCTCGGAGACCCTCACATCCACTTGGATGCTTCTTGTCCTTCTGCAGGACTCTTTCGCAACCTCTGCGACTCCCTCACTCTCTCTCTTCTTCCCTCTGGCCTGTCTCACTCTGCAGGGCACACCCTGGATGTTCTGATCTCCTCTCTTGGAGTGATCACTTTCTCCTTTCCTCTCATCTCTCTCTCTACCCCTCAGACCAAGCCACTACACGCACTGCCATCTACCTTCTCGGTCATCCGACCCATGAAGCGTGTGTCAATTGAGGCTTTCGCCGCTACTTTCGCTCCTCCTTCTGCACCTTTGTCTGACTCACATCCTGACACAGCCCTTTCTAACTGTCATCTATCTATCGCTGACACACTTGATGTACTTGCCCCTGTAATGAGGATCCGCTTGAAGCCCAAATCCAAGTGTAACTCTTGGCATGACTCCAACCTCAACACCCTTAAACTCAAGTGGCGGGTGGCTGAGAGGAATTGGAGGGAAACAGGTGCACCATCTGACAAACTGGGCTGCCGTCTGCTCCAAAGGCAGTACAGACTCTCTGTCCTCGCCAAGAAGAGAGCACCCATCCAAACCCACGTCTCTGAGGCATCTAACAATTCGGCCAAACTCTTCAAAATCTGCAAGGAGCTGGCTACTCCTGCTGCAGTCTCTACCTCTCCTGTTCCCTCCGAGGCCCTCTGTATGGCCTTGGTTTCTCATTTCATCACTAAAACTCAGGACATCCTGTCCACCCTCTCGCCCTCTTCTTCTTCCTCCTCCTTCACTCCTGGACTTCCTGTGGCTGCCTCTTGTCCTCCCTTCTCTTCCTTTCCCTTGTTCACCCCTGTTGACGTTTCTAGATAAGTCTGATCTATGAAAGTCTCATCAAAACAGGTTCTTCCCTGTTCATCCAGAAACATCAAGGACCACATCGACACCCTTGCTCCAGCCTTGGCCGATTTCTGCAATCACTCCTTTGCCACTGGAACCTCCTCCTTCCCCTAAATACTCCCTTATGCACCCCCTCCTAAAGAAGCCCTCTGCCGATCCTTCCTCTCCGGCTGACTATCGCCCGATCTCCATCACTCCTCTCCTGGGCAAACTTTGAAAAAGATGGCCATCTCCCAGCTTAACCTTCACACTGATTCTGTTGGTTGTCTCCAGGACCATCAGTCTGGCTTCAGAGTGGCCAGAAGCACGGAAACTGCTCTCCCGAACATCCGTGAAGACCTGTTCTCTAACCTCAATTCTAGCCTTCCTTCTGTCCTCATTCTCCTCAATCTATCTTCTGCTTTTGATATGGTCAACCATGCCATCCTGCTCAATCGCCTCTGTGATAATCTGGGTATCATTGATCAGGCCCTGGCCTGGCTGACCTCCTGTCTCACTGACTGACCCTCTCAGGTCCAACTCAGGTCCTTCCTCTCTTCTATCTCTCTCTCTACCTGTGGTGTTCCCCAAGGGTCTAACCTTTCTCTCTGGCTGTTCAACCAATACCTGGCTCCTCTTGCCCACTGCATTGCTGCTCTCTGCTCCAACTTTTAGTGTTATGCAGATGACCCTCAGCTCTCTTTCAGTCTCCCCTCGGCCGTCTCTACTCCTTCTCTCATTCCAGACTGTCTGTCCGCCATTCAGGAGTGGTGTGCCGCCAAATAATATCTCTGCCTTAATGCCAGTAAGACAGAGATCCTCCTCATCGGAACACCAGCTCCCTCCTTTCCTCTCTCTCTCTGGCTGCCCACTCTGGGCCCTCTTCCTGCTCCTATCTGTGAGGCTAAGAACCTTGCGGTCATCTTCGACGCCACCCTCTCCTTCTCTCCTCACATCTCCAACGTCTCTAAGAAGTCAAACTATCAGCCGCATCTCCTCAGAGGCATTCTTCATTTTCTCACTTATCCCCAAAAGCTCTCTGTCTCCAGAGCTGTGGTCCTCTCTATGCTGGAATACTGCAACAGCCTCTTTCTAAATCTTACTGCCTCTACTCTCCATCCTCTACAACTTATCCAGAACAGGACTGCGAGACTTATCCTTGGCCTCAAGCACAGAGACCGTATCTCTCCACCTCTGAAATCTCTTCATTGGCTCCTAGTGGTAGCAAAGATCAAGTTCAAGACCCTCTGCATTGTCCACAAGGCTTTCTGGGGCCCAGGGTTGCACTACCTCCAACTCTCTCCTCCTAAACATCTCCCTTCTGCGCTCATCCACCTCCAACTCTCTGAGGGTCAGTCAGTTTTCCAAGAAGAGAGCTGGGGGCAGATCTCTTTTTTCGGCTGTGGCCTCCCTCTGGAACAGCCTGCCTGCATCTCTCAAACTTGAGCAGAGCCACCTCCGGTTCCGCAAGCAACTCAAGACCTTCCTCTATGCTTCAACCTTCTCTCTTCCTCTACCCTGCTGGTGACCAATCTGATCCACACACTGGTCACCTGGCCACCCTCTGTTTTTGGGCCCAGGTTCCTGCCTGTGCAGTTGCACCTTGCACTACCTCTTGGCTCCCCTAGCACTTGTTGTCTGTATCTGTAACCCTACAGTCCCCTCGCTCTGCGCTTAAGAGCCACGCGTTGGCTGCACTTTCTGATTACCGGCACTGTGCCACTCGCTGGCTGCACTTTTTATAACCTGCACTCCCCCCAACCCCCTTGGCACTTCTCCCCTTCCTGTTCTTGTGCAATCTGAATGACACAAGACCCATTAAGATTGTTGTTTTGTCCTCCCTTTGTTTCCCCCCCCTTGACTTGTCACGCCTAGAAACACTTGTGTACAGGCGCGTTATAAATGCCATATCATGTCATATCAAGGCTAGTCCCCTAAATCAGCTGAGATCACTATAGCAGGACCCACATGAGCTTCAGAGTTCTGCATCTGGGCTGGCAGATGTGCGAGCGAGGGTTGTCTTATAAGTAATGCAATGCAGGCAGTGTTTAGGAGTATCATTGCAGGGATGGGAAGCCAGTGCAGCTCCCTTAGGATAGGAGAAATATGGTTGTATTTCTTGTTTACCTTTATATTATTTGAAATGTGTATAACGCCTACTGCTATTGTTATGGTTTTGAAGTGCTGTGGAGTGGAAGGCCCTTTGCAAGATCCTAATCTGTGCAAACATGAAAATGAAAAGAGTATTACATTGCATGCAAATAGTATTTAAAATTAGGCGACTTCAATTACTAGCAGAGACTAGTATAAAACATTATAAAAATCATGCAGAGCATTTTAATCTATTATATTTTACTGTGCATTTGTAAGGCCCTTATACAGCAAGTAATTGTGTTCAGGTGCAGAGATTACTGCAATGTCAGTGACTATGTGACAGCTGGACTGATGTTTTCGTGGGACTCAGCTTTATTATATGGGTTGCACCACAAGAGGGGGAGTGGGTGTTATAAACAGTCTATCAACACATAGGGTAACTGCCTAATGTTGAGGGTTCTAGAATACTCTACACGCAGAACACGTGCATACTGAATAACATACAGTCAAATGCAAAGTGTCAGATATATCAAAGTTACATTCAACACATATCCTCTTGTCTGTACCATCGAGTTATTGCAGTAGGAATGGTTTATATTGGATGCAAAAGTGATGGAGGTAATACATAGCTATCTGTAGAGAAAAATGCGGCCTTGTCCTCCACGACATGGCCAATCTCCAAGACTCCCGGTGCTCTACAGAAAGCACACTTGCTACCCCCGCCCCTCACATGAGTACCTGAATATCCATTTCCCTGCCTGGCAGAGTCCTGTGTGCCTGAACTTGGGCCTGTGGAAATTCTCATGAAGTATTATTCGTCTGCTGGGACCCTGCAATCCCCCTTGAACCCCCACAAGCCTAACACTAAACTACATGCACAATGACAACGTGAAATGAACATGCACACTTGGCAATCACATGCGCAACACATTGCAATGCACACCCAACCATCGGGTGGACCAGAAGACAAATCACAGTTTCATATGAGGTTATCTATATTTGGGTTTACATTTAAAAAGGAGATGGCACAATAATGGGTGAAAAAGTAACAAGTTACAGAATCATTGGGAGGACAAAAGATGAGTTGTTAGAGCAGAGTGAAAAGAAGAGAAAAGAAGCCAAGGTAGGAGAAGAGCAGACAGAGAGAGGTAAAGTATTCCAATGTTTAGGAGCCAAGAGGAAAAAAAATCAAAAACGAGAGGAGGCACAGGGAGGTACAGGGACTGCAAGAAAGAGCCGAGATTGCGAGCAGAGTGGGCCAGCAGGCATGTAAAAGAAGAATGAATGATAGTTTATTTATTTTGCGCTCGTACAAAGGTGTTTCAGATAAGAGACAAGAGAAGAGAGGTAAGGCGGGGCAAGAAGACGGAGGAGGCTAGAGGAGAGGGCAGAAAAAGAGTACGGAAGGTGGAAATGTAGATTGAGTGTAGGGGAGCGAGTTGGTAGGCGGTCAGGACAAACAAGAGGTCGGAACAGTAGTCTAGGCGAGAGAGAACCAAAGTCGAGATGAGCAGTGTAGTGGCTTTGAAAGATAAAAAAAGAGCCGGCTTCACGAATATAAAAAGGGCTAAAATCGGCATGGGCGAGCCTTGCTCGAGATATGGGAAGCGAAAGAAAGGGAAGGATCAAAGGTGACACCAGGGTTGCAGGCTTGCAGTGAAAGGGGGATAAGGGAAGGAGGCAAGGAAATTGCCGAAGGGGGAGGAAGAGAGGTGGAAATAGAGGAGGAATGGAAAAAAATTATTTCAGTTTTGGAAGAGTTGAGATGTAAGAAACGAGAATGCATCCAAGATTGAATGGAAAGGAGACAATAAGTAATCCTAGAATGAATAGAAACAGTAAAAGAAGAAAGGGGAAGAAAGAGCTGGGAGCCATCAGCACAGAAGTGGTAAGATAGTCCACAGGGTTTAATAATGTTGATGAGAGAAGAGGTCTATAATGAAAAGAGAAGAGGCCCAAGAACAGAACCTTGAGGGACATAGAGTAGTGGGAAGGAGGAGGAGGAGGTTTTACCGCATCAGGTGACAAGAAAGTAACGATTTGAGAGATAGAATTGGACCCAATTAAGAACAGATCCAGAGATATCAAAAGAACACAGATAGGAAAGACGAAGCAAGTGATCCATAGTGTTGGATGCCACGGACAGATCAAGAAGGATAAGAATAGAGGACTACCTAGCATGGCGTGCAGAAAACAAAGAGTGAGATACAGAAAGAAGAGCAGTTTCAGTGGAATGTAGAGGGTGGAATCCAGATTGAAGAGGAGGAAGAAGAGATCTAAGTAGTTGGAAATCTGAAAGTAGACAATGCTTTAAATTGCAATACATCAGCGGGAATTACAAGATATCAGTGTCCTGAAACATCTTTCTGAAACATATCGGATGAAGACCATTTCAGATGTCTTTTTTCCTGAGCTTGACACTGTAACACCCGTAGCAGCCTCAGGGCAGCCATTGGCACACACAGGATTGTCCCTCTAGAAAGCTGTCATTCCAGGTGACTGACACAGCAGGGCTCACCCTCTGCAATTAAATCAGCTGAAATAACCTTGCGTCAGCAGATACAATTTTCTTATTTCTTTGGAGTATTGATATCTGCCAATGTTGGCGAATCTAATTCATAGCAATAATTGCATTAAAAGGCACTATGGATTTTAATGTATGTCGTATTAGTCATTCACGTAGCAGAACATCTATCTGAGATTACTAGTTTAATCCTTTAGTAGCAGCTCCAGCTTGGCCTGGTGTATTCTACATCCCTGCAGACACTTAGACGTATTAATAGATGATCACCCCCACATCCCCAATTGATGGACTTCTTTTAAATGCTGTTCTTTATCGGGTCTATCCATTCCATTGTATCCCTTTACGAAGAAGCCATCATTGGTTTTCAGAAATGTCCTGCCCCTCTCATCCCATCCCTCAACAGCCAACAGAGTATTTTAAATACCTTTATTTATATGTACCAATAAGGTCAATATTTGGTGTAGTCATACTAAAATAATGTTTCCTTTTTAGTTCCTGTCCATTTCAATTTCATCCCTTTTGGAAGAAGCCATAATTAGCTTTCAGAACTCCCCTTCGCATCTGATCCCATCATTCCATAATTGTCTTTTCATGTTGGACTTGTATTCAGTATGTGTTGTTTCTTTCTCTGCAGTAAAGGTAAGTGACATCATAATCCAGACACTGAAGAAACCCACTCCCAGCTCCAGGAAAGTGGGGGAAAAGGACAATGCTGACTTGCCTTTAGATGAAGAAGAGCAGGAGCCTGGAGCCGGTGATGTCAAGGAATGGGTCCACCAGAAGCTACCAGCTAAGCCCCCCGTGGATACAATTGACAATGTAATTCCCAAAGACCAAGAAGAGGACTATGTTGATGAGGAGAAGGAGGAGGAGGAGGAGTAAAACATTTTAGAATAAGAATTAGAATTAGAATAAGTTGGCCCTTGTAAGAATTCAGATTCACTCTTTCAACCACTCAATCACTTACATATCTACTTTATAACGGCACTGTGAATTTGGGCTGTAACCTTCTAAAAACCAATACAGAACATATTTGTCATTGTGCTGGTGAAAGTTGTCATCTGCTGACTTATCATTGCAGAAGCAACTCTGACGTGTATCCCTCTGCTCCACTTGGTCTTTAATGGAAGTAATTCTGAAGAAATGCCAGGACTCTTCCTATAATGTTGCACAAACTTCAACCGAGGAAATCAGTAACACCAATAACACCAGACACCGCCGGCCAGTCTAGAGAAACTCTATCCCACCAGTAAAGGGTGTGACTGCTCACTGTTATCGACTGTAGATATTCTACAATGTCAATGATGGGTCCCTTTGATATCAGACATCAGATGGCAGTACAGGGCCAAATGAAATGTCATAAACAGTAGCCATTCTAAAATGTTAATGATGGGTGTCTTTGAGGGCATCAGATTTGGGATGATCATGTTCAGCGAATTGAAAATCTGTTTATGATGCCATTAACAATAAGCATTCCAAATTGTCAAAGGTGGGTCTCTTGATATGAGACATGTAATGAGAGGGGAGGGCCAACTAAATATCCCTCTTAATATTAGTTGCTCTAGAATGTCAATAGGGGGATACCTTGATGACAACAGAAATGGAATGGGAGTAAAAGGCCAATTATGTGCAAGTCGTCCATTAGGCTGAATGAGCCTTGCAGTGCAACCTACTGTCAGTGCAGTACTTTTAATTACTATGTCCATATTACAAAACCATAAGGAAAAACACTTAAACCGACTGGAATTGGAAAGTGGAATATGGCTTACTGTCTGAACGATGAATGTTTCCTTCATGGTGTGGCATGTTAAAATGTTCCTTTATTGTATGGGATTTTGCACAACATTGATGGTTACTAGAATATTTGATACTGATAAGATGTTTTAGCTGATTTGTTACAGTTGGAAACACAAATGTTAAAACTGTATCGCTTTACTGCTCCGCCCTGCAAGACATGAGACTAAACTGTTTGGAGCGGAAATTGAAAAAAAAACGACTTGGGATGCGGAACAATGGTGGGAGGCCATATTTGAAGGTTCAAACAACAAAATAACCTTTGCCCTCGTCAATTTCCTGAAAATGATATTAGGAACACTTCAGAAGGAGTCGGTACTATCCAAGCTTGCTGTCACCATTGCTCATACCAGCTTAGCCGGAACTTGAGACCTAGATGGCTCTGTGACAATGAACTCAAAAATCAGTACAGGATTGCCAAATGAACTTGACTCAGCATACACTAACGAGCGTAAGTAGATCATGATGCTTGTCAAAGCAGGAGAAAAAATCCATGAAGTGCTTCTCGGTGTTTTTAGTTTTATGTCTAGTTGTTGAACAGGATTTCTCTTCGTTTTTGTTTTAAAGTTTGTAACAAACTGAATAAAAAAAATAATTTTTTTTTAAAAAAAACTGTATCATAGCATTTGTCAAACCAATTAATTTTAATTCACTTTAGTCAAAAACAGTTAGCCAAATGTCCTGTTACTGTGAATTCAGTGAATGCAAGGCAGAGAAAACTAGCTATTTTCTGGATATATGAATCCGTTGTAATGGGCATCAGCAACAGATCACAAACAAAAGTTGAACATCAGTCTCATAACATCTGTTATAGGTCGGCTTAAAATTGACCAATGTGACGACGCTCAACCAGAATGAAATTTCACTCAATTTCTTTTCCCTTAGTGCATCAATTTATTATCAACAATTCATGTATATTAATTCTGCAATGCAAATAAAATTTGGAATGAGGCTACATGTGTCCTTTCTCAACGTGTTTGATCCAACAAGGGATCATCTTCAGGAAGGCTGGACTTTACAAAGAAAATTCCACAATTAACTAAATGTTAAAACGCCCTAAAACAAGGTCTACACATGTTTAAATTGCATTGGTCCACACAAATCATCATTTTCACCACATTGTTTACATACGTCATTCGTAAACAGTAGTTTTTTTTTTATGCTTGTGTTTAATTGTATTACGATTTTTACAAGATTTTTTCCTTCACTCGATTCCAACATGTTTCCTTTAATTGTTTGGTTCATTTGTGCTTCCTGCTACCTTCCATGATATTCTTTTTCTTCTTAAAAGAGGAGAACAATTTCCTATTTGTTCTCAGATGTCTTTTCTTCCAACTTCAAGCTGTCCAGAAATTTTGCAGTCGCTATAGTCAAGGTAGTTGAATCCCCGCTCATTAGCTTGTTCCACCAATCCTCTTCGCTGACAGTCTGATACTTTAATCCGTGTGAGTGGAGGTAAGTTTGTCTGAGTTTGTTCGTTCCTGGGCAGTGAAGAAGTAGATTTCGTAGTGTTTCAGTATCCAACCTTTTACAATAACGGCAGTTGTTATTCTCCGATTGCTTCCTGAGAAAGAGAATCTCATTTGTCTTCAGAATGTTCAGACGTGCTCTCAAGAAGATTGTTCGCAGTCTTTTGTCTGGGAACTTTTTTAGGTAGTTTCTTACTTCGTCCAGCTTTTGAGTGTTGGTTGTATGATGGGTCGGGATTGTGTGTTCTTCCGCTTTTTCTAACGTATCGATCCAGTCTTGTAAGTTTAATTTCTTCTTTATTTTCCCTGGAATACGTTTGATTTCCCATTCAGAGCAACCAATTTGTGCTGCTTGTTCCAAAAGGCTGTTATACCAAGTTGTTAGCATAGGGTTTTTGCCGCTCTTCATTTCTTTGAAAATGATGTCCAAAATTTTTGGTCTGGGGAGCCTTAAGATTTTTCCCATAAACAGTAGACTGTTTCTCTCCACCACTGATTTCAATGATTGCAAACTTAGTTCGCGTTGGATGTTTGCTACAGGGGTGGAGTTTGGCAAACGGAGCACCCTCCGCCAAAATGTGCCTTCCAGTTTTGCCCACAGCGTCTTCGAGAGATATGGCATTGCCTCTGCTCCATAGGTCAAAGCTGGGGTGGCTTTTGCTTTAAAGAATTTTATTATCGGTAGAGTTGAAAATTTACCGAATTTTCATTCCAGGGATAGTGCTTGGGCTGCTAGTGATTTTGCCTTAGAAAACAGGTGTTCTTGCATCATTATTTCAATTCTGCTGCAAGATAATTTCACCCCCAGGTATGTGAAACTCTTTACTGTATCCAGTTTTTCTGAGTTTGCAAACCATTGAGGGCATTTGCTTGGTTTAGATGCTTTTCCCAAGATCATTATTTTGGTCTTTGAAGTGTTTAATTCCAGGTCGTTTTTCTTTAAGTAGCGGGTAATACTATCCAGTTGTCTCTGGAGCCCGATGGGCGTTTGGTCCAGTAAAAGGATGTCATCCGCGTAAAGCAGGCGACTCACTTTCAACTCACCTATTTGGGGAAGAAAGGAACGGGTGTCATTTTCTGCGTCCACTATGTCCGCCATGTATACCTTATACAGCGCCGGCGCCAGGGGACAACCTTGCTTGACTCCTCTGGCCATCTGTATGGTTGTTGACAGTGAGCCAGCTGCATTGAGCCGGACTCTGATTGAAGTGTCGCTGTGCAAGGCCTTCATGGGTTCGAGGATAAATAATGGGCAGTTTTGTTTTTTCAGTTTCTTCCATAATTTGTCTCTATTTACACAGTCGAAAGCTTGGACCAGATCAATCGTGGCGATGAAAGTTGTAGGTTGATCCTCAAAGACTTTGGATTTCAAGATGCTAATCAGCATAATATTGACAGAGGTGCCTAAGTTCTTTTCAAACCCTGATTGTAATGGGTCCGCTGTTTTTGCCTCCTTCTGCCATGTCTGAAGTTCGTCCAACACCAAGGAGCCGAAAAGTTTCCCGAGCACATCCAGAAGTGCAATCGGCCTATAATTTTGCGGGTTGTTCCTCAGGCCCTTCTTATAAATAGGAACGATATTTGCTGTTTTCCACGTGTCGGGAATGGATCTTGTAATCCTGCATCTTCGGAAAATTTCCGTTATTAACGGTGCCCAGGCTTTTGCATCCTGTTTGAGGTGAGAGTTAGAAATTCCGTCTGGGCCAGGTGCACGAGAGTTGTTTAACTTCCTGATCTTTTCCAGAATAACCTGCTCAGAGCATGTTATCCATTGCGATGTATCTCGTTTTGCCACTTTAGTTTCTATTGGCGTTGGTTCTTTGAATAGTTCGGTAAAGTATTCTACCCATTTCTCTTCTGAGACACTGTTGGTAATGGTCTTGTCTGCGACTGCCAATTTGTTTTTTATTAGCTTCCAAAAGTCTTGCGAGTTCTTTTTACACACTGCTCTCAACATGGGCTCTGCGTCTTCTTGATACAGTTCCCATCGAACTGATTGGAGCCATGCTTTGTAACCTTTTTTTTGTGTAGTTGCCAACGTAAGATTTGTTTGTGTTGGGTTTAATTTAGCCTGCCGTGTTACTTTTCGTAAGTAGGATTTCTTTATCCTCAGTTCTTCATTATGTTTGTGCAGATGAGTTTTTTCCGGTCTTCTCTTATGCATTGGGCACAAGTAGGGAATGAGAAGTGGACAGTAGTCCAGTTTTTCAGTGAGAACTTTCGCACTGGATTGTCTATTATAAGTTGCTGTAATGTCAATTAAGGCATCTGATGTCATTTTCAGCCGATTCCCTTGTGAATTTGTTTCGAGCTTGTATGACATTACCACCGGTGCGTGTGTTCTTACTGACCATGTCGCAGTTAATAGATTGTGATCACTGCAGGTGGTTTTCACCACCGTAAAGCTCTTGATTATTGAATATAGCTCTTTAGAGGCAAAGATGTAATCGATAGTACTTTCCTTTCCTTCACTTTCCCATGTTGGAATCTTGGGACTAGCAGTTTCTAGGGAGTTCAAGTTATACAGGTCCCGGGATTTCATCAACTCAGACCATGCAAGTCCTCGTGCTATTGATTGTGAATTGGCAGTGTTTCGCAGTGTCTTTGTAGCTTTAGAAACAGGACAAGTAGCGTTCAGGTCGCCGCATATCAAGATGTGATCCACATCGTAAGTTTCAGCGACGTCTGTTAATATTTTTTCCACGGTGTTCAGAAAACCATTTGTTTTGGGTTCCATCGGGTTCCAATAGATGTTCAGTAAGAGGATAAGGTCGTGACTGGAAGGATGATGTCAGGTTGTGGGCTATTCGCAAGGTCCCCCCTGACCTGACAGCTGTTAAAAGGTCTGATATAGGTCGGCCTCTATCCCCTTTTAGAGCAGGAGAGAGTAAGACTTCGTAGCCATCCAAGCTAGGCGGGTAGAGCAGCCAGGTCTCTTGCAAGCTTATAAGGTCAAAACGGCCAAGATTTATCTCTCCAGGTTGAGTCAGATGGGTGTGGCCTCTGGTGTTCCATGAGCCAATAATGATCTTTTGCTCCTGCTTCTGTGCACCGTGCGTTTGCTTTGATGTTACCCTTCCAATACTCGCCGGGGGACGATTTGATTGCTATTTCTTAACATAGCATGTCAGTACCGATGGAATCCATGCCCATTTTTTGGGATCTTTTTCAACCTTATCTGCGTGATTCTGGGTCAGAGGCTTTTCTCGTTCACTGCGTGTTTCTTTTTCCCTTGCGACCAGTCGGGGGAGTGGACCCCTTGGTTTTCTATTTGATGTGCTTCCTGAGGCCTCCTCGTTTGTTCTCCACCGCCCTTTGGTGGTAGAACTTTCGCTGATCTTTGCTCTTTCTTTATCTCTTCTGATGTACGACGAGTTTGTACTTATGGTTTCTCGAACTGTGCTTCTTTCATCTACGTCTTTTCGCTCATTATTCTCTGGTGTGTAGTTGAATTTTCTCTTCTTTCTAAGAGTGTCTTTCACATTTGGAGTTCTCTGTGCTGGTTTCCATCTTTCTTTTTCGTTGGTCTCAGTAGTTTTTTAGGTTTCTTATTTGTCAGCATGCTAAATTCAGTACGTATGTATTGACTGCTGACATTCTTCCAGTCATAATTCACAAAGAGTTTACGTCCATTTATAGTGCAGTATAAGTCTGCAAATCACTTTGAACTTTAGAGATTGTAATGCCTGAAAAGGGTGGAATTGACTTTCAAAGAACAATGCTGCTTACACACCAGCTTCTTGTGTTTAGTGTACACTTTCACTACACTACTTTGTCACCCTCTTTCTGTGGTGGCATATACTAAGATCTTTTAATATGATGACTTCAGGGAGCCATACACTTGCAATAACATGACGTTAAAATGCACCATGTTGGTTATGTTTACAGCAGTGTGCTCAAAAATCGCTATCTTAAAAAAATCTTGGAAATATACAGATTATAGAAATTTCATTGGCCAAAGTGCTGAAACCTTGAAAAATAAGATTGTTTCTCATGCAGAACTCATGATGTAAAAATAGTATGTTCAACTAAGGTGAACCTTACTGCATGTTTGACTAGTCAAATCCAAACTGACCGAAGTGCCTCTTTTACTCCGCCAAAGGTTTGAATAGGCAAATGTACCTTTTACAAAAATAAAATAAAATAACCCACTACTTCATAATTAGAAACCTTACATAAATATGTGTGAGTCTCAGTCCAACCGTTTTTTCACAATACAATGAATAAAAACCATATGAACTAATGAGAAATAACTACTGTGTTAGATATCAACCATAAAATGAGCCATGTTCATGAACATGGCAGAAATATCACTTAAGTAACACTGTGTAAGATGTTCTCACCTATAAGATTTTATAAGGCAGTCATTTGAGTTCATGAGTGATGATAATCTCTCTTCATAGCATCATTATATTCACATAAGGCAAGGCAAATTGTTTTCCTCATTTATACAATTCTCAATCACTGCCTGCATTTTGGCCACGCAGTAGACCTCTCTTCATTGCAGCTCAACTTCAGTCTTTTCATCGTCTGGCCCATGTAATGTTTGCCACATGGGCACCTAATGCTCCATACAATGTTCTGGCGATAAAATGTTGAGAAATCTCTAAGTTGTATTTTCTGCCCTGTTTTAAGGATGGAGCACTGCAGAACCTGATATTATATTATTACAGTCATTGCAGTTCAGACAATGCTATGTACCCTTTTCTTCTGTAGTGCTGTTTTCTGGTGGTCATTCTCGCTCATGCTTTTCAAGAGCAACACATACCTTAGATGTTGTTGATTCTTTAATGAAAGGACAGGTGGATTCATGAAAAGGGTATACAAATTGGGGTCTATTACAAAAACAATCGTATTTTTTTCGAAAATCATTTTTATTTTCTTCAAGATCTGTTCTGCGACTTGGAAACACACACTGATGCTGGCTTCATCGAGATGTATTTAATAACTCACGTATGGTTCTTTTATTGGTTTTCATACAGGCTTTCTCAATCCAACTTCTTTTTTGTTCCCTTTCATGGACTGTATTTGCCATGTGTTGCACTTGCTCTTTGCAGGTCTCTGGATTTCCAACTATCATTTTAACATATAGCATCTGTCTACACCTTAAAGTGTAAGGAGGGTGAACATGGATATGATGTAATATTTTGTTCTTATCAGTTACCTTCCTCAATAGTGTAATCCTAACTTCCAAATCCTACATCCCAAGTTCCTCATCGAGTATTGGACACCTGTTGAGCCAATTAACCATGTGAATTGCATTATTTCCTCGATGCTTTTCAGTTCAGATACTACAAAAATGCAGATAATTCTTCTTCACGACCCTTGCATATGCACAAAATGTTGTCAACATGCCAACGTAATATACAAAAGGTTTGCGTACATTGGTGCAATCTTTGTGCCCATTGATGTGTCTAGTTGAATGTAATACTCCTTTGCTATTCAAAATACTTTTTCTCCAAAATAAACTGTAGCAGGAGAATCAGGAATTCTTTCCAGCCTTCTGTTTCCTGCACGTCCAGTGATGCCCAGTAAATGGCCTTGATTCCTAGGGAGTGTGGAATGGAAATCTAGAAGATTCTGGCATCTGTAGTCAGAATTATATACTTGCTCTCTAACCTGGACAATATGCAAAAGGTGGGTGGTACCTGGTATACACATAACTCATCAACTGCACCATACAGTGTTAAAAGAAGTCCACAAATGTACCCAGTCATGTCACTTTGATGCACCTGCACCACCTAACACGGATGACCAATCTGAGCATAGCATAAGTCTCATCTCAAGTGACCAGCTAACACTGTGATGACCCTGACTCTACAGCTGGCTTACAGCTAACTGATGTCTGAGGGGAAATGAGTCGTGTAGCACCTATTTGAGCCCTGCCTGTGGGATGTAGGTTTCCCTCACTCCCACAGAAAGGCACCGGAGTGCCACTCAAACTTGCATAATGTCGACACCTCTGTGGTCCCTTGGCCCAGCCCCCTGTCGGCAGACTCAGAGCTGCCTCCTCTTCCTCTCAGGGCTGCCGAAACCTATAAGTAGACCCTGCCATCATTCACGTGCCCTAACCAGCTTGCTGGGAGTACTTAAGTAACAATTATAGGTTGACGCCCGTCAGTGTGACGTGTATGCATAATGACCGGCATGGCTATGTTTTATTAATGTATGTCTTTTAGTGCAACATCTTTTTTAACTAGGTGCAAGACATGTAGAATAGCACACATGGTATCATATCAGAAAAACTGGAAACATTCTCCCCAACCTTGCATTTCCTACTCACCATCAGATACTGCACCCGATCAGGGGCAAAGCAGTTTTGTAAAAACCTTTAAAAAATTATTGGCCAAATTAATGTGTTAGTGAAATGGAAATCAATGATTCTATTGTGTGAAAATGAAGTTTCCTGCAAACATGATATTAAGTACCAGCCTGTGACAGTTCAAAATGCATAGTTTGGTTTCCAGGAATATGGTACTCATCAGTACCTCTTGTCCCTCGTTGACGGTCCTAAAATCTGAGGTCTTGCCAGAATGTTTTGGGGAAGCACCATTTTCTCACGTACTTGATTAGGGACTGTGTACTTCAACAATACATACTCAAGTGTTGCCATCATCCAACCAATGCAGCCAGTCGTTAGTGAATAACTCCATTTCCTGTGCACTGTGCGTTAAATGCCAATACCTTAAACTCTTCAAAAAAAGAAGCCTGGGTGTGAAAAATAAAATAAGAGAAAGGCTACTATTCCATGACTGATTTTTAAGGAACATTCTGTAAATGTGGCCTTCGCTGCCTTTCTGGGTTTTAAAATGTCACTAAATAGCTAATGGGTCCATTTGGCTCAAAGGGGAAAAATCAACTTTAAACTTGTGTTCATCTCTTTGAGAACTATAGGAATGTCTAAAAGTCACTCCTAAATGCTTTGTATTTGATGAAGCATTTTCTATTATTCCCTAGCTGGGATGCTTTGAAACAAATTCCAAAATGTAAAGACACAATCAGGACGCATTATGTCCAACTTCCACGAAAAGTCTCAATTAGTTATCAGTGATGTTCATCCAAGCACGTGACATACTCCATGTGCCATTGACCCTGTAACCTACAACTGGATTAAAGCTTTCATCTTGAAAGGCGTCGTTTTAGAGATCGGTGCTTGTCAAGAAAGGTGGCAGAGCCATTTATATCCATAAAATATATAGTCAACATGTTTCGTGCTACACACTTCATCAGCATAGTAACTTCTTAAAAAATAAACCAAAAAAACAACATTGACCCTCATTATGCGTTGGCTGGTCTGGAAATAAAGTGCTGATAACAACTTGTACCGTTTCCGTATTGGCCAACTCCAAGTCTGCCGGCAGGCCTGACCTGCTGGCAAATCAGACCCCTACCGGCAGATAAATGCCTGAGTCACCGGCACCAGTTCTAATGGTGCTGGTGATTCGGGCAACCCCACCCCATGGATTCCATGGAATGGGAAGTTTCTAGCATGTCTGCCGCCTATAATAGCTTGGTAATACTGGGATATTGGGTGGCGGAGATGGTACGGTAGTTCCCCAGAATCTGAGGTGATGCTACAGTGCACACTGTGATGTTCATCTAAGGGCATGCTCCCCACCAACCTCCAAAAACCATGTGTGTCATTTGTGGTGCTTGCTTCTAAGAGTGCTCCCCATCTTGCCCTGAAAAAAATCTTTTTCTTGATCATGACTATTGCATTATATTTTGCCCTTAAAATTCTTAACTTAAGTGCGTCTACTACTGGTCTCTTTTTCAGGCAGTCCAAAATGGGTCCATGTGGTCCCCGCAAAAATATCGCCATATTTTTGCAGCGATATTAAGGCATGGAACCTGTGGCAGACACCCCTGCATTAATTTTAAAGGAGTGGGGGACCCCCCACAGCCTCTGCTCCCCAAAACCCCAAAAATTATCGCTCCCCAAAAATATCGCCTATGGCCGTTCCTGACGACCATATATATGGCGATATTTTTGGTGGTGATAATATGTAGTGATACCCCAAAATCTCCCTCTTGATGGATCGGCGTTCAGCGTCATACCATCCCTGGGCCACCTGAACCGGTCTCTTAGCATTTGAAGCCGGTATTGTGAACACTGGTTGTAGTGCTGTGATCAGATCATCATAGTGTGATAATATATCCTGTGGTTTTCTATTTGGGGCACTGATAAACTCAATGTGCCTTGTAATTCTTGAGTATATATCAGGCAGACAATTCTTATTCACCACCGCGACCCACTTGACGACCCTCCTCAAAGAATCGATGTTATCAGATACTCAGGCAGCCCTCCAATGATTTTGGGATGCCATTACAAAACTACACGTGATGGGTCTATGGTCGCTATCATTTCGATTGAGTACTTCAAATGACTTGACCAGCCCCCAATCCCTAGCGCCTGCCATTGCATAGTCTATCCAACTACAGCCATTATGGCCAATAAAAGTAGCTTTAGTCGGTTGAACTGCAGCACAACATCTGTTGCAGGCCCTGAGGTTAACAGAGTTCAAGAGGCGGGACTCTTCTCGTGCTAATGGGTGTGTTTTAGTAGAGATTGAATCCCGTATGCATCGTCTTGTTCCTGCCACATATCCTTTGTGAGATCTAGCGGCTTGAATTGGAGATTCAAATCGGCCACAATTTGAGTTACAGTGGGGCACCAGAATCGCTTGCATTGGCATCTATGAGGTCTTGCATCCTGAACAGTTTCCATATTGGATTTGCAATCATGGGCCGATTGTAGATGTTATATAAATGTACCCTAGTATCCGCCATTGGTTCAGGGACAAAGTGTTGGAGGTCATTCAAACCCATTGTTATTTGGGACACTTTCCAGTTTAGCAGAGTGCTAAGCCAGGTTATCATACTCCCAGTTGGGTGACCTTTTTGTCTCCTTGATCGCTGCTATTATATGGGCTGAATAACCTTGCAAATCTATTTGCTCCAGGGCCCATGTCTCCTGGAGACATATCAGGTTATACCCTAAGATGAAGTTCCTCCACTCAGGATTTGCTGCATATTTCGCTAGCCCTCGACATTCCAAGATAGAAGTCTGACAACTCTGGGGGCCATGCCTCGTAAGCGGTCTTGACGTTGGCTGAGTCAGTCGACTTCTTCTAGGCCTAGTCGGATGGAGCACTTGCTGTTGACCACCAGGTTCAGCCAAGACTCCCCCTTAAATAGAATGGTCAGGAGACGACGGCCGCAGGATGATGTTAGTGCAGCTGGGCGAATAAGGAAGGGCCTCAATGGCCAAGAGCCCATTGACCATAAATACATTCCTTAGCGTTAGTTCAATGCAATTAAGACCTCTCGGGATGTGTGTTTCCTGCTGCATACTAGGATATCTTCTCTAATTAAGGGCACACATCCTCGTGTTTTCCTTATCCATTGGGTTACCTGGTTACTGAGCGATTCATTATCTTCAAATTGTCCTTCCCACAACTTCTGAACATTGACCACGTAATCCCGGCATCCTTCCATGACATTGTTACAGCTAGCCGATTTTGTTTCTGATCTACTTATGTGTCATCGTCATGAAGTCTGGTGCACAGGCTTGCAGGGGTCGCATGCACAGGAGACCAGGGTGGACACTGTCCTGGCGCCTTTGGTGCCAGGCTCATGAACAAAAGTAAACAAGAACATCCATTTAACACAAAAAGCATTTATTATGGACATAGCACCTCAGATACATTAACCTTGAACATTCCATCCATTAAGCAGTCCCAAGTATATTCTTGGGTGTGGCTGCTAATGGATTGCCTTCGCAGGTGCTCACTCTCTAGGAGTGGCAGGGTGTGGCTGGTAAGCCGGCCCTAATGGGCGTGCCCACGATCTCAGCTACATAAGCTTCCCCCGATCCTCAAGATAGACGCTTCGCGTTATTCTGCACTTTTAAGCAGCGTAACACTCACAGCCGCCTGAGGTCAGACTTACCTTTGAAGATCCTGCTTCCTGGACATCCTGCTTCCTGTCAGCATACTTACCAACTGGCAGAAGCTGTTCTTACCTGTACATCTCTTCGCGAACCAAGTATTCATCTTTACACTTTCCGGAATGCCAATATCTTCATCTTGGCACCGCAGCACGACATGCTTCATCTTCGACAGCAGCGCCTGCAAGGAAAAACAGAAGACAAGGTTAGACATCGAAAAAAAAGTCAGTTTAAGGTTGCGCTTCACCATACTTCGCGCTTTTCGTTAAACCACCACTTACCTGCTGTCGAACATTGTGGTAGCATCCATCTTCCATCCGGCCCCGTCTCGTGTCTCACAGCTGCATTCAGGCCGCATTTCCATCTAAGGGAAAAAAAACAGAAGAGAGACATTATTGTGGGCATAAATAGGAGCAACATATAAAGACATTAAACAGAACGAACAGCATCACAACAGCTCAAGAAAGACTTACCAATCATAAGGAGAAGCATAGTCGCAGCTGGACTGGACTAATCCTTATCAGGGATCAGTCAAGGAACTCGATCCCATTCGACGCACCCCTGCCAGAATTAGCAGGACGGAGAGCTTATCTTCCATAATTCACAGGAGCAGTATCACCATGTACCACCTCTCACAGATTTTCTACTGAGGGAGAGGCCTGAAGGGGGTGATTCAAGTTCAGGGAGGGCTGCAACCGTGCCCCAACACCTCCGCAGAGACCAGGTGAGCGTAACAGAATGCAAAGCCTCTAATACTCTCTGCCTGGGTGTTATGGAAACTTCAGAAACAGTTCAGTTAGCCCTCTTACTAGGGGAATTACGGGCTGAAGTACATGCTTCAAGACACGAAACCAATGCATTACGGAGGGATCTTATTGTAACTCGAGAAAGACCGACGAATTGGCAAGACAAATGCTACAAGCACAAGCAGGGTTCCACTGCTTGGAGTGACCCATTCTTCTCATTCTTCCACACTACAACAATCAACACCGGTTCAGGTGATTCTTCCAGGAGCAGTGCCTCTAGCCCCTCCCGAATGCTTCATCAGCGACCCAAACAAGCTTGCTGTATTTATGAACCAATGTCGCCTTCATTTCTTGTGCAGACCAGGAGCCTTTCCTAATGACCAAGCCAAAGTGGCGTTTGTACTCTTGTATTTAGGAGGTAGTGCGGCGGACTGGTCTATACCTTTTATACCTTTGGTAAATCAAGATGACCCTTTAGTCCGGAACTTTGGGAATTTCCAACATGAGATGGAGAAATTGTTTGCCTGTCATACTCAAGGACAAGCTCTGGACAACGAGTTGTTGTCACTCAGACAAAGGATTCATTGTATAACCTATATTGCAACCTTCAATCGTCTCATAGCCCAGACCAACGGGACAGAAGAGAAGAAGACTACACTCTTTTACCAAGGGTTACGTGGAGAACTTAAGGATGTGTTGGCGCAAGTGGTGAATCCCGCTGATAGGTGTGTGGACTACATAAACCTGACGGTGCAACTCGATCATAGGTTGCAGCATCGAAAAACTGGATCGAGCTAGATCAGAGGGACGGTCAGTTTAAGTAAGATCTCATAAGATTCGGAGTAAAAAACATTAACAGTCTGAACCAATTCAAATTAGTGGATTACGAAGTCCCCCTACCAAAGCAGAAAGGGAAAAAGAAGACAACAACAGCTTTGCTTACATTGTGGACAAGCAGGTCACTTCCTCCGTGACTGCCCGGTAAAACCACCCAAGAAAATGGTTGGGGCAACAGACAAAACTGAAGAAGAAGAAGAACAGAACTCGGGAAACGCCAATGCCCGGCAAGTGCAGGGATCTGCTTCTTGAGCATGAAAAAAGAATCAGTACAGACCTCACATCTAATCCTTCCACTGCTTTTGGTGAATCACAAGCAACCATCAAAAATACATGCTTTGGAGGCATATATTGATTGTGGAGCTGTGGGTAATTACATTGACCAAAATTTGGCTCTCCGAATAGGCCTTCATTTATTATTTATTTATTTATTTAGTCACATTTGTTAAGCGCACAGCAGCCCGTGGGCATTGTGGCGCTGGTTACAGTGGATGTTAAAAATCTTAGTTACAGTAGTCATGTGAACACATACAATATGAAGCGCACCTCAGCCTGTGGGCATTGTGGCGCTGGTTACAGTAGATGTTCATATCTTAGTTACAGTAGTCATGTAAACACATACAACCTGAAGTGGCATTGGCAATAGGTGCAGAATGCAAGCTGTGAGCAAATACATACAGTGAGCTAGTAGCTAGATGAAGAGTGTCGTTTTTAGCTTTTTGCGGAAGGCAAGGAGGGAGCTTTCCGCTGTGAGGTCTGCGGGTAGCGTGTTCCAGAGCTTAGGAGCCAAGTAGGGGAATCCGATTCCTCCTGCCTTGGCCCTGGTAATTCGAGGTACTGTAAGTTGGTTGGTGTGCTAAGTTGGTTGGTGTGCTCTAGTCTAGTGGGTCTAGTGGATTGTGTTCTGGCTATTGTGTCCGATAGGTAGGAGGGTGCGGTTAGGTTGATGCATTTGTGTGCGGTGGAGAGAATCTTGACAGTGATTCGGTCTTTAACTGGTAGCCAGTGAGCATTTTTTATTGCTTGAGAGATGTGTTCTCTTTTAGGAACACTGAGAGCTGCTCTGAGGGAGTTGTTTTGAGTGGTTTGGAGTCTAGCTAGGTTTTTTTTGATGTGCCAGCTAGGAGGGAATTGCAATAGTCCAATTTGGCTCCGGAGGTGGCTCTCGCAATGGAGAGGCAGTTGTCTTGTGTAAGAAACGGCTTAATGGCATTGATCAGTTTGGTTCTCAGAGCTGAGGCCGATACAATGGCGCTAACTTGATAGTGTACACTATCCATAGATAGTGTAGCGTCAATGTGGACTCCGAGCGTTTTAACTGAGGATAGGACTGGGATGACACAGTTGTCAATGCAGAAGTTTTGGTAGGTCGGACCCAATTTGGCTAGTGTGGATTTTGACCTAGGATGAGGATTTCAGTTTTATCCCCGTTTAGGCATAAGCCATTAGTGGCCATCCAGGCTTGGATTGTGGAGTAAATTTATTGACGGGTGGAGGCGTCTTGGAGATAGTTCCCGGTGAGGGGAAGGAGCACCTGGGTATCATCAGCATAGTTTGTGTATGTGATCCCAAGTGCATCCAGTTTATCAAAGAGTGGTTTTGTAAATAGATTGTAAAGCATTGGGGCAGTACAAGATCCCTGGGGAACACCACAGTGTATGACAGTGGGTTCAGCGTTTGCTATATTGGAGAACACTTTCATGGCTCTGCCTTCTAGGAAGGAAGTGATCCACGTTGCTGCATGCTTAGAGAAGTGCGCTGCATTAGTGAGGTGGTTGGTGAGGGTGTTATGGTCAACAAGATCAAACGCTGCGGAGAGATCTAGGAGCAGGAGTAAGGCAGGCTTACCCGTGTCGAGGATGGAGGTGATTTGGTTTTTCAGATCTAGTAAGGGGGTTTCCGTTCCGTGTCCTTTACAGAACCCTGATTGTCTCTTTCCAAGGATAGCGTTGGTTTCGAGGTATAGTTGGATTTTCCTGTGGGCAGACTTATCTAGTATTTTAAGAAGAAATGGAACGGTTGTAATTGGTGTAAATTTGTTAGGTTGAGAAGGGTCTAATGTAGGTTTTTTAGGAGTGGACGCACCCAAGCCTCTTTGAGGCAGTTGGGGACTATCCCTGTTTTGAATGAGGTGTTTATGAAGGTGGTAATTAAAGGAGCGATTTGTTCGGCGCATTCTTTGATGATTTTAGGGGGGCATACATCGCCCTTGCATAGCGATGGTTTGAGATGTTTTAGGATGTCCAGGACATCTACCTCTGATATTTCAGAGAAGGAGAATTTAGGAGCACTCTTACCTGTGCGATTGTGGAGGGTTTGCTTATGGAGCTTCTGTTTAGGTAAAGCTTTGTAATGGTCAGAGATTTTGTTTTGGAGGAGGTCTATTTTTTTTAGCATGGCAGCTTGTATGCTGGAGCACCAGGCTTCATCTTTAATGATTTCGTCAGTGCAGATGGGAGGAACTGTTAATTCTTTAAAGATGGTGAAGAGTTCTTTAGATTGTGAATTGGCCGAAGAGATTCTATTGTTTTAGGATTCTGATTTGGCTTTGAATATGGAGTCTTTGTATTTTTTTGCAATGGTTCGAAAGATATCTTTAGTGGTGTCACAGGGGTTGGCCTGCCAAGTTTTTAGCGCCTGTCGTTTGGAGTTGTGCAGATTTAGGAGCTCTTCTGTGAACCACGAATTGGAGTGGAATGATTTCTTTTCTTTTTTGTTTTCTAGTGGGGTGACTGTGTTGATGGCGCTAGTCAATGTGTCCCTGAATAATTCCGCTAGTATGACGGGGTCAGGAGAGAATGGTGGCGCTAGGCATGGGAGATTGAGATAGGCACTGATGTTTTCTGCAGTGAGTTTTTTTGCGCTTCTGGCTACTGTAGCCGGTGCTGGTGTGGTAGGCTTGGCTCATGGAGTTATGGGGATGGTGAATTGTAGGCAGTTGTGGTCTGTCCATGGGAGAGCAGTATTGGAAACCATGTTTGTGTCACAGTTGTGGTCTATAATCCAGTCTAGAATGCAACCTTTTGCATGCGTGTGCGAAGTGACTTTCTGAGAGAAGCCAAGGCCACTAAGGTCCTTCGTGAAGAATGTGGCAGATTTGTCGTTGGCGTCCTTGAAGCCTAGATTGATGTCACCTAGGAGTAGGGTTTTGGTAGATTTTTTTAGGTTGTTTCCTAGAAGGTGGGTAACTTGTCCTATGAAGTCTGATGGGGTTCCAGGTGGGCGGTACACCACATGTATGTTTATGGTACTTTTTGGTGATAGGGCTATTTTGGCGGATAAGATGTCTACCTTTCCTTCTCCCTGGTAGGGTATAGGTCTGATAGATATGCTTTCTTTGAATATTAGGGCTACTCCTCCTCCTGTTTTGGCTAGCCTGTCCTGTCTGAGGATAGAGTAACCTTTGGGCAATGCAATTGTGATGGCTGGGCCGTAGGCCTCGTGGAGCCAAGTTTCAGTGATGGCAATTATGTCTAAATCTTGGTTGGTAATGAGATCATTGACTTCTAACGCATGGGCATTAAACGAACGAACATTGAGTAGGGTGCATTTATAGCGAGGGGGTTGGTTGTTACTTTTTGTAGGCTCTGTGGTTTCTGGTTTAAGAGGCGCAGAGGATTGTTTGGTGTTATTGTGGGTGGGAGTCAGGTGACGCACCTTCGTCCTGCTAGTGCTAATGTTAGTTAGGCTGAGGTGACTGGTGTTAGCTTTAGGGATGGTCCTGGATCCTAGGTGATTCTTTCTGAGGGAGATAGAGGAGGGTATGGTAGTAAGGTTCATAGGGTGAGTGCGGTTCCTAAGTCTGTGTAGTCTGGAGTGCAGTGTAGTGGGGTTCATGGCTGCGAGCGTGGTGTGTTGGTGGGGACTAGGCAGGAAGTCCATGGTGTTGTGGTTAAGGCTGCTGCTATACACGTGGTTGTTTGGACCTGGCCTGCGATCGCGTGTGGGCAGGGTGCCTAACATGCATATGAGTAGAGGCAGGGTGTACATGTTGGATGGGAGCGGAAATCTAGACTGCTCAGTCTAATTGGCGTTTATTCCCTATGACAGTAATAACCAGGAGAGGTTGTTAGTACTATGGGCGATATGCAATCACCAGGGCTGAGAAACAGTAGTGGCAGGCAATCATTAGAGGCTAAGGACTAGCAGTACTAACAATGCAATCAATGCAGGCTAGGCAGCAGAAGTGGCAGGCAATCATTAGAGGCTAAGGACTAGCAGTACTAACAATGCAATCAATGCAGGCTAGGCAGCAGAAGTGTCAGGCAGTCATTAGAGGCTAAGGACTAGCAGTACTAACAATGCAATTAATGCTGGCTAGGCAGCAGAAGTGGCAGGCAATCATTAGAGGCTAAGGACTAGCAGTACTAACAATGCAATCAGTATGGGCTAGGAAACAGAAGTGGCAAGGCAGTAGCTAGAGACTAGGGAGCAGTAGTGGCAGTACTGGGGATAGCTGAGCACTAGTTTGGCTACCAAAAAATGTTCAGAGTATTGGGTGTCTGGCACAGTAACCCGTCTGTAATTACATACACTGTAATTGATGACAACAACAATGCGAGAGGCGACGAATATAGTGCTTATCCATTCTGTCGTATTTGTGCTTGCTATGGCAATTAAGCACTGTGGTACATACCTTGGGATAAAACTATAGTGAGATCTGTGTTTCTGGCTTTACAGAGGAATTGCTGGCGTGTGGATACATAGATGCAGTGAGTCATTTTTAAAGTACGTGGGTTTAGCGAGTCTACTCGCCGTTCATTGTTACGGGAACACAGATGGAAGCACTGTGGGAGGTCTGCTTACCTGGAGCTGAGCGGTGGGCAGAGTTCTGGGCCCCAGGCTCCTATGGCTCCGGACAGGCTCAAGACAGGGCTGCCTTGTTGGGCAGCCTTAGTGGGTGTGCCGGCGTTCGCCTGCCGGCGCGGATGATTGGCTCATGAAGATGCAGGGAGCCAATCACGATGGATTCAGCCTGCAGAAGGCTGTAGGATCGATGGGTGAATTTCAGGCGGCCATCATGGAGAGGCGAATGCCTCGTGGGTCCCAATGGCGTTGGGATGAAAAAGGCGAATTTTGGAAAGGGAATGCTGATTTTTTCCAAAACGCTGCAGCGCTGCTGCTAACTAGGATTTATGCTTCGCAGAGCAGATTTAAATCTGCTTTGGACGAAAAATGTCCAGGTCGGGTGCAGCGACCAGTGCAGCCCGGTGTTGCATCCCTGGCTTGGCCAAGGGAGGGTGCCACTGCTCCTGCAGTGATAGGAGAGGCCAGTGCCTCGGAGATCCGATGGAAGACCTCTTCCATCCTTCCTCTCCGACAGAAGCAGAAATCAGAAAACGTCACTGCTGCAGATGGTTCTCAGCTATCATCCGGCCTGGTGACACAATACACAGAGAAAGTCAAGCTTCTGTGTCAGGACGGGCATCAAGAGAACATTACTTTGATCTCATTGGTGCTCCTCAGTTCCAAATGATATTGGGAATGCCCTGGCTGGAGACCCACAATCCTAGGATCGACTGGCGAAAATGAGTTCTGACATTTCCTCATGATTGTGCTGATACATGTTACAAAAAAGATGACACCAATCTGAAACCGAAGAAATGAATCGTGTTGTGCCTCATGAGCTCCTTTCCGCTTGAATACCAAGATTACCAGGATGTCTTCAAAAAAGAGCAAGCCAACATTCTGCCCCCGCACAGACCCTACGATTGTCAACTAGATCTTGTACCCGAAGCCCAGATCCCATGCAGCCGAATTTACGCTCTGACAGAACAGGAAAATCAGCATCTTAGAACTTACCTGGATCAGTACCTGGCGAACGGTTTCATTCGCCTGCCAAGTCACCTGCCTCCTCGCCCTTATTCTTTGTGCCTAAAAAGGAGGGGGACTTAAGAACTTGCATCGACTATAGAGCCATCAATCAGATCAGAGTAAAAAATCCATATCCTTTACCACTTAAACCAGAGCTCCTGGACCAAGTGAAACATGCTCAAATCTACACAAAACTGGATTTAAGAGGAGCATACCATCTTGTAAGAGTAAAAGAGGGAGATGAGTGGAAAACGGCATTCTGCATGAAGTACGGCCTCTTTGAATACCAGGCCATGCCCTTCGGGCTATGCAATGCCCCTGCGGCGTTCCGATTCTTTATGAATGATGTACTCCGTGAACTACTGGACGTTTGCGCTCTTGTTTACATTCACGACATTCTTATCTACTCAAATTACAAGGAAGAACATGTAGGCCCTGCCCGGGCAGTCTTAGAGAAGCTTCAACAACACCAATTGTATGCCAAGTTTGAAAAATGTTTTTCCATGTAACCGAGGTCGAGTGTTTTGGTTTCATGCTCACACCACAAGGCGTACGTATGGATACATGAAAGGTGGATGCAATCCTCCAATGGCCCTCACCAACATCCACGAACGGAGTGCAAAGCGTGCTCGGATTCACCAACTTTTACCGTCGGTTTATACCTGGGTTTTCACAAATTGTACATCCAATTACCTGCTTGTTAAAGAAAAATCAAAAGTTCCATTGGTCGACATAAGATGAAGAAGCCTTCCAGAAGTTGAAACTAGCATTCACTACAGCACCAGTCCTTCGACACCCACGACCAGCCTACCTTACATAGTTGAGACAGATGCTTCAAAAATAGCCATGAGAGCATTATTGTCACAACGAGACCCTGAAACAGGACAACTACACCCCGTCGCATTCTGGTCCCTCAAATGTCCACCCCCGAGTTGAACTACGCAATCACAGATAAGGAATTACTGGCGATTAAAGCAGCATGCAAGTTTTGGAGACATTACCTTCTTGGGGTGAAACATACGGTCACTGTCATCATGGACCACCGTAACTTGCAATACTTGAAAACCGCCAAAGCACAATCCTCGCGTCAACTTCGTTGGGCTCTCTTTTTCGCAGAATATGATTTTATTATCACTTATAGACCTGGAGTACGCAATGGGAAAGCAGACGCTCTATTACGCATGAGTGAAGAAAGAGAAGCTTTTACAGCATCTGACCCCGTGGCCATAATTCCCGAGGAAAGGATTCAAACCAGAATAGCTGCCACCACGTGTGTGGATGACCAAAGAACCAGTTTGCAATCCCTGTTAAAAGGTTGTCCAGTACACCATTGAAGACAATCTACCGTATTTCCAAGGATGATTATATGTCCAAGACCAAGAACCGCAAAAGCAAATCCTCACAAATGACCATGATTCACTAGTGGAAGGATACCCAGGAATAGCCAAAACTCAGGCTAAGGTAAAACAAAACTACTGGTGGCCAACCTTGCGAAAAGACATTGCCCAATTTATTGAAACCTGCGGTGTCTATGCACAACACAAGTCTCAGAAACAGAACCCCACTGGATTACTACATCCCCTAACAGTACTGCCAGCACCTTGGCATACCCTGTCAATGGACTTTATCACAGATCTTCCACCCTGCAATGGATAAAACACCATATTATTCGTTGTGGATTTATTCTCCAAAATGGCCCATTTCATCCCTCTGAAGGGACACCCAACTGCGTCAACTCTCGCTTCTGTGTTCCTAGAGCAAATTGTTCGATTGCATTTCCATCAATATTAGCATCTGATTGCGGAACACAATTTGTTTCTGCCTTTTCCAGAAAGTGTTCTACGATTGCCAAAATCGATCTCCAGTTGTCCACAAGCCATCACCCTCAAACTGATGGGCAAACTGAACGAACCAGCCAAACTTTAGAGCAATATCTTAGGTGTATGTTGCAACAGTCTGAGGATTCTTGAAAAAATAGCCTCTGGATAGTTGAGTATGCATACAACAACTCAGTTCACACAAGCACAGAGCAAACTCCATTCTACACTGTGCACGGAAGACATCCGAGGACATCGGTATTTGATCCACCCGATACCCTGGAAATGCCAGCCATAAAAGACTTGCATAAAACCATCACTCAGGTTCTTAAGGAGGCAACAGAGCATCTGACCAAGGCTAAGGAAAGACAAAAACTGTTTGCTGATCGACATCGGAAGGAAGCTCCCGCCTACCAGATTGGAGAAAATGTGTGGTTAGCATCCAAATATATTCCCCTGAAGGGGCCAAGAGCTTTCCACCCAAGATCCCTGGGCCTCTATACTATAAAGTCCATAATCAATCCTGTCGCCATGAAATTGGAGTTACCATCTCACATGAAAATTCACCCCGTATTTCATGTCTCTCTCCTCAAACCAATGAAGTCCAATAAAAGGCTTAGTTCTCTGCCAGAGCCCGAAGTAATAGATGGAGAACCAGAAAATGAAGTCAAATCCATCCTGGACTCCAAGGTGGTTTGATCAAAATTGTATTACCTAATTGACTGGAAAGGTTACGGACCTCAAGACCGAACTTGGGAAACCAGTGAACACATCCATGCTCTGCGTTTAATCAGGCAGTTCCATCACAATAATCCCACCAAACCAGGACCGGGATGAGAACCAACCTTGAGAGGGAGTTTGAGGGGGAGTGCTGTCATGGTCATGAAGCCAGGGGCACAGGCATGCAGGGGTCGCATGCACAGGAGACCTAGCTGGACACTGCCCTAATGCCTTTGGTGCCGGGCACATAAACAAAAGTAAACATGAGCATCCATTTAACAACAAAAAGCGTTTATTATGGACATAGCAGATGCATTAACTTTGAACATTCCATCCATTAAGCAGGATGCATTAACCTTAAACATTCCATCCATTAAGCAGCCCCAAGTATATTCTTGGTTGTGGCTGCTAATGGATAGCCTTCGCACATGCTCACTCTCTAGGAGGGCAGGGTGTGGCTGGTAAACTGGCCGTAATGGGCGTGCCCATGATCTCAGCTATATAAGATGCCCCGATCCTCAAGACAGACGCTTTGCGTTATTCTGCACTTGCAAGCAGTGTAACGCTCACCGTCGCCTGAGGTCAGACTTACCTTTAAAGATCCTGCTTCCTGGACATCCTGCTTCCTGCCAGCATACTTACCAACTGGGGGAAGATGTTCTTACCTGTACATCTCTTCGGCGAACCAAGTATTCATCTTTACACTTTCCGGAATGCCGAAATCTTCATCTTGGCCATGCAGTACGACACTCTCCATCGTCGACAGCAGCGCCTGCAAGGAAAAACAGAAGACAAGGTTAGACATAAAAAAAAACAGTCAGTTTAAGGTTGCGCTTCGCTATACTTCACGCTTTTCTTTAATCCACCACTTACCTGCTGTCGAGCATTCGACTCACGTCTCACAGCTGCATTGAGGCTGCATTTTCATCTAAGGGAAGAAAACAGAAGAGACATTACTGAGGGCATAAATAGGAGCAACATATAAAGATATTAAACAGAACGAACAGCATCACAAGAGCTCAAGAAAGACTTAGCAATCATAGGGAGAAGCATAGTCGCAGCTGGACTGGACTAATCCTTATCAGGGATAAGTGAAGGAACTAGATCCCATTCAACGCGCCCCTGCCAGAAGTAGCAGGACGGAGAGCTTATCTTCCATAATTCACAGGAGCAGTATCACCACGTACCACCGCTCACAGCTTTTCTACTGAGGGAGAGGCCTGAAGGGGGTGATTCAAGTTCAGGGAGGGCTGCAACCGTGCCCCAACGCCTCTGCAGAGTCCAGATGAGCATAATATTCTGTCATGCTTTGAGATCTGAGGAACATGCGTTAGTTTGGACTGGGTATTATTGGATGGTCTCAGCTGTGTGGGCCAATTGTGCATTTTATCTTGCACATATTTATCTATAACTGTGGAGATACCTGCAGCAAACTTGTCACTCTGCAATTCCAGTACTGTCTGTGCGCTTGGCTATTCGGCAATTGGAACTTGCTACAAAGAGTTTTGCTCCTCCGTTGGATGGGTCGGCCACCTCTTGGGTGGATTAAATGTCAAATGACTTCCTATAGGCCTCCCCTACCTTAACATTTCAGCAAAATATCCATCCCTTTCTTTCGCTTTTGGAATGGCTTTAAGTTTTAAGCTTGAGGTTGGCGCCTGATTGTAAGTTTTGCAACACCCGACGGGTGATCCCTTATCAGATAAATCTTATTTTAAGTCTCTCTTGATGCTGAGCACTGTTGACGCCAAAGAGTCAATTCTCTCCACCAATTTCATAATTAGGGACATGATTTCATCAAGGTCGACTATAGCTGGGGAGTTGATTGGCCCTGCGGCTCTAGCCCCTTCTTCACTATTGAAGAACACTCTTATTGTCAATGCATGATCCCTATTGATCTCTGTCAAGGGCATATCGACCATGCCCACCCGATCCTCCTTGACTGCCACTGACATCAGTGGGGCATATCTATAGGAAAGGGCCAAAACCTCCACTCCTTCCACAAACTCTGGCCTGGCTTTTGTTCTTCCTCTAGCTTGTACTTTAGACCAGTTAGATGTGTTGATATTGGCGGTTTTCTTCGGTAATGCGGCCGGGATTCCAACCACTTGCTCACGCCCAGTACTCAGGCTTCGATCTCCCTGATTCATGTGTTCATATTGCCCATTACACTTTTTGGATCTCTCAGGAGGTTCCCTACCTGTTGTGACCTTTGCTGGCTGCTGTGTCGTTTTCATCTGTTGTTGGGAGATGACTTCAGAGAAGGGGTTGAGGGGTTGCATAGAGTCACACTGGGAATTTCGTCCTGTTTCTTTTGAGGCCCCTAATTCTGCATTAGGTAGTGATGCCTCCAGAACGACTAGAGCTCTCCTTCCTTCAGCAGCACCCAAGCCGCATGCCTCATTTACTCACACTGGAATGTGGTAGCTTTCGCCTTCTATCTGGCCAGACCTTTTGCCTATCTCGCAACCTTCTAGCAGGTTGTCTCTCTTTCCAGCCTTAGCAGTTGATCTAGCCTTCATTGTTCCTGTGACATTCTGTGCTGGAACAATCGTATCCAGCCCTTCATTATCCACAATGCAATTGTATATAGCTCTGCCCCTCCTGGACCCTCCCCTCTCCTCCATGCCATCAATGTTGTTCAGTAAGTTTGCTATCTCATTTATTAATATAGTTACTTCTACTTCGTTGATGGATTTAAAGATTTTGTAGAGCTTTTTTTTGCTGTCAATGCGCGATATGTGGTTTTGCGATTTGCCATTTTATTTAAGACTCACAGGGTAAGCGTTAAGTATTCAATAGGACTGGTGGGCGCTCAGTAGTGGCTAATATGTATGTAAAAAAGTATTTTGGTGGGTAAGCCCATTACCTTTGTTTTGCCTCTTGCACCAGCACCTTGCTTTCTTAATACAGCGGGATGTTAGTGCAAGGCTTTACTTTTTTGCGACTAACCTTAGACTTGTCCAGGAGTCCAGAGAGTGTGTTCCTGCGTGATGTAGTGAAGCCAAGCCCAAAAGGCATCCACTTAGCCTGATGGTACTGGGTAGAAGTGTGCTCCTTATGGGTCAAGCCCAGAGGAAAAGAAACCTGTAGGGGAAAAACCCAGAATAACGATGAAATGTATCCGGGATAATCTTGGCACTGCAGCGTAGCAGAGACAAATACCAAAGGGGTATCCAGAGGCAGGTGAGCACCAGGGAAGTGGAAGCAACAGAGAGGGTCAGGAAGCCTCCTGACAACAGTAAGCAGAGAGGGAGCGAGGAGCAGAGAAAGAGGAAGGCAGAATTAAAGAATGCAAGGAGGCAATGCAAGAGAGTAGCACGCACGAAGGTGGCAGAAAGGCAATCAAGAGAGCAATGAATTTAGAAGTCTAACACAGCATCAACGCTAAGATAGTTTGAAGCGATGCAGTGCGCTCACCGTCCTACAGCTCTTTAAGGCGGATGATGATGTTCAGAACAGGGCTCTGTAGTGGTCCCAGTGGCCATCTTGAAAAAGGCTGAAAGGCTGCTTCAGCTTCTATTTAGTGACGCAACTCGCTGCCACCTTGAAGGGCTAAATGCTCGGTGAGGGGGTTATCTCCTCCACAACTGCCACCTAGACCAAGCAGAACTGGTATTCCCAATAGTTAGCTTTTTAAAGGTCCAACTTGCTTGATACTTAACCGCACATTTTTCCGGGACCCTTTCCCAAAACTGGGCTCTCTCTGCCCTTATATTTTTATGTCCTGAACTGCCAAGCAACTCCCTTCCAGCTCTCACCAAAAATAAAAGAATAACGTGCAGCAGTAGCAGCAGGGGGTGCTAATTGCACTCGCCACGCTCTCACCACAAAACACGATAAGAATTAGAAATTGGGAGCGTTTGATACTAAATTCATGCAATAGCTTGCTCAGTTTGCTGCTTACCCACCACCCATACAAGGGCCAACCCGCCAACTCACTCACGAGGGTCACAAGGCTTGCAAAGCAAATTCAGGTCGGAATTGAACTCCAGCCCCACTGGATCAGGCTGCACAGCATGGCACAAAACCTCTTTTCACGAGACTTCTTGGAGATCCAACACTGAATTACAGTACAACACCGGAGGCACTGCAGCAAGGCTCACTTCTGGTTATGAGGTTCGCTTCAGGTTAGAGGAAAGCACCTAGGGAACTGTCACTGAATGTGTCAAGCAGCACTGCTCTCTCACACAGCCACTTCATCACAGATTCATTGGCATTTATCAATATTCATGACAGAGAAAAGTGCACAATGAATTGAGAAAGATTTGTTGTGGTGGTCAGAATTCTTGTTGTTGCTGTATTACTTGTTTTGCCAGGGTCTCTCCACACACGAGGTTACAATCAGAGGGTTTGATGGCCTCCACAGCCAGGATACATTTTGGGAATGATGGTTATTAGATAAATAAAATATAAAGTGATAGCTGTTAGCTAAGGCGACATTGGTGAAGGAAGCTGTGAAATGGCTGCAGGATTGGTGATCGGAACGTTGTCTCAATGCAGAATCGATTAGAGAGGACCTCCCCCCCACTGTGTTGGTGTCAGCTGACAAAGTGTGAGGGCAAATATGCTATTTGGGACATATATTCTATAAAAGTTAGTATATAGCAATATGTGAAGACAATTAACACAGAATTAAAAGTCACACGATCCAAATCAATTAGGCTGTAAGCAACACGGATAAAAAAACGTTTTTGGAGTTCTGTGTCTTTCCATTCCACTTGTCATGCTGCTCAACGAGCTGTTTCTCAGGTTTAGTAATGCAGAGATTATACTGTGCCTACACTCTTGCATGCTTGAGGCAATCGTTCTGATACCATTATCTCACAAAGCCATACATTCTCCTAAAGTGATATTTTACATTCCTTCTTTTCAATAAGTTTCAAGTAAAGCTTGCACAATGTTTGTCACATAGCCCATCAGATTTTATTGTGCATATGTGTCAAAACTCCCTTACTCCTCCTCACCGGAGTCATCAATCGATGAAGAAGAAGGATCTTGCTGGGGTGTCTTAAGGTTCTTTTTCTTCTTTGTGGTTCTTTTCTCCGTGTGGCGATGTGGTCTGCTATGAAGGGAAGCCACTATGCCAGACCAGCAGGTGTCCGGACACAGGACCCATTCCCGGAACAGCAGGGAAGGGGAAAAAAGCTGCATGGCTCAAAAAAACCCTGGAAGGTGGAGCGAACACAGCAGGTGAAAAAAGGCTTCGATGTCCGATATCAAACAGGAGGGGATTCCATAAGACAGTGCCACAATGAAGCTGACACTGAAAGGCAGTGGGCAATAGGCAAGGAGGAAAATCTCAGAGCAAGGTAAATGTTAGGCAAGAAACCAATACAGAAAGTGAAGTCAACTCCCACCGTAACGCAAAGGGAAAGGGATGTCAAATAGAAACACAGGGAGTGTGCAAAGTCTGCAGGCAGGGCTCCGGAAGGCTGAATGAAAGGCAACAAGAAAGAAAGCAGAGCATGAGGCTCAAAGAGAAAAGTCACAGTGTCTGGGCCAAAGTGAAACGTGTTGCAACACAGTGAGCGCTGGAGGTGGGAACGGATAAGCCTGCAGCGGCAGCCATGTTGGAAATAACTGGACCGCTAAACAACATTCAGGATAGAACATGGTAGTACATCAATGGTGTCGGAGCCTCCACCTGCTCCAAAGCTGCCATGAAGGAGACGCTGTGACAGTATGCCCCCTACAGTGCTAGGCACCCCCTGGTTGGCCTGGGTGCAGGCAATGAAACTTATGCAACAAACAAAGTGCTTTGACATCTGAGCTTGGTTCCCATGAGTCTTCGGACGAAGGGCATCCGTTTCCAACTCACCAGGTACTGGAGTACCCTTTTAGTACCTGGAATCACAGATGTGAGAGACTTCATATTCGTCAGTCCGAGGAGGAACCAGAGCACGATACGGGTGCGTCATGCGAGACTGTATCAGGCACATATGAACGAAGGAGAGGTATGAAACACTGGGTGTAGACAAAGCAATGATCTGGGTAATCACAGTCTAAAAGCTACAGGATTTATCTTGGCCAGTATCTCATGAGGGCCAATGTATCTACGGGATAACTGTGACGGGGGCAAATCCATCCTGGTAGGAATTTGGTGGATAACCAGACTTTGCTTCCTACTTCCCAATCAGGTACTTCCCTGCAATGGTTGTCAGCTTGTTTCTTGATTTACTGTCTTCTAGGTTCTCGTAAGCCTTCTTGTGGGCTTGTGAAATGTCTCACAACAGAGAATCTATAGATGGTACTGAAGATGGTGGGTGAGTGGAAACAGGCAGGGAGCGTGGGTGAATACTACAGGTACAGTACAAAGGACTCATTCCAATAGCCAAGTGGATTGCTTTGTTGTATGCAAATTCGGCTCTTGGTAGAAGATTTACCCAGTTGTCTTGTTGGATGTAGGTGAAACATCTAAGATATTGCTCCACGATAGAATTTAGTCTCTCCGTTTGTATGTTGGCCTGGGGATGATACCCTGAGGAGAGTGCTCTTTCAGTTCCCAAGAGTCGGCACAAAGTGCTCCAAAAGACCGAAGTATACTGTGAACCTCTATCCGACAGTATGCATTCTTTGTGTCCATGTATCCTAAAGCTCTCCCGAAAGAAGAATTTGGCCATATCGGGAGCAGTTGTTGGACCTCGCAGAGGAATGAAGTGAGCCATCTTAATTAAAGAGTCTGTAGTTACAATGATGGCTGTCTTTCCTTGGGATACAGGAAGATCAACAACAAAGTCTGTGGAGATATGAATCCAGGGTCTGGTTGGGCTGGAACCTTGTTCCAGGTATCCCACAGCCTTACCTGATCTGTATTTACACTGTGCACACACAGGACATGATCTAATGTACCCTTTGACATCCTTACTCATTGAAGGCCACCAGAGTTCCTTTGGATGAGCTCTAGGGAAGCGGTATAGCCTTTGTGACCTGCCACTTTGCTGTTTGGACACCATGCCATGACCTTCTGTTGGAGTGGTACTGAAGCTAGGTACATGCAATCCTGATGAACAAACGGTCCTTCTTTTTCTGTCATAGGGATCTTGTCTTTGGAGGGATGGAGCATCTTAGCTGAGGCTTCCTTAAACCCCTGCAGGAGGGACAAGAAGGTGTAAATGAAAAATTCCAATGAAACAGAGTTTCCGGGGTTGGAGGCTTGTTGCCTTCCCTATGATGGTAGTGAGACAAGCCATCTGTAATGGTATTTTCGCTTACGGGTATGAAGGTAATGGCGAAGATTAATTGGGCAGAGTAATGAGCCCTACGTGCCTATCTGGAATTGAAACATTCCACCTGTTGAATTATGCAAAGATTTTTATGGTCTGTGCAGACTTCAAAAGGATGACTGGCCCCTAGTAGTAGGTGACGCCATTCTTCACAGGCCAGTTTTATCGCCAGTACTTTTCTTTCAATAACAGAGTAGTAACACTCACTGGAATTCAGGGTGTTAGATAAATTTGTCTTGGGATGCTCAATGTCTTCGACCTTCTGTTTAAGGACAGCTCTGACAGCCGCTGCTGAAGCATCCGCCTCAACAATAAAAGGAAGAGATTGATTAGGTTGAAGCAAAATGGGAGCCGTACAAAATCTCTTCTTAAGTAGTTGGAATGCAACTTCTGCAGTGTCTCCCCATTTGAAAGGAGCATTTTTCTTGAGTAAGGCCGTGATGGGAAGCATGATATCCAAGAAACCCTGGATGAACTTGTGGTAAAAATGTGCAAGACCCAAAAATCTCTGGACGTCTTTGACGGAAACGGGGGAGGGCCATTTGAGCAGAGCAGAGACCTTACGTTGGTTCATCGAGATCGAGATTCCTTAATTGGATAAGATGTAACCCAAGTAAGGTACAGAAGTGACCTCCAATATAAATGTTTCCGGTTTCACCAGAAGTTGATGTCTTCTCAATCGATTAAGAACCTCCATAAGTTGTTCTTGGTGTTGTTGCTTAGAGGTTGAAACGACCAGTATATAATCTAAGTACATGATTTTTTAAAATATATTTGTATTTATAAAACGCAGCAGTGGCCCAGAGGCATCGTGGTGCTGTTACAGAAGATTCAACCTGACAGGACAAAAAATGTAACAATGAGCATGGAGGCAGTACTGCTGTTCATGAGGTTACAGTTGAACAAACAGTAGAGCACACGCAGTTACACATATTGGTTAGGAACTAACAGAATAGAGAGGTTTTAAACATTTTGCGGAATGCGGTGTAGATGCTCTCATTTCTTAGGGTTGTGGGCAGTGCAATCAAGTTTTTGGGAGCCAGGTGTTGGAAAATAGACCCTCCAACTTTGGTTCTCCTGAAAGCTGACACGTAGATCTGGTTGGTCAGGTGAGATCTAATGTGTCTGTTAGAAAGTTTGCGGGTGATTCTTTCTGATAGGTAGGGTGGGGCATCGGAGAAGAGGCAGCTGTGTGTTATGGCCAATGTTTTGAAGAGTATGCGTTCTTTTACCGGCAACCAGTGGGCATTTCTAGCTTGTGAGATGTGTTCCCTTTTGGGAATACTCAGAGCAGCCCTGAGGGTGTTGTTCTGTGTGACTTGAAGTTTGTTGATGTTTTTTTGTAAAGGTGCCCAGGAATAGTGCATTGCATTCGTCTAGTTTAGTACCTACTGTGGCTCTGGCTATAGATAGGAAGTTTTTGGTAGAGAGGAAGGTCTTGACTGCATTAATCACCTTGGTGGTGAGTGCGGCGGAGGAAGCTATGGCATAAACCGGGCGTGACATGGATAAGGATGAGTCCAAGTAAACTCCTAGGGTCTTTACCGCTGCTGACACGGTGATGGTGGAGTTGTCTATGATAAATGTTTTGTATTGTGGTGGGAGCTTGAGTGTGTCTGTTGAGCCAACTATGAGGATCTCTGTTTTGTCCCCGTTTAAGCAGAGACCATTGGCTGCCATCCATGTCTGAATGGCTGAGTAGATCTTGGTTAGTGCTGCAGCGTCTTGTTCGTATGGGCCTTTTAGAGGGAGTAGTACCTGAGTGTCGTCAGCGTAATTGGTATATGCTAAGGAGGCACTGTGACAAAATGTTCCTGTAGCACGATCTATACAACATAGACTACAGCGGTTTCTCCTCCTACTGCACCTCCTGGAAACCCTGCGCCAGGGAGCATCGAGGTCTCACCAATGCTCAGATGCTTACTAGGTCCCCAAACCACAAATGAACAAACTGAGACCTCTGTACCAGGGTTAAAAGATAGACAAATGTACAGACCTGTGTCAGGTCTGTCAAACTACAAGGTCTTAGCATGCATATATTTCAGTTGAATGCTGAAATATAAGCATCACAACACTACCATGCCATTGAGTCTAGACCAAGCTCTATTTAAACATACATTAAGCCCATACTGAGCTCTACTTTGTCAGATGAAATGTTCTACTCTGTCAAGTTAGTCTTACTTCAAATTCAAGTCTTGTCCTTTCCCTCTTTGTGTCTGCTCATCCGAATCTCACTTCCAGAGGCTCAATGTTCCTTAAAAATACAGTCTGTCCGGCTTTCTGTGCAGCCCAATATGCCTTTTGAAGCCATGATTGTTATAAGAGATCCAAGTATTTTGAAGATGGGCCAAGTTCAGGAACATGGTTTGGGTTTCTGAGCTAGGCGGTCTTTACCTATCCTCCTGATGGGAGGAAGAACTCGCTCAACGTCATCACTGCATAGAAGTTCAAGATCCTGTGTACCTATTTCAGGTTAATGTCCTCTGCCCATCCCGCACTGCGTTCATTATGACAGTAAACAGCACACCACTATCATGGCTCCCTGCATTCCAGCGTGCCTGTTGCCCTGTCATCAGTGCAGTCTGGATATAGGGGTCCACAGCATCCCTGCTGTGTAGTCTCCGGGTACTTCCCATGACACATCACACATATCGATTTACACCCTTTTGTAGTGCGGCACAAAAAACAAATTGCAACAAGTGGGCATGTCAATCAAACTCTTGAGAGCCTAGAAAGTGAATCTGTGATTGGATCAGCCTACTAGAAACATTCGGTCCTAAGTGAAAAGATTTTTTAAAATGATCTTTTCACTTAAAGACCGATTTAGGAAGGCTGCTCTGTGACCGCACGGAGCGGTCTTTCTAAATCCGACTGTCAAACCCTGCCACTCACAAGTGTGTGCAGGGGCTGTCAGGCAGGTCGGGACCCGGAAGCGCAGGACCAGGAGAATGAGTAAGTGTGTGGGTGCGTGTGTGTTGGTGTGTGTGTATGTATGCATGTGTTTTGGTTAGGGGGAGTAGAGGTTGGGGAATGGGTGCTGACTGATGGGGGTTCGTGAGTGCATGTGTGTGCTCTATGTATGTATGTGTTTTGGTTTGGGGAGTGCAGGATTGGAGGGGTGGTCATTGGCGGGAGACATGGGGGTGGGGAAGACCAATGGGGGCTCATGGGTGAAACCGCCCGAATATTTAAAAAAGAAAAAGGGAACCCGCATTTTAAAGGTCTCAGGAGAAAAAGACCTTTACAATGCCGGTTTTCCGATCAAAAGAAAATCGGTACATGTAAATTGGTCTTTTTTTCTTGAGCAGAGGCGTTGCTAGGAGGATCAGGAGGGCTGTAGCCCCAGGTCTTTTGGTTGTAGCCCTGCATAGAAGCTCAGGGGTTACAACCAAAAGGCTTGCTAGCCGAGTCCCGACAGTCCCGACATTAGCGTAGCCCCAAATCTTTAACACCCCTGCTCTTGAGACCTTTAAAAAGAGAATTATTCACATAGAACCAAACTTCCAGCTGCTCCTCAGTGAAGCACACTCTGACAATACAAGTAAAACGTAGCTCTGCCTCGCATGAGTCTGGAGAGCAGTCATTCCTTTTAAAACGTCCTTACTGACCCAATCATTTACCCCATGCTCACTTCCACATGGGTCGTGACCACTAATGGTCACCATAAGGACTTGTCACCGCCTCAGCCCTTCATGCATCCCACATGTATACAGCGTTGCATACAATATATAATGTAACTGCATTGAGATGGCATAACAATGCATGTTAACATATTGTTCCCGCACTCAACTAGTGGCCTTCAACCTCTTAAACCAACAGCAGGGTTGTACTTGGGTGGCTGCCTACCTGGCCTTCCTTGTCAGGAGACTAAAGAGAGTCCTGGATACATCAATTTCAGCAAAAGATTCCAGAAAGTTCTGGGCTCTCGTTAACTGGGCCTTGACCTATTATGTCCCATCTATGACCAATACCATTGGTGGGAGATAATGGAGGGATCACTTTACCAGTTTCTACATTGTAGCCAGTGCGGTGCTTCTGGCATGATCTGGGGCCCACAGTTCGGGGATGTTACAGGGTTTGATAAGCCCCTCTGTAAGAGGTCAACTTAGCCATCAAAACCCAAACAAAGAGAAAGCCCTTAGTATCAAGAGGATCCCCGTGGATCTCTTTCAGTTTAGTCTAGAGACATGGGGCGATTATTATGCAACTATTTTAATGCTATGTAATGAAGCATTGTCATTCCCGACCCAAAAATAAAGAGAATAAAATAATATTTATTCTATGACTATTGCCACATGACTCCACGGGGGAGCCACGAGTGATCAATAAAAGAGGAAGACTAGAAGAAAAAGGAAAATGTGAGGGAGGGGAGTTTGGAAACCCAGGAGCCAGACAGCACACCAATGCTCAGATCCTGATTGAATGAACACCAACTGAAATGATCGACGCACAAGATTTCCCTCACAGAAGAGTAGATGTTCAGGAGAAGTTTGGAGAAACTGCCAGGAGCAAGAACCCTGGTGAGGAAGTGAATCATGTGAACAAAGTCGACCGCTGGGAACAAGGAACAGAAGCGATTCCTAGAACGCCTGTGGGTAAGGCTACTTGGAGAGAAGATACCAAAAATTGTACAGGAGTGCTGACAGACTCAAAGAGAGATATGTGAGCTGAATGCTGGGTGATGTGGTTCTAACATTCCACAATCATAGTGCAGGAACACTATGAAGCCGTAAGAGAACAAAGTATTTGTATTTCGATTTATTGTTTTTATATAGCGCTTTAATCCAAAGCGCTTTACAGTTTAACAACAAGAATACATAGAACATGAAACATTAGAAGCAATGACAATATATACGAATCAAACCAGTAAAACAGCATGAAGAACAATTTGCATATGAAGATGAAGAAGGAAGGAGGAGATGGGGAAGGAAAGGAAGAGGGAGAAGGTAAAGGAAGTAGAGTGAGTCAGTAGGAAGAGCGGAGGATTTAGGAGAGAAGGGGGAAGGTAAAGAGAATTAAGACAGGGCTAGAAGAGGGGAGAGAGAGAAATGTGAAAGGGGAAGGGGGAAAGGTGTCAGGGTGGGGAATGAAGAAGGAGTTATTTCAAGGAGGAGCGGAAGGAGGAAGAGGTGGGGATGGAGCGGATAAAAAGAGGTAGGGAGTTCCAGTGTAGGGGAGCGAGGAGCTGAAAGGAGCAGAAACGAGAAGAAGAACAAGGGGTAGGGGGAACAGAAAGTAAGAAGAGATCGCCAGATCTAAGGGAGCGAGAGGGGGTGTAAAATGAGAGAAGAGAGGAGAGATATGGAGGGGCAAGATCATGAAGAGATTTAAAGACAAGACAAAGGAAGTTAAATTTAAGCTGGGAGTGGAAGGGAACCCAGCCTAGGTAAGAGAGTGAGTTGGAGGTGGAGTCATGAGAGAGAAGACAGAGGGTACAGATGGCAGAGTGGTAGTGGGTTTTGAGTGGGGCGAGATGGGAAGCGGGGAGTCCGAAGAAGAGAGAAGAACAATAGAAGAGGCAAGAAAAGATGAGGGAGGAGATTAAGAGTTTGGTAGCATGGAAGGTGAGAGAAGAGCAAACCTTATGAACATTGTAGAGGTGGTAGAGACATGCGCAAGAAGTGAGGGAAATATGATGGGTAAAGGAGAGGCAAAAGTCAAAGTGAATGCCTAGATTACGAGCATGGGTGGAGATGGGAAGATTAGAAGGGGGAAAATGAATACAAGGAGGGGGAGAGGGAGGAGGGAGTGTGCTAGAAGGAAAGAATAAGACTTCAGTCTTGTCTGTGCTAAGATAGAGATAATGAGATGACATCCTGTTTTTAATGACGGTAAGACAGGAAGAGAGATTTCGATGTAAATCAGGGGTGAAGGAAGAAAAGAGAGGAATAGCTGGGTGTCATCAGCATAGAAATGGTGAGAAATCCTGAAGGACGAGATGATAGGGGCAAGGAGGGAGGTGTAAAGAGAGAATAAGAAGGGTCCAAGGACAGAGCCTTGGGGAACACTGTAGTCCAGAGGGAGAGTAGGGGAGGTTCGACCACCCCAAGAGACAGCAAAAGTGCAGTGGGAGAGGTAGGAGGAGAGCCTGTTGAGGACAGAGCCCTTGAAACCAAAGGAGGAAAGAGTATTGAGAAGTAAGGGGTGATCTACAGTATCGAAGGCAGCAGAGAGGTCGAGCAGGATGAGGACCGAGGATTGCTTAGAGTAGCGAGCGGTTAAGAGGGAGTTAAGAACAAGAATGAGAGCGGTCTCAGAGGAGTGTTTAGGGTGGAAACCAGATTTAGAGGGGGAAAGGAGAGAGAGGTTTGTGACAAAGGTTGGGAGCTGAGAATAGGCTAAGTGTTCGATTATTTTAGAGAGAAAAGATAGAAGTGAGATTGGATGAAAGTTGGAGGCAAGAAAAGGATTGGCAGAAGGTTTCTTCAGGATAGGGATAATGATGGCATGCATGAAGGCAGAAGGGAAGGTGGCGGAGGAGAGACAAGTATTGAAGAAGGAGGTTAGATACGGAATGAGAGGGGGTAAATCTTAGGAATAAGGGAACTGAATGATGGGTGCTGTGGTTCTAACATCACACAAGCATAGTGCAGTAGTACTAAGAATCTCTAAGTGAAGAAAGTGAATGGAATGCTGGGAGTTGTGGCTCTAAAACGACCTAACCCTAGTGAACAAGCACTAACGAACGATCAGGAAATTAAATTAACTGAATATTGTGTCTTGCGGTTCAAACACTCTGCAAGCGCAGCTCACGGATATTGGCAAGCCAAGCGAGAGCTAATTGAAAGGAATGTTGGGTATTGTGGTTCTAACGTGTTGCTGCCTTAGAGCAAGAGTCTAACAACCTGAAAGAGAACTACATGAACTAACTAGTGGGTTTTGTGATTCTAACACTGCAACTTTATCTCAGAATTGCTGACAAACCAAAAGAGAACCAAGTGAACTCAGTGCTGATTATTTTGGTTTAAACAATCAGCAAATATAGCACAGGAGATCTGACAAACTGAAAGAGAATCAAGTGAACTGAATGCTGGGTGTTGTGCTTCCAACACTCCATCACCATAGCATAGTGCAGGGTGCTGACACGTTGAAATAGAACCAATTGAACTGAATGCTGGGAGCTGTGCTTCTAACACCCCATCACCATAGCATAGTACAAGAGTGCTGATACGCTGAAAGCAAAACAAGTGAATGGAACACTGGCTGTTTGGGTTTTAATAACTTGCAACCATAGCCCAGGAGTGCTGACAAGCCAGCCGAGAGCGAAATGAACTGAATGCTGAGTGTTGTAGCTTTAAATTAACAGTGACGCAGCCATAAAGCTGGAGCGATGACATGCCTAAACAGAACCAACTGAACTGCATGCTGGGCCGCCATTGGGGGTCTAGCACTGCAGAGGCAGCTCAGAAATGCTGACAATTTGGAGAGAACCAGATGAGTTGAATACTGGAAGTTCTGGCTCTAAGACTTCATTACAGTAGAGCAGTGGTTTTCATACAGTGAAAGCGAGACAGGATAACGCAGTAGAGGAAGGGTAGGTACATCTACTGAAGGGAATTCATAATGGAATGGAGGGAAACACTACATCTGTGCCAGATGTGGAGACTACCGCAGGATTTTCCATACCAATAGGAATAAGGGAGGGTTGAGTGTAATATTGATACCAATGAATGGCTGATTCTGTGGATGGGGTATACTCCCCAAATGGGCAGCGTATGTGTTCTGCTGTTATTAATCACAGACGATTGGCGAAAATCTGTCAACGACTGAAAAGGGTCCCAGTAGTCTCACCCAGTAGTCTCATGCAAGGGGAGTGGGGCTGCTGACACATGAAGGGTCTCACTATCAACGCTCCGAAGACTAAACTCATGCCACAACCCTGAAAAAAATCACTGAGCAAACCAGGCTAACTATGTGGTATGCATGGGTGTAGTGAGCATTTTACATGTTTTTAATAAGTTTACTCAATGCTTGCTTAACGTCCTGGTTCCTGAGAGTATAAATCATTGGGTTCAGCATGGGTATCGCTGCAGTGTAAATCAAAGACACCACTTTGTCCTGGGTGCCAGAAGGGCTCCACGCCGTCTTTAGGTACATAAATAACAGGGACCCATAGAATAAAGCAACCACAGTGAGGTGGGACGTGCATGTGGAGAAGGCTCTCTGCCTCCCCGTTGTGGTGCAGATCTTTAAGATGGCGGAGATGATGTAACCGTAGGAGATCAGGATGACTGTTAACGAGCCTCCTCCCAAACAAAACGCAAAGATAAAAATGATCATCTCGTTTGTAGATGTGTCGCTGCAGGAAAGTTTCATCAGGGGTGGCAAGTCACAAAAGTAGTGGTTGATTTCATTTGACTCGCAGTAGGCGAGACTGAACGTGCAGGTTGTGATTACAATTGCCGTCAACACGCCCCCAGTGTAAGTGCCTAACAACAGCTCTGCACAGGTCCGTCCATTCATTACCACTGAATACCTTAAGGGGTTACAAATGGCCACATGTCTATCATAAGCCATTACCGCCAGGAGGAGACACTCTGATGTGGAAAAAATTGAATAAAAGAAAAGCTGAGCAGCACAACTAGTCAAGTAGATGACCTTCTTTGAGCACAGGAAAGTGACAAGCATTTTGGGAGTGACAATTGAAGAGTAGCAGAGATCCATGCAGGACAAGTTGACAATGAAAAGATACATGGGTGTGTGGAGGGAAGGAGCCGTCTTTATCAAAATAGAAATACTAACATTGCCCAACAAAGTGATGAGATAGACCGGGAGGAAAAGCACAAACAGCAGAATCTGTAGATATGGGTCATCTGTGAATCCCAAGAAGATGAACTCTGTCACCAAGGTCTGGTTCCTCCAAGTTGAACTGTAGGGTTTGCTCATTCTGTCTATCTGTTATCCCTAGGATGATGAGCGACGGAAGAGGCACATATTACATGCGTCAGCTGCAGTCCAAAGGCATATCATCAACAATGGCAGGGTTCTAAGTGGCAGTATACCATATCTGCTTCCTAGTGAGCAGGTAATAGGACCAAAAAGTGTTGCATGTGCTTTCGGGCTGCGGGTTCTCTTCCTCACACAACTCTACAAGAGAGGCACAAAAAAAAGAAAGTTAACAATTTTCAGTTAGGTTACAAAAGCACATATGTGTTAAATTATGTGGAGAAGCGAGGAGGGAAACAGTTTGATGCAGAGATGTGAAGAGTTAAGCAAAACGATAAAGATACTCAAGAATTATTGAGAAAGGATACTTGAAATAAGTACCAAGAGATTCTGGGTGCAAGAAAAGTATGTTATCATTAAGCATCTGAAGGAGACATCTGGAGTGAAGCAAGATGAAGGGATGGAGGCGCGAGGACCTGCTGCATCATATATAAGAATTAGGACACCAGAAGAGAGGACAGCTGGAGACAAACAAGATGAAAACCATCCAGACCGATAGGCAAAGGCAACATTGATTCTAGACACACTGATGAGATGGGATATTTGGATAGGAAATTGAGGGACCAAGAAATGCAACCATAGCACATAGAAAATATGACATTTAAGGACAGAATGAAAATCCTCCCAATTTTTAGTTGAACAAATAACTACACATAGAAAGAGCAAGGAAAGGTCTGGGATATCAGTTTGGATGAAGTTGATAAATTCCCCACAGGAAATTGAGCATAGAAACATGTGGTCACCACATGCTTAGTGCACGGCAAGTGAATACGCAACAATACACAGGAAGGAATTCCATCCTGCCCCTTCTGCTCAACACAAACAACCTCATCACCATAGCTAAACCCACCAAGGCGCCCGTTTATATAGAATCTGGCTATCAAAAGTGACATTGCCCACCTTGAACATAAGTGCTAACAGGCCCTCCATAAAAGCCAAGGTGACATTTCTGGTACTTGAACATGACTCCCATTGAAAATAGTGCCTTAAGACTTGGAGTTGGACATATGCAGGTAAAAATAGACGCGCGGGCAGTCAGCAAACTGATGAACATAGGGGCAGATCCTTGTAGCGCTTATATCCTCAAAAAATTGAATGTAACTGAATCCAGCAGATGATACAACTGTACAACACACTTAGAGCTGCACTGCACTAAAGTGAATTTGAGTAATCTCTAAAGACGTGAGTGTCTCTCAAAGCTCAATGTCATATATTAGTCCTGCATAACACGTTACTGCCCTTTTTCACTATCAACCTTTCGGAGACACTTACCTGACGGGAAATCTCTCGATTTATCTGTCAGCATCTCCATCTTTGAACAAAATCCAGCGCAACTCATTTGCCAATGCTGAGAAGAGACAGCGCAGTCCGTACTCCTGACTTGAAAATAGGTGTAAAAGTGAGCATACTCAACCACAACCACATCATCGGTGTCCCAGGAATCATGCCTCTTTCCTATCCATTAACGCCAGTGCCCCGCGTGCAAAAGAACCCATCCCATTCCTAACCCCAATGGGGCTTCAGTCTAATCCTGCCCTCTCCCTCACTATAACAGAAACTAAATTCAATCTCCAGACCAATCTTTTTTAAATTCCTTTTTAAATGTTTGCAAGACACAGTATTCTGCATAAGCATAAGGATTTACTCCGTCTTTAATCCCAGGAAGGCGCCAGTCGGAAAACCAAACCATTTCTACATCCCAACTAACATCAATATGTTAATATTTTCTTCTTCCTGTTTTCATGGTGTGGGGTATGGGAATACGTGTGCAACACTCTGCCAGTGAAAGGAGGGAATGTTAGGGCAGTGCCTACAGTAAATCAAAATTGTTTAAAGAAACTACTCCTGTTGCTGCAGGAACCCTGGCAAGGCGGCATCTGAATCTGTGTGTCATTAAGTGGCTCTCACCCAGGGCCGGTCTTTGCATCAGGCAGCCCAGTGCTAGATACACGTGTAACATGTTCGTTTCCTCACATTATAAAAATGAATGTGCCTGTTCATTTTTATAATGTTAGGAAACTAACGTATTACACGTGTATTCTGCCACTGGCACTGCTGCAGGCTGTGGCCTCGGCCAGGGCAGTTTCTAATCCATTCGGTGCCCAGGGCGAAACACTAGGAATGCCCCCCCCCCCGCATCCCATCACATGTGCCACTCCCACTGCACCCCGTGCTTCACTCCCGCCGTACCCCGCGCACCACTCCCACCGCACCCCGCGCACCACTCCCACTGCACCTTGCGCGCCATTCCCATATTACACCGTTAAGGAACTCCTACCCAAAGTCAAACAGTCCATCACACAAGGAATGAATTGCCATTTGCAACGGTGGGCCACTTTTTCACTGGTGCCCAAGACAATTTTATGCCCCAGTCCCACTTAGGATGCAGATAATGAGAACTGGGCATATCAAGAAACCATGAATATGGCATAGGATGCATTATATACAACCAACAAAGAACACAAGATGCTCAAGGGGGTTTGGAGGCAACCTAAGCCAAAAGGGCAATGACATGGAGACACCTTTGATACAGTAAAGTCTTGACTGTTGTAAGGATACATGGACCAGGATTATTTATTTATTCATGCAATGTTTGTCGGGTAACTGCATATTTATTTATGCAATGTGTGTCGGATACAGATATCCGACAAACATTGCATAAATAAATAAATCATCCGTCTCCATGTACCCGACAAACATCGCATAAATAAATAAATAAGCCAGTTCGTGGCTTAAAGAATATTTACTCAGCAAAACTGGTCAAAACTATTATCCGCATAGTGAAGTAACTCATCACCAGTGCCATGGAAGTGGTTTAAAGTGCAATTGATATACAGTTTGGAAAAGAAGCGGCATGAAGAAATAGCACTGCTTTAAACTATTATTTTGCCCATTTTCTGGGCTTGCAGGTACGCACCATGGGCCCAAACGGGTCTCCATTTGTACCGTGTCGGGGCTCACGGTGCGTCCCTGCAAGGCATGCCCACTCCCCACAGCCCACTGCACCTCCCCTCCCATCTCAATGCCAGGACAAAACCATTTAGTGACTAATGGGCCACCATTAGCAGTTTCCTGTCGGCATTGTGATGGAAGGGGATGGTCTTAGCTGCAGGGGGACCTAAAGTATTTTTATTGGTGTGCTTATGCCCCCCACCCCAAGTGGCGTGAAAGTGGTCAGAGGGAGCCTCTCACTTCTGTAATGTCACGTAGTACTTTTGTACTATGTGACATTAGAGTCGGAAGGGGCAGCGCCAGCACCTGACCTGCGGAACTTTCCCTACATCAATGCGCCACCCCACAAACTGGGGAATTCCATCCCCTCCAGAGGCTCTCGGGACTGGGGCAACTGCACCCCCGGGCAGTTGCCTGCCTCGCCTGGGCCAAGAAACGGGCCTGGCCTCGGCCCTCAGGCAGGGCAGGGCAATTGGCAAATAAATTAGCAACATTTGCTGCTTTATTACCTTCCACCGGCCCCGGGTGGCGTTGGCACCGCTGGTGCCAGCCAGGCGTGTGGGTGCACGTGCGGTGTGCCCTCCTCCAGGCTAGGGGCACGCACTGACACTGAAGTGTGGTACGATTGGGGCTGGCTGGTGTTGTCGGCCCCGGCCATTACAGAAAAGAGGAGCAATTCGGTCACTAAATCCTGAAGTTGTTCCCATCACAAGCACACACTGCCAAGCAGCAGCAGAATCAGCAAATACAAACAGTTGCTGCATCCTGTCCTCGCAGATTGGGCCTTGTTTCAGGAAATCCGGCAGTAACTACAGCCTGCCGAGGCAAGCACACTTCTTTCCTCCTGCTCCCGTCCTCGCAGGTGAGGCCTATTGCTGCATAGGTGTTTTATTTATTTTAAAATGGTATTGCGGAGATGACTGGGCCAACCAAGAACAGCCTCTAGAGGCCACAAAGCTAGACACTTTTGTCAAGGCTCAAGTAGTCATGAAAAAGGAAGCAAGCACTGGTGGTGGACTCTCCTCAGGAGATCAAAAGGCCGGTTCTCAGAAGACCTGGGCAGAGTGTCACCGTCAGCAGATCTTAGACAGTTGCAAGTTCCAGCGGGGTTGGATTGGTCAGTCCGTCGGCCATTCGTCCCACGGCCAGGCCAAAATCATGGCGAGGGTGAGGCCCTGGGGGCCAGTACCACACGTGTGCCGGTTTGGAGGTTACTACGCCCCTGTAGTTCCTGCTCCCGAGCATATTGGTCATCGTTCCCTCTTTCCTGGGAATGCCCCGGCCATTACGGAAAAGAGGAGCGAGTGAGTCACTAAATCCTGATGTTGTTCCCATCACAAGCACACACTGCCAAGCAGCAGCAGAATCAGCAAATACAAACAGTTGCTGCATCCTGCCCTCGCTGATTGGCCTTGTTTCAGGACACCCGGCAGTAACTACAGCCTGTCGAGGCAAGCACACTTCTTTCCTCCTGCTCCCGTCCTCGCAGGTGAGGCCTATTGCTGCATAGGCGTTTTATTTATTTTAAAATGGTATTGCGGAGATGACTGGGCCAACCAAGAACGGCCTCTGGAGGCCACAAAGCTAGACACTTTTGTCAAGGCTCAAGTAGTCATGAAAAAGGAAGCGAGCACTGGTGGTGGACTCTCCTCAGGAGATCAAAAGGCCAGTTCTCGGAAGGCCTGGGCAGAGTGTCACTGTCAGCAGATCTTAGACAGTTGCATGTTCCAGCGGGGTTGGATTGGTCCGTCAGTCGGCCATTCAGGCCCATGGCCAGGCCAAAATCACGTTGAGGGTGAGGCCATGGGGGCCAGTACACCGCGTGGGCCGGTTTGGAGGTTAGTACGCCCCCCTAGTTCCTGCTCCCGAGCATATTGTACTATTGTTCATCGTTCCCTCTTTCCTGGGCATGCCCCGGCCATTACGGAAAAGAGGAGCGAGTGGGTCACTAAATCCTGATGTTGTTCCCATCACAAGCACACATTGCTCTTTCCTGGGCATGCACTGCTGACTTTATTTTAGTACAAGAGTTTCATACATTTCACTGTTCGCTCAGACTTGTCTTATACTCTTCTTTGTCATTGTGCTTCTTTTGTTTGGAATAGCATTCACGCTAGTCTAACGAGATAAACAAACACCTACACGAACGCGCCTTGTGAATGATGGTGTGAAGGATGGATGCAGGCGCTGGACCAAAAGCTGAGCGAAGTCTGCACAGCAGCTGGCTTGGGAAAGCGACTGAGCAACTACAGTAGAAACCGTCTCTGTGGACGGTTGGCCCATCTTCCATATAATGCAAATACCCAGACTTGCATGATGCATGCTTCACTTTCTTTGTTCCATTGGGGGTGACATGCTGTAGCATCAATTCATGGCCTTTAAAATACCCTGCATGGTGCAGCTTCCGATCTCCTTTAACACAAACGCTGGGAAATGGCCATGACGAGCTATCGCTACATTAATCAAAGCCAGGTCTCTAAATAATGGTTCAAGTGTTGGGGAATCACCTGCTCACACTTTCTGTCATGTGCCCAACTAGTGAGCAAAAGGTGTTTCAGAGCGTGGGGCTCTTGATGCCACCCATTTCTGCATTTGATACACCAGCAGCTAAACACACCCTGGGGAGGCAGCTCCTTCTGCATAGTACATTTCTCCCCCAAGCTCGGGACAATGTTCTTTACCATAATGGAGAATGTGAAAAAGTGCAGGGTTGCAAGGCTGGGGGGGTAAGTGTGGAGGGCAAAGCGCACTACGCTTGGGGTACACTGGAGATGCTTCCCCTGATGCCCGCAGTACTCCAAGTCCCTTGAAATGAAATTCGTCTATACACTGCACAATGTGCAAGGGCCGCTGTTATTCAAGCAGCACGCGACTAGTCATTTGCAAAAAGTAAACTTAACGAGTCCCAAGAAAAGGTTGCCTTCCACCCTTTAAGAATTTGATTGTTTTTGTTTTTATGTTGGGATGGTAGACATCGTTTTTCTTTGCGATCTTACAGTTTCATGGTGCTGTCGGGAGCTAAAATGAGTGATCACGAAGGAAACATTTAAGAATTGTGAGAGTTCACGAGCATGAGTGAAACAAACCCCAACACCCGAACTGCCATTTCTCTGCCACGGTAATGCACTGCAGTGTGTTTCAATGTAAAGTCCACATTGTAATGTCATAATTTTAGAACGCCACCTCTCCAACATTAATATTGGGAGCTATGTTGAATTGTACACGCATGTCAACTCTCTGCATATGTTTAAATTACACTTTACCACTCACATGGAGTAGTGATATTGTTGACGTGTGTCCCTCCTAAATATATTTAACATCCCGTGAAATATTTGATGCAATACATATTGCATAAATGCATGTATTTTAATGCTGAGCTAGACGGGCTTGTACAGCTATCGGTGGGTACGTTGCTGGTGCTTGTTCTTGGAGGTTCGAGTAACACTGTTCAAGACCAGTTCATCACCTTTTAAGAGTGGCTAAATGTTTGAGGTCATACGAATGACATTTGTGTAGATCTGAAATTGTTGATTCTCTGACCTGAGTCACAGCAGCAAACTGTCCATTGTTACTAAAAAGGAAGGGCAAAAGCAGACTAACATAACCAGGCCTGTGTTTGGGTTTGACCCTCTTATTGCTGTTTTCTGAGGTTCATGAAATTCAGCAGATGCCAGCATTGGTAATTTTGTTAACTCATAGTCCCCACTCCTGCTGCTCAGCTCATGACACATGCATGAGATCACAGGGCGGGTGGGGGGGCGCCAACGATGCTTCCCGCCTGGGGTGCAATCTGTTGTAAGACCGGCCCTGCTCTCACCGTCTGCTTCACATACATAGTGGAGGCAGCTACATGCCTGTGGGCCAGCGTCATTGCTTGAGTGAAAAAAAAGCCTAATTTTAAGATAGCCTGCAAAATGGCGCGTTGTGGGTCAGCATCTGCACATCCCAAGCCTCACAGCATCCTTCACTGGCCTTATCACACTCATAATGCCTCACAATATGTGCTACCTGGACCTTTTGTTGAGTGGATCCACTAGAGCCAGGTGTCTGCAACCTGTGGCTCGCCAAATATTTTGGACTTTGACTCCCATGATGCCTTCCCATTGACTATGCTGGCTAGGTTTGATGGGAGTTGTAGTCCAGAACATCTAGAGAGCCAAAGGTTGCAGACCCCGGCACTGGATGCATCTGTGTTTGACCTCATCTTCACAGGTTTGAATTCGGGCAGGCCCACTCAGCTTATCCCACTTCAGAGGTCTATAAAATGAGTACCATTGAGTTGGGAAACAATAAACATTGGTTATTTTGCTAATTGACCCCAAGATACCTTTGTGTGAGCATGCAATTTTAAAAAAAAAACGTGTTATGTTATGTTTATTCTAGAATCAGTCCCATTGATTTTGGCCATGCGGATATGGGATGGGAGTCATTGGAGGGGGCACTAATGAGCACATGCTTTGCACCTGGTTTGTTTTTCTCTTAGAGTGCCACATACATACATACATTAATTAAAAAAATACATTTTTGCAGGCAATTAAAGCTATTGCCTATAAAAAGTAAAGTCTACAAACGTTGGAAATGTCAACGTTAAGATTACTACAAACAGTGTAAATGAACTATTTTACAAATATAGACAAAATCTATCTGACTACAAATCAAACTCTAACTCACTCTACTTTGCTACTTCAAAGGACACAACCCTTAAGTCACTCCACACCACTACTTCGAAAGACTCAAGCCCTTACGCACTCTACACTGCTACTCCAAAAGACTCAAGCCCTAAATCACTCCACGCCACTACTTCAAAAGACTCAATAGGCCTCATTACGAGGTTGGAGGTAGCCTTGCCGGTGCCGGCAAGAAAATCCCGCACCCGCGAATGGGCAATTAGGGTTCATTACCATGCCGGTGCTACAGGCTTGCTGTGTTCGCAGGCGCCTTTCATTCCGCCAGGCTATGCCTGGTGGAATGTAAGGCACCCGTGAGCACAACTCTGAGTTTGCCAGTCCGGTAACAACGGTACCAGCAAGCTTACTGGTAGTGTTGTATCCAGACCGGAAACCTAGTAATGAGGCCCAATCTCTCAGTCACTCTACACTGCTACTTCAAACGACTTGATCCCTAAGTCACTCTACACTACTACTCCAAAAGACTCAATCCCTAGGTCACTCTACACTGCTACTTCAAAAGACTCAATTTCTAAGTCACTCTACACCACTACTCCAAAAGACTCAATCCCTTAGTCACTCTACACTGCTACTTCAAAACACTCACTCCCTAAGTCACCGTACACTGCTATTTCTAAAGACGCAAACCTTACTCACTCTACACCTCCAATTTAAAAGCCTCAAACCCCAACTCACTCAACACTGCTACTTCAAGACTCTTACCCTAGCTCACTCTACACTGCTAATTCAAAAGACTCAAACCTTAGCTCACTCTACACCTCCAATTTAAAAGCCTCAAACCCTAACTCACTCTACACATGCTACTTCAAGACTCAAACCCTAGCTCACACTACACTGCTAATTCAAAAGCCTCAAACCCTAACACTCTACACTGCTAATTCAAAAGACTCAAACCCTAGCTCACTCTACACTGCTACTTCAAAAGACTCAAATTAACTATAGTACTTACGTAATGTTCACAACATGACCATTTCAGTGTGTATTCCATGTGTTGCCACATGCCCGAATAAAATTAGTTGCTCGCCATGAGTTTGAGCGTGCGCAAAATGGCTCCATACCATTTTTTTGCCGACTCAATGGTGCATGCCTAAAATATAAATAATTTTTTTTAATGTTGTAATTTGATTTACTCATACTTGCTTGATTCGATGCACAATGTCTGTTGTGTGCACAAGTTCCCCACAAGGTCTCGAGCCAAGCCAAACATCCCAAAAACTGCATCCAACTGTTCTGAGATATTTGTCTCAAAAGCATGTTCTTTTATTAGGTCTATTAAACAGCTCTCATTTCAACATGGATGCGTTCCTTGACATTCACCAAATTTGGCATGAGTGCTCTGAGGAGGGTAAACATTTTCTTTGGATAATGTGGCAATCTTCCATGGATACGTGTTCAAAAGTTTGAGTGGAAAATAGTTTTACGTTTTGCTAATGAAAATGTTACATATTGTTCGTCATGACATTGTCAAGCAGGTATGTTGTCTGCACACGCCAGCTCCTCTTTCATGTGCATGATATTAAACCTGTTAATTTTTTAATGAAAAGAATGGAAACTGGGATGTTGCTTTGCAAAACAGGGTCACCTGAATGTATAATCTCTGTTGGTCCCTGTGTCCCTTGGCCTCTCTGGCCTGTTGTTGACTCCCATGCTTGTTCTTCTCTCCGGGTCAACTAAATCCTGTCCATTCTTCACCCACGCATCCAATTGTAACAAGGGCGTATCACATTGAAATGCTCCTCAAACTTGAAATCTAGATTGAAATGGAACAGATACATATTTTGGAGGATTAAACATTGAAACTATCTATGTACTCTTCTCCAGCTCATAAGAGCTGCTTATCTCCCCACACAGAATCTCTACCACTTCATAGATTAAGACTTCTATTTTTTATTTACAGCTCGTAATGGACTGTGGAGAATTATTCATGCATTTCCCCCCTCCCCCAAAACATGTATGTTCCTTTCTTCCAAATCTCCCCAGACAAAAAACGGTTCTCCTCCCCACTCTTTTCTTCTAAGCTCCTCTTTAAACTTATCTTCCGTCCTTTCAATGTCTTTTCTTCATCCTCTCCTCCACCCAGTTTCTCTCCAACCTACTCCTCCCTTCCTTGTAATGCTCTTGCTTCCTTCCCTTCTATCAACTCTCTTCTCATGTCTCCTCCTTCTCTCAAGACTCCTGTCACCTTCTCCTTGTGTTGTTCCCTCTTCTTTCCCTCTCTTAATTTCTTCTTTCACTTGTTCCTCTCAAATCTCCTTCCCCAACTCTCTTGTGGTGATGTTCTCGCTTCCTTCGTCTCCTCCCATCAACTCTCCCTTCTCCTCCTTATCTCCTTCTCTGAATTCTTTTTTCACCCCTTTATCTCCTCCTGCTAATATTCTCTCTTCCTCCACTGCAGCTGATTTAGAACTGGTGCAGACCAGCAGAATCCAACGATTTAATTAAAACAAAGCATTGTGAAGGCCTGCAACGTATGTTGACGAGATGTGATTTCCGCCCAGTGGTCTGAATGTCAAAGTGAAAAAAATGCTATGAAGCATGGGCAAACAGCAGGAGTAACTATGACTCTCTTGAGGTATTATGAAAATAATCCAACATGAAACTTTGGCTTAGGAAACCAAGACACCTAAGAAAAAAATACAATATATCACTGGGTTAATGCTCAGAATGAACACACTAAGTAGAAGAGAGGCTATTGTAAGGGAAGTGATTGTTCCTTTGCCTGTTGTAGATGCTGTACAAATGGTGAAACTGTATCTCACATTTCAGGTCAAAGCCCAAAAACTAAAGATATCAGAATTAAAAGGCATTATAAAATGTCTTGATCTTTTAGTTGACAGGGCCAAAAGATAAATCTTCACCAAAAATTATGCTCTGTAGTACAAGTTGTATCTGTTAGATTTGAAAACTCATGTATCTCGTTAGAAAATGCATACCAACAAAAAATAGAGCACTATTCTGTTGGGCTTCAGCCACAATAAGGACGCGACACCAGGTTTAGCATGGACCGTCACTTTATTGCCTCCTTCCAGTAACACGTACAACTAGGAACTACCCATTTCTCAACCCTGACTCTTACCCTTCCTTCCGTTCCTCTCGCTTCATGCCTGGAGCCTCGTTTGTGTCTTAAAGGCGCAGGGGCTCACAACATCACCCACGGACAAATGTTCTGAGATCGGGTTTAACATAACTCCACTAGGCACATGGGCTTTCTTATGGCACGATGCAGGCCATGTGGCCTCGCTTCCTCTGGGACTCTGGGCAGGTCCGGTGGCGTGTGCGTTCCTCCATCAGAGGAGGGGTGGGGTGCACAGGTCATCACAGCGTTCCTTTGGCTCCGGCTTGCGGTCCACCGTGGGTGCATCAGGTTCTTCATTCTTGATGAGGTGCATGAACTGTGAGCTATTTCATGTTATTTCCTGTGTTGCGTTTTGTGCGATCTTCATGGATCCTTTGAGAGCTAATACCCCGAAGGGGTTTGACGAATACCTTGCATCTGTCTTCCTATTCATCGTCTGTCTCGCCAGGACTTTGTCCCATATCAGGAACTCTTTGGGCAAGGCACTCCTTCTGATGTCTGTGTCATGTTTGGCCTGTTCTTTCCCGATGGGTGTCTCTCAGTATGACTTCTTGATCTCTCGCTTGATCATCAGTGCTTTGTAACGCATCATTACTTCCGCAGGCGATTTGTTGGTGGCTTCACTGGGTGTATTTCGGTAATCCCTGAGCATCCTGCATAAGGCTTGATGTGGGTTCGTAGCTTCAATGTATGACCTTTGGATGGTCTTCTTGATTGAGGCCATGAAATGCTCAGCCATCCAGTTGGCCTGGGGCCTCCTGGGTGTGATTTTTTGATGGGTGAAACCCATGTGTTTTGCAAATGCTGTGAAATCATGCCTATTGAATGGGGGCCCATTGTATGACTTTATTGTGCAGGGTATGCCCCATTCACTGAGTACTTCTTCGAAGACGGTGGCCACCTGCCAGTATGCTGTTGTGGCCACTTTCTTTACAATGGGGGGAAACGCAAGTACTCATTGATGAATACTATTAAGTAGTAACCCAACTCCATAGGTCCATAGAAAGAAATGGCCACCCGCTCCCACAGTCGGTCGAGTATGTGTGTGGTTTGCAGTGGCGTGGGGGCCTCCGCCCCCGTAATGCATTGGCATGGTAAACAGCTCTTCACCCAGCTGTCCATTAACAAGTCCATGAATGAGAACAAGACGTTGCATTGTAACTGTTTCTTCATGTAATCGGCCCCCCAATGTCCCTCATGTGCTATTCTTCTGACTTCAGCTCTGAGTGTTGGGGGATGACTAGTTTGCATCCTCTCAGCAGTATAGAGTGATCCTTGACTGCTAGTTCATTGTGTACTTTTGCCAGTCCCTCTATTTCATCTTTGCTCACTCCCGGTTGACTCCTTATAGCACAGCGGTAGTCTCTCCACTTGTTGTTGTTCGTGAGGGCGATGGCTAGGGTCATGGATGAGTCAGCTGCCAACACTGTTGCAATGGACTCCATCGAAATTGCAGGTGGTAGAGCATTGGCCGCAACATAGATGATATATTCTGTGTCTTCTTTTCTTGTTGTAGGGGCACCTGTCAGGTGGCGAGAGATGTGGTCTGGGGGGTTTTGGCCACCCCCCGGTCTGTGGATGATTGTATAGTCGTATTTCTGCTGGCCTGGCCAATGCCCTACCTTTAAATCCTGGGTGGCATTTTTGTGCGAGCGTTCCCAAATAGAGAAAGTAGCGCCTGATGGTCGGTTACCAGTGTGAACCTCTTGCCAATGATGAAATTGTGGAAGTGTTAGCACGCCCAGACCGCAACAAGACTTTCTTTTTTGGCCTGGGAGAAGGCTGACTCTATGTGAGAGGGCCCTGCTCACGTAGGTGACTATGTGCCTGGGATGCATGTCTTCTCCACTGGTTTGGGTGAGGATGGCGCCCAGTCCTACCAGACTGGCATCTACGAGGATCTCTGTGTGCCAAGTGGGATCGCAATAATCGAGTCGTTGGGCTTCTGCAAGTGCCTTTTTTATATTTTCGCAGGCGGCTTGGCATTGCTCAGACAATTGGAAATCTGTGTCCTTTTGTAGTAGCCTTCTCAGAGGCTCAGTGTGGGTCACGTAGTGAGGGATGTATCTGGAAAAGTATCCGGCCATGCCTAGGAACAATGTCACCTCTGGCACCTTGGTTGGAGCTTGCAGGTCAGTGATGGTATCAACCTTATCTAGGTCTGGGATCATCCCCTTGTCTGAAAACATGTGGCCTCCAGGTTTAGTGTCAAACCAGCGTTGTGCAGAGTGGCGCAGGTCTTTAGTAGGGTTGCATTGTGCTCTTCTTGCGACGCACCAAAGACTAGGATGTCATTGCTGTAATTTAGTGCCGATTTGAATGGGTGGATGACTTGCCTGATAGTCTCCTGGAAAATTTCCGCGACGGAGGAGATGGCAAAGTTTAGTCGGCGATAGCGAAAAAGTCCCTCATGTGTTGCAAAAGTGGTGATACTTCTTGAGTCCGAGTGCAGTTCTAGCTGGTGGTATCCCGGCACAAGGTCTAGTTTGGAAAATGTGGTTGCTCTGTTCGACTGGACTATCATGTCCTCGATACACGAGCCTGGGTGTTGTACTCGCTGGATGGTGGTGTTGGCTATTCCCATGCCGACACAGAGTCTAATGCGGCCCTCTCCCTTTGGGACGATCACTAGCAGTGAGTCCCAGGGGTGGGTGCGGTGGCAGGTTCTATGATCTCTTTTTAGAGTAGCTGGTCCAGCTCCTGTGAGACAGCATTCTGAAGATGAAATCCTACTCTCCTTGGGTGCTGAGGTACTGGGTGGATATTTTCATCGATATGTAACTTGACCAGCACACCTTTGAGTTTTCCAAGCCCCTTGCATAGGTCAGCAAATTCTGTTTGTATGACCTCTTTCGTGATGCCGCCATCTCCCCCTGGATTTCTGCTGATTGTACATATGGCCTCTCAGTTGTCTGTTGGTGTTGTGGTTGACTGAATCACCTCGCCCGCCTGAAATCAGATTTCAATGAGGCCAAGACAGCTGGCTGTGTGGTAGCGGATTAAGCAGTTGCCTTTTGTTGGGCTTCTTATTGCATGGATGGTGGTGTCAAGGGTTAGCCTGTTGTGCGCCATTCTTCGCCAGAACTGTCCGATTGAGTGCAGGGGTAGTGCTGCAACCCAGTGGAATATACTTGTGTTGTTCTTCACAAGTGTCAGTCTCTCTGGCATATGTAGGATTGCTTTTTCCCCATAATGTTCACTGTCGCGCCCAAATCGATCAGGAAACAGTAGAGCTTGTTCCCCGCGTTGAAAGATCCTTGTGCTTCCTTTGCCTCACGATCATCTTGGATGAGGTTGACATATTCGTTCAGTCGTGTCTGGTCATTTTCAGCACTGTAGTAATATTGGTAGTTTTGTTGTTGCTCCCCATAAGGTTAATAAGGGTGCAGGGGCTCGTCGTATTCATCACCGTAGCCGGCATATAGGTTGTGAGGGTCATACCCCTGGGTTGGGGCTTGGAGTAGTGATTCTTTCAGCACCCTTACGTATCTTCTTTGGCACTGGTAGAGTGATGGGTTGAACCTTGGCGGGTAGGTTGGCAGTGGGGGCTGACGGTTGTAGGGTCGTCCCTGCGGTTGAATGTTCATTCAGGGTGTGGGAAATGGCCTCTCTTCTCTGCAGATGGATTGAAAGTGGCCCTCTCTCCTGCAGTTGGAACATTTTTGAGTGAGGGCCGGGCAGGTCCCGGAGTGCAGGAAGTTCATTCCACACCTGTAGCATTTTTTTCTGAGTATCCTGGGAGGTATCTGGATGCTCGGTCTTCTCATGGGTATACTTCAGTCTCCAGCCCTCTATAGTTGTGGCAGAATCGCTGCAATGGTTTCATTTTTGTCGTGTTTGGGTCCCGGGTTACCTTCGATGGAGGCAGCCTGAGCATCAACCCTCTCAAATATCCTAGCTAATTCACTTACTTCTTCAATGGTCAACTGCTTTTTGAGTCGCTGTTTCTGGAAAGCGGGTGATGTGCATCCTTTGATTACATGCAGTCTTATTGCCTCGTCTGTGGAAAACAGATGAAATTGGCAGTGCACGCTTTTCAGGCGTGGGGGATGTATCTTGACGGCTGCTTTGACAAAGTGGTTAAAGTCCTCCACCGACTCAATCCATCTTGACCCTTTGTCATTTTGTGTCATCAACGTGAAGTAAAGTCGTTTTCAATGTAGGGCCTGCACTCCAGGGCGAACCGGGGAACCTGGACTGCTAATAGTGACCGTATTGAAGTCTGAAGTTACGGGGCCTAGGGTGGCAGTGGTGGCGTGAGTTAGTCTGGGGACAGTGTGTACACAGTACCTCCGGGACAGTCCATTGCATGATGTCCCTCCGTAGGTCTGTCATTATTATCTTCAAGGTGCAGGTAGACCAACGTGGAGCAGGCTGTGTACTTTGTTTCCTTCCCAGGGTTATTCTTAGGGGCTGACTACGTGCTCAAAATAGCTCCTGCTGCGTAGTTCACGTTCACCATCTTTACGATTCAGCAGCTAGTTTTTACTGTAAATTTAGTGTGTGATGTTTACATATGGTAGGTTGAGGTTAGATACACTTTAGACACTCAATGACTAATGCTAGATTTACTTACAGAATGGCATGTAAGTTCTGTGAATGTAATAGCTAGTTACATACAGACATAAGACCTTTTAGATACCCAGCACATTTTCACTAGGGTGCTGCCTTGACATGCAATGGAGGGGATCATGTTATGAGCAAAGGAGACAAAGTAGAGCCAACAGGCCAGGAGCACTGCCATGCCTCATATGGCCATTTACTGACAATGTATGCCAATTATTGCTGCACATATCAGGTCTACTAATCATATGCCAAGTAAAGCCCCACATTTGCAGGTGCTGCCATAATACAGGGGCTAATGTAGCCTCTGAGGATACAGCCATCTCATGTCTGTTATAGCCTTACAGCTTAGGTATGATATGGGATGAAGTCAGAGGAATAGCCAACTGACACAAAAGCCCAAACACTGCAATAAGTAACAAATAACTATTTTTTACTTTTTACCACAGAAAGACTTTCAGCATAATGTCACGTTTAGAGGCAATATCTACCAATATAATTTTAATCCAAAAGTTCATAACCAACAAACTGAAAGGGAACCCATAGCACATCGATCCGGACATGGTTCATCATCAGGAGTACCACGAGGCTGACCCCACAGCGTTGTACTCTTATATGACGCTGCCCATAAATGCTGTTAACCATACATTCCTGAATTATATGGTGAGTGACATATACGGTTGAGTAGACTTTGCTACGATTCACACCTGCAACCCGCAGAACACACAAATACCAGCAGTGAACACTTAACCCACTGAGCTACCTTACCAGCTTTTTCTTCTTAAATATGAATACCACATCATTTTGTAATGCATTGGCTCTGGTGGTTATGTGTCTTATTAACGCAACACTTACATTCCTACTGCTTCTAAGTACTGTAATGATGTCATGGCCCACTAGTAAACCTGATAATAGTAGTGCTATATTTTATTTAAAAAGGTACTGAAGGGGACAGGAGACGGTGATGGGTAGCTATCCTGATGAATGCTTTTAACTGCAGAATTGATTAAAAAGCATTATGTTGCACAATTGGAAGGTTCCACGAGATAAAAACTAATCTCTGACAAGTGTCACCCTGCACCTTTCCTGTTGATATTTCAGCAGAGCTGAATCAGTCCTTCATCCTTCTAAGGGTGATACGACTAAGTATTATTATATTTTGTACTAATAACACCTATTTAAACAGCGTTTAAAATCAGCAGGTATCAGGAGTCAGACATGAAGTACTATACATGAAAATATGATATATTACTATTTTACTTGGATAAGGGAAAGTCTAGGCAACAGTAACTTTAAAACGTGGAGTGTTTTTGCACAGAATGACAGGCCTTAGAAAAATAAAACAAACATATTGACTCTAAATAAGTCTTCATCTGGAGCATCCCCTCCGTCTGACTTAGACAAATACTACTCTTCAGCCTTGCCTTTGCGAATTTGGCACATTGGAGAAAGCCAAACTTCACAGCGTGATTTTCAAAAATAAAGCCAAAAAATAAAGAACCCACTTACTTCCAGTGGCGGCTGACACATTTTTTATTTGGTGAGGCATTAATATTTGCCACAAATATGCAAGAGCGACTGAGCGTAGCAAGGGAGCCTGAACCAACCAAGTATGATCCGGGGGGAGTCTCCTTCTGTGACATATTTTTAATACTAGGTTAGAATTGTGCATTATACAGCACACTGGGCCTCATTCTGACCTTGCCAGTATCCCGGCGGTATTTGATACAATCAGTCTGGCAATTTCTTACTGTGGCATGACATTTTTCACTGGCCTTCTATGCCCGATAAAAAATGTCATGCAACAGTAAGAAATGGCCAGACTGATTGTATCAAAATGCATACTAGCTATATAACACTTATCATACTTGCATTATTATGCTTTTAAAGCAAGCATAATAAGTGTTATTACGTGCCTTCACTGGCATTTGGTTTAGTAAGTCTAGCAATTTCGTACTGTGCCAGGACATTTTTTAATGGCCATCTATGATAGTTTATCAGCTCGGCTGTGATACTGTTTTCCAAATGCACCAATGTATGTTTTCTTTGAATTTCTACAGTTCTTTAGCAGTGTGTTGTTAACTTATCTCGTTACAAAATGCTTTTTTCACCTGTTCAAACCTGCCTTCTTCAGTCTGGTGGTTCTTGACTGTGCGTAAGCAGGAGGACAGGATTATTTAAGCATGGATGTGCCTCATTAGATGAATATTTGTGAAGCAATGATTGAAATTTATGGTTTTGGAAAAATCTACAGCATCAACCAGTTGGGTTAACTGCCTCCTTTTAGGAGGTTTTGGATCCCACTTGGCTGTAAATTATTTTGGGATTATATCCCTTTTGGAGTGCAGCACAGGGTTACCGGCTGGCAATGTCCGGTGTTTGTTTTCTCATCTATGATAGTTCATTATAGATGGCCAGCAAAAAATGTCATGCAGCAGTAAGAAATGGCTAGACGGATTGCACTCATCATGCTTGCTTTCTCATGCTTTCAAAGCAAGCATTATAAGTGTTATTGCGTGGCTAGAATGCATTTTCATGCAATCAGTCTGGCCATTTCTTACTGTGGCATGACATTTTTTACTGGGCATCTATGACACAGCATAATAGATGCTCAGTAAAAATATATCTCCTCCCCCCCTCCTCCACGCCCATCCTCACCATGCCCAAATCAGCCTCCCAGGCTGGCACAAACTCAACACAAGCGCACCCACATTCATTCACTCATTCAAACACACATTCATGCAGCATTTACACAGCATTCATCTCAAGAAGCATTCCCAAAGCATTTACTTGCTCATTCAAACACACATTCATGAATTGAAATAGCAGTCACACAGCATTTACTTGCTCATTCAAACACACATTGACACATTCAAGCAGCATTCACAGCATGTATTTTGCTAATTCAAACACACATTCATGAATTCAAACAGCATGTATATGTCACATACTTGCTCATTCAAACACACATTCACGCATTCAAACAGCATTAACAGTATTTATTTTCTCATTGAAACAAATTCACGCATTGAAACAACATTTACTTGGCACATACTTGCTCATTCAAACACGCATGTATGCATTCAAACAGCATTTGCTCACTTATTCAAACACTTATTCACAAATTCAAACAACATTTACACAGCACATACTTCCTCATTCAAACACATATTTACGCAATCAAACAGCATTTACAGAGCACATACTCGCTCTTTCACACATGCATACATACATACAACATACACATACAAAACTGCATTTCCCTTTCACTTATCTATGAGTCAAAGCTGGTTCGGATGCTGCTTCTGAGGTCCTCTCAGCTCCAGGGCACAATAACAGAAACCAGGAAGCACAGAACACTCTCTGGTTTCTGCACTTGCACGCAGGAGCTCTGTCTATGCACTCCTTCAGTAGGGATTGCAGAGGCAGTGGCCGAGGACACAAGGGAGTCACCAAGGGTCGCAGCTGCAACCCGTAGCAACCTCCAAATGATGTCCGTACACACAATCCTTCTGACACACAATCCTTCTGACCTTTTAGGTTTCAAGCAGGAGGTGTCAGAAAGGTTACCAAAGGGATAACTGGCTTGTGGCAGCCAAGCGTTCATAGCAGCGTCACTTTTTGATCCTTAGATGTTGGTTCTTCTTATCATTGTGAAGCAGAATTCGCCAAGCATTGGATTGTTCACCCACTAATAGTGAACGTGAGCTGGGTTTAGACTGTCATGAGACAGGCTAGTTTTACCCTACTGATGATGTGTTATTGCAATAGTAATCCTGCTCAGTACGAGACATTTGGTGTATGTGCTTGGCTGAGGAGCCAATGGGGCGAAGCTACCATCTGTGGGATTATGACTGAACGCCTCTAAGTCAGAATCCCCCCTAAACCGTAACGATACCGCAGCGCTGTGGAGACTCGGTTGTCCTAGGATAGCCAGCCTCTGGGCCGGTTGCATAGAGCCGGTTGCCTATGGACTCAAGTGTGGATAGAAGGGGGCCACCTCTCCCTCCCATAATGCACCCATAATGCACCGCATGTTCGTGGGGAACCTGCTGCTAATTCATTTATAGACTACCTAATTCTGAGTTAGGATTTTGCAAGTTGCTGCGATCTATTGAAAGTTTTCCTCTGAGCCAAGCCTTTCTAAAAAACACAGCCGAGGTGTAGTCGCTAGGGTATCCGTCCTTCCTGCTGTGCAGCGGGCGCACAGGAACCTCCAACCCACCCTGGATGCCCCTGCAGGGGTGCAGGCTGGCAGGGAGCACTCTTCTCCCTTTCTGATCAGCCTACCAGACCAGATGGCTTTGACCCAGTGGCAGAGTGGCAGCACCCGGTCAGGGGAGGCAGGGAAGAGAGGCTGGGCATTGGGTGCAGATGGCGGCTTAACTCCTGGCCCTGGGGAATGGAGCTGGTGGCTTGAGCCCCTGGACAGCGGCTTTAAGGCCCAGACTCAGACGGCAGTAAGAACACCCTTGTGGCCGCCGGGCATCTGGATGCGACGGACCACCCCAAACCATCTGGTTCCTCAACTACACCTGATTGGCCATCTGCTCGGGCTGTCGGACCAGATGGCCCGAGTAATGGCCAGCCCGGCTGACTCCAACATTTATATCCATCCGGGCACCTTGTGGGGGCTTAATAATCAATGGGAAGTGTATTCCTGCATGGCAGTTGTGTGACACAGGTGGCGAGCGCCTCCTCCATACCTGGACCAGTGCCCCAGGAAGGCGGCAAACAAGCCAACCCCCAAGGTGGCCAGGGGAGCACAGTGCAGGTGAGGTCCAACAAGCCTGAGCACAGGGCAAGGCTTCAGCGAGCCTGGCAGCTGATGCCCAGGTGGCACCTGGGGTCTGACCGGAGTCTCAGGGTAGATATACCTCCCCTACAAAGTTTCCCAGTTCCATGTGTAACCCCTCGAGCCAGTACTGGAACTTGTAGTTTTGCTTTTGCCATTGTAAGGATGTGCCTACAAGTCCCTGCATGCAGTGGGAAGAAAAAAGGACTGGCTCGAGGAGTCACGCATAGAAGTGGGCCACTTGGAAGCTATGTGAATTTCGTGAGGTTTGAGCAACACTAATAGACGTACCTACAAAACAAAAAAGGTGATGGCTGGAAGGTTTAGAATGAATCTTAACCTCTGCCATTGCTCTGGGCAACCCTCCAGACCATCGTTCTTCACCTGCCAAGCCCTTACAAAAACGGAAAGACCATATGCAAATCAGACTTGTTCCCACCCCAAAAGGGCAGTTCATCGTGAACTGCATAGTTCAGCCTGAACTGCAATCCAGCCCGAGTCTCCATATTCTTTCTTTATTTGGTATGGCATTTTTTACTTGGCATCAATGGTATAAAAACATGATAGGCTTGTATAGTGGCTGTTTATTTGTATTGGTGGGACCATTTTGCCATCATTATTCTTGGTCGTCGTAGGTTATCTCTAAATTGTCCCTCACCTCACCATTTGTTTGGGTTTGAGTTCCCTTCTTTCCCAGATGTTGTGCCTGATCTAGTAAAATGAATTGGCCTGTGGCCCGGACACAGTTGTCCAAGTGTTTATAGACCCTGGCCGCCATGTTGGGATCCGTCAGCGCCGTCATGGTGGCCTCCTGACCCAGTCTCCATATCTCTACTCAGCAGTAAGTGGCACTTCCACTATGTGTGCCTCCCCGTAGAGGGTGAGCCTGCACACAGGAGGCCTCCACAGCTTTTGCAGCAGTGTTTCTTCTGCAGCTCTGGCCCATGTTTCTTCCCGGGACTTGCAAACCCAATGCGTTCTGTCCATCAAGTCCTGCTCCGGACACCGAACTGCGGCCAATTGCAAATCAGTGTCTGAGTTCAGATATTTACCACACTTATTGGGGGCAAGTTTTCCTGGGGTTCCTTTTCAAAGGGACAGAGGCTGCCTCTTTCGGACACTTTTGGACTGTCAGTCACCTGTCTTATACAATATATATTCCCTTCGCCCCTAGGTGGGGTTTTCTAGATGGGAACGCTGTGACCCTTTACAATTCCTGAGGGGAGACTGGGGCAGCTCTGGGGATCCCCAATGAACCTCTTCCAGAGGTCACATTACAGAGTGGGTGGCACTGCGGGACCACAAAGCTTTCCCGTCTCCCTCCTTACAATAAGTTGGTGACCTCATCGTGTGCCCCTGCCTACCTTTTCTTTGTTTAAATGTTATTAATCTTTCTTTCGAAAAGTTTAAATTAGCATATGATAGAGAACATTACTCAAGAGCATCTTTGAAGGAAACTATTTTCACTGATCTGGTTATGATTGAAATTGAAAATTCAATGGGAACTTTTCTGCAATCGTATGTTTCTGCGTCTGGCAGTCAGCTCCGCCTCCCTCCATTGCGTGCATCTTCCTCAGAGGCTGCTGGGAGTCGAGGGGGGATTATGGGGGATATAACCCTGGATCTCTTCCAGACCCAGCAACACCCCTGATCATCCTTGTAGTCCAGGTGTCCCGCTTGATTGTAGAAGAAGGATTATACTGAGACTTGTGGCTATGCAGACAGTGTGGAAAGGGGTGTATGCATACATTACAAAAAAGGAGTACTGGTTTGTCTTGGACAGGCCCTGCTTTTACTGCTTCTATGCCTCTCACTCTTTCCACAGCGAGTGCCCTTTGCACCGTTTTCAAATCGCTCTACATAGAGAGGAAGATGACCCTGCAGATTATAATATTAATGAATGTGATCTTTGTTATTGGGTTCCCAACACCTCTTCCCAGAAACGTAGTGGGTTCTTTTTAACTCAGAGAGCGCATGCCCCGCAGAACAGCTCTCTCTGCGTGGCCTTATACAGCACAGATGCAATTGTGCAGTGTTCTCCCATTCCCCACTTCAGCCAAAGCCTTGGACACAGAGGCCAACACAGGACCTCTTTTCTGAGTCGCTTCAGGGTTTTCTCAATACTGCTAGCTAACACTCCACACAACATTTTAGATGACTGTGGGCCTGATTAACAAAGCGTTTTCCCATGGCAACGTGTCATTATAAAAAGCTTCTGTGAATCAGGCCCTATGCAGCTTTCTCACTGCTCTCCAGAATTCTGCACAGAGTCGAGATAAGTGGGCACACGAGCATCCAGTTGCCGCACACAGGGAAGAATAATTAGAGGGAGCATTGCCCACCGGCAGCATGTGCTAGATAAGCAACCTGAGAGAGGGCTCACCGCACAGCTACATTCAATTCTCCAAATCAAATTAAAAAGGGAGCCGGGGATAAGGTATATACACAGGTACCGCGTTTTAAAGGAAAAACAGCCGCTAAGTCACAGGATTCACCGGCCACACGCCTCACTTACCTTCCAGCACGCCACACCATTCCAAGAGCCAATGCAGATTCAAAAGGACTGTTCAAATACAAAATCAGTGAATGGAGAGTTTCCTCGGAAGAGGCGCGCTTGGGCAGCCCATGAATTTCACCACCGTTGACAAATCTTCATTACAGGAAATGTGTTTTTTTCAGCTCAGAATTCTTCTGGGAAGTTTGGTTAGGACTGATAAATGTTGTTGGGTATTTGCAAAAGGTTACTTTTCCTAAATACTGTGCGGAAATTCAACAGATTTGAAAACATACATAATATACCCTTGTGTGGACTACACATGCACTTTGCAAGGCACATTTATTTATTTATTTTAATTTAATATGATTGTTTAAAGCACGGCACTAGCTCGAGAGCAGCGGAGTGCTGTACACGGTGTGGGTAGCCAGTGTTTGGGTTGGCATCTTTTTACAGTAACACAGTACTACGAGTTGGGCTCTGCTGTGCGTCCATTGGGAGTGGTCCTTGATCAGGTGTTTGAGAGATTTGCGAAATTGGTGAATTGTAGGGGCACTCCTAGTCGATAGCTGGATAAGGTTCCAGAGTGTGGGTACATGACAAGAGACTAATTGTTTGATGGTCCTTTCTTTACGGACGAGTTGAGCCGGTTTGTCGATTTGCTGCGCGAGGAGTGTGTCCCACCAGATATCTGGAGCTTAGCCACCATGTATTTTAATTTCCTGTATTTTGGAATACTTTTGTATCGACTATCTAAGTAAAAGACATTCTGCACCTCTCAGCAAAATATTTTCATCTCAGGTTCTTTTTATAAAGCAATGTTAGCCTCCGTATTTTCCACCAACATACACACAGACTCTGTTTCTTCACATTCCATTTGCGAATGATTGCAACAACAAAACATAAAAAAGTACAATAAATCTAACCTACATGATGAGCCGTCTTCACACCAATGCACAGTCACAATGCACAGACACAATGCTTGGAGATCAAGTCGAAAGCCATCATCTCAAGCTGCTTATATTGAAGCAGTCAGGGCAGAGTTCTTCTTGTTCACAGAAGGCTCAAGGTCATCAGGGACATTGCTCTGAAGGATATTCAAATCCCTAACAATAAACCATGGAGAAAAAATTGCATTTCCATCCCTTGCTGGTAGAGGCAAACATCTGATCTGGGCCAGGGGAAAAGCGCCATCTGGGCCACCAGCCAGAAGGTTGCAAAGAAGGTTTAGAACTGTTCTTTATTTCAGTGTTTGTTCGTCTTCTTGTATACCTTTGTTAAGTTTTTTGACATGCAGCAAATAAATGAAGACAAGAAAAGCATTGCAATCCTCACGACTCCTAAACCTTTCCCTCCCCTGGTTCACCCCCTTTCCTACTCATGCTAGATTGAAGGAGGTCCCACAAAACTTGTACCTTTGACACCCAGTCAGGGCAGAATGACACAACATTGGCACAGCTGAGCTAGTCCAAAAAATCAACAAACATCAACAGATGGAAATTGCTTACGGGATTGCTACCTGTGTAGGTCCTCAGACACCTACCTGTGTCTGCTTCATATTGAGAGTCCAGTCCGGTGAGCGGATCTGAAGTTTACCTATGAAGCCTGAGTGCGTGAATGGAGTTTTGCGTGTGCTGGAGGGGGTCCTATCATTGGGAAAACGTGAAGGTGTCCTCTCAAGATTGAATGACCTGGTTAAGGGACATTGTATGTCAAATGTGTGCATGCATCCTGCAAAGCTCTGACATGCGCAATGTGTGAGGCAATCATGAACTCCTTTTACTCACACACATCGTCTAGAAATGCAGAACCATAGGACATTGTTGATTCTGACCCTTAGGAGAATATGTCAGCACTCAAGGTAGAAAAAGAGGAAGGACAAGGTGGAGGTCACAATGAAGAACCACAAAAGGATGTAGACGATGGACAAATTCACCTTAGACACCCTGCCTTTCTCGAATGGCCGAGAGCACCCTGGGCTCTGAATAATGGCTTAAGGTATCAGGAAGGGCATCTGTCTAGCCATTGGTATAAATCATAGACCCTCATTACAAGTCAGGCGTTAAGGGTTTAACAGCGCCGTCTGCGCCATTAACCCTTAACGCCTGATTCACACTTTAACGCCTGCTTTTTGCAGGCGTTAAAGTCCAAGGCGCTAAGCGACCTTGGTGCTAATTACGGCACCGTAATTTACAGTGCCGTAATTAGCGCCTTCCCCATCCCCATTATGCCTTATGGGGCAAAAATGGGAATGGGGAAGGGCAAATGGTGAATGGGGAATTACCGCCCCACTCACCTTGGAATGAGGCGGTAATTCCGCCATCCACCATGGCGGAATCCGGCATGGACCATAGTGCTAATAGCACCATGGTCCACCGCCTGACTTGTAATAGTGTTCCTCTCCCTCCCTCCTGTTCCTTATCCCATAGTTCCTGCTCAAAGAGGCAGCGCCCACTCTCTTCAGACCAAACCAATCTAGATAAGAAATGCAGGTTCCTCAAGCAAACATTGGGCCAACGCTCTCGTTGATACAGTCCGCTTTCGGAGGAGGCCCGCAGTACGTAAAATATGCATACCCCAAAGACGCATTCATGCGCATACTGCACAGACATGTTCGACTACACATGCGGCATCAGATAGAGAACACATGGCAACTGGAACTATGCTGTAGCTGCATCAGAGCCATACGTAGCCGCCCAACCTGTGCTGTCACGTCTCGTAGCACACATACTTTATTTAATTTTTATTTAAACCTTTATATATCACTCGCCCTACGCAGAGGGTCTCAGAGCGCTTTTCAACATGCAAAGCAAGGACGTGAAAATGTTTTTAAAAATATGTTTTTATTATGTGCATCTGCCTTACATAAAACCTTACACATATCACAGTTATAAATATTACAAATGTACACTTAACCGACAAATGAATAGATTCACAACTAAATCATTATGATCTCATATCCACAATGTACATAACACATCATATCCAAAATTCATAAAATAGCATATCAAAAGTTTCATTAAATGTAGAAAGCCATGATATATACAGTCATTCAAAAGTCAATAAATAAAAACCAATAAATAGCAAAGAATAAAATGGAATGTTGTTCAGAATAAGGCAGGAAGATCAGGATAGATAGAGGATAGTGGGGGAGGAAGTCTGCCTGGATTAGACGGGGAAGAGGTATGTTTTTTGGCTTTTGCAGAAGTTGATGATGGGAGGCTGGTGCGGATGTGTGGTGGGAGGGCATTCCAGGCTCTGTGCACCTATCGGGTGAAGGCTTGTATTTGTGTGCAGATTAGCTTAAAGAGTTCAGTGTGTAAGAGATATTGGCTGGCCTGGCTGGTGTTTATGTGAGTGATGGGTTTCAGTTTGTTGTGAAGGTAGGATGGGCTTTAAGGTGGATGTCCTATATGATGCAGAGTCCTTTGAAAGCAATTCTCCTGGGTATGGGTAGCGAGTGGAGCTGGAAGAGAGCTGGGGTGATGTGTGACTGTTTGGGTAAGTGCAGAATGAGTCGTGATGCTGCATTCTATATGGCTTGCAGGGGGTGAGAGTGTAGTTGGGGAGTCCAGTGAAGATTGTGCTTCCGTGGGCCAGCTTGGAGAGAATTACAGCCTGGTCCATGGCACGGAACTCTTCAAGTGGAAGGATGCATCTTATCTTGAGTAGGAGGTATATCCGTAGATTACATGCTTTGGTGACAGAAGTTATGAGGTCTGTGAAGGAAAGTCTGGGGCTGATGGTGTTGAGAGGCAGATATGTGGGTTGCCAGAGGTGATGATTCAGGGGGTGAAATTGGGTTTGTGCTTGGGGGAGGGCAGATGGGGAGTTTTGCCATTTTGGATAGGTTAAGCTTTAGGAAGTGGGTGGTCATCCAGGTGGGGATGATGGAGAGACGGTTTGTGAGGGTGTAGAGGTGTGAGGGGATGGAATCTTGGAGTATATTTGCGTGTTGTCTCCACATGGATGAATGTGGATGTTCTCTCAGCTAGGAGTGTGTTTGAGAGATTCACCACATCGGTTGAGTGGGTGTGGAGATTGGGATGATCCTTTTGACGTTGACTGTGGTTGTATTTGAGCAATAGAGGGACATGGATTTGAAGTGTGTCCTGTCGGCAGGGAACAAGGTAAATCAGTCGAGAATGGTACCTATGTGTTTCATCCGGTACGACAGGATGTTTAGGAGTTTGGTGTGGTCATGGTGTTGAAAGCTTCGGAGAGGTCAAAGAGGACTACAAAGGATGTGTGTAGTGGTCTCCCAGCATGTGAAGTATTGCAGTCTTAGTGCGGTCGGTGGGGAAGAAACTTGATTGAAAGGGGTTGAGGAGTTTGTTTATGGTGATGTGCTGTTGGAGCTGGTGTGTGACAAAGTGTTCTATGATTCTGGTGAGCACTGGTAGGATTGTGATGGAGGTTGTGTTTGGGGAGTGTGGGGTAGAGGTGCCACAGATACAGGTGAAGGCCATTCATATATCCAGGGTCCCCCATGCCACAAACAATGGACAACACTCCAGTGGGATGCCAAGGTGCTTCACAACTTCATGTCCAAATTCCTGGACTGCCACACAGCCGAAGGAATACCCCCAAAGAAATTAGGCTTTCCCCTTGTTAAATGAAGTTACTACTGTTAGATGACTTGGCAGTGTTTTTTATTTTGGCTTTGCCAATGCTTTAGGTGACACTGTTGACTCTTCATGTGTTTTTTGTTGCTCAATGATGTACATTCAACACCATGCAAAACAGCAGTTAAACTCTAGTATGTCTGGTGCTCCTTCTTCCCTCTTGAAAGTGTATGTGGCGACATGTTCTGCACTCATGTTTTGGCGCTCCCTATGACACAACAATGACATATCTGGATTTGTCACCCGCTCCTCTGGTGTTGGCTCCTCTCATCATTCATGTACGCTGACAAATGTGTCTTGTCAGGTATCACAAGAATGACACTCCAATTAAAGTACCTTGCTACTAAGTCCTTCCAGGTGCAAACGCCTATATGCCTCAGTTCATGCACAGCAGCATGCAGAGTTAGTCCTTCCAGGTGCAAGCCACAACTGACACATATTTGCGGGCTACACCAAAAAATGCAATTTTTTGTGGTTCACTACTGACTACTATAATGTTGCACACAGTGGTTAGGCTGGAAATGAGCCCACCCTTTGGATGATTAGGCACCTGAACATAGACTTCTGGATGGAGTAAGTAAATGTCACCTCAAGGGATATCCATCATAACCTGTTGTGGAACGAGGTGGCTTGTCAGCTGTGTGTGAAGGAACAGGGAAGAGTATGTGTATGGTGTGTGCAGGCTTCACTTTCCGAGCAACCAGGAGTTAAGAGGGCCTAGGTTCCACTAGACCCAGTGGCGGAGCCACGGGTGTCCAAAGGGGTCGGTTGCCCCCCCTCGCTCCACTCCTGGTGCCCAGTCTGCCCGCCCCCCCATTGGCGCCGGCTCCCTGAGGGCTGGCGGAAAGTGTCCGTCTGACATGAATTGGCAAAATGCAAATCTATATATAAAAAAAGAACTCGCCAGACATGTGCTGTAGTGCGACACTGCTGAAGTCCTTGTTTGCCCTGGGCCCGGGATGATTTGTTTGTTTAGAGTTACAGCTACATTTGGTGCTGAAAATCACACTTTGTGTAAAACTTTCAGACTTCCGCGGGCCCGCCCCAGATTATATGGAGCCTGCGCCTCAGTTGCCCTGACAACATCAAGGCAGCAACTAGCTGGGCCCGGGGATGGGTGGGGCATGTTGCACAATTACGCATTTCCTTCATTTCCCCCAGGACATGGTAGATGGACACAGGCAGGCAGACCAGGGGGCACATTTCAGCGAGCCGTCACACGGCACCCACCTATGGCCGGTTGCAGGCCCTGGGTAAAGGTCTGGGTGGGGGGGCGGCTAAATTGGTGTTGCATGCAAAGGGTGTGGGGGTCTCATGTGAGGGCAGGTGGCCTGGGTGCCCTCCCCTGGAGAGGATGACATGCAGGTGCCAGGTGATGTACAAACATGACAAAAAGTGGGTCAGTATGACAGGTCCCAGGATCAAAAGTGATGGACAAAAGGACAAAGTGGGAGGCCAGGCCTCTACACTGAAACGATTGGGGGCCTGCCTTCTGGGCTTTTTGCCAGTGTGTGTATTTGTCCTCAGGCAAGTTTTGCGGTATATAAATATGGCCAGAAGGAGCGCTTTCATACATTTTTCCCAATCCATACCACGGAGAGGGAGCTGAGCTTGGATTTGGAAGGAAAGGAGAAAAGCTTTTAAAAGCAACCCGACACTGCCTAGTCCAGCAGCAGCAGTGGCGCTGCCTGAGCCACAGTCACCACGTACCACCCCGGTTCCCCGTTGCCACTTGCCGACACAGAGGTGCTGCCTGCCTGCTGCTGCTAGCCAACAGAATTTGAAATTCGGAATCGAGGGAGCAGAGAGCGAGTCTGTCCATCAAGGAACCGGGAATCAGACAGGTCAGACGAGAAAGGAGAAGCTGCCTACAGCATGCCACCACGCACCACAGAGCCGCAGGCTGGAGCAAATGTAAGTTACTAGTGTGTGTGTGTGTGTGTGTGTGTGCTGCTGTGTGGTCCGCCGGCACCTAGACGCACAGTCCCTTTTGTGACTCTGTTAGTACTAGTAGCTAGCCTAGTAACCAAGGGGGATTTATGATAAAATGTGATGCAAATTGTGTATTTTAGAGAATATTTATTCAGCAACACTAGTCAAAACCACTAGCCACCCGCAGAGTGAATTAACTCATCAAACTGGGCCTGGGCAAAATCGGGCTAAAAATGTGCCCACTTTGGAGTTTGGCCATTTGAGTCTGGTCAAATAAACTGGCTAGCAGTGGCCACCAGCATTTTGTGTTTCTTCTCGTTCAGTGCCGGCGGCCATGGGCTATTGCCCTATTAGGCCAGTCTGAGCCTGACTGTTACTGTGTGCTGCGCTCTCCACTTGGCAGTTACATGTGTGTGTGACCGCCGGTTCCCAGGCACACAGTCGCAAATCACTATTCATTCCTTTTGTGACACTGTTAGTAGCTAGCCTAGTAACAAAGGAGGATTATGATAAAGTGTGATACAAGTTGTGTATTTTAAAGAATATTTATTCAGCAATAGTAGTCAAAACTACTAGCCGTCCGCAGAGTGGATTAACTCATCAAACTGGCCCAAATTGGCCTGGCCGACAATGTCAGCCTGCCCGAAAAATGGTCTCGGGCACGGTGATGAAAAGTGGGTAGCCCAGGCACACAATCTGTCGCAAATCGCTATTCACATTCCTTTTGTCAAAGACTGTTTGACTAGTAGTAGGCCAGGGGGGAGGTCTTTGATAAAATATGATTCAAATTGTGCATTTTAGTAATACTGGTCAAAACTACTAGCCGCATGGTGAAGTAAATTATCAAACTGGCCCACAAATAAGTGCCTGTGCCCCCACTTAGACCCAAAAAATCTGGCACACGCAGACAGTGCTTATTTGTTTTATTTTTGTTCTATTGTAGATATATATGAATATTTATTTGGTCATTAAAGCATGCTGTCAGTTGAGTTTTCTAGGAACACATTAGAGTTTATCAATTTTCTTTATCTCTTAGATATGTTACATCATCTGGTCATGCAGCTGAACGTTTTGTAACATTTGCTGAACTCCCTGGAACAGGATCGGCTGACTTTTATAAACTATTGCATCAACTTTAGAGTCCTAGGATGGGAAAAAAATACTTTAGAGTCCTAGAACTTGATATTTCCTTAATCTGTGGGCAGGGCTATGATAGTGCAAGCACTATGTCCAGATGTATTTCTGGACTGCAAGCACTTGTGAACAAAGTCTCTCCCAGAGCTGTATATGTTCACTGTTGTGGACACAATTTAAACCTTGTGCTGACTGATGCTGCGCACTCATGTATAAAAGGAAAGTTATTATTTGGCGCACTTGGGGCACTGTACACTTTGCTTATACGAAGTCTGCCTCGCTTGAAAGTTCTGCAGGAAGAGCAACAGGAGCATGACATACAGGAAACAGCCCAATTAGCACATAATTGCAACAAATATCCATTGGATGCATCCCAAAAGTTAGTTTAGTTTAGTTTACTTAGTTTAGCACATGGAAAAGCACTTTGGGATGCACAGGGGCTCTGGAACACAATTAAAACCTTAGAGTTTAAATTCTTAATATGTTTTTGGCACACACAAAGTACTGCAAACTGTGCATACACTCTCAACATATTTGCAATGTTGCTGTAAGGAACTAGAGAAGCTTCGGTCAGATGATATATTCGATTGGTTTGAAAAAGATGCTAGAAACATGGCTGAAGAGTCTGGGACATCGTAATAACTAAAGGGAGAATCCCTAATATTAAGACTTGGGATTGGCAATTAGTAACAAAGGGTGTGTCCTAAAAGGTTAATTTCTTCTGCAATGGGTGTGCATCTATTCAAAAGAGGCCGATAAGTGGCTGTTGCTACTATATCTCTGCAAAAAAAGAAATATTCATTTAAGCTTTTATCAAAAGCAATGAGCAGGAGTCATTATTTCTTTTTCATTTATCACTGTCGAGAGGCACCATCTGTGTCATAATTTTCCTTAAATACACATAAAACATAAGAAACTTAACAGACATGGTAGATGAAAACATAAATAAAGCTCTCAGCTTGTGTATGCATGTAGGCTCAATAAACAATTTGGACTCCTGATTTGTAACATGGAGCAGCGGAAATGTACAATGAAACATCGGCAATAGATTCAAATAACAGACAAAACGTAAACACATCCATAGATAACAACACAAATCTATATCCCTATGTGATGTAGTTCATACTATTCACACTGTCCTTTGGTTTGAGCCCAACCTCCTGGTTTAAAGGGAGGTGGACGTGGCTATTGAGTCAGAGTTGCAAGACCTTAGTCTTGCAAAATTGGTGTGATAGTCATCTGATCCAACCTTGAGTGTGGGACATCAACACACTTTCAAGAAAATAGGGAGAGGGCTAAGAAAAGCTTTCATGATGAAGCAGCTGATGATAACCCTTTAGAGAGTGGTAGGCAGACATTCAAAGTAGAAGCCTTCTATGTTCTTGTTGATAGCTTTTTTGCTCAGATGACAGTGAGGGTTCAAGATTTTAGAACTACTGTGCATAAATTCTCAGCACTGGATCCTACACATTTTACTAGGTCACATAAGTCTGATGAATTAAAAGAGTTAGCTTCATTTTATGCAGGTGATGTTGCTGTGCCCGACGCTGTGGAAGAGTATTCTTCTTTTTGTGCCTTGTATGGGGTAATATTCTCTGACAACAAGCAGATAGAAATAAACAGTGTGCTGCCTTTCTCGATAGGCAATTATATGCAGGGTGTTTACTCCAACCTTTCTAATTTGTACAGAATATTTCTCACTTTGCCTGTAAGTAGTGCGGCCGCAGAACAACGTTTTAGCAGGCTGAAGTTGATGAAAAGTTACTTACAGTCAACAATGGGTGAAGAGAGACTTTTAAATGTTGCCTTGCAAAGTATTGAAAGAGACCTGACTGACTCTGTGGACTTTGATAAAGTAATTCAGACATTTGCTTCAATGAATACACGCATAAAGGCTTTGTAGCGCAGCCGCTCCATAGGTTTTTTGCTGCGGCAGAGGGCTTCTTGGTCCTAATCTGTCAATGCAAAACATCTTCAAGCACACATTAGTCTTCCGTAGCCTACCGCCACATGGGACACATTCTCAGTCTCACCTTGCATTTGAAGGGACAGTTTCATCCTCATTACATGTATTGCATATGTTTGTGTGTGTTTATTGAGTCATTGTTATGCAACAAGTATTTGATATTAGAGATATTTATGTTCAGCTCAAAGGTTTGCCCACATGTTGGCTTTTTGGTACTAAGAAATGTTTACAAAAGATATTGCACTGATGCACTCAGGGAATAATTACAATTACATTGAAAGATGCATATGATTGTACTTAAAGGATAGTTCCGGGACTTTTTTTTTATTGTCCCTACGGTTCGGCCATGTGTTTTTAAGCATAAATCGGTAGATCGTAGAAAACTTTCCTATGGACCTTACCCGACTTTTCGTCCATTAACGCACTCGAAATCAGCCGCCATTTTCTAATAATCCTATCATTTCCCCCCATCGCCCTGGCTCACCTGCTTTTGCTGCACTAAATCAAATCCCCCGCCCCTGAGCCTGACATCAGCAGACGCGTACCGCCCATTTCCCAACGCCAAAGCACGTTTCGTGTCAACAATCGCTGCGCCTCAGCTAATGAAGTGTCGCCATGGAAATGGCAGGACGCCTCTTTCCTCTATAAGTATAAACACACCGTTTCACAACACACAGCAGCAGATTTTCGATTCCATTACTCTCTCTGTGTTACTTTGAGTATTCTGTGACTCGTTTATGTGCTCTGGTCAGCTACCTTCGCCGCTTCTAGGCCTTGTAAACACCTGTACCATCTCTGTAAATTATTTTACTTTCTTTCCCACACAATGGCTACAATAATGCCGTATATGTACGAGCCCGAGTACACCGAGGAAGAACTACTGGAAAGGCAAGCACGCGAAAACGATGGGGATTCGGACGGCAGTTGGGAGGACCAGTCAACGGATGAAGAGCCTGGACCATGTCGCATGGACGGCGTCTCCACCTGGTGCACGTGCAATCGGTGCGAGCTAATGCCAACTGAGGAGGAGAACTGCTGCTGCCGTGAAAATTCCGGGTGCTTGGCCTACATTTCGGAAGGCGAGCCAAGTCCGCAATGCATCACCGAGCTGCCAGAGTTCAGGGAAGCCTGCCTCTCACGGACCATGTTGAGGATGATGATGGTGCTTATGCACGAACTTCGCGGCACTGTTCGTCCGCGTAATCCGAGTAACGAGTAAGTATACTCTGGTTGTGATGTCAGTGATGCCACTATTTCATGGTCGTCTCCCACATATAAAATTACATCTACATATCATTCGAATGCATGTAAATTGGTTCCATATTGTGCATTTTCTAGATAGAATTTTTTTCAAAGCAGAATGACATTTTTTACCTGAATCGACAGTGATAAGAAAGTTTTGTCATTTTAATACAGTTTGCATCTTTCATTTTCACAGGTGGTACAGGCTGGTGGCCTATCGTTGCTTCACTTGGTGGCTTCACGGGAGGCTCGGACACTGCGTTCGGAGAGTAATACCTGCCTGTGCGGTACTTGCCATTAGACAACATTTCCCCAGCGACAGTGGACAATACCGCGGATTTTCCCTGGATGTGCTGCAACCGGAACTTTACAATGTGTAATGTTTATTATGTATGTTCAATTGAAATTAAGATCTAAAATAAAACCCAACATATATTTTAACAATGGTTGTTTTGATTTTTTAAATGAATCTAGTGTGTCTCCATTGAATAGTCTTCCTGTGCCTTGTCTTGTCACACCACATGTCTCCGGTCAGCATCCTCCCTCACGCTGGCCGCCCACCTTCAATCCACATAACCGTTGAACCCATATGCAGCAGACATACATATGTTATTTTGCGGGTTGGCATCAAGCCTCCCGGCCTTGCCTCCTCCCCCAAAAATACTTACCACACCACTGTGTTCAAGCGTTGGCAATAAAAGGAAGGCCGTTGGATTTTATTGATACAAAACATGGTTATAGGTAAATAATCCATATGGTTGATCATAATAAATCATCCTTTTGGGCACCGGGTACAGAGATGACCCCCTCTGGCCCGTGCCGCCTTGCCACCACAGGCCAGCCTGCTGCTGACTAACTGCCTAGGCATCCAGGGTCTCCAGGGTGAACTGCACCCATATATTCTCCTGGGAGGGTGAGGTATTTATAAACTCACCCCCCTGCCTTCCATGTACTAGATCCTGCAGCCTGCCTCTTACATGCAGTTAGATGGCCTCTCCTTGGTGAGGCCCTGCAGCAAACGAGTCTTGTTTGCACGACCACCGCCCCAAACCACCCCCCCGCCCTATCAAAGGCAGTTAGCACCGGGGTACTTGTGCTGGCAAGTGGAGCTGTCAGGGAGCGATAAAGGCCAAGAGGTGCCAAAGACCATGTACACTTCAAAGTGGTCTATAGAGCATGGGTTGTTGTTCCCATGTCTACCTCCAGACCCCGTGTCTCCTGCCAAGCATCCCCCCTCACGCTGGACGGCCCCCTGCAATCCACATAAGTGTGTCTCCATTCACGAGTCTTCCTGTGTCTTGTCTGCACGACCACCGCCGCAATCCACCCCCCCCCGCCCTATCAAGGCAGTTCGCACCGGGGTACTTGTGCTGGCAAGTGGAGCTGTCAGGGAGCGATAAAGGCCAAGAGGTGCCAAAGATCATGTACACTTCAAAGTGGTCTATAGAGCATGGGTTGTTGTTCCCATGTCTACCTCCAGACCCCGTGTCTCCTGCCAAGCATCCCCCCTCACGCTGGACGGCCCCTTGCAAACCGCATAATGCCACGACATATACACATCATTCATTCACAAACACACCCCTGTTTCGAATTCTTTATAACCCACTTCATATTCTAATGAGAACTTCTTTGCGCTTTGCTAGTCAACCTGTGAAGGTGCTGGTTATCTGCTCTTCGTCTCTGTGAACTTCCGTGACCACTTCGAGGAAACTCGTCAGTTTGCAACCTGTGAACTGCTCCCTGTTCTACGACAAGAAACTACTCTGATCCCTGCATCTAACTGTTTGTTCGTCAAGGTAAGGCCATGTACCATAATCATTTTGCGTCCAATTTCTTTTCGTTCAAGACAGTACATGCAAGGAACTAGTCACATGTTCTGAGTTTAGTCAAATTATCTTTCTATTTTTTTAAAGTTATTCAAATACTTATCCGCATGTGAATAACGTGTATAGTTCCAAGATCCAAAACGAACCTTGCATTGAACCTTTTATCTGTCATTTAATTTTTTAACACATTGGTATTCATAGAGAATTGTTGATCTTTACTTTTCAGAACTTTCCACAATGCCTGCCTGTTCCATTGGCGGTTGCCCTTCGAAGACCCATAATAAATCTGAAGGTACTATAAAGCATGTTTTCCCTAAGACAATAGATCAGATAAGAGAATGGGTCCGATATTGCGGATATCCACCGTCTGAGCTTGAAAGTAGAGTCCTAGAAGTCTTTGCGGACAAGAGGGGTGATCGATACCGCATCTGCAGCAGGCACTTTAGCTCAGACATGTACTCCACATCATTGCTAATAAAGAAGAACACACCGCGAGCGAGGCTAAAATTGCTCTCAACCGCTATTCCCACTCTATTCGTCCACATCCCTCCACTGGTGAGTCAAGTTTACGTATTTATCTCTCGGCCTTGCGGTAGTGTGTAGCATTAGCTAACAATAATTTCCCCATTTATGTATCCACTCAATATGAAGGCGGAAGATTCTCCATCCGTGTCGTTATTGCAGTCATCAGCCACTTCAAGCGCCTATCGGGCAATCTTACTTAGTTATTCTGCCACTGACTTGTTTTAGGCATGTAAATCAATAGTTTTAATTTATCGTGTGATTATTTTACCTAATGGTACACCCTTGTACTCGTCCTCTAGTCTTTGTTTTCAGTTATAATTATTGTTATCCAAAATAATGCAAGTACTGTCTTTCAGGGAGATGCTGAGGAGTCCAACGTATTGACGACAACCATTGATGTCACTCAGATGCCTGAGGTACGTTTCCGGACAGTTCCATCGATGGAGATCATCAGATCTTGCATTCTTGTAGCGTGATTGTTACACACAATGTTTCTTTCGTTTTTAGCCATTGATATGTCCTTCTGTCGTCGCCCTCCTATGTGTCTTCTTTTTTCAATATTGTGTTCATTACTAATGAAAGTCCTATGTTTCAGGGAGTCGATGGAGCATTAGTCCAAGAAGAAGGGGGAGCATGCAGTTACGGGTCGGCGCAACAGCTTGCAGAAGTGTGCACCGCAGTTACATCGTCCCTTGATGTTCTTATGCATTTCGAGGTATGGATACTGACAGTTCGATCAAGCGAAATCATATGACGTGATTACATCCGCTATACTTCCTTCTTTATTAACGCAAGTACTATGTTTCAGGGAGATGACGGAGCTTCTTCTACAAGAACATCACCCCTAGTAGTTGATGCAGATATCTGGGTGGTGACACTTCCAACGATCGAGCAAATCGAATCATATTTAGATATCCATTATTTATTTTAGACAACTGATCATTTGTGCAGGTCTATTTAGATGAGCCGTTGACGCCTGTATGTTCTTTTTAACAAAATAGAAAACCATACTAATGCAATTACTGTGTTTCAGGGAGTTACTGAAGCATCATCTTCAATAATATCATCAATGGAAGTCTATGAGGAGCCCGAGGTATGGATCTTGACAGTTCCATCTAACAAGATCAACTAAGCGTGAATAATTGTCGTTTGAATGTTCTACACAAAGCGTTCATTCGTGTTTTGCTATTGAGATGTACGTGGGTATTGGTCCCCAAGTACATTTTGTGTTTTCAATATTATTATACATACTAATGAAAGTTCTATGTTTCAGGGAGTCGATGGAGCGTCAGTGCGTGATGGATGTGCTTATCATGAAAATATAGCCGTTGCAGCGCAAGAGGAAGTGGAGACATGCACACACGAGTCGGAGCAACAGCGTCCCGATGTTGAAGTTCGAGGCAAGAAAGTTTCAAAGAAAAGAAAGCAAAAGAAGGTTAGTGTCCTGGTCACTATATTATGTTGTTTTTCACTGTTAATAGTTCAATACTGTAAGTTGTGTTTAAACTGAACATCCCTTTTCCAATCTGTCCTCTAGTTGCGAGTGGGTGTACGAACTAGATCTACACAGACAGTGAAGCGAACGAGAGATGTTGCTTGTCAAACCTTTTGGCAGGGACTTGAGACTGGAGATGCATCGTGCCAATGGGAACAATATGAAGTGATTGACAACTGAGCTATACCACCACCAGCCATTGATAGTGAATGTCCTCCTGGTAGTTCGGATGCAGTCGGAGATCAATTTACAGAATCCACACCCGCAAAAACTAAGACCGCGAGAAAGTTGAAGAAATTGTTTTACTCACCCATCGCCGGAGAAGGAACAGATGTTGCAATGGAAGAGAATGAAGTGGACAACAATGAAACACCTTCAATATCACTGAACATAGCGGAAGACGATATCAGAGATTCTACCTTTCATGTGAGTGACATGTCCTCAACGTTACAGGCCGAACCAGCTGGGATGCAGAGTGACAGTATAAGGAAAGAGGCCAAATTCATTGTATTCGATAGTTGTTTGATTGATATTATTATTCGGATGAAATGTGGGCATTCGGTTGGTGGGGAAGTATGTGGGGAGCCATTGATTAATGTGACTCGTGCAATTCGAGGCACTAACCTTAAAATACATGCCACCTATACAAAATATCATCCTTTCTCATGGTCTGCACAACCCATGCTGGGGCAACTGCCAGCAGGCAATCTACTTTGTGCAGCGGCTGCACTTTTTAGTGGTTCAAGTTTTAAAAAGTTAGAGTCTTTCTTTCAGTTTGTGGGAATCCATTTCATTGCGAAAACTCAGTTCTACAAATACCAAACCGATTATCTATTTCCAGCCATTAGCGAAGCTTGGAGAATGGAAAAAATGTCTATTGATTCGCGGGCAAACGGTTCAGGCTAGCCGGTGATGGACAGTGCGACAGCCCAGGATTTTCAGCCAAGTACTGCACCTACCACTTTCAGGACATGGAAAGTAAGAAAATTGTGAGTTCGGTGGTCGTGCAGGTGTCACAAAGTACATCCTCAGTGGCCATGGAGAAAGTTGGCTTTGTAGCATCATTGCAAGAACTACAATCGGGGGGAATGGTGAACGACCTGATAGCCACGGACAGACACGTTTCAATTGCCAAGACAATGAGAGAAGAGTACAAAAATATAAATCACCAATTTGACGTTTGGCATCTTACAAAAACAATCAATAAAAAAATGTCGGCTGCAGGTAAAAAAAAAGATATGCAAGGTATTTCACAGTGGTCCAAGTCAATCAGCAACCATCTTTGGTGGAGCTCAAAAACATGTGGAGGGTCGTTGGAAATTCTACTGGAAAAATGGCGGTCAGTAGTGCTACACTGTAGCAACGTTCATCGCTGGACCACAAACCAACATTTCCACAATTGTGAACATGGCCATTTGTCCACAGAGGAGGCACGGAAGAAGAAGTGGTTGATTCCTTCATCACCCACTCACAAAGCCATTGAAAAGATTGTATTTGATAAAACTATAACAAGAGATTTGAGGGGACTCACGGAATTCTGCCACACAGGAGATTTGGAGGTGTTCCACAATATGTGCCTAAAGTACAGGCCAAAACGATTGCATTTTGGCATGGAGGGCATGATAAATCAGACTCTTCTAGCGGTCTTGGCACATAACCATAATGTTGGCCGTCAACAAAGTAGGACGACCGGAACTTTAGGGACGCTTCGCTACAATAAGGCCTTCACAAAAAGAAGTAAACAATGGGTTATCAAACCAGTGTTTGAGGATATGCAATATGACTTTATTGAGAGACTTATTGTTGATGTCCTAGATAGGCACATACATGGAGTTGTGAACGAACCTGTGCAGGGGACAACTGCATTGCCACCCAACATTGCCTCTGTTCCATGTCCACCTAAAGAAGAGCTCATTGAGAAATACACATCACGGTTTAAATGATTGTAATTTGATTGTCTGTTCTCTCGAGTCTCCTCATGTCGCAGGCCCATTGAATATGTGTAGCTATGTATTGTGTAAATAAAAGTGATTGCTCTGTGAGTCCTGTGAGATGGCCTTACACTGAATGTAGCTAACTAGGAATGTGTGCTCGTTCAAAGTGAAGGTCAGCTGCTTTGATTTTTTTCTCGGGTGCCGGAATGGCCCACGACTCAGTATAAGGTTCTATTGTTATTTGACCTTGACAGGCCGGGACCATCCCGAAAGACTTCTTTTTGGGGGTGTGGGGCAATAACGTAAGAAACGATAATGAATATAATTTCAGAAACGAAAGCCATTTAATGTTCGTTCATTAGAAGAAATAACGTCGGCATAGAAGGAGTGGTATTTCGGGGCTGCCCTACGCACAGACACAATGGAAAATGCAAATATAATGTAAGTAACTCTTTAGATGAGTTTATACCGCAATTTAATTACTATACAGTAGCTTTAAAGACGGGTTAAGTTGTACTTGTTCGTTCTATGTGGCATATTGTTTTGTACCGCGCACTATCTTGAGGAGAACCATCTCCTTTTACGGAAGCACCTCAAAACCTTCCTCTTTGCTTCTGCTTTCTCTCTCCCTCTCCCCTGCTACAACTGGTCCACTGTCTGCGACCTCTGTCCTGGGCCCTTCCACTCTCCACCTGCACTGCCTCCCTGTCAACCCCTGCACTGGGGGACTGTCTCAGTATCCTACAGCCCCCCCTTGACGTATAATACCCAGTTGCACTGTCCTAGCTATGAAATAATTTCCCGACCTAATATATAAAATGAATAATTTTAATAAAGATCTGATGGTGAGACTAATTTCATTTTTTATGTTTTTAAAACAGGTACATCCTTCATTATTGTATGTGTCACGAGTACCAGACACCGGCGGATGGCTTTTATAACCGCCAGTTGCTTCTCCGCGTGAACAACGTTACCACCCTGACCATTTTATGGGACGATCGCCAAGTACAAGTATTCCCTTACGCGGTACTAACGGCTAGATGCAACATACAGACCGTTGTGGTGGCCTAGTGCCTCGTTGTTGGAACAGCCATGCGATTATCAGTGCGACCGAAGAGCTTATTTTATCGTAAACCAACACCCTGTTTACTGCACACGAACATTGCTTGCCTCAAGACGAACTATTTTGGATCGAGAGCAAAGAAAAATGCAAATCGCAGAATATTCTCTAAACATTTGATGTCCAATAAATGTACTTTGCCAAATGGACAATCTTGCCGTTTGCTTTTAAACCACAGTTTCATATTCCGAATTGTGGTGCTGTATTGTGAGATGATCTAAGACCCTGTGTACAGCAAAGGAACATCGCGTGCCTCAAAACAAACTTTTTGGAACGTGAGCAAATAAAAATGCAAATCGCTGAATATTCTCTAAACATTTGATGTCAAATAAATGTACTTTACCAAATTTACAATCTTGCGGTTTGATTTAAAAGTACAGTTTCACATTCCCAATTGTGGCGCGCTGTGTTGTGAGCTGATCTGTGTTGGTTTCCGGGTTCTGTGTGTAGTCGCGTAGAAGACGCCTGGGCGCGTTTGCCTACGCAGCACAGTCACGTCACGGATAGAGGCGGGGAAAATGAATATTTTGATAAAGTCTGTTTCAGGGGCGGGGGATTTGATTTAGTGCCGCAAAAGCAGGTGAGCCAGGGCGATGGGGGGAAATGATAGGATTATCAGAAAATGGCGGCTGATTTCGAGTGCGTTAATGGACGAAAAGTCGGGTAAGGTCCATAGGAAAGTTTTCTACGATCTACCGATTTATGCTTAAAAACACATGGCCGAACCGTAGGGACAATAAAAAAAAAGTCCCGGAACTATCCTTTAAGTTGTGTGCTAATGTATAGCTTTGTTTCAGAAGGATGCATATGTCTGTTACTTGGACAAAAGGTTATTTTTGGTCCCTCCCAATCTGGTATTCTATTGGTATTTATATTATCATCATATTTAATTTAAACCCAAATGTCTGGACAAATGGCTTGTTTGTGCCAGGCAGAAAATCTTGTTCGCACTGTGTCAGAGAATCTAGGAAAATTATTTTAAAAAATGTCCATTGCAGTGTGTGGGTTTGTATTGTTTGGCCTGGTTACCACCAGCACGGTATGGTATATTGCTTGCTTGCTAATGTTTATTAAATTGTTCTTTTTTGCCTTGCTGATGGATGGATCCGATTCAGATCTTTAGATTTCATTGTCACATTGAAATAACATTTTAATTGGACGTTCCCTCCATAACAAATGGGTGGTTTGTAACTTGTAATAGATGTGGCTTGTAGTGAAGGTTTTATAAATGAAATATATATATATTGGGTAAAAAACCCTGCCAGTGTTCCCTTGAATATTAAGCGTCAACAGTTCCTAGTTATACATGCAAAATTAAGTAAATGATAGTGACCCCCGGTTCAACTCCGACCCTGCTCTGACCCGACCGGCACACCGCGCAGGGCGTGGAAGCAGCTTTGCCCCCCTTAGTGCCACTCCCCCCCCTGATACCAAAACCTAGCTCTGCCAATGACTAGGCCACTGTGCCATTAGCTTTGTTTCTGTTTCATCACTACCCCCTTTACAACCACCATCCTGCCGGCCACTCAGGGCACTGCTGTGACCAAAAATGCATCATTGCAGTGAACACAGCATCTACATCACAGTATGCACTTCTGCCTTTGCTGACACTTATAGCGCATGCCTGCACCTAACGCCCTCCTCCCCACCCAATCATGGGGGGAGGCCCTCCTCACACATGTACAATTAACCCCTTCCATTGCTGTGATATGGCACACAATGGTGAATTTCCAGAGGGGAAAGGATCTAATGGTCAGTGTTTTGAGCAGGCGCACATTGATTTCATTCTATTTGTAAATGCTTTGGTGTTCTGGCAAGAAAGCAGGAAGCATATCCCCTTCTCTGGAAGGGCCTATTTGACTGCTTGAGAAGTCACATTACCAGCTGCACCTCCTCAGAGGTATCCTTCCCTTCCTCTGCTTCCCCCAGAAGCTCACTGTTTCCAGAGCTCTGATCTCTCTTGGCTGTACTATTGCAACAGCCTCTTTATAAATCTGCCTGCTTCTACTCTCCGCCCTCTGCAACTCACCCAGAACAGGACTGCGACACTTGTCCTTGGCCTCAAGCCCAGGGATCGTATCTCTCCAGGACTGAAATCTCTGCATTGGCTCCCTGTGGCTGCAAGGATTACGTTGAAAACCCTCTGCATTGTCCACAAGGCCTTCTGGGGCCGCAATACCTTCAACTCTCTCTTCCTAAATATCTTCCTTCTCGAGCTCTTCGCTCATCCGCTTCCAACTTCCTCAGGGTCAGTCACTTCTCCAAGCAACGAGTTGGTGGTAGATCTCTTTCTTCGGCTGGGGCCTCCGTCTGGAACGGCCTCCCTGTCTCTCTGAAACTTGAGGAGAACCATCTCCGGTTCCGGAAGCACCTCAAAACCTTTCTCTTTGCTTTGGCTTTTTCTCCTCATCTCCCCTGCTGACTTCCTGGTTGAAACCTAACCTGCACTGGTTACCTGGCCACCCTCTGATCTCGGGCCCAGGCCCCCTCCCCAGCCAGTCGCACACATGCACTGCCTTCCTGGTAACTTGGGGACTGTTTTTGTATCCCTTCAGTCCCACTTCCAGCACTTGACACATGTTGTCTGCACTTACCCTTGCCACCTGCTGACCGCACTTCTACTATTTATTCTTTTATCCCATGTACTGCACTGTCCCCTCTCCCTTCCCCCGCACTCTCCCCCTTCCTCTTTCCCATGCACTTGCGCGATCTGAATGACACCTGGCCTAGTAGGATCGTTGTCTGTCTTCCCCTGTTCCCCCTACCTTGCCTCGTTGTGCCTTGAAACACTTGTGTATAGGTGCGTTATAAATGCCATATCATATCATATCACACTCAGTGATGTATGCTCAGCATGGAGCCTACATGCTGACATCCATACTCACCTGAGAATATTCTTGAGGGCCATCCAGTTACCCCCAGTGGTAACTGGTGTACTTTTGAACTGGAGGGGTGTAAATGTACAGGTCCAATTTTCCAGTAGTGACCAAGCGCTGTGAAGGAGCCCGAACCAAAGAATGGGAATTAGGGGTGGTTCGCTCCCTGAGAACATTTTTAAAATAATGGGTAAAATGGTGCATTTTACAGCACTTTCAGTGAAAAATGGTGTAAAAAGCCACACAGTTTGCAATCAATTTTGTATGGTAGCAGTATTGCCACGTACTAACACCTGGCATGTCAAACAAACATAAGTGTTACTATCTGGCTAGACTCTCTACATTGAATGTTATGTAGGCCAGTCTAACCATGTAATAACACGCATGCTTGCTGTACCCGTAATACACAGTTACTGCACATCAAGAGTAAAACAAAATAAGAGTTATTACTTGGCTAGACTGGCCTACATTCAATGTAGACTGTCTAGCCAGGTAATACCACTTGACATGTTTGCTCTACACTTAATGCAGAGTAACTGTGAAACAAAAACCATTCACTTACCATTTTTGCTTCACCCTTGATGCATGGTACTGTGTGCATCAAGGGTAAAGCAAAAAAGAATTCCATGCATCCAGCAGCCGCCACCCCTAAATTTAGGGCTGTGGGTAGACAGCCACACACACTCCCACAAACACTTTCACCCCCAAATCATTCATACAACTCCTTGCATGCATGCAGTCATATAAACAAACACCAACATACAAACATGCCACCACTCCATGCATGCATACAATCCATGAATACACATATACACATTAAATATATAAAATAAAACACTTACTGTACCTCCATGCACCCTTCATACGGTCCTCCCCAGCCATGGGGAGGACCGGATGTCCTTCCCATCCACGCTGGCACACAGATATATTGCCTGTCAGGAGACGACTCCTCTACTGTCAGGCAGCGTGTCTACACTGCTGGTGTAATAATGAGAGCCGGTAGAGCCAATCTTCCTTTGCCCCACCAGCTCCAAATATTAACTGCTATGTTTGTTTCAGAGCCAAAAGGGCTCCGCAACAAACAAACTACAAAAAAGCATAGCAAGGGACATGTACCTGATGAGGTGCAGGCAGCAGAGTTCCCTGTGCAAATAAAGCACACAGAAGACTGTGCTGCCTGTCACGCAGGCAACGTGGGTGCCTGCCACTCAGATGGGGGAGCGGCATCCCCCCCCGCCCATAATAGCAAGCTGCCACTGGTTGGGAATCTAATTAAAAACCCAGTGATCTGGCTGCACCCTGATGGTTTGGGGTCAACAGAACTGAGTGCAATCCCATACAACCAGTTCTGTATCAATTTCTTTTTTCCCCAGATGAAATCAAAAGGAACTCAGTCTTCTGAGGTTTTAATGTTAGGGAGGCAGACACCATCCAGGCCTTAAGGCAGACAAGGCAATCACTAAGGCAGTGGACATCTGCAGAGGATGACTCAGCATATTGGTGGATGGAAACTCACACTGCATCAGTAGAACTCCCAGCAGCATATTAAATATGACAGGAGACAATGTTGATCCCTGAGGCACTCCACATGTCACAGTGATGGGGCGCCTTGAGGTTTTAATCTGGACAAATTTAATTCAGTCAGCTAGGGAAGGTGTAAACTATTCAAGAACCTTACCCCCAGTCCCATCCGCTGCACAAAGGTGGGGAAGACGGCCTCATTGTCTATCATATCGAAAACCACTGACAGGGCCAATAATACAAGCAGATAGGCTCCACCATTCTCCACATTTGAAGTGTATCATCCACCACTGGGAGCGATGCCGTTTCAATTCTGGATCGAGGGATGAAAACCTCATTGATGGGCTTGAAGTAAGTTAGCTTGATCAAAATGTTGTTGGAAGTGAATAGTCACTGCCTTCTCAATTATCTCCCCTCAGAAGGGCAGGTAGGGGTGCAGGGGGCGCTGTTGCACTCAATCAATATGGCCGCCTGAGTGTGTCGCTCCGTGTTGGGGAAGATCCTTTGTTCAGATCCTGCCTCGTTGGTGCTGCGTTCACCCTTCAAAACTTGCAGACCAACGCCCGCAGATCTACTGCTGGTCCCACTCGCCTGGCGTTACCGGCAGGAGGACCGATACAGAGATATATCCTCTTTTCGAGATGCCACCTAGCCCAACCACAGTGCCCCGCCTCCCGCTTCCACCGTGAGCTGCATACCTGCCTAACCTCCGTAATTTCCGGAGACTCCGGAATTTTAAGCATTTCTCCGGGTCTCCGGAAAAGTCCCGTGAATCTCAGGAATTCTGAGATTCTTTCCGGTCCCGTCATATTCTCCACCTGATTGGCTGCCGCCGGTAGCCAATCGGGTGTAGAAGTGGCCGGGACCCAGAAACGGCGCTCAATGCGACCCCCATAATAATAGTGCTTTCAATCCATATAATTGGATTGAAAGCACTGTTATTACGGCGGCGGTGCCACGTTCATTTTGCTTATCAAAATCATTTATTCAATGCTATAGTAAGCAAAATGAAGGCGGCGCCTGTTGTAAATTAGTGCCTGAAGAAAGACAGGAGCCAGGCAGGGATTTCACCAGGGCTTTATTTCCAATATCTCTGGATCAGATAGTGCATGGATAGTGTCCAGGATTTAATGGGCCAACGTGGCCAACTGGGGTTTAGATGCTATGGCTTAAATATGCAGCAAAACTCCTTTAATAAGTCCCGTGCTCGGAGGAGCCGGGAAGACGCTGCTGTCCGCGTCCTCAGCTCGTCCCGTAATGCGCGCGTAGCGCGCGGGGGCGGAGCTGATGGCGCGAGCGAGATCTCGCGAGAGCGGGGCTCTCGCGATATCTCTACAGCGCCGCAGCAGGAATAATGTTGCTTTCAATCCAATGACATGGATTGAAAGCAGCATTATTTCGGAGGCGGTGCCGCCTTCAGTTTGCTTACTATAGCATTGAATGAATTATTTTCAGTGCTATAGTAAGCAAACGGAAGCCGCCGCCGCCAAAAATAGTGCTTTCAATCCAATGGCATGGATTGAAAGCACTATTATGAAGGCGGCAGCACTGCCTTCATTTTGCTTACTATAGCATTGAATGAATTATTTTCAATGCTATAGTAAGCAAACCGAAGCCTGCAACAACCGAGTTTACCTTTTGGGCGTGTGGGCGGAGCCATGTGCAAATGGGCGGAGTCTTGTGTTGTTGTGGGCGGGGCATACATCTCAGGAATTTTGATTTTCAAATGTAGGCAGGTATGGTGAGCTGACATCTTCATACCCGAGTGCCGGGGACTCAGGGCCCAGCTGGGGGAGGGGCGACCTTTGGTTGGTGCCACACACCCTGGGATGGACCGCTCTGCACCACGGGGCTGTTGTTCTGGACCCCTCGTGCCCCTCACAATGAAACAACAACAACTGTATAAGTGCCATGGGGCGACTCCTTCCTTCCATCGCCAGCGTACCCCGAGGCCCTTCCCGAGGGGCTCAGCTCAGAGGCTGCGGTCCTGGTTTCGCGGACTCCACACCAACACCCACGGAGAGCCCCACGGCCCAAGCGGGGCCCTTCACAGATGCTGCTGCTGCTGTCCTGAGAACTGGAGCTGTAGTCCTGCTGCCCCACGGTGGGACGATATGCTGAGAGTGGCATCACTCCCTGCATCGTTATTCAAGGTACGGAGGCCCGCTTGAGACACTGCATGCTGTGCTGCTACATTTATTAAGTGATCCCTATTACTGGGCTGCCGACATCTGGGGAGCGCAGAAGGCAACGTGGAGTTTGCTTGGTGGGCAGGGGAGTTGCTAGGTCTGGAAAAGATCCGGGGCTAAGCTAATGTCCAGGCTGTCAGGACTCGGGGCTAGCTAGTCTTTTGGCTGTAGCTCCTGAGCTTCTATCCGGGGCTACAGCCAAAAGATCCGGGGCTATAGCCCCCTCAGCCCCCCCTAGCAACGCCCCTGTTGGTGGGGCAGTGCTGGCCTGACCCCAGATGCACTAGGTATCATATTAGCAGCCCGGACATTGCCAATGCAGCGTTTTTCTAGTCATTGCAGCCCTGCAGGCCCACTGCTCACGGACTCTCCTTGCATCAAACCCAACGGCCGACACCTTTGATATCCCAGCCTGCTGGCACCAAAAGAACTCTGCACACCATCTTTATCTGGGTGCATGCACCTCTGTGCCAACTGCCTCTACACCACCCTGAAGCTAAATGCTCCTCCGAGGTGTGAATGCTTTGCCCATGTAGCTGTGGACTTATCCCACGTCCTTATCCACTTGTTGATTAATTGATTATTTACATCAACACTTTTCATCTTGTCCTACGTGGGAGGCTACAATCTGCTCGGAGACGGACCGGGAGGGTCATACTGGCCACAACTGCCCTCACTACTGTTCCGGGTGGCCCTGCACTGATCTGGGAAACAGGCCTTGCCCCTGCTACGACCATCTCCTGGGATTTGGCGCTCGGGTCTGTGCCCTCTCAACCTGCGGTGCTGAGTTCCCGCCATATCGACCTCTTGACATGGTGGTCCACAGTTGCCGCACCTCTGCACTAGACCTACTCTATTCTACAATGCGCAATCCTGCACAATATCACTCAGCATAGGAATAAATCGAGCGTTCTTGTCATTCATCTCACTTGGTGATTAATTAGATTATTTGTATTAGCACCTTTCATCTTATCATACTTGGGAGTCTACAGTCCGTTCTGAGGCAGACCGGGACGGTCATACTTGCCACAACTGTCCTCACTGCTGTTCCGGGTGGCCCTGCTCTGGGAAACAGGCCTTGCCCCTGCTACGACCATCACCTGAGATTTGGTGCTTGGGGTGTGCCCTCTCACCCTGGGGTGCTGAGTGCCCGCCATACCGACCTCTTGACACGCTGGTCCACAGTTGCCACACCTCTGCACTAGACCTACTCTACTTTGCAATGCCCTGCGACACGCAACCCTGCGCACCATCACTCAGCAAAGGGATAAATCGAATGTTCTTGTCATTCCCCACTGCTCGCTAGGCAGATTTTCCCAGCCCGACTCTGCCTCTGCCGATCCCTTGGGTGCTGTACTACTCTACTTCCCACGTGTTTGGGCGGGATCATGACCAAGGGAGCTAACAAAAAGCAGATGTCTATCAACATGTATACCAAAGCAACATCAGAGCCAGAGGCATCCATGTCAGTAGCCCCGAAATCACTGAATCACAGAAAATGAAGGAATACATGCAGGAGGGTTTTCACAGCTCTACATTCGAAACTGGATGCCATGAGTGGAACCTTATGCTCGATCAAAGCTCATATGGAGAAGACTGGCGCTCGGGTAACGGAGGTGGCTGAAGACGACATCATCGCCCTTCGGGCTGAAGTGAACCCTTTGTCCAGGCAGGTTCAAGATGTCAGCAAGAAAAACAAGGACCTGGAATCTCTCTCCAGGCGCAATAACCTATGTATCATCTAGGGCCCAGAGGATAAGATTGATGGTCCCATGGAAGACTATGTTGAACGCATCCTACTCTCCCTTCTGGATTCCCCGAAACTCTCCCCACAATTTGCAATTGGGAGGGCCCACCGATGACTGGCGGCAAAGCCCAGGCCGGGCGCTCATCCCCGCCCCATCATAGTGAGAGTCCTGAATTATCGCAATAGAGATTCCCTTCTTCGGGCGGCAAGAGCCAAGGGCAACCTCTTACTCAGCTCCACCAGAATTCACCTTTACGTAGCCATACAACAGGACCGAAAATCCTTCCTCGCCACCAAGAATAGTCTACGAGACCCGGGCGTCAAATATTGAATGCTTTACCCAGCTAAAATCAGGATTGAACACTCAAATCGTGTCTTCTTTTTCAGCATTCCTGAGGAAGCTTCCAAATTCATTGACAAGCATGTTCCTGGTTAATCACATTTGACTTCACTACTGTGTTCATTCCAGTACCTTGATTGATGGACATTTCATAGTACCAAGTGCGGTCTGGTGCGCTCCATAGCACTAGACTCGTCAGATCGACTGTCATCCAGCTCCAACCCACACATTTTGTTACTTATTTCTTATGTGTTGCTCTAGCATTGTGCACCACTTACTGCCTAGTTAACGCCCCACTTTGGAAGTATAGCTGCTCAAGGCCGATGCACGGTCGCCTAGAAGATGCTGCCGCTGCTTATGGTTCAGTTAAAGGTTTTTGGGGATCTCACATCTCTAATTGGGGAGGGGTGGTGGTGGCGTTGGGTTGGGGGCTATAAAGTTGGAAAAAGGCTTGACAAGCGACTGAGAACCCGAGTACTTAAATGTATCCAGATTAGAATCACCAGATTGAGGACCCTACATGTTTGGCCCAGACCCTGTGGAACATGTTCTGGTGCGGGCAATTACCTAATGTTGCTGTTTCCCCATCTTAATGGCTGATGATTGTTTTATTTGCATGAGCTGGAATGTCAGGGGGCTGGGCAATCACGCTAAAATGCGTAAAATGCAGTAATATATAGAACGACCCAAAGTTAAACTACTCTTTTTGCAAGAAATGCATGCTCTGTCCAGCGGATATGAAGGGTTTGCAAGATCATTGGCCCCCCAACGTTATTACACCGACTACTCCACCCAGAACCACAGAGTCATGATCTTATCTACAAAAGCCTCACATTTCAGCATAAAGCGACTCAGGTAGACCCCCTGGGGCGCTTTGTATTACTGTTTGGGGCCCTGCTAGGCAAAGGAGTGGTTCTACTTAACATATATGGTCCCAACATCGACAACCCTGACTTCTATGCATATCTATCCTCACTGCTGGCTGGATTTCCTCTGGTCCCCATCCCTATCCTCTGGGGCAAGGACTTTAATACTATCTTAGACATCAACCTCAATAGATCAGGCTCCAGACCCCGTCAACTCTCCAAGGCAGCCAGGACCATCATAGAGATACAGAACTTACTGGCGCATGGAGGTTGATTCACCCCAATTCCCGAAATTATTCCTTTTACTCCTCTGTGCATGATTCACACTCATGCATCGACAGATGGCTCCTCTCGGATGTACTTCTCAGGTTCATTCCCTCATGTCTATCCTTCCCAGAACATTCTCAGACCACTCCCTTGTGACGGTCTCCCTTCGGTGGAGTGCGGACAACCCAGCTCATGCAGGCTTTTTCGCATTAGACAGTGGTTCTGTCGAATCACAGGCCACCCTCTGGGAGACATTCAAAATCTATATCAGGGTCCGCCCGCAAATACGGAGAGGGTGAGCGCTCTGGACGAGTCCAAGCTAGATTGATCTGTCAAGAGCATGGGTCGCCCCACATCCCGGCTATCGAGAGGGCCGATGGCACTCTGGCCCTGTCATCAAAACTATATCAATACCGAATTCCGCTCTTTCTACGAAACACTCTACTCAAATATGGACAGTGCCCTCACAGCTGACATAGAGACATTCCTAGATAGCCTACTACTTTCTGTCCTCTCCTCTGAGACCAGAGATGCCCTAGACACCCTGATAACGCCCGAGGAAATATCCAAGGCTATCGACACCTTAGCCTCGAAAAAGGCCCCTAGATCTGACTGACTCCCGTTGAGTTTTATAAGCGTTATAAGACCTGCCTGGTTCCACAACTAGCAGCCCTATGGGAGGAGCCCTGCGAGAACGGCACCCTTCCCCCCCTCTCTTCAGGAGGCAATAATCTTGGTACTACTTAAACCAGGCAAGCCTCTCACGCAATGTGGTTCATACCGACCCTCTCTCTTATCAACTGTGGCGTCAAAATCTACACTACGGTGTTGGCCCTGAGATTGGCTCTGTATATGTCATTCATTATTAACCCAGATCAGTCAGGGTTTATTCCGGGGCACTCCACTTCCCTTAATCTACGCCGTCTATTCAACATACTTGCCCGTATTGACCCGGGCACACAGACGGTTGCAGCCACGCTCGATATGCAGAAAGCATTTGACTCAGTTTCCTGGAGTTGTCTATGTCAGGTCGTTGAAAAGTGCAACTTCAATCCCCGTTTTTCGGGCCTGGGTTAAACTATTGTTTGTTTGGCCAAATTTCAAATATCCAGAGGCACGAGACAGGGCTGCCCCTTCCTTCTCACTGCTGATATTTGCCATAGCCATCGAGCCCTTGGCCGACAGCATACGCCAACAACACGCGGATAGAGGTATAAGACTGCCTGCCTCCCCCTCCCCCCAAGATCATTTCCCTCTATACGGATGACACCGTCCTTTTCATCCACTCTCCAGAACATAACCTAGCTCCAGTACTTGAAGATGTTGTACTCTTCAGCGAGCTATCGGGTCTCAGAGTAAACTGCTCTAAATCTATCTTATTTCCATTGACTGAAGTCACCATCCCTCCCCAAGACCTTCTAGGATTCGCATGGTCACATTCCAAGATCACCTACCTTGGAGTAGTGGTCAGGCGTCAGCAAACCTCCTTGTATGAGGCCAACTTACTCGAAAACGCACAAGGATGGCCAAACTGCCAATCTCCCTGGTAGGTAGGATCGCCATCCTTAAGATGGTAGTGCTGCCCCAACTCTTGTACAGATTTCTAAATGTTCCCTTATGGCCTGGTCGTGAATTCTTCAAAGCACTGACCCTGACCCTTAATAGCTTCTTGTGGCATTCCGGTGTGGTCCGCAAGAAACTGAACACACTGACTATCCCAATGTCAAGAGGTGGATTTGGTGCCCCTACTTTGAGAGGTATTGGATGACTGCTCAGGCCCACTACGCGTCATACTGGTTCATATCCACTGACCCGCCTCCTCACGTTAGACTCGAACGCCTGGCCGTGGATGACCGCGATCTTCGCTCATTAGTTCTCCCCTCCGACTGCAGCAAATGTTAACCCCTTGACCCCGCTGGTTCCATGGCACTGGCCTTGAATAATGTGTAGAAACAGGCTAACACCCCACACCCCTTCCATGGGGACTTCCCCCTCTGGAACTTTCTCCCGTAATCTCCCCGAGTTGACCCCACAACAACAAGTCTCTGGGCTGGTGCAGGTCACCGGACTATACGCAATGTTTTCGACCAGGGTAACTTTATGGAATGGCCAGACCTACCAGAACCCCTGCGAGGCAGGCCCTCCCACGTGCTATATTATGCAGGCCTGTGTCGCTCTCTCAAGCACAGGTGACCGGACTTCCGCTCAATCCCTCTTGATGAATCGATTCTATCTGAAATCCTGAACACCACGACCCACAGGCGGAAAGTCTCCAGACTGCACACCCTCCTGCAGAGTAGGGCGCCTCCGCATTCACTAAACTCAGAGACCACAGGGGTGAAGACCTAGGTATCAAAATGACTGACCAATGCTGTGACCGCATGTGTGCCTGTATTCATGACATCTCATTCAACTCCCGATTTAAGCTGATCCAATTTAAGATACTCCATAGATTTCACTACACTCCGATCAGATTGAATCACATGTCAAAAGATCATCCCCCCATATGCACAAGGTGTGGATCCGATGACGCAAACTATTTACACATGATCTGGTCCTGCCCATCCCTTTCTCTGTTTTGGGAGGAGGTATGCACTACTGTATCTGACATATTGGATTGCACTATCACCCCATCCCCACTGGCCTGTCTCTTCCACGAGTTCCCCCGGCTGTTGCGTGACTCCGGGAAGCTCGCTGGCCTATGTATGCTACTGGCGACTCGTTGCATTCTACTGCTATGGATTTGCCCTGGGGCTCCCACACATGCTCAGTGGCTTCGGGCTGTCACATGGGCCTCTGACACAGAGGAATGCTGGGCAACCCTCCAACCTATAGTCACTAGACCCAGGAACATTGGACCCCTTTCCGCTCATATATCTCCTCCTTATCCATTGACACTGAAGACAACAAGAACAACGGGATTTCCTCAGCTCCCAATCCTGATTAACTTATCACCTGTCAATGTGCTACCTGTATTGCTGGATACTGTAATCACAACTGGTGTTTACTGTTCTGTATAATTTCCCGCCAGACAGTGTATAAGGAATGTATAATTATTGACTATCTGTGTGCTGCTCGTTCTCTCTGATGCAATTGTATAACAGTAACAGTATTCCAATCAGATGAACCTAGATTAAACTTTTATAATAGAGGAAATATGCCTCATTTTAAAGAGGCATTCACTATGTTCAGTATGAGGGCCAGCGCCTCAACTCTAGGGTCTTTAATAACTTCAGATAGGACCACGTCATTAACAAAAGGAGTAGGTTTAATTGATTACAATATATCATACAGGCTCTAGGAGTTCAAAAATGGGCCATTGGTGAACAACCCCAGGTACAACACAGGTTACGATGAGATCACTGGTGATTTCATTTCCTGTATCTGTGTTTGAATTGAAACAATCTTGTTGATAAAATATTCACTCACTTCATTTGATTTAGAAACTGAATGTTTAACCTCCTTATTAGGCCATGGTTTTATGCAACGAAGAACTGCTTCAAAAAGTGCCTGTGAGCTATTATCAGCTATTATGAGCTCTTAAAATCATATCACATTAATACATGACTTTTGCATGCTTAAATTCATATTTTCTAGCCATAGCAAGCTGAAAAAAGGTCTTGATACAATGCATTAGCGCAGACTCAGGTGGAAATACAGACTAATCCCATTTTGGAACAGGACTGGGTTGGTTACTTTGGGGAATTATATGCTAGGAAGAAGCATCCTAGTGTGGTGTCCTTGGAGACTGTTGGTGGGGATGACTGGTCACTCAACTTTGAGTATGAAGATATTCTGAGTATCATAAAAAAGGCCAGCAGCTCTTGGCCGGCAGGTCCTAACAACCTTTCAAATCATTTATTTAAAATGACCTCCAATAATCGGTGCTGCGTTCTTTATATTCTATTCAGGCATATTTTGAATGAAACTACTACTCCTGAATCTTGGAGAATTTCATACACAATCCCCATCTTTAAGAAGAGAACAACAACAAATCCAAAGAACTGCAGCCACATTTCCTGAATCTTGGAAAACTTCATACGTAATCCCCATCTTTAAGAAGGGAATAAGAACAAATCCAAAGCAATACAGACAAATAACTATAATGGACGCGGATAGTATGATTTTTGCGTTGCTGGTCTTGATAGACTTGGAAAAGTGGGCTGTGAACTGTGGTTGACTAAAACAATTCCAAACAGGTTTTTGTAAGATTATTGGCACTGCATTGGACAGATTTATTTTAAATTGCATGCGGGAATAGAATTGGGAGGAAAAGCACATCTCTATCTGTATAGAGTCTATTGACTTGTCAGCAGAATTTGCTTAGTCAACAGAGAGCTGCTTTGGAGGAAATGATCTAAATGGGGCCTGCCGTGTGGATTATAAAATATTATAATCCATCTTCTCAAAGACTTGAATATCCAGGTGAGATTAAATCAGACCGGTCACCAAATCAAAATGATTCCCACCTTTTTGCTTCTGAACCAGGGATTTATCTTGGCCTCCTGACTTTTTAGTCTTTATCTTTCTGATATCGATGAATATCTTGATAGTGTAGCTTTTGTTCTCCCAAAAATCCTAGCTTTTAAACTTTTTTGGTTATCTTATACGGATGACTTTTTACTCTTTGACCATACACATATTGGCTTGCAGCGTTTAATTAATGCTTTTACTATTTTTACTAAATACAACCATCTTTTTAGGAATTCTGCAAAAAACAAAATATTGTATTTAACTAAAACAAAAAGGTGTGCATCAGTTTTCCTGGTATTTTGAGAATTTGAGACTGGAAGATATGGACAGCTTAATTTATTTGGTTTATCCAATTACTGCTCGTCCTAATTAGAGCTATGTCTGGGAGTTCCTACATCATAAATCCATATTATTAGCTGGCCAAATGGGAAAAATCTTTAGGATATATGGTAAGTTTTCCCTTATTCCTCTAATGAAGTTTTATGAGGGAAAGGTCATCCCTAAACTAACGGATGAGACTGAAATCATACAAACATGGGTTTTAGAAAAGTTGCCCTGCTTGGAAGCTCTTATTTGGCAAAATGTTCTGATGCTCCCAAATTGTGTTCCGGCAGCTGTTATCCGCTACGAGTTAGGTTTGCTTTCTCTTGGAAGTCATGTAGTATTGAACAAACTGCTTTATTACGTACATTTTTTGAACCTCTTCAGGAATCACTTTTAATTGACGTGTATACTTTGATTTTAGAACCTAGTAATAATCCTGCATCTGATTATGCCAAAAAATGTGAAAATCTCCTCCTGAAGCAGATGTCAGTCGGAAAATGTTGGTGCAAAATCCATGTGGGGTAAAAATGGCAGTGTATCGCAATGACTGGATTAAAACGTGTAATGCGATCCGTGTCACACTCTGCCCTTTTTCTCACCTGGCTGTCTTTGGTCGGTGTCTTCTTTGGAGTGCCTTCCTTCTTCCTTACTGATCGGGACTTAGAGAGGTAAGGACGTGAATCCTCTGGTTCCAGTGTGAGGATCGCCGTCTGCCTCAGGAGCAGGGTAGCGTTCACTATCCAGGAAGGAAGACTGTGGTGGCGGAATCCAGGAAGGAATAGGAGTAGGACGTCCGATGCTCACAGCGTGCAGGGGAACCCTGTGGGAACCGAAGCACAGAACAGTAGTCCGGGATGGAAGGATGAATGGACCTGGCAGAAACAAGGTCAGTTGAAAGAGTTACCAGGAAGGAAAGGACGGTAAGAAACAGGAATGGGGCACTAACGGAAGGGAGAAGAAACAATAGCACTTGCCGAACAACTCGGAACAGTTGCATTGAGACGTGCAGAGCCTATTTTCTAAGAGGCAGCGCGTCATACGTAAACACTAGAGAGCAGTGCTTCTATGCTGTCGGCCATTTTGAGAGGACCATTAACCCTATGTTGCTGTGCATTATCGACCGCGAAGTCCAAAAGGGGCGGAATCTGCAATTCGTGACAGCATGCCCCCTCTTAAACCTTGATCCACCGGGTTTGCCTGGATGGGTTTGATGGAATTTCCGTACTAAACAGGGGGCATTCATATTTGAGACTGGTTCCCAGGTACGTTCGCTGGGGGGGGGTATCCTTTCCATTCCACTAAGTATTGGAGTCGACCCCGTCTGTATCTAGAATCGCATATCCTAGAGACCTCTAATTCAATCTGGTCATTGACGAGCACAGGGTTAGGTCGATGAGTCGATCTGGTGGATTGTAGATAAGGTTTCAGTAAGGAAGTGTGGAAAACAGAATGTATTTTCTTCCAAGATTCTGGCAGCGGAAGTCGATAAGCCACTGGGTTGATGACCTCCTTAACAGAGAAAGGTCCGTAATATTTGGCAGCCAATTTATTTGGTCGTAGGTGTTGAGGTAAGAGTTTTGAGGATAACGAGACCTTGTCACCGATTCCATATGGAGGACTGGGTCTCGGCTTGGTATCAGCATATCTTTTGACGTCCGTCCTGGCCTTTTCTTGATCTTTAGCATCCTTATTTACATTTACCAGTCGCTCAATCCAGGAATCGACTGAAGGAACCGGGGTAGGGTGTGGTAGAACAGTTGGCAGAACTGATGGATGGAACCCTTGACGGCAAAAGAAGGGGCTAGTCTTGATAGCTGAGTGATCAGAGTTGTTATAGGCGAATTCAGCTACCGGAATCAAAAGTGACCAATCGTCCTGGACCTTGGCTGCAAAACAGCGTAAGTATTGTTCTAGGGTCTGGTTTACTCGTTCAGTTATTCCATTAGTCTGAGGATGGTACCCCGAAGACAATGCATGCTGGATGCCCAACATTTGGCAGAGATGTTTCCAGAATTGGGATATATACTGAGGCCCACGGTCAGAGATGATCTTGGATGGAAGTCCATGAAGCCTGAATATGTGTTTTAGGAATATTCCTGCCAATTCAAGTGATGAAGGCAACTTGTACAAGGGGGTGAAGTGAGCCATATGGGTGAACAGATCAAAGGTAACCATTATGGTAGTATACCCCCTGGCCGGGGGTAGTTCCATGATGAAATCTGTGGCTATTGTCTCCCAAGGACATGCCGGCAATGTGGGTTGGTGGAGAAGACCTGCAGGTTTTCTATTATCACACTTATTTTGACTGCAAACAGCGCAGGCTTGGATGTAAGCCCTTACTCCGTCGATCATCCTTGGCCACCAGAATTGTCTCTGAATGAAGCGGAGAGTGGCAGTGATGCCTCGATGCCCGGAATGGAAGGTATCATGACAAAGATTTATGATCTTGACTCTCGGTCTTTATGTGGGTATCACATCTTTAAAGAGATAGCCATCCTTTGCAACCAGGTCCATTGGTTGGCCTTGGTGCAATCCTCCCAGAGATCAGAAGAAGGTGTTTCGGTACGGATATCTTCCAGTAAGGAATTGGCCTGGGCCACGAACACGGTATCAGGAAAAATCTTCGGAAATGCACGTGCTTCGACAGGCTCATAATCGGGACGCCTGGATAAGGCATCTGCGATAATGTTGTTGGTTCCAGGGAGGTGATGTATGTGGAACTGGTACTGGGCACAAAAAAAGGGCCAACGGGCTTGACAACTGTTTCTGCATTCCAAGGACTGCAGAACTTGCAGGTTTCTGTGATCGGTTCGCACCTGAACAGGATATTTGGCACCCAGGAGTAAATGACGCCAGTCAGTAAAGGCTTGCCGGATGGCTAGTAGTTCCTTCTCCAGGACTGAGTAATGGGTCTCGCTGGGAGTCAATGTACGGGATAGGTAGGCAATAGGATGTTCCACCTTGTCTTCAAATTCTTGTTTTAAGACTGCCCCGACGGCGTAGTCTGAGGCATCCGTTTCTACCAGGAAAGGTTTATTTATGTCAGGTTGAGCTAGGATGGGACCTTGAGTGAATCTTTGTTTTAACTCCTGAATGGCTGTCTCTTGAGCAACATACCAATTGAACGGTGTGTCTTTCTTTAGCAGGGTAACTATGGGATGCACAATGTCAGAAAATGTATAAATACATTTTCTGTAGAAATTTGCAAGTCCCAGGAAGGATTGGATTTGTTTTACTGTAGTAGGCGCTGGCCAAGAAAGTATGGAGTCAACCTTGGCAGGATCCATTCCGATTCCTTTGGAACTCAGCACGAATCCAAGGTAATGAACGGTCTGGACATGAAAGAGGCATTTTTCTGGTTTGGCCAGGAGTTTGTTTTCTCGTAGTCGTTGTAGAACTGAATTTACATGTCCCTGATGGACTTGGGGGTCATTGGAATAGATCAGTATGTCATCCAGGTACACTATGACAAGAAGAAACAGCATATCTGAGAAGACTCTGTCCATGAAGCGCTGAAAGACCGCAGGGGCATTGGCTAGGCCGAAGGGCATAACCAAATACTCAAAATGGCCAAAGGGTATTCTGAAGGAAGTCTTCCACTCATCACCTTCCTTAATCCAAATGAGGTGATAAGCACCCCGTAGATCGAGCTTGGTAAAGATGACAGCACCTCGAACAGCCTCCAATATGTCGGAAATAAGTGGCAGAGGATAACGATCTTTGAGAGTGCATTGGTTAAGACCTCGGTAGTCCAAGCAGGGCCGGAGTTCTTGGTATCTTTCTTTGGCACAAAGAATAAAGAAGCACCGGATGGGGATTTTGAAGGACAAATGGTTCCATTGGCGAGATTGGTGTCCAGATATTCTCGTAGGAATATTTTCTCAGGTTCGGATAGTATAAACATTCTGCCGAAAGGAATTACAGCCGAGTCATCCGTGTCGATGGCACAGTCCTCAGGTCGGTGGGGTTGTAGAGCTTGAACAATGGCTGTTGAGAATACGTCTGAATATGGTTGATAGATTTCAGGCACTTGGGTAATATTGGAAACACACAGAGGTGGTTGCTCGGGAATCTGGGAGTTCACTGGAGGGTTCTGCAGTGAGTCTTGAGACAAACAATGGAAAAAGCAAAATTTAGAACCTAGAAATTGGGATCCAGCCGCCCAATTGATATACAGTTTGTTTCTGGAGCCAGGGCATGCCTAGAACCATGGGGTAATATGCTGCCTTTATGATATTAAAAAAAAGCTTTTCCTGGTGGTTGTTTATCGAAAGCAATAATTCCTTGGTTTGGTGGGTAATGGGCCCGGAAGATAATGGTCTCCCGTCAATCCCTTCGACAGCTTGGATTACTTCTTTGGATTCTCGAGGAATGTTGTGCCTTATGGCCCATTCATGGTCTATAAATACTCCCGTGGCACCGCAATCCACGAGAGCCAGGATGGGAAATGAGTCTTTCTCAGTGGCGGACAAGACCGTTTGTAGAACCACCAAAGTGTTTTGGAGAGGACCATTCAAGGAAGGAACAGAAGCAGAGCAGGCATCTTTCTCCCGAAGCTGTGCTCCGCTCAAGATCGGGAGCTGACATTTCCCGAACATCGGGGTGGTGCTATTGGGTAGTTTCTTATAAGATGTTTATCAGAAGCACCATACATGCAAAGTCCGGCATTGATCCTATGGATCCTTTCTTGCGTAGAGATCGGATCCTGCAAGGAGCCCAACTGCATAGGTTCGGTTTCTGAAGAGTGTTGAGTGGGTGTTTCCTTGAGGCTAGGGTACTCCACAGTTGTCTTTGGAGGTATTGTTTTTCTTTTCTCTGCCTTTCTCTCCTGGATTCGGAAGTCGATTTGAAGTGATAAATCCATCAAGGCCTGAAAGGAACTGGGGCGGGCCACTCTGGCTAACTCGTCCTTGACTTCGTCATTCAACCCTCTCCGAAACAGGGTGAAACTAGCCTCCTGGGACCAATCAGCCTCTTTGGCCAGTTGTTTGAAACGAGTCACATAAGTAAGCATATCCTGATTTCCTTGTTGGAACTCCAGAAGTCTTTGCTGGGTGCTGTAAACAAGTTCTGGTCGATCAAATATAGTTTTAAAGGCTTCTATGAATCCATCGTAATTGTCCAGGAGTCTGTCTCCTGAGTTCACCAAGGGAGTAGCCCAGGCTAAGGGAGAGGTGTGAAATTATAAACCCTACCTTGGTCGTGGGCGTGGAAAAATAGTAGGGTTTAAACCTGAAATGCACCAGACAGGAGTCGAGGAAGGAACGCAGGGATTTGCAGGAGCCATCATATTTGTCCACTATACGCCCTACCAGGGCACTTTCCTTGAATGCCGAATCTCGGGACAACACAAGTTGTTTTAGTGCTGCATTTTCAGCGTTGAGGTTTTGAACCTCAGTAGTTAATTCTTGCATTCCTCTCATGAGGTCCTGGACTGCAGCCTCCATGTTAAATTCGATATCAGGTTCTGGGTGTCTCAAACAGTCACACTCTGCCCTTTTTCTCATCTGTCTGTCTTTGGTCAGTGTCTTGTTTGGAGCTCCTTCCTTCTTCCTGACTGATCGGGACTTATACAGGTAAGGGTGTAAATCCTCTGGTTCCAGTGTAGGAGGCAGCACATCATACGTAAACGCTAGAGAGCAGTGCTTCTGTGCTGTCGGGCATGTTGGGAGGACCACTGACCCGATGTTGCGGTGCATTATGGACCATGAAGTCCAAAAGGGCCGAAATCGGCGATTCATTACAATCCGTGGTTAGAGTCTTTACCGACACTTGAAAGAAGAACACAAAAAGGTGGTTGTTTTAGCTCCATACTTAAAGAGATTTCCTAACCCCCGTTGTAGAGGAAATTTCATGAGGTTTTGATTGCATTTACTGCCAACTAGAGAGATATTGTGGGTACGCAATCAACTGTGCAAAGAATTGTCCTATTGTCGATTTTGTGATAGTTATACTGAATTAGAGAATCTTAAACATTTGATATTGAAGTATCCTGCATTACTTGAATTGCGAATTTTGCTTTTTAAACACATAGTTTATGGTGTTGATTTATAGATGTTGAAACTTTGTGGCAACGATTATTGATGGGGAAACACGTTTCAACAGCCCTATCTATACTAATATTTCATGAGCATTTGAAACTGTAAATTACATGAATTTGTTGTCTTTTTTTAAAATGTGCAAAGTTAATATACTGTTGTATCTATATACTCTGTTATTACTGTTTAAATACTTTTTTTTAGTTGTCTTTTATTTGCTACTGGTTTTGATAATATATTTTATTGTTAACTGTCTATTATTTTCTTGTCTTATCATGTCTTTTGTAAAAGGTTACATTTTCTTTTAACCAAATGCACACAAAAAAAGAAAAAGAATCTAGACTTGATTCCACCTCTAAAGTTTTTTCTAGTTTTCTAATTTACGAAAAACTATTGCAGTAATTGAGGCAGCTTCTGGAAGGATTGTCAGAGTCACTAAAGACATAAATTAATGACTTCTAGAGTTTTGTGGACAGGTTTACAGGCCATATAGCTCACCATTTTAGGGTGACAGGTGGAGTTGTTTGCTGGCTTGTAGTTACTGATGTTAGAGCAGGATGATAGGGGAAGTTGGGAAGTTCCAGACTCTGTAAATTGAACCATACAAGGAATATATTTCGTTAAAACACTGGGCTTAGATAGGTTACCATATTGAAGTTTATAAGGCATTCAAAGAGTTTTGGGGCCCAGGCTATGTGAGGTCTCCAGTTCTTGCATGGACAGTGGATACCTGGGGAAGCACTGATCAGACTAATCCCTAAAGCAGGGAGAGACCCCCCTGGGGGAGCGAAAACTACAGACCTATTTGCTACTGACATTTGGTGTAAGGATTCTTGCAAGGATTGTGTCCATCGGATGAACAGTTTAATATACCCACCCCTGGCACATGAAAGGTAGAAGCGTGGTAGATAACTTGGGGACCAATTGAGACATAATAAATGCCTCTTAGAAGATATCAGAGTTAAATGTTGCTTTATTCATTGTAATGGAGGAGGCCTTCGGCATCATTGATTGCATTGACGTGGCATAAATGTAGCCAACAGGGAAAATATGTGTAAGGCTGTTCAGAATTTCAAATAATATGGTGTCAGCTTAAATATCAACAAATGAGGTTCTTTTAAGTTCATTTCAATTGCAAAAATTGACCTTTTAGCTAAATCCCCTCTCCTTTTTAATTTGGGAATAGAACCACCAGCCACTTTGATTTGCCAAAAGAATAGGCTTCATGAATTGTGGTGGGGGAATACAAAACTTTGTCCACAATTTGGTGGTGTTTCTTTTCAACCCAGAAGCTGCCGGAAATCCTCTGTTGAAGTTGGTGGAAGAAGTTGGGAGTAATAAAGGGTATAAAATAAACTGTTTAGTGGCAATGCTGCTGTCCTCAAACTTCTTTAGAAACTGCTTTGTGGACTTGGGTACCAGTTAGCTAAGGGTGGAGTGAACCCTTAACATACATGTTGTGAGAGTACAAAGGAAAATAATATCATTACACATTGACAAAATACTTCTAAAAGTGAAGAGGGAATTTGATAAATGGGAGATACTGAACTCGTTGATCAGGGATAACATTAATTCAATTAAAATGTGCACTTCACCAAAGGATTTTTATGCCATGCAGATGTTACCAGTCTATGGGCCTCATTACACGGTAGGCGGTAAAATACCGCCTTTACCGGTATGGCGCTAGTAAGGTATCCGTTTAGGTAAGAGGCCGCTAATAACGTGGCATCACGAGTACGCGGGCACGAGCTTAGCGCCATGCCGTTAATGACCCCGTAAAGACCCTTAGCGGCACCGATGAAAGCGCTGATAGCACTTCCGACCTCCTACAACACGGCATTAGCGGTGACCGTTATTAGCGGTCACCGTAAATTAGCGGAACCGGAAGTAGCGTCATCACACAGGAACGGGAAATAGCACGGCTGCCATCTTTAAAAACACAATCCATTGCCATCCTCTGCCCCCAGGACCTGCAACCACACCAGAGCCATACAAAATCCTTCACAGACCCACTGACAATGCCCAAGGCAATTAGAAAAGGAGCACAATGACAGTGTAAGGAGCGATTTACCAATGAAGAGCTCGTTATGCTCACTGACATGCTTGCTGCCAACGCGGAGGTGGTGTTCGCCAATGACATGCGGCGTATCACCCTAATAAAAAAAAAGGCTATCTGGGCAGAGGTGGCCCGTAAAGTCAGTGCGGTGGGCAACAACCCCTGCACTGTGAAAGATGTTAGGAAGCAGTGGGACGAGCTCCGCCTCCATGTACGCAGCATCCTGGCTGCCAACCGGAACCTGGCCATGGGCACAGGAGGCGGTGGAGGATCCCCAATTAAACTAATGGAGTGGGAGGAGACCTGTGCGAACACCACAGGTGTCAAATCAATTGAGGGAGTCAGCGAAATGGAGCGTGGTGTGACCACATCGTCAGATGGAGGTGAGTGTCCACACAAAACACTGCACTGTGAAAGATGAGGTACCTCCCCAAATGTGAGCCCTAAATCATCTCATGGATGTGACCATCAAACATACATGCACACAACCCTGCCCATGTGAGGTTCACATCCCAACACACACACATGCATGCATCACCACAGACACGCGTCACCCAGACTCATGCATGAATGACCCGCCCAACAGTCCTACGACCTGTATGCCCAAACATGAAGTCCGAATGCATATAACAGCATGAAGAACAACATCTGCATGAAGCACGTTGACCAATCACCAATGCCATTCCCCTCTTTGTCCCCCACAGGCTCACAAAATGACAGCGATGAGCAGGACACTGCGACACAGGCTCCCCCCGTCAAGAAACAACCCAGGGGAAAGGAGTCAGGCAACATAGCTAGCACGTCGAGGGGCACAGGGAAGTGTGCACTCCTGCAGAGGGCCAAACACACCAAGCCACCCACGTCACCAAGACATGAACCTACGGCAGAACCAATTGCAGCACCCACTCTAGTAATCCCCCGACGCAGGAACCACCCGCAGAAGGGACACTGTCTGCTGCCAATAGTTCCATCGGCGAGGCAGCAGCCACAGCACCCATGTCCGATGTGGAGGACACTTGTGACTCGGCCATGCAACAACACACACCCAGCCCCCAGCAGTCAAAAGAACCAAGCCCACGCCCCACATCATAATCCAGCAGCCATGCCCAGTCTGGTGATGAAATCGTGGCAGGGTGCTGGAGTCCACCAGTGTCATCGCCTGATGCTGGACCAATAGAACAAGGTGCTGCACCCACCCCACGAGCAAGACACAGTGGCCATGAAATGGCCATCATCAGGCAGCGGCAGGAGGACATCACTGCGCTGGTTGGCCAGCATGGATGAAGCAGCACGTTTGAGGGAGGAGTGCAGGGAGCATGCAAGGGGCATCAGACAGGCCATGGAAGCCAGCACCAACAGGCTATGTGAGGAAATGTCACTTGTGAGGCAGGTCCTCACACGCATAGCTGACGCAATGGACAGACAGAACCCCCCACCGGCACCGGAACAACCGTGCACCTCCTCCTCTGCCAGCTCAAGGCAGACCAGCCCCTGGCGCCGGTCCTTGTGAGCTATGCGGCCCACAACCTCTCAACCCCCCAACGGTGGCAGTGGGGATGGGAACTAGGGCCAGTCAGATGTTGCTGACACATGTACAGCAAGGCAGCACTGTTGTACCAGCCATACATGGGGGTGTTGTGGGGGGAGGGGGAAAGGGTGTTTTTGGAGTGTTGTGGGGGGAGGGGGGAAAGGGTGTTTTGGGAGTGTTGTGGGGGGAGAAGGGAAAGGGTGTTTTGGGAGTGTTGTGGGGGGAAGGGGTAAAGGGTGTTTTGGGAGTGTTGTGTGGGGAGGGGGGAAAGGGTGTTTGCATAGTTGGGTCCATGCATGTCTTTACCTGATAATACATTAAACACACTGGTGACAATTTAATTCACAGGAGTGGATCTTATCATTGTGTATGTGTGCTTTATTGGTGGACAGGGCCCAGTGTGCACTTCACCACAAAACCCAGTGGACAAATACCCACATCCATTCAACAAAGTTCAACCATGTGAATCACAAAATGTGGTCGATCAGATGCTGACGCACAGCACATCCCTCCTGGGCATCGCCACCTGCATGACTTGCAGCCCCATCTCCTCCCTCCTCATCATCATCCTCATCAGGTGGTTGCAGTTTAATGTCAGGGGGCATTGGCACATTCCGTCTGATACACATATTGTGCAGCATGACACATGCCATGGTGATCTTGGCCACCTTCTCATGGCCGTACAGGAGTGCCCCGCCCGACCTGCTGAGGCACCTGAACCGTGTCTTCAAAAGGCCAAATATCTGCTCAATTACCATGCGGGTACGGGTATGTGCACGATTGTATTCCTCTTCGTGCCTGTTCTGTGGGTTCCGTACAGGGGTAAGGAGCCACCTCTGCAGGGGATAGCCAGCATCACCTGCATGGGTGCAACAATGGGTATGTGTAAGTGTTTACATTAAGTGGAACCTGTACATATCACACAAATCAACTTTGCATTGTGATTGACATCCACAAATCCCAGCATGCATGGAGGCAATCAGAGTAACTGCAATGTGGGAAGGTGAGGTAGTCCTTGCAAGTGGACATGCACCATGCATGCCTACGACGGTTATTGCCATGTTCTGGGTGAGGTCAAGTCATTTGTGTTTCTTGGCCCTGGCAACGTTTGTACCACACTGCTAGTGTACTGCCATTCCGTAGTTGATGTCCCCATGCTGTGAAGCGGCACTTCAGAAGTGGTGTACGGGTGTGGATCAGTACAATGGCTACAGGTGATCCCTTTGTATGCACTCAAGGGCGCATATCCGTTGTTATGTTGTTCAGCATACATTTCCATTGTGCATATTGGCTGTATGTTTCTGCTTTCTGTTATATAGGGTATGGTATGATGTGCAATGTGCATGTGGATAGATATGTCATGTTTGGCGTATTGGATTAATTTCTTTGTTGTGCAGATTATAACTTGCATGTGGTTTTGTATGAGGTCCATTGTGGGCAGCCTTGGTGGACAGTGGTGTAAATATGTATGTCCATTTTTTCTCCAGACAACAGTTCACACCCAGTTGGAGTATGCATCTCTCCCCCCCCACCCCCAATCACACCCAGTTGGAGTATGCATCCCCCCCAAATCACACCCAGTTGGAGTATGCATCTCTTCCCCACCAATCACACCCAGTTGGAGTATGCATCTCTTCCCCCCCAATCACACCCAGTTGGAGTATGCATCTCTCCCCCCCATCCCCAATCACACCCAGTTGGAGTATGCATCTCTCCCCCCCCAATCACACCCAGTTGGAGTATGCATCTCTCCCCCCCCAATCACACCCAGTTGGAGTATGCATCCCCCCCCAAATCACACCCAGTTGGAGTATGCATCTCTTCCCCACCAATCACACCCAGTTGGAGTATGCATCTCTTCCCCCCCAATCACACCCAGTTGGAGTATGCATCTCTCCCCCCCATCCCCAATCACACCCAGTTGGAGTATGCATCTCTCCCCCCCCAATCACACCCAGTTGGAGTATGCATCTCTCCCCCCAATCACACCCAGTTGGAGTATGCATATCTTCCCCCCCAATCACACCCAGTTGGAGTATGCATCTCTTCCCCCCCAATCACACCCAGTGGAGTATGCATCTATTCCTCCCCAATCACACCCATTTGGAGTATGCATCTCTTTCCCCCCCCAATCCCACCCAGTTGGAGTATGCATCTCTTCCCCCCCCCAATCACACCCAGTTGGAGTATGCATCTCTCCCCCCAATCACAATCCACATCACACTGGCATGTGCTTGCCATGCTACTCACCAAGTAGCCACGAACGTTGTCCAGCATGTCGCTCCATGTAGCATGGTATCGTTGAGTTCCGCAGGACCATTGAATCACGGGTTGATCCGGGATATCGGGCACAACAATGTGTGATGATCTTGTTAGAGTCACATACCATTTGGACGTTGATGGAGTGGTATTGCTTTCTGTTTCGGTAGACTGCCTCATTGGCATGTGGGACCACCAGTTCCACAATGGTACAGTCAATAGCCCCGATGCAACTTGGGATGCCTGCCAGTGAATAGAAGCCAACTTTGGTGTTGGAGATCTCATGGGCAGTCCGTGGCAGGGATATGTGTTCACTTGTGTGCTTCAGGAGGGCATTGAGCACCTGGTTCAGCGTGCGTGAGAATACTGGTTGTGATATGCCATGCATCTGCCCTACCGTATGCTGGTAGGTGCCTGTGGCCAAGAAGTGGAGCACAGTTACAGTAGAGGGGCGGATGGCAGTACGGATGTCAATGAGGCCCACAATGTCATTGTGTATCATGTCCACAATGGTGGTGATGGTATCCCGGTCCAGGCGGTACAGGGTGTGTATCTGCTCAGGGGTTAGGTTGAATGGACTGGCTCTAATCCTGGGGATTGGTGGCTGCCTCTGTGGTATGACTAGGTGCACTGGTGGTGCTTGCTGGGCCTGTCTCGCCCTCCTCCTCCTCCTCCTCCTGCATCTCCTCTGTGCTGCCTGTTGTTGTTGGTGCTACAATGCAATCATGTCCTCCAGCCCATGTAATGCTGCTAGTATTGGAATCATCTTGGTGTGTGAATGGGTGTGGGAAGGGGTGTGGTGTGCTCCTTTTGTGCTGTCCCAGTCTCCATTGCCTCCACCTGTGCTGATTGTGGGCACCTGTGGCAGTTGGGAACACTGCAAATGTCCCTTAACGGGTGGTTCGCGATGCCGGTATTTCCGCCTTGCCGGTATGGGCTTTTTGGGCCTGCTTCATGCCGCTATTAGCATGTCCGCATGCCTTGTGATGAACTCCTATTTCCGCCATGCCGCTAATGCCGACATGAGGGGTCGCGCGCCCGCGACCTTGCCGCTATAAGGGGCAACGTTCTTAGCGATGCCGCTAATAGCGGATAGACAGGTCGTAATTGGCAGGAGCTGTTGGCGATACCGGTAATCCTTTACCGGCATCGCTTTTCCCTTACCACCTACCGTGTAATGAGGCCCTATGTGTCTTCTAGAGACTTTGGAGAATTTTATAATCGATTAAGGATTTTCTATGCGGTACCAAAAAGACCTTGGGTGATGTAATTTCTTTTACAAAACTTGGTGGTTTTACGATGGATCCAAGCCATCACCTCATGCAAAAGGAAGGAGAGGCCCTAGTTTGGGTGGGTCTGAAGAAACACACCATGCTTCAAACAAATGGGTACATGTTGCTTTCAAGAGGTACAAGGGTGATGTTGCTGCTGTGATGATTCACAGGATCATGTCACCTCTCCTGTACCTAATTTGCTGGTTTAGGATTACGATTCTCTGTACAAAAATTTGTGATATATGTCTAAGAGATCTATTTGACATTAAATGGGCTACATTAAATGGCGCATCTAGACAGCAATATGTTGATGACCCCGTTCCTATAATCAGGGAGTCAATATATTTTGTGTTTAAGGGGGCTAGCAAACTATTTCTACACCTTTACAGTGGCACCTTTCTGGTCCCTTTTTTGTGTCTATTGTGGACACGAGCAAAAGACACAGCCGTCTTCAGTGTTTACTTAAAGGTAGGGCTAGAGACGCAGTCTTTCGTCTATGTCCCCATGTAGTTTGCAATGGCATGCCAGCAGTAGACTAACTGGTGAAGTGTGCTGTGGAATACACAAACTCCTGTCGGTGTGTGGACTATGTAGGGCGCGCCGCTCAGGCATGCAATTTGAAAACCCACATATACCCACATATTGCCTCCGCCGCCGCACTGTGTGATATTGGTAAGGCTCGAGGGTGTGGCAAGTATGCCTCATGCACTTGCATCACCATTACCAATTGAGGTGTAATGGGATAGTGCGGAGTGTGGCATAGGAATGTCCGGGATATTTATGCAAAGATGGAAGTTGTAGCCTCACTTCGGCAGCACACATGACGCAGTGGATTGAGTTTATTTACTTTGCTACGCATGCTTATACTGCTGCCATAATTGATCCGCCGCTTTTAGTACACTTGTGAGGTGGGCGTCAGCACGGCTTGACTTATGTGATATGTTATGACATTTGCATGGGAGGAGGTAGAATCCTGAAGTAAGGAAGTGTCATTTTTGTCTCCCAATCCCCTTTTTTCAGGGTTGTGTGTCATGCAAAGGCTGTTGCATGCAATTACAGCCAGATTAATCGAGAAATAACTCTAACTGATCCATTCAAGCCCCTCTTGTGGATGGTGGAGCTGAATTCGTTTGATATCACTACTCTGCATGAACAAGTAGAGACTGTGAGTGCACACTGGTTTTTAACTGTTGTGAAGCTGGAAATATAAGTACATTTTGCCTACTTGTGTTTAAAATGAGAGGATTTAGAGTTTTCTTTGTCTGGTCCACAGGATCTCTATATTGTAATATATTCCGGTGGAGGATCCATTCCGATGACCTATTCGCTAGCCCTAGAGTTGGAACTTGGGGGTGAGTAGGTCTTGGTGCTTCTATAGATTAGAAACATGTTTGTGACAGTATCAGTCACCTTGTTAAATAAATGGGGAAGACACTATCCTGATGGTTTTTTATGTATGTTTTTTTAGATTGAATATTGGCCTACACGTTTCCGAAAATGGTGGATTTACTACTATGTGCCCAACGTCCTGAAGAAGGTCTTTTGTGACCGAAACACGTGTCGCAGATTTGTTGTTGCCATCTGGACAAACAAAAACCAGATCAAATATGACACCTGATATTATGGACTGGGTCATTAACAAATGTTAGAATTGAAGGAAACTGTGTGTTAACAGTATCAGCACACATTGTTCTAAAAGCCAAATGGTTTTATATATGAATGTATGAATGAGTCAGTATGGGACTTTAAACGAAGGCTTAAGATATGAATGATAGATTGATGGAATTAATTTGTTGTTGTTTTTATATTTTTTTATATCATACATACATTTATTATGTTAAATGTTTATTGATTAAAATGTATAATCTATTGAATAACTTACGTGTCATCCCGTTTCACTGGTTCAACTTTTGCTTTAGTGTTATGAATTGGGTACAGGCCAATCCCCAGAGAAGTGTGAAAAAGTTCTTGGCATAGATTACAAGGGTAAGGAGGACCTTTCACTAAGGTTAATTCACTGGTAAGTGTTATTTATGCTACACTGGACATCCACCAGAATTCATCTCCCAGTCTTCTGAGGAAGTGTTGGGGCTGCAATGTGCAGAAAGACACCATCCGCTGTGGAGCTGCCATAGAGGAGAAAGATTCTGGCAAAGAAAACTAGGCAGGCACAAGATGATGCAAGATGTACACACCGGGTAAGACCTGAAGTGGTGATGCTGCAGTCAGCAAAGGGGTTGCTGTGGGGAACAAATGGCAGTGAACAGGATCTGTATATATACTTGAGAGTATTGAAGTCTGCAAAAAAACATATGTGGAGGGTTGGGTTGAGGAGATGATCACCCTGGAAAAATATGAGAATGATGAATACATCTGGCATGAAAGAAGGGTATTGTAAGCTCTGGACTGCTTTAAAAGAGTTGTTCATGTAGATTCCAAAGAGCGATCATGATGAGTTTATCTGATCTAGAGTCTAGCTTGTCTTGCCAGCTTTGTACTGTTCTTTTCATCTAGTCTTCTCTGGTTCATCCCTGGCAGTCGGGTTTTATGTGCATAGATACCCTGGTGTGCGGTTGGTTTTACTCAATACTCATTCATTGATGACCATTCCTAAGTGGTGGAAGCTGAACTGTGAGTAGATGGGTGGTGGCAGGCTTAATTTTAAGGTTTTTCAAATGTAGCTCATAGACTTTCTATCACGTTGTTGGTCCACAGTGTTTTGCTCCCATTAAAATAGTAGTCATTTTGGAAGAACTAAAGTTTTAAGAAAGAACGCCTTGTAAAATCCTTGTGTAGAGGAGCAGCTGAATGCCTCTGCAGGAAGTCCCGCCCACATTTTGCCTATATGTTGGAAACCAGACATTGTGACATGCGCAACGCCAGTGATCGTACCGATTACGTGAAAAGCCTTTGAGACAAAGTATCCACTGAGAAAACCCTATATGATGTATCCCCAAAGAGATGACAGCCTTCTGAGGTAGATCCTCGAAGAAGTGTGAAGATGTGAAAAGAAGAGGCTGGTGACGGCACAAGAAATGAACGTGATGCACTGAGAAGCATGACCGAAGAAGAGAATGCATAGACCTAATAGAATCTGATGGTGAAAAAAAGAATTGAGAAGACTTCCATGTGTGGAATGAAGATTGCACGTGTAAAGAAGCACTGTAGAAAAGGAAAGCCATTTTATAACTATACAGATGCCATAAAGTAGTCTAACTAATCATAAAAGGCTGGCTATACGTAGTGAATAGACTGCAGGCGGTGCCGCCAATATATATATGTATATAGAATCTGGATATTTAATTTCATAATTTTAGTAAGCTCAACTCGTGGAGAAAGGAGGATTGATAGCTGTGTGTGTGTGTCGCAGCAAAGAAATAAGCCTAGGCTTGAAGATGGACCAAAGGAAGGCTGTTTCACCTGATGTCAAAGGCTAAGGCAGCCAAAACTGGTTATCAGTCCTTGAAGAACAGTGAATGTGAGATGCTGAGGCATCCCTTGTTAAGTTGCAAAGAGAGAACATCATGAGTAGCAAGTTTCTTTATTCGAGACGATTAAATGTTATAAAATGGGTCAATTCACGTCTCCTGTCACATGAGTCCAGAATGGAAATAGAAGTGGGAATGCAGACCTGAATCATGATAAGAACATGCTCACACTCCCTTATATTCCCAGAGATGAAAAGCGGCTACAAGGCCAAATTCAAAGACAATCTGACTGGCAGAAGGCAAGAGAGATGAGAGATGTTGGGTTAATTGGGTGGGAAGATACGGCCCATTAGCACCTGGGGTACCATCTTATGTGCTGCTAGAGAATCAAATGTTCCAGAAGGGAACAAGCGAGCCAACCAATTGTAGAGGGTGTATAACGAAGGGCCTTATAGGTTGAGAGCCAATGATGTGTTGTGTTTCTAATAACTGTTGAAGATGACTTGCACTAAGGGAGGGCATAAGTTGCCCATTTGACTATAGAGACCAATCACAATCCCTTATAGAAAGTATACTTAGATACTCCCTTTAGTCCTATCACTATTCCGCGTAGGTTTTCTTAGCTTACCGCGTAGTATGATGTCACGTATGATGAGTTTTTGCTATAAAAGTACTGTTTTTTATGAAATGTGTTGAGACTTTGCTGTGCGACGTCCGTAGACGTCCATTGTATTTACCTGTTTTAGATAATTGAGAATAAAACAGAGACATATTGCCAATTTCCTGAGTTGGTCTTCTTGTTTGGGGTAAGAGTTATTCTCCATCCCATCTATCGTACGATGTGTTACCTTAATTAAAAGAACCATAAGGGTTCACTTGCAATCTAGAAGACAGTCAGTGAAAGATGTCTCGTGGGGTCTTTGTATGTAAGTATGCTCGTTACACTGCTTTCACTTATTAGTTCTCTGTGTGGTGTACAATACCTGAATGATTAATCGTTAAATTATTTAATGCTTGTAGACCTTGTTTGCTGATTGAGTTGAAGCAAATGAAGAAGATGTCACAGCACTGAAGTGTGTCCCACAGGGCAAGACTTTCCAACTTAATTCCCTTGGTTTGTTTTTTCCACAACATTTCTAATTAAACCCAAAGGATTTTGTTCGGAAAAGGTTTCTTTTCTCTATTATGACCTTGTCTGTAATTGTTGTTTCCATATTTAATGAGACCCAGAGTGGTTTGTTGGCTCTCTACGTGCCTGCTCTTGTTCCGCAGAGGATACTTACCACTGCTTCACTTGTGTAACTTTGTTTTAATGCGCAATGGTGATGTCACCATTGAGTATGGGTGTGAAGGAACTAGTAGCACTGGGACTGAGTGTTCCAAAATTAAATTCATTTTACAGTGTGTCATCCTGTTCCCGATCCCAAAATCCATTGGAAATATTCACTAATTGCTCTGCCAAAGAGCACCATGAACTAAAGTAAAGCCAAGTTGCTATTAAAACACCTTAAAAGCACAGTTTAATATCATACACAACAAGCATTGGGAAAGCCAGCAGTTTTGCTAATGTAAAAGCAAATAAGTCCCCCAATTGAGGTACATGGAAATTTCACAATTTTCTACAGATCACGTCACTGAAATTAATAACATGTTGCTACTAGTATTTACCCTTTCTAAACAAAACAAAATAAAGTTACTACCATATTGGCGTCTTTTCATACAAAAGAACAGAAGATCAATCACCTTCTCCTGCCATTTACACTACGAGACAATCAATATCACGGGCAAAGCTGTTGGCTCTTCTGCTGCTAGCTATGATTTGGAGGCCAACAACACAGCAGTACAACAACTGGATTGGACCCAATAGTGGGATCAATGCAACAAAGAAAAAAGGGGGTCCATCGGGATAAAGCTCCTAAAGAAATTACAGTAAACCAAAGTCTAGAAAATGTGTTAGAAAAATGTATTTATATTTTTACTGTATGACAACCATTTTGCGATCATGTTACACCACAGTCAACAATTTATTGAAAAAAGAGAGACAACAATAGTGTCAAAGACAACAACAGTGGCCACAAAGAGTGGGTAAAAGAGGAGAAAGACAAGGTAAGACCAATGAGCCCAAGCCGTGCTGCCCAGGACGGGCTATATCAAGAATGAGGAGAGGAACAGTCAAAGAGCTTAGAGTGCATGCCCATGAAAAGGTGAATGAACAGCAGCGTAAAGGTGTCAAAACAACAGCCTGACAAGTTTACAACTGAGGCCACACTCGTGTGTTGGCCTATTGCACACCAAGGTGCTACGAAATGTGCTAGAGCTTGTGTTGGCAATAGTTGGCATAATAAAAAAGAAGCCAACTCGAGTTTCGGCTAAATGGCCACAGCGACTTCAGGGGCTAAGCCTTTGTCAGGGCGAGTACAAGCTCAATGAGGCTGAAAGGACATTGGCATCAATCGGAAAGGGCGATGGGCATCAATCGTGGTCAACTGTTGTGGTATATATGCTTCCTTAACAGGAGATCAATTTACAGAATCGAGAATGGCTTCCTGGCACCGGGGCCCCTCCCATAATTATGAGCCATTCTACTTCAGTCTGCGGTTCTAGTGGATATCGGTCTACTGCACCAGGACGTACATGCAATGGCAGACCGCTTGGGTACTGAGCAGCTAAGAGTGCAGGACAATACAACCAACATCACCAGCACCCAGACCCCGGTGGTTGGCATACTTGAGTGAGTGAAGATCCGGCGGAAGACCCAGAGGGAAGAGCACACAGGAACAATGTCAGAATATTAGGGCTCCTGGAGGGAGAGGAGGGAGGAGATCCTACGGCTTATGTTGAGACCATGCTCCAGCAGGAAGTGGGCCCGGGCACACTAATGCAGGGGTTCACTGTTCAGAGAGCACAAAGATCTCTGATGAGGAAGTCTCCACCGGGTGTCCATCCGAGGCCAATCATAGTGAAGGTCATGAACTACAAGGAAAGGGAAAGGATTTTGGCCTTCTCCAGAGAAGGAGGAACGATAACTAGAGGATCTTTGAAACTGGTGATCTATCCAGACCACACTGCACTAGTCGAACAGCACAGAGAAATGTTTGTGACAACCAAGGAGCGCTTAAGATGAGCAAACATGTCCTACATGTTGATTTATCCGGCCAAATTGAAAGTCTTGCATAACGGAAAGGTCACACTTTTTTGAAAGGCACACTCCTGGATGGAAGCAAAGAGGATACCGCAGCTCCCGAGCAGGGACAATAACGCACCCTAGTGTGGTGGCAGGGGAGCAGTCTTTGGTTTTTCTTCACCCTACAGTCCTGCTGCAAAGGCTGGTAAATATGGGAAAGAATGCGGGTGCATACAGTACTGGGTTACCAGACTAGTACAGGCACTGAGATGGCTGCCGCAGATGCGACTGTCACAAATCCTTGTTGCACTTTAAGATGCCAGTTTTGAGGTGTCAAGCTGCTGCACGTCACCCAAAGGGAGGGAGGGCAGGACGGGAGAGGCGGATGGGCCCAAGCAGGCAATTTACTGCTGGGCCGTTGTTTGGTTTGGTTGGTAGTCATTGGGTTGTTTTTACAGTTTTTGGGGATTGGTGGATGGGAGGGCCAGTGGGGGGAGAGAGGGAAGGCGAGGCGGGAGTAGAAATGGGTGGGCAGGGGGGAAGGTTGTGGTTGGGGCACATAGGGGAGACTGAGAGAAGAGGTTGAAAGTGCAAGAAGTTCAGGTGTTAGCAGGCAAGCGGAACCATAGAAACTCCATGTTCCGAGAGGAATGCATAGCAGTGAAAGGTAACAGAGATTGGGAATGGCAAGGGGGGTGCAGACATGGGAAGAGATCCTCAGCAGACTGCTAGGGCGATGGGAATCAAAGGGCCGGTATGTGCGCAGCTATGGCAGGGCCTAGGGGAGTGAAAATAGTCCCCTGGAATGTAAGAGGCCTCAATACCTACGTTAAGATACTGCGAGTATGTACCTACCTGGCTAGGAAGGGTATTCAAATAGCACTATTGCAAGAAACACACCTGACCGCAGACAGGCAGGTCACGGTGGCTAGAAAGTGGGGAAGCAAGCTATACATCTCACCTTTCTTGGCATATGCAAGGGGGGGTCCTTGTCTGGATTGCTCTGACAACCCCCTTCCAACTGCTGGAGTTTAAAAAGGATGATGAGGGGAGGATGGTGGTTGTGCACGTCCTGTGGGAAAGCAGGGACATTTGCATTGTAAACACTTACGCGCCAAATCACGATGCCACAGTGTTCTTCAGGTCATTATACTCGAGGTTGACCATGTATAGAGAGGCGACATCGGTGTGGGGAGGAGATTTCAATTTCACTCTTAACCCTGTACTAGACCGATCAGACACCAAACACACAAAACCGGCACCACCGGCCAAGATTCTCGGCAGCCTGCTGCTGGACTTGAGACTAGTGGAAATATGGAGAGCGAGCAACGGGGAAGAGCGGGGCTACTCACACTTCTCGGACCACACGCGGTACACACACGGATAGATTACATGTTAAAAGGGGAAGAAAGGCTGGGTGACTTTGTGTGGGGGACGAAGCTTCACAGGACACTTTGCTATTACAACCATTGCTGAAACAATATTTTTTGAGGGAAGTATTATGGATTAAGGAGCTTGCTCTATAGAGACCCTCCCTGCTGTTGCAACTGGGTAAAGACATATGGTGGAGAATCTGGAAACTCCTAGGTGACTCAGATCCTTGCTCAGTGCATGTTCCCCTGGTGGGAATCATAGGTGAACTGCCAGGGGGACTGGTGCAATATAGAACACACTGGGAGGACAAGGAGATAGCCCTTATTAGGGACCTAGTAAGAGAAAATAAAATCATAGCTGTCCAGGACCTGGTCCTCGAATATGGTATACACAAAGGGCAATTTCTGCTATACTTAGGCAGGGTCAAGAGAATTGGGGGAAGATGGCTTGGTCCGCAGAGTGAAGTGGGGACCAACGAGATATTAGACACCATGTACGACGTGTCGGAAGGGGGACACGTGGTCTCTAGCAGTGGTCAAAGTGTACCAAAAGAAGTAGTGGAGCTATGTTACCTGCTGGACTGCTCAAGCTCCCCACAAACCCCATCACCACGCTGCCTCCCACACACAATACACACACCCAGACACTTACACCTGCTGTTTAAGGGAACGTTCAGTGCAGTGCACTGAAAATGCAGGTTTCAACTTCTTCCTACACTTTTATTTTAAAACCAAACCATTCCGGAACGGTTTCTTTTTCAAATAAAAGTATAGGAGCTGTAAAAGGTAATTAAAAAAAGTAGAGGAGCACCGCTCCCGACCGCTCCCGCTCACTTCGACCACTGGTCTCTAGACTATATGATCTGTACCTGGGCAGGTTGGGTGCGTCAGAGCTGAAGGTGTGCAGCAAGTGGGAGACGGACAAAGGGAGAGCACGTACAGATGTGGAATGGGAAAGGGTACTGCTCTACACCAAGCGAATATCAAGAATGCCAGGTTCAAACTCACACAATTGTATGTCACTCACAGAGCGTATATGACTCCATACATGGTGTCTCTCATGGCAAAACGGGGTGACCAGGCTTGTCCAAGATGCACACAGGAGAGAGCGGACCTGATACACATGTTTTGGGTGTGCTGTAGCAGGGAGGGTGGCACAGGGTGGCGTCCAGGTGCAGACGTGGCCAGAGTACTGTCTATTGGGATTGTCCCCTGGGGGTGAGAGACAAAAGGCTCACTTGACCAAAATGAAGGATCTGGTTTGTGTATTAGCGAAACACAGAATTGCCATGGCATGGAAATTGTCTGAAGGCCCTAAAATAGCCTGGTGGGTGGATTTAAGGCGATGGTCACTAGCGGGGTCTGCTGTATGGTATAAAGCGCTTAAGAAGGACATGCATGAAGGGAATGAGGGAATCCAGGCATGGGACGCCCTGGTACAGAATATGTTCAACCTGGGTGAAGATGAGGCTTAGAGGTGTATGTTGCCGGGGGGAGGTTGATGCAGGAGTTTGGGGGAACATGAGGTTTGATGGGCAGGAATTGTTGTGGGAGGTGGTTGACCTGCCGGAAAGCTGAGATGGAGGAGGAACGACTACCCCCCTGGGGAAACGCCTGAATTGATATATGCCTGTATCACTGGAATGACAGAGTGAAGCTTGTCTGTATTTGTTTGTTTGTTGACCAGGACAATTTAGGACGAACCAACCTAGTTACTATAAGGGGGATGGAGGGGAGGGGACAGGAAGCCAAGAAAAAATGTCTTGGAATCCTCTTAAACTGAGGCTGGCGCTTATGGGAGTTAATTTACATAATCCAGCCTTTGTCTAGCCTTCTCACTTTGGCTGCAGAGACTGTGGGCCTCATTATAAGTTTGCCGGTCCGGTAAAAACGGTACCGGTAAACTTGCCGGTACCGTTGTTACCGGACTGGCAAACTACGAGTTCAGCTCGCAGGTGCCTTCCCGCCCGCCAGGTCTGACTTGCACCCGCAAGCAGACCTTGACGGATGCACCGGCACCATTCATGAATGGTGTCGGTGCATCCGGCCTCCCCATTCCCATTGAGTCCTATAGACTCAATGGGAATGGGGAGTAATAAATTCTGCCGTCTGGCAATGGGCAAATACAGGGTCCACCAGGGCTGTAATGCCCCTGTATTTCCACATTGCCAGGCACCAGAACATTTTGCAAGTTCGGCGGCAGCCTGCCAGTTTTACCGGCAAGGCTACCGCCGAACTTGTAATGAGGCCCTGTGTACTGTTAATAGTGGGCATCATGCGAATGTTAGGTCATAAGAGGGGTGTATGGCCTAGTTAACAGATTAGATTTCTAGGTGTACCTTCTGTTTTTTTTTTTTTTTGCATGTTCAGGCATTGCTACCTGCTGTCTTCTGGCTGCTTCAAAAGTGCTTAATAATTAGACGTTTAAAGCAAAACATTATAATGAAACCACAACATAATATAACATGACTTTACTGGCTAGTATAAAAGGAAACTGACATCATATTCTCCTCCCATTCCCCAAAAGAAGCTTGATGATCAACCAAGAGACTCATCTACTCTACTCCAACCACCCCTGCCAGCTGCACTTACGCAACAATCCTACATACTATATGGTTTTATGTGCCCTTCTTGGTCACACTTAAGGTTTAATTTAAACAAAGGCTAACCAAAACCTAACCCCACTTCCAATACTGTTTGTACAATTCATCTGTATTACTTATTTCAAATGGGCATTTTGTTAAAAGCACAACAGATATTAACAGAAAAACTCAATATGCAAACATATATATATATTCCATACACTGAATTGATATGCAAACCAAAGCCATGCCAATGAAAATGCAGCAAATTAACAATACAATTTGCAAATAGTGTGGATAGAATTCCCATTTACAAAACAGATAAAGAAATATTGGCGGGGGCGTGGCTAACTGCCATGTGAGGAAGACGTGACTCGAGTGAGCTCTGGGAGATGTGTCCAAAATAAGCTGTTATTATAACGAACTGAAGTAGCCTCTGAGGCCCACGGGTCGCCACATCTGCTGCGGACATCTCCCGGCAGCTTCACGCTTCCTTCCACGATCGAGAGTGCCCTGCGCGGACCTAAAATCCCAGTGCTGCTACACTACGAACCTGAGCCCAAAATGGTGTCTCCCCAGCACTAGCCCAGCCAGCAACCCGTGGGCCGAAGCTACGTGACGGTTCCAGCCGGGTGCCCACAGACCAGACCAGGGACAAGCAACGTATATGGGGGCCGATGACATTGTGAGACCCGCCCCCGTACAGAGAGCGGTGGCGGCGCTCCCGGACACAGGCCCGCTGCGGACCCACACACCCGCGTACACCCGCGTACGCGGACGGAGGGGGGAGTGGTGGCATAGCGGTGCCCGGCCTGCTGCGAACGGAGCCGGCGGAGATATGCGACTGCCTGCAGACAGCAGAGCCACTGCGGAGGCTGAAGCTACATCTACAGAGAGCCGTAACTAAGTGTCAACAAGAGGTGAGCTGGGGAAAGCCCACACACCAAACCACACACCGGTGGCCAGGGATCGGGTGCCACCTGACCCCCCCCATGCACTGAGCGCATTCTCCGGGGCCAGCAGAGTCAATAGCCCCGAAATGAGAGAGCGGGGAGGCACAGCACGCGCGCATCATACCCCCCATATACACCCCATTTGGAGTGCTGACAAGCGGCGTGATCCACAGCCGGCACCTCAAGCCCGGATACCCTGACGTGTCTCAACGTGAAAGCGGGCCACCCCGCTGCGACCACCTCTGGATTCTCCACCGGCAGGGTGGGCAAGAAGGAAGGAGAAGGGGTGAGATAACAGAGAACACTGCAAGCCCATAAGGTCCACATCACCGGACCCGCATTACAGGACTCCCCAGCCGCCCACAAAAGGATCACGCCTACTGGACATACCACGCAAGGAGCCCATAAGAGAACAACAATGGCGTGCAAGGCGGACTGTGCCACCTCGCACCCCCGCCATTCTCTAGCTAAAGCAAGCTAACACCAGGGACGACGGAGCACCCATTCCAGAGCTGAGATGGCTACTAAGGGAGCTAAGTCCAAACAGCACCAAACAACTATAGACACCTTTACGGCCGGAGAGCCTAATGGACCTGAAACTGCAAACAAGACCTCAACAGAGACGCCATCTAACCCCTCTGAAGCGGCAGCTGAACCCAGTAACACCCAGATCCTGGAGGCCATTAAAATGTTTCAAACTACGATGGAAAACAAAATCGACGCAGTGGCCTTTGACCTGGGCCTGCTGCGTCAAGACGTTCGCTCCTTGGCCTGCAGGACTGAAACCCTAGAATTCCAGGTCCGAGAAAACACGGAGGCTAAAACCCAGCTGCTAACGGACGTAGATGTGCTGCAGCAAAGAGTAAAGAACATGGAGGATAGGGCCGAGGAGGCAGAGGGGCGGGCCTGCCGGAAGGAATCGAGGGATCTGACCCCACAAACTACGTGGAAAATCTCCTGCTACAAGAGATAGGGGCCGAGAAACTCTTGCAAGTCTTCACCATTGAAAGGGCCCACTGATCCCTCACCAAAAAAAACCCTCCCGGCACCCCACCCAGACCAATGATAGCAAAAGTTCTCAACTACAGGGACCGCAAGACCATCCTGGCCTACTCGCGGTCTGGAGGCCAGATCCAGAGAGACTCCGCAAAAATAGCCATCTATCCAGAATACACCTTTCAGGTCCAAATGAAGAGGGCACCATTTATACACACTAAAGCCAGATTGAAAGCAGCCAGACTGTGTTACATGATATATGATATGATATATGATATGGCATTTGTAACGCGCCTATACACAAGTGTTTCAAGGCGCGACGAGGCGGGGGGGAAAAGGGGAGACAGACAACGATCCTACTAGGCCAGGTGTCATTCAGATCGCGCAAGTGCAAGGGTAGAGGGGAGGGGAAAAGTGCAAAGGGGAGGTGGAAAGGGGAGAGTGCAGTACAGGGTTAAGGGCATACAGGATAAATAACAAGGGCCAGCTAGTGGCAAGTGCGAGATAAGTGCAGAAAAGTGCTGGGAAGGGGGGCTGTAGGGATACATACACAGTCCTGCGGTGCGAGATAAGTGCAGAAAAGTGCTGGGAAGGGGGCTGTAGGGATACAGACACAGTCCCGCGGTGCAGGCGGTTGCCAGGGAGGCAGTGCAGGGGAGAGTGGCTGGGCCAAGGACCGAGAGCGGTAAGTGGCCCAGTTGCAGATTCAGTGCAGTTTCAGTACGTTTAGCAGGGGAGAGGGGGAGAGGAGGCGGAGGCAAAGAGGAAGGTTTTGAGGTGCTTCCGGAACCGGAGATGGTTCTCCTCGTGCTCCTTTATCCCTCCAGACTGAAGGTAATACGTAACAACAAGGCCCACCTGTTCGATACCCCGACAGAAGCCAGCGACTGGCTGGACGGGGAGCAGATTCCAGACATTGATGAAAGGAAGCGGAAGCCGTGCTGAACTCCACTCCATAGAGGCAGCACGCCGGCCCACGGACCCCCTCTAGCTCTCCAATGTAAGGGCCAAGCACAAATGCAGCTGGAAAGATTCCTCATAGGAAGACACCGAACACGAACACTCTTCTAACCCCAGAAGTTCTTTTGGGTACATATACCCACCCGTAGGGCACCAGGAGACCAATGCACGGTCAAACGGAGCAGAAACGGGATAGTCACAACGGGGGAAACCTCGCTGGACCTGTTAAATATTTGGGGTGTTCAAAGTTATTGGGGGGAGGGATAATGGGAGTTGGCACTAAAGTTCAAAGCCGAAACAGGGAAACACCATGACCACATTTAAATATCATATACTGCACACCGAAAGCACGGCCTCATGCGATACCAAGCACGGACACCCAGCGACACCCTATCCATGGCTGACAGAATAAAAATTATGACATGGAACGTCAGAGGCATGGACAGCTTTGTCAAGCAACGCCGTATCCACGCCTACCTAAAAAGATGCAAGGTAGGGATAGCCCTGCTCCAAGAGACCCACCTAAACACGCATAAACTGGAAGTAATAGCCAAGATCTGGCGCAGAACTTTGATAGGGTCCTCTTACTCCTCCTATGCCAGGGGAACCCTGATTTGGATTGACCCAACCACCCCCCTCAAGCTAATAAGTACCAAAACCGACGATGAGGGCAGGATGGTGCTAGCACACGACACAATAGAGGTATGTCTAATTAGCACCTACGCGCCCAACTATGATGCAACTGTTTTCTTTCGCTCGCTATACTCACGACTCAGCCCCTACAGGGAAAGCACCATAATATGGGGAGGAGACCACAACTGCACCCTCGACCCCCTTATGGACAGATCTGACAACAAACACGCCCACTCTTCCCCCCGCCAAAATATTAGCATCATTAACATAGCAGCTCCTACTCGGCGATGTGTGGAGAGAACTACACCTAGAACAACGGGACTATTCCTTCTATTCTACTCCGCACGCTGTTCGCACCAGATTAGACTATATATTCGTGAGTACCGAACAGCAGGCCATGTTTGGGGATGCACATTATCTGCCTACGGTGCTGTCAGACCATTCTCCGCTGGTGGTAGCCTGGGATGTGTTCCCACCAAGGCCCCCGCTGCCCACCTGGAGGCTCAGGGCCGAGGCCCTACTTGAGACATCCTTCCGGGAGCACATAAGAGAGAGCACAGAGGAGTACTGGCAGACTAAGCTGAATAGTGTGAGGCATATAAGGTGGTCATGAGGGGAGAAATTATAGCGGCGATGGGAGGTGCAAAGAGATCCATCACAACCTCATTAGACCGCGCCGAAAGGGAGCTTGGTGAGCTGGAAGAGAAGGCTGACATATCCCCGGAACATTTGCTAAAGGAAACAGAACTCAGACAAACCTGTCTAACACACTGGGAGGCCATGGGGAAACTAAACTACGCCAAATACACTGAGAGAACGCACGCCCTAGGGGATAAACCCGGGAAACTCCTGGCCTGGCTCTATGAGAGGGAGGGAGACCCCCCGCACACCCATTTGTCATATACGTAAGCAAGAGGGCACCACTGCGCACACCCAAAATGAAATGAATGCTGTTTTTTCTGAGTTCTACCAAAACCTTTACTCCAGCGCCTCGTCCAACAGAAACTGAAATAGATGATGTCCTAGACATCATCAAGCTACCCAAGCTAAATATGCAGATGGCAGAAGCCCTGGACGAACCCATCTCCCCAGATGAAGTGCTGGTAACTATCAGATCCCTACCGTCCGGGAAATCCCCGGGCACTGATGGCCTCTCGGGTGAGATCTACAAGTCATATGAGGAGACCCTGGCCCCACTGCTGGCCCAAGTGTTTAACGAGGCTTACGAAAGTGGCATCCTCCCTGACACCATGAGGGAGGCTGTCATTATCCCTGTAGTATTCCATCTTCTATTATGTTGGCTATGACGTACCTGCATGCCGGGAGGATAGGAATGTTAGTATTTGAAATAGGAGGAATGTGAGAGGGTTAGGAAAGAGACAGGGATTAGAGTGTGAGCGGCATTGCAGGGCGCCAGTTTATTGTAGTTAAATAAGCATACTTTATTTACATTAAGTTGTTTCCCTGACATACTTCACTTGGCGACGAGGATTGCCGGCGTCCTGAGGACCCACGGAGACCCGAAGAGGGAGAAGTAACCGAGAGCGGCTGCTCCGAGCCCCCGCACAACGTCGTGCTTGGCTTGTGCTGATAGAGAGCAGACGCTCCGAACTAGCGTTAAGAAAAACGCTGGTTTGTGCTGTCTTATTGTGACAACGGAGAGAGAGCAGATGCTCCGAACCGACGTTTGAAGTCGCGTTGGTTCGTGCCGTTTTGTTTTTCTTTATTATCTGCCCAAACATGATCTGATTGGCTGCTGAGTCAGCCCCAACACGGATAAACACTGTGTTTCCTGAACTTAGGAGAAAAGGACCGTCACACATACAGGGATCACGTGATTCGCCCCTTTGTGATCAAACAGAGTGAGGAGTAAACACTAGACTCCTCATCCTCTTCACAGTACCATTTTTTTTTTTGTTTTGCTGAAAAACAAAAGAGACTGAAGTTGAAAAGTTAAAGAAGAAATAAAAGCAGAAACTGGAAGAAGCTCATTCTAGTTACCTCTAACACTGGCATAATATTAAAGAATAATGCAAGGCATTAGCATACAACCCCCAGCATGTTTCCTCCCAAATGCTGGACAGCCTGTTGTAAATTGGTCAGAATGGAAGGAATTCTGGTTAAACTATGTCCAAACAATTGATCAAGAAGGCTTAAACTCTCATAAGAAGAAATCGCTGTTGCTTCATGCCTTAGGCTTAGAAGGACAAAGGAAATACAGAGAATCGCCAGAGTTGCCAGTGGATGAAGCGGGGGATATTGATGAACATGAAAAAGCTATAAGGCAACTAGAAAATATTATACCCCGGAGACTAATGTAGCTATAAACAGGTATCATTTCTACACCAGGACTCAAAAGGACCATGAATCCATAGAAGATTATGTGTCAGCTTTAAGAGTGTTGTCACGCACATGTCGCTTTGGCAATGGGATCACATTAGATGAACTCATAAGAGATCAAATTATCTCTTATTATACACGCAAAAGATAGTTTGGTCCAAGACAGACTTTGGATGGTAGGAAACCCATCTTTGCCGGAAACGATGGCCATTGCCAAGCGAATAGAACACAGCCACTTGTGTTCCAAAGAAATGAAAAATAAAAAACAGGAGGCTGTTATGAATATATAGCAACAGAATGACAAACCATCTCTAGACCCAGGAGAACAAAGCATGGTCAATGCAGTGAGAACCAGAGAACGAACAGAAAACCAAGCTGTCAAGAAAAATAAGTCTAGAGGATTTGAAAACAAAGGACAATCAGTTAGAGGGAAAGGGTGGGTAAAACCCGAACCCAGGCCAAGTACCGCACAATCCAGATAAGGCGACAGATGCTACAACTGTGGAAGGTTAGGACATTTTGCCTATGCTAAACATTGTCCTGCAATAGGACAGAAATGTGGAAATTGTGGAGTAAAGGGACACTTCGCTGTCACATGCAGACGAAAAAAAATAATTTCTGTCATACAAGAAGATGAAGATTCGGATGAAGATAGAGTATTTACCATTCGTGAACCACCTGAGGGAGATCTCAAATGCCCGAGTTGCATTGTAATAATTGACAATTGGAAACTCAAAGTAAAAGTAGACAGTTGTTCACCATGGACGATTATCACAAAGAAAACATGGAAGAATTTAGTGGCATGTGGCCTCAAAAGCAAATTCAATGAACCAGATATAAAAAACCCTGGTGGATTCGAGGGGTCGAAAATCAAGATGATTGGCTGGTTTTCAAGCATCATAGAATTCAAGGACAGGCGAGCAGAAATTAAAATATATGTTGCAGAAAAAGGAGTTAACATCATTGGCTGGAGGGATCAAGCTGGCCTACGGATCAGATTAGATCCTTGTGAAGATTAAAAAGTCTTGTTTGTCAATACCAGTCACAAGCAAAGAGAAGAAACCAGAATTCAGAGAAGTACACAACAGAAGAAAATCGGACTATTAAAAGACTTTTCTCATAGAATTTGCTTAATGGAAGGAGCTGTGCCTGTCAGACATGTGAAGTCTAGACCCATACCTTTTGCCATAGCAGACAAGGTTGAACAGGAATTGGCGAAGTTGGAAGCAGAAGGAGTGATTGAAAAGATTGAATTGTCGGAGTGGGCAAGCCCCATTGTGGTTGTAATGCAGAAAAGTGGAAAACTCAGAATTTGTGTAGACCTCAGAGATGTGAATAAGAACGTCCTAGTTGACATTTTTCCACTTCCCGTAATATCAGAAATGCTAAATCGCATAGGTAGTGCCAATGTGTTTTCCACCATAGATCTCTCTAGTGCATATCACCAGATATCCCTGACAGAAGATTGTAGAGACATAACAGCATTTGTCACCCCACATGGTTTATATAGATACAAGCGCATGCCGTTTGGATTAGCATCTGCGGCGGCAGTTTTCCAGAGGGTCATGGAACATGTGCTGAAGGTGTTGAAGGGGATATTTGTATATCAAGACGACATCATTGTATTTGGCAAGGGTCGAGAAGAACATGATATGAGTTTGAAGGATGTTTTGTTAAAATTGGAGAGTGTGGGTTTGGAAATTGAGAAGAGTAAATGCAAATTTGGCATGAATGAAGTTGATTACTTAGGACACACAGTCAATGGCAAGGGTTATAGGCCAAAGAGTGATGCTATGAAAGCAATCAGAGAATCGCCCAATCCCAAGAACAAGGATGAACTTAGGTCATTCCTAGGCCTTTGCGAATATTATAACAAATTTGTTAAAAAGTTTGCCAATATAACAGAACCATTGAGGAAATTGTTAAAGAAAGAGGCCAAATTTGTGTGGAGTAACGATTGTAATGAAGCAGTAAATTGCATAAAGAGAGAAATCTGCAATTCCACAGAATTGGGTGGGTATATTTTTGGTAGGTCACCAAAGTTACAGTCGATGCTAGTGGGAATGGCTTAGGAGCAGTGTTATCGCAAATAGAGGAAGGCGGCAAAGAGAAGACAATATGTTATGCCTCCAGGGCGATTTCAGACACAGAAAGCAGATATTCTGTAATTGAGAAGGAGCTATTGGCATGCTCATGGGCTGTTAACTATTTTAGAAAGTATCTATGGGGTTGCAAGTTTATCATACAAACAGACCACAAGCGACTCATTGAGGTGTTGACTGTGAGAGGAATGTGTAAAGCATCACCTAGGTTGGCTAGATTAAGCATCAAATTACAGGATTATCATTTTGTGACAAAGTATGTCCCAGGTAAGAGAAATGTTGTTGCAGACTATTTGTCACGTTTACCATTAAAGAATGTAGATTTGGAATCAGATAGCAATAAAGAAATGGTGGCGGTTGTTCTTGAAGTAACCTCAAAGGAAAAATGGTTAAATGAGATCACTAAAGACAAGACGCTACAAAAAATTGCAGAGTTTACAATGTTAGGTTGGCCAGATAAGAGATCAGTTGATGGAGAGTGCATGAAGTTTTGGGAAGTGAAGGATGAGTTGTCCATGGAAGAAGGATTTTTGATGAGGGGAAGCAAATTAATACCTCCTAAAGTGTTACATGATGAGCTCATAGAAAAAGCACATCAAGGTCATCCGGGAATCACAGGGACTAAAAATAATGTACGGTCTGCATACTGGTGGCCAGGAATGGATATTTTGATTGAAAGATTTGTTAGAAACTGCTGGCCTTGCCAGAACAGTGATAAAAGTTGTAAAAGTTTCAAATCAGAGCCTATTGTCATAGATAAAGGAGAGGCTCCATGGATGAAGTTAGGTATTGACATTGTCGGGCCATATGCAAGACTAATAGGGGAAAAAAGGTTTTTGATTGTGTTGATTGATTATTATTCAAGTTGGGTAGAATTGAAAGCTGTCAAAAAAGTTGATTCGGGAGAAATTATCAAATTCCTTAAAGACATTTTCAGAAGGGAAGGTTTTCCCAAAGCCATTATCAGTGATAATGGTGTTCAATTTAAAAGTAAGGAAATGAGTTTGCCACTACATCTGGGATTGATTGGAAATGTTCTGCTTTGTATCATCCCCAAACCAACGGGTTGGTGGAGAGATGTAATAGGATGGTTGTGGAGACAGTGGAGTTAGCTTTGAGAAACAATTTACCTGTGGATGAAGCACTCATGGAAAGATTATGGAGCGTAAGAATGTCAGTCAAAAGAGGTTTGGAGTTGTCTCCTTTTGAAATGATGAGGGGCAGAGCTCCCAACACTCTACTCACTCCAGAGTGGGTAAATTACCAAAGAACATCAGGACACAAGGAAGTAAAAAAAATGTAAATACCATGAAGTTAAAAAAAAAATGTCTGTGGGTTACAAATCTAAGTTTGAAATTTCACCAGGTGATATGGTAAGGATAAGACTAGGTCATGGTGTTAGAAAAGGTGAATCTAAGTACAGCAAACCGGTTAAAGTTATACAAGTTCTAGGTAAAGCAATAAGAGTAAGTGGTGGATCAGTATGGAATATTGACAGAGTGAGCAAATGGAATTGGAATTTAAGAGATGACTGAAGGATTCATCCCAGGCTGGATCAAAGATTTAGTGAATGGATGAGGAATGATGTAGGATTTCATTGCGGTAGTGAAGAAGATGTAAATGTAGAGTCTAATACTAGATCACAAAATTTGGAGGAAAGTGTGCAAGTTAGAGAGAACTGTGATACCATAGTTGGTGGCCAAGCCTTGAGAGGTAATCATCGGGAGGATAATATTGGGGAAGGAAATGTCATTCAAGAAATTAATACCAGTTCAATTGATGGTAACAGAAGTGTTATTAGAAGTCAAGATGACCATATTGATTGTGAAATTGTGCGCAACCATAGAGAAAGGAAGTTGCTGTTTTGGTCAAGTGACTATGTCATGGGGAAGTAATGACTCACAAAAAAAAAAAAAATTTGTTGTGTGGACCTGCTTCCTAAATTGCAATCTGTCTCAGTGTTCATATTTTTTGTTATACATTCATATTTCATGTTCTATGCTTTTCACAAGTTGTATGGTTTAAATACTTCATCATTATATAAAAAAATAAAAAATAAAAAAAAAAGATAAAAGGGGGGTGATGGTGTAGTTTGCTGTATACGCAGTGTTTTACCTTTACAGTGTCTTATGCTTCTTTCACATTTTTTTCGTTTTCACGTATCCTGCTTTCAGAGTGTTCTGTTGTCTGTACTGTTTCAATTACAATATTAAAAAGGGGGAGGTGGTGTAGTATTCCATCTTCTATTATGTTGGCTATGACGTACCTGCATGCCGCGAGGATAGGAATGTTAGTATTTGAAATAGGAGGAACGTGAGAGGGTTAGGAATGAGACAGGGATTAGAGTGTGAGCGGCATTGCAGGGCGCCGGTTTATTGTAGTTAAATAAACATACTTTATTTACATTAAGTTGTTTCCCTGACATACTTCAATCCCCCTCCTAAAACCCGGGAAAGATGGCTTGGAATGTGGCTCGTATAGGCCCCTCTCTATGTTAAATGTAGACAACAAGATCCTAACAGCTCTGCTAGCGAATAGACTGCGTAGAGTAATTCCCCTCCTGATCCACCCAGACCAAACAGGCTACATACCGGGACGCTCTATTACCGAGAACCTGTGCAGGCTGCACCATGCTATATACAGTACTGAAAACAGGGCCCAGAAATATGCAGTGGCATCTCTTGACGCTACCAAGGCCTTCGATTCTGTGCGGTGGAAATGGCTATACGCAGGGCTCAAGTCGAGGGTACACGCGGGGGGACGGAGTCCACCCACTTTTTTCAGAGGAGGGACTCAGTACCCCCCAGCTAAAATGAGAAACATTGAATGTCTTCTTTGAATTTATGAATTAAAGCTAAGCTCAGGGATCAAACCACAGTCGGCAGATTTGTAGGCCAGACACTTCACCACTGCACTATATAACCTGAGGAAAAATAAGAGACAACTAAAGGTGAAATGTCCCATTTCGGTACTGCAAGTCCCAGGGCAAACATTTACATTGGTTCTTGGAGTTTAAAAACATGCACACCTTGTAAAGTTTTCAAAAACACTATTAGAAGAAAATATCCTTTCTTGGTTTTGTGCGTGTGTTGATTTTATGAAAGGCAAATGTCATTCGTCCTGTTCAATTTGGGTGGTTATGCAAAGCCAATTTAATGAAATGTGCACGTTTCACCTTGATATGCTAATTTCTGGTGAAGTCACATCCCACTGCGTTTGTTGAGTCCCCCCACTTCATTTTTTAGGACTTGACCCCTGGCTATACGCCACCATGGTGAAAATGGGGATAGGACCCATGTTCTTGTGATGGACCCAATTAGAATACACTAATCCAACCGCCAGGGTACGCATGAATAAAACATACTCTGACAAGTGGTCACTCTACAGAGGCACCCGCCAGGGATGCCCCCTGTCCCCCATGTTATACATCATTGCCAATGAACCAGTGGCACTTAACTCAGACAAGAATACGGAGATGGGGCATTGAGAACGATGGCGTGACCCACCTTATCTCCATGAACGCCGACGATACACTATTATATTTACACGACCCGGAATACCTCTTGCCATACATCCTAGAAACATTAGACGGATTCCATAGGTATAGCGGGATCCAGATTAATAAAGACAAGTCCTGCCTCTATCCTCTCGTTGCTCTGCATAGCAATAAGACCGGACCCCTCCCCCTCTTGGACCAAAAATGGCAGGCGACTTCCTTCAGGTACTTGGACGTCACTATACACCGAAAACCCAGTACCGAACACATCCTTAATATGGTTAGGGCCAAGGACGCCCTTGCGAAATCGATTAACTTCTGGAGCAGGCTGCCACTCTCGGTGGCTGGAAGGGCAGGTCTCCTCAAGATGGTGGCGCTTCTCCGCCTATTATATAACTTCACTAATGTCCCTTTTAACATTCCCCCTTCATTCTTTAGAGAAATAAACAAACTCTGCAGAGGGTTCCTTTGGCAGGGAGGCAGACACAGGGTGGCACTAGAGACACTACAGAGACCCTATGAAAAGGGAGGCTTGAAAGTCCCCAACTTTGAACTATACTACTTAGCGAGCTAGCTGAGATATGTGGTGAAATGGATGTCTGACGAGCCCACAACAGACACCTTACTCTTGCAACTGGCCATGCCCCGGGTGCTGCTTAGAGACCTACTCTGGCTGCAGGCGAATGCACTACAGAATTGCCCATACCTAGTCAAACTGGGGACCCAGCTTTGGAAACGCGCCTGCAGGACTGTGGGGATGGAAGACCCTTACTCCCCACAAATCCCCATTGCAGCAATAATGGCAAACAGTTCCTGGGGACAAAAAGAAATACGCGCCCATTGGGAGTCTTACAGCATAGCTACACTGGGAGATCTGACACAGGAACAAGGTACACTAACATTTGCGGAACTTAACAAAGCCACAGGGCTTCCCTGGGGACAGTTCTTGCTACATAGAGCAGTGATGCAGACTATGAGGAACAGATGGCCAACACCAACAACCCAGTAATGGAGCACGAAATCATCGAAACAATGCTAGACACGGCTGAAGGGGGCCACGAAACCTCACGCCTATATGAAGCACTGATGGAGGGCTCGACCAGAAATGAACTTAAGTGCAGGGCAAAGTGGGAAGATGAACTGGGCCTAGCATTCGATGACAAAAAATGGGGGAAAATAACCCACTACCACAAAAAGATCTCCAGAAACGCCCGCTTACAACTTATTAAACTCTACATTACAAATAGAGCATATCTCACACCCGAAGTCATATCAAAATTTAAGGGTGCCGGAACCCAGGTGTGCCCCAAATGCAGCGAACCCGGGGCAGGAATGATGCATATGTTCTGGGGTTGCCCTGTGATACAGGGTTTTTGGGCACAGGAAGCGGCGAGGGTGGCAGGAGCGGGTGTTGAAGTGGAAGTGCAAACACCAGCGACTTGCATCTTGGGCAGATATAAACGCAGCAGTAAAAACAAACCACTGAACAGGCTCAAGGACTTAATATACATAACAGCAAAAAGGCGAATAGCCATGGGTTGGAAGTGCCCCAGGAATCTAAACGAAACACAATGGTGGCGGGACCTTACGAAATGGATTGTAGCCGAAACCGCAGCATGGGAAACCGCAATACAAGAACAGAGACTAGATACTAGTGCAGACTTGCACCGATGGATAGCGCTAACAGTGCCACTGCTACATCCTAATTATTCAGGCGCTACCTCAGACGAAGCAAATAGCCCAAGTCCTAAAGCTGGCACAACGAGGACCGACGAGCAAATAGTGGTCTTGGGGGGGGAGGGAGGGGCGGGAGGGGAGGGAAATTAATGCTGCACTGTTACAGTTACAAGTTTGGTAACAATTGTTAAAACCAATAAAGACATTTTTTAAAAAAAGATAAAGAAATATCGGCACCTCGATTTTCTACTTAAAGCAACACAGACACGTGTTGACAAGACAATGGGGACAGAAAAGAAGAAGGAAAGGGGTAAACAAGCATTGACAAAACTAGCTTTTTGGGGGAATATCTAGGCATTAATATGTTCATCAACTGCTGCCATCACATGCACAGGAAGTGCCAAAATTTTTCAAGTAATGACATAATATGCTCAGGTCTAAGTAATCAGGGATGTCATGTAGGGGTTGCCAGGGGCCGCACCTGCGACCCGTGTGGTCTCCCTTGCTACGCCTGTGGTCTCCATTGCTACCCCTAAAAAAAGATTTGAGGCTCCTGGGCTGTGGCCAGCAGCATGTGGCTCTTTGTTTCTGGAGTGGCTGGTTTTCTGATAGCTACAGCCGGTAAGATAGCTCAGTGGGTTGAGTGCTCGCTGCTGCAATGTGTTTGTGATCTATAGGTTTGCTCGCTGCTGCAATGTGTGTATGATCTGCAGGTTGCAGGTTCGACTCCCAGCAAGGTCAACTCAGCTTTTCATCCTACTGTGGTTGATAAATGGGTACCAACAGAGGTTGGGTGATATTTTATGTATATTTGTTCTATATGAAGCGCTTAAGTGTAAGTGCTATATAATAACAAATCATTCACAGTAATTTGTTAATATGGATCTACACGCACTGATATTAATGATACATATGGTGATCCATTCTTGGATAAAATGTATATCGTTTTACAGTGATATCATAACCATATTTTGTGTAGTGTACTTAGAAACAATGCTATATGATGCCACTTTCTGTGTTGTCAAGGTGTGAAAGGTTGTGTTCCTTCGCTGTCCCGTGATGTCACTTCGGGGTGGGGTCTAATGACATCACTTACTGTGATGTCATCAGATGTCAAGTGTCATGTGATGTCACTTCCGCTGGCATTTTGGTGAAAGGACGTCCCTGTAAGTAAAGCCATAAAATTCAAGTATTTGCATCATTGGAATTTAATTCCCAGATACTGAAACCATTATCAAGGATATAAGCAGTAAGAAGAGCAGTGGCAGGTTTCATTATGCCCTGTTGCAATGCAGTGCAATATTCTTTTATGTCCAGTTGGCTAACAGCAGCCAAGATCAGCTATGTCCAGTTAGCATAGCACAACCAGATTCCATTTTCTCCAATTAGGAAATCATTGCCATATGTAATTTTGCCCAATGCTGGACACATTACGAGTCTCTTGCACTCTCCTGACCACCTCTCAGCATCCATCCACATGCCTGACCATCATGGGTAGCTTACTGGGCTCGGTCATCCCACTCAATTTCCTATTTGGCCAGATGCACACACGCATTCTAACCCTTCTGACAATGTTCCCATACCTTGGACTTCATTCCAACGAGGGCGTTCACCCCACATGCGCTTTGAGGATATACTAATGGGATAAAGGCGCTTTATAATGACACACTACTACTACTACTACTACTACTACGAGCTCAGTAAGGCCTGTTATTGTTTTGCCCATTTACAACAGCAGTGCCAGCTTCCATTTTGCCACGTTAGTACAATAAGGCCACATTTAAATAGTCATAGTTATTTTAACAAAGCCAGTAATCTTGTGTTTAGTTTCCATAGAATCTTTTCTGGAAGCTGCATCTTCTTACTGTAAAACAGAAAAGTGCTGACTGGAAGGTTTTGAATTAATCATAACCACAGGCACGGTCGTGGGCAATCCTCCAGACCATCATTTTTCAGCCTGCCAAGCCATTATAGAAAGGGAAAGACCATATGCAAATCAGGCTTGGTCCCACCCCAAAAGGGGTAGTCCAGCCCAAACTGCTAGGTCACATCCCTTCTGCACAAGACCACAAGCATCCCCAGGCATGTTTCAGCCCTGTTGGGCATCATCAGTGAGGAGTAGCGTGGGCCTCTAGGTCCAGAAGCTCGGGACCGATGTCTGGGCATACCCGTCTCACTCGGGTGACTTAAGCAAAACAAAAAGGTGATGGCTGGAAGGTTTTGAATTATTCATAACCATAGGCATAGCTCTGGGCAACCCTCCAGACGTGGGTCCTTTGCTGGCTGCATGTATGGGGTTGCTTGTGTTTCCATGCAGAGGTGTCCTGGCCTAGCAGTTCAGGCTGGGTTGCTCCCAATGGTGGCAGTACCTGACTGATTTGCATTTTTTCCTGGACCCCTTTTGGAATGGCACAGACAGGCTAAACAACAGTGGCATTGAAGGTTGCCCAGAGCAGTGTGAGTGGTTCAGATTAATTCAAAACAAAACCTTTCACCCATCACTTTTTTGGTTATATTATCTTCCTACTGTGACATCATGGCAGAGAATTATAGAATTCATAAACAACTGTATTGATATCTAGGTAGGTGTTTCAGCATTTTCACATCATTTTCCATTTTTGAGTTGTTGTGGGGTGTGAAGAGAGGAAAATTGGTATATTGTATTTGGTATTTACTCCATTTAAGTCTCAACAGCACACCCCCTTCAATACTAACTCATAGGGAGAGTTCAGGAGGTGAAAAAGTAATGCAGTGTCGGCCTTAAACAACTTAAATGTATAGATGGGTTTCAGTTATGGGTGTATTTCACTCCAGGGTTCCAAGTGAGATCACAAGCTATGCGTTTGTTGTCTATCAGATGTCACTCAGAGACCCTCATTGGAATATATCCCCATAGTTGATATTTACCCATCTATAATTCTATATGTCCAGAAAGTATACTAAGCTGAAATTCTAGTGTGCCCATTTAGCACCTCAAGGCCAGATTCCATTACTGCTAGGGAAGTGGATGTGCAGTCCTCGTGAAAGGGTGTATTCAGTTCTATGGGTAGCGTGTGCTTGGTAGGGATGGTTTGTGTGTATCAATATGCAGTTCTGTAGGTGGTATGTTTGCAGTGCTAGAGTTAGTGTGTATCTGTGTGCAGTGCTGGGGCAGTGTGTGTATGTTCATTTGTGTGTACGTGTGTGCGTGTGTGGGTGTCTGTGTGTGCAGTTCTAGTGGAGTCTGTGTATGTGTGTATATGTGCTTGCAGTGCTGGAGTGGTGTACATGTACAGGGTGGAGCTATGACCAGTGTGTGTGTGTGTGTGTGATATTGTCATTGCTTCCATAGGGGGAGCCCCTTCCCATGAGGCCATGGAGTTATGGCTGCTACTTTATAGTCCCCCTGGGGGTGATATTCAGCGGGTGGATCTCATGGGGGGGAACCCCCTGCGGGACCAGTGATGGGAGAGTACGGCGTCCCTGCCAATTACCTGACCCTAGACCCCCTTCCTACAACCTTAACAACAACTCCTTCCTCAATAGGGTATTGAGTTATTGTTACCCTACCATTTCCCTAGAAGGTACTGGGACTATGAAGAGTACAACCGACCCAAGGGAGATCAAGGTTAGAAGTACTGAGACAAACAAGAACTCCAATGAGTCTCAGGAGAACATGCAGATTCAAAGTATTGAGATGAGGAGGAGGTGCAGAGCCATAAAGAGTACTCCTTGGAACCATTGTGAGCAGTTTAATTTTTGTCAGCTGCTCATTGGTCAATGTAGAGCAGAAAAGGAAGAGAGACTCAGTAAGCAATTGTCTAGTCCTCCCAGGAGAAGCTGCAGGAGCCAGCAGGGTGCAGGAAGGTGGACAGAAGCAGACCATGACGCCTTGAGGGGAGCTAGAAGGACCAGGGCAGCCCAGAGTGGAGGGATCAGAAGGTAAGCTGGCAGAGAGAGGCTTACATTGTTCCTGAAGCCTGTAAAGCCTGTGAAGGAAAGACAGCGCTGCCCAGAGGAAGAATGAGACTTTAGCATTCCCATGCGGATCAGAGTCCACTGCAAGGCTCCGTAGAGGTATGGGGAGCACTCAGGCTTGCGGGTGAGAAACTAGGAAGGTGCAGTCAGCATCTTCATAGTTACAGTACCCGTCAGGGTAGTGAACCAGGTCTGTCTCGCAGCAAGAGAAGCTTAAGGGTCTGGGACCCACCAAACGTAAGCAACACAAGTCATCTTCCTTGTGGCAGTACTTGGGAGAAAAAGGTCCCAAGTATTTGAAGGCAAAGAAGAGAGGTCTGGGACACACCACTACATCACTTCATGAGAATAACACAAGTCATCTTCCTCATGGCGATACTTGGGAGGAAAGGGCCTCAAGTATCCAAAGGCAAAGAAGAGGGGTCTGGAACCCACCACTACGTGAGAGTAACACAGGTCCTCTTCCTCATGGCGGTACTTGGGAGGAAAGGGCCCCAAGTATTCGAAGGCAAAGAAGAAAGGTTTGGGACCCACCACTACGTGAGAGTAACATGAGTCATCTTCCTCGTGACGGTACTTGGGAGGAAAGGACCCCAATTATCCAAAGAAAAAGAAGTGCACACACTCAAAGAAGAGGGTTGTGGGACCCACTACACAAGAACCACATGAGACATCTTTCTCGTGGTGGTATTTGGCAGAGAAGAGCTCCCAGTACTCGAACATAAAGAAGAGGGGTCTGGGTCCCACTCCCATGAGAAGAAGGTAAACCACACAGCCTACCTCACCAACCAACTCACACCACATACATCATCAAGACCACTCAGAGCAGCTCAAGCAAACACCATGTCCATACCGAGATTCAAACTCCATAACTCGGGTGGAGCTAGTTTCCCTGTACAAGCATCGAAATTATGGAACACACTCTCCGCGCTCCTTAGGTCTGAACCTTTTTTTAACCTATTCAAACGCAACACGAAGCGTTGGCTTCACGACTTGGACACAATGACAGCCTAAACTTCCCAGATCCTTGAATTACTGACTGCCTACTGTAAGTACTGTAAATAATTTATTTGATACTATATTTTATCGGCAGCCTCCATTGCATGCCACATGAACACTGCAACATGTATGTATGTATCTGTATTATTAATGTCTGTACTTATCTGCAACTGTAACCATTGTAACCTTTGCTTACCGCATTCAAATGTAACTGTAACCAGATCTAAACTTACGCGCCCGTATGCCCCCGGGCCTGGCTGCGCTTTATAAATAAACAAAATACAAAAAATACAAATACTTGGCAGGGAAGTGAAACACGTTGGCCCATGCAGAAAGAGAGAGAAACAGAGGTCAGGGACTTGCACAAGACCTTTTCCTAAGGACCATACTTCGTAGGGAAGTGTAACCAAATTGGCCCATGCAGAACGAGAGAGAAACAGAGGTCTGGGACCTACAAGAGACTTCACAATTGGTAAGGAAAGCCTAGGGAAAGGGAGGCATTCTCTCTGGTGTGATAATAAGGACAGTGTAAAGGCCAAGAGAGGAGAGGCATCCTCTTGCTTTGTGAAGGCGGAGAGAAGCCAGGGGAAGGGAGTCATTCCCCTGGCACTGGGAAATATGTTAAAAAGCCTGGCGTTGTGAAGGATGCTAAGAAGACTGGCATTGGGAAATATGTAAAGAAACCTGACATTGAGAACTTTGTTGCACCTTTTTTGAGAGCCTGAGAAAGACCAGGGGAAAGGAGGCATTCCACCTGGCATTGAGAACTTTGTTTTTTAAAGCATACAATCCTGTAGAAAGGATTAGAAACCACCTTTGGCGTTCCTGCGAACAGTGAACTGTGTATTCTGGAACATTGAGTCCCTCCAGAATGAAACGTCTCTGCCTGCTGACGGGGGTCATTCACGCAAGCTAATGAGAACCAACCCCCTTCAAGACGTCCTGAAGGGAGTAATTCCTTTGGACAGACCCCCCCCCCTTTTTTGTTAGTTTACTTAAGAATTAGGTGTCTGGGACAAAGTGAGGTTTCTGCACACAAAACATTGGTCTTTTATGATTGTGGACATCCAGACCCTTAGCATTTACTTTGTGGCAGAGAAAACACCCTCTTTGAGTTAGGAATAGGTAGGTTTTCCTTTTCTTTTTAAAACTTAAATAAAGCTGATGGTTTCAGCATGCCGCCTGTGTGTCAGTGTCCTCACTCTGCACCCTTACAGCACATACAGGGCAGTGTGTTTGAGCAGTGTAATGCTGGGGGCAGTGTGTTTGTGCTAAGCTAGGAGCAGTGTGTGAGTGTGTGTGCGTGCGTGCGTGTGTATGTGTATGTGTATAGAGGCTGCAAATGCATGTAACTTCAATAATGATCTCAGCACACCATATAACATTTTGTTTGATCCTTCACGATACAGAAGGCCACATTGTATTAGACTGGAAAAGTCTCCATTGCAACATGTCTACTCTACTTGATAGGCAACAACACCCTGTAGGCTGTGTGTCGCTCCTCATATCGATCTCCCCTCCATCTGCATTCTTATGCCAATAGTTTGCCACATTAGGTCTCACCTTGTGACACCTATGAGTCAAACCTAAAAGGAAACAGGGTTCATACTTACACATAAAGTTAATGTTATAATTATTATTGTTTATGTGTTGTATGTTTTGGGATTGTTGTTTTTTGAACTAAAATGACAAAAGGTTTATTTAAACCAAAAGCCAATCAATAAAAAACAAAAAAATGAAAAACAAAATACCAACTAAATGTATTTCTTGGCCAAAACACGATCTTACAGTGGCAAGTGAACACTGTGCTATAATTATTACTAAATCTACATGATCTAACAATTCACTGCCAAAATCCAACAGTCATTCACACACCAAGAACAGATTTAGAAAAATGTGTACTTCTCTGCTGCACCACCAGTAGGACTCAGAATCAATAACATCCAACGTGTACATCCCAACTGGCAACAAACTACAACATAAACATCACTCTTGTTGTATGCACTGAAAACTTAGATGAACTAGTTCTTCAAAATGTCGTGACAGTCTTCTTGTATTGTGTCAACTTTCATCTCAAAAGGCCAACTAGAAACATGGGAGGAGGCATGGGAGACTACAATAAGACTGCTGACTTTTATCTTGGTAAACATCTGGGCATGGGAGAATTGATAATCAGACCTGATCAGGTGTCTAACACCCACGTGCGTACCTGTACCTTAGGTAGAGGCTAACATCATGCTTGCACAGCCTCCCGGGTCTTTATCTGTGGTGCCAACAAATCAGATGTCTTAGCACATCACCTTCCCAAACATTGCTGTGGCTACCACGTCATCTCCCAGTTATGGCTGCAAGTATTGCTCTATCCTGTAACGGTTTACTGAGAGGCCATCCGCAACACAGGGAATTTCTTACTTCCCCGATCCACGTGTCACCCAAAAAAACTGTTTAATGTCAATTCTTTATTCAGCCCTATTTCAGACATATGTAATGCCCCTTGGATCTCTCCTCCTGAGTTACCAATGAGCCAAGAACCAGGTGGGTGTACAGGAAATAGATTTGTATTTATTTGAATTATATATTATGGACATTGCACTTACTATACACGTGTAGAGAAGCCCCTCAACACTCACACCAGAAAAAATACAGCCCACTAGGGAAAAAGGCCCAGCACACCTCTTGCAAGGAGAACAGGTTTTATTCTCATAAAAAACCAAGTACGCCATAGCAAAGGACTCTGTTGCCATGGAGCGCTCTGTCAAAATTAGTACAATTGTTACTTTTTAAAGGTGAAATGTGTCACAATTGACATACATCGCATTAGGTACAAATCGGGTAGCTGGTTGGTACGACCCTATACATAGGCAGACTGCTCCATGGGGGATGCCAGGCCATTGGCCCCAGCTTCTCCTGTCCATCTTCTTCCACGTGGGGTCTTCCCAGCACGTCATCAGGTCCACAGCTCCTAATTAGCCATAAAAAGTTACAAATCAAAGCATTCCCTAAAGCATTCCCTATCTGCTGGCCTAATGTGCACCTGGTACTTCAGACATGGGCGCAAAGGCTACTTCGAGGTCACACTATCTTACACAACCCAGCTCGATCCCAGACGCATCAGCGCCATTCAGGTACTTCCCACCCCAAACTTAAATGTGTTACTTTCCCTCCATGGCATCTCGCAGCCCAAATCACATTCTGCTATGATCTTTTGGATAGATTGACAATATAACAGCTTTATGGTCGGTGGCCTAGGACTGATCTGTATTCTGGAATCTTGGGGTCTTGGTACAGGGGCATATGGACACTATAACTTAGGATTTGGGCTAGGGTAGGTCCGAGGCTCATGCCCTCCTTCTTGTGGGATAGCTGCTCGCCGGGAGCTCTCGGCCCCCTCATGGTTGTGTACAGCGCATTCTTTCTGAGTTACATGTGCTGTTAGTATGAGACAATGAGAGTTTTATGAATCCCCGTGGATTTGGCCTTCCCCTCTGCTGCCCAAGCTGCAACCAGCTCCTGCATTCACACACAAAATTCTATGTTTTGTGCTTGGTGCTACTGCCCTGGCTGCAGCACAACACCAGGCCTCAATTTCAAGATGGCTGCTGGTCCCCTAAAATTACATTTCATTTTCTATTACAATCTACTCCCAGTTGTATGATAATCTACTATGAAGCAGCTTCTATTGATGCCCCCATCCCCCTGCAACCTTCCCGAGCCCCTACACTTCACTGTTAGGCCTCTGCCGCAGTTCAGAACCTCTTTGAGCCTGGGACGATCGCCCTGCTTCCCAACACATGCCACCTTCTTTGTGGCTCACAATTAAAGTTCTTGTTACACAAATAAGTTACACAAGTTGGTTAGGAAAAACACAAATCACAATACTTTACTTTCTACAGAGTTCACTTAAAAAAATACTCAACCCTGGTCAATGAACAACATCAATGTACATATGCAATGCTGTGCAATTTTGATTTTCCTGCATGCTTAAATCGCTAGCAGTTTGGTTTACATATTTATACAAATGCACATGGCAATTCATATTTCACTCACACTTTTTTTTGCCTTAAAAATAAACACAAGGCGACTTTGGTCTGTGTTGGGGAAGTCGGACAGAAAAGCTGGACCAATAGGATTACCCAATTAAATTACTGGTTATAGTTTTCAGCGCACACTGTGAACGAGCTTTGTTAATTTAAAAGTTTAACAAAAATCACCCTGTGGTGTTCCACCAAATGGGGAATTAATGAAATTAATATTTTTACTTACAGCTGTCAGATGGTAATTTTTAGCAGCTCCGCCCTCTCTCTAATAGTGCATCCACTTTATATACCAGTGATGACACCATCAAGATTTCAATGTTGGGCAGTGCTCTGCAAGAATGCCCATGCCATTGATTGGTCATATTCAGAGCAGCCAGAAACACATTTTAGCTTGCCATTACATTTCCCTAAGTGTCATGAATGGCACTCTGTCAAGAGTGGCACAGGGTACCCAAGTAGGGTTTGGGCGGCTGTGCTGAGGTAAGGTAGCAGATAAGCACACACAGCAGGACGTTCAACAAGAAAGAAGAGTAGGAAACAGTAGCTGTGAGCCAAAAGGGGCAAAAGATACAAAGGTACAAACAAACTGGATTCCCTCTTGGGGTGTATGCTGAAATGGGAAAGAGTGTTCCACGAACCTTAGGAAACTCCAGCCTTCTGCACAGATTGCTATAACAGAGGCCCACGCTGTATGCTCATGGCTGGGAACAACAGCAGTGGGTGTCTGTAACACTGAAAACGCGACAAAGGAAGGGGCAGAGGTTGCCTGCCGGAAACCAACAGGCAAGCTCTGTACAAAGGGATTACATAAGACACATGAGAAGACAAGAACAGAAATATCCAGCGAAAAGGAAGTCAATGAGCAATCTAGCAGAAGGAAATGAAGGAAAGGCAGTTAGACTGAAATAGATAACCTAAGGTGGAGTACAGAGGACTCAAGCAAGAGAACAAGGAGCAGCAGTCAGGAAAACAGAAGGCTGCAAAGTAGGAAGCAGGTCTGCAGTCAAGAGTGGCACTAGGTGCAGGAAAACTGTATTGGGCTGCGGAGGACTGTAGTAGGCTGAAAGGCAGGGAGTCCAGAAGAACAGGACAGAGAGAGATTAGTATTAGGTGACAGACAGAGAGCCCAAAAGAATAGGGCCGTTAGGTAGGGAGCCCAGAGGAGGAGGGCTGTAGGCAGCGAAGAGGTGCAGGCTGCAAGGTAGGGAGCCCAGGGAACAAGGGCTAGGAGACAGCAGAAGGTTGCAAGCTGCACAGTAGGAAGCCCAGAGGACAAGGGCTGTAGGCAGCCGGAGTGAGGCAGGCTGCAGGGCAGGGAGCCCAGAGGACAAGGACGGTAGGCAGCCGGAGTGAGGCAGGCTGCAGGGCAGGGAGCCCAGAGGACAAGGATTGTAGGCAGCCGGAGTGAGGCAGGCTGCAAGACAGGCAGCAGAGGACTAGGATTGTAGGCAACCCCAATAAGGTAACCAGCTTTCTAGATGTGCAACCTCCATTTGTTTCTTTATCACTTCATATCCTGGTTGTCACATTTACCCAGGTGTACGTTTCTATTCTTCCCTGTTCCCCACAGCTACATGATGTGAGAGTTTAACCCTATACATCCTTGAAAGTATCCAGCTGAAATTCGTCAAAGTCAGTCACCTGGCCAACACCCAGGTTTTAGTCCAGAGCAAGGTCAGTTTTTGACCACTGTTATGAGTTTACCAGAGTCTCCTTTTTAATTTGTTTGTTTGTTAGTATCTTAATATTTTAACACTTCATTGCACTATACACTGCACCCAAACAATATATATGGTGTTATAACCATTATTCCCCTCCATTCTCCACAGGGGTCCCCATACCTTGGCTCCATGAAGAAGGCTGTGACCCACTGTTTAGCCGAAACGTCCAGGGACCCTGCTACCTTCGGTTGTTAGGTCCCTCCTCCCCTTTTACAATCGTGGGTTCGATTCAGGTCAAGGACGTCGATCCACTTTGGTCACCCTCTAGCCTGGCTTTTGTCAGACCTATCCAAGGTTTTGTGTTTAGAGCAGTAAATGTTCATGTTGTTTCTATGCGTTTGAGATAAATGTGTAACGTACCTGGCATTACTTTTAGGTGAACTAAGAGAAGAACAAGTAATGTACTTAAAAGCAAAAATTGGAGCCTGTATATGTGTCTTTCGCTTTGAAATGTCATTATACGGTATTCTTATGTATTCACTCACCCAGGTCTGTTATACATGTGCTGAAAAAGTTTCCAATGCAGCATTCATCTGGCAATGCGGAAAAATTGTATAATTATTTAAATGCAATGTCTGCCTTACCTATTGGAATTCATAATCCAGTTTTTGTTTAATGACTGAGAAGAGATAATAAAAAACTATTCTCAGATTCTATTTAATTTAACTTACATGAGTGTGTGTATTTCCTCTCCTTTGTCCTTATACCCATCCTGTGGATATGCATAAATTATGCTACAATATAGGAGCAGATACTCCTCAAATTTCTTTTGCATATAACTAAATTGCAATTAGCTTTAACTCCTTAGACAGGACTCCCCCTCTTGTGTTCCTTCCTGGAAACCAACAGGCAAGCTCTGTACAAAGGGATTACATAAGACACATGAGAAGACAAGAACAGAAATATCCAGCGAAAAGGAAGTCAATGAGCAATCTAGCAGAAGGAAAGGCAGTTAGACTGAAATAGATAACCTAAGGTGGAGTACAGAGGACTCAAGGAAGAGAACAAGGAGCAGCAGTCAGGAAAACAGAAGGCTGCAAAGTAGGAAGCAGGTCTGCAGTCAAGAGTGGCACTAGGTGCAGGCAAACTGTATTGGACTTCGGAGGACTGTAGTAGGCTGAAAGGCAGGGAGTCCAGAAGAACAGGACAGAGAGAGATTAGTATTAGGTGACAGAGAGAGAGCCAAAAAGAATAGGGCCGGTAGGTAGGGAGCCCAGAGGAGCTGGGCTGTAGGCAGCGAAGAGGTGCAGGCTGCAAGGTAGGGAGCCCAGGGAACAAGGGTTAGGAGACAGCAGAAGGTTGCAAGCTGCACAGTAGGAAGCCCAGAGGACAGGGGCTGTAGGCAGCCGGAGTGAGGCAGGCTGCAGGGCAGGCAGCCCAGAGGACAAGGACGGTAGGCACCCGGAGTGAGGCAGGCTGCAGGGCAGGGAGCCCAGAGGACAAGGATTGTAGGCAGCCGGAGTGAGGCAGGCTGCAAGGCAGGCAGCAGAGGACTAGGATTGTAGGCAGCCGGAGTGAGGCAGGCTGCAGGGCAGGGAGCCCAGAGGACTAGGACTGTAGGCAGCCGGAGTGAGGTAGGCTGCAGGGCAGGGAGCCCAGAAGACAAGGACTGTAGGCAGCTGGAGTGAGGCAGGCTGCAGGGCAAGGAGCCCAGATGAGCAGGGCAGCAAGGAGTGAGCCCAGAGGCGCAGGGCCGCTGACTGTAGAGGGCTGCAGAGGACTGTAATAGGCTGCAAGGCAGGAAGCCCAGAGGACAAGGGCTGTAGGTAGAAGGCAGCGGAGCGTGATCGGCTGCAAGGCAGAGAGCCGGAAAGGGCACTGGAACAAAACAGGATAATGCAGCAACAGGAACAGCATACAAAGTAAAGGGTCAAGGCAAACAGGAGCGGGGAGAACTCAAGATGCAAGACGCTGTGCTCCTGCAGGCAGCAGCTTATATACAGCCCTGCCCTGTTCTGAGGCAGGCTAATTGACAGCACCTGGAGCTGCACACCTGAAGACAATCTGCCTCCTCCCTCTTTGGTCCTGAGCAGGTGGAAGCAGCACTAGCCGCTAGGGCTTCTGGGGATTGTGGTCCCAATAACAATGAATGAGAATAGCCAGGAATTGAGGACTGTAGCCAGGTGCATTATGGTAGAAGTAGTTAATTGAATAAAATAAGAAAGAACCAAAGTTGAGCAAATGGAAATAAAAGACCAAGGCGTGAAAAGGAGTTGTTCAAGGAGTATTAGGAGGATAAATGAGTACCAAGTAGTCCATGATGGTTGCCAATGCGTGCGCCAGCGGCGTGGGCATGACACTAAGTTGCAGATGGACACATTTTATTTTGCCAAATCGCCTTGAGATTATCTAAAAAAATGCAACATACATGTATGCAGTGGGACTTGTGGTTGCTGAGAAAATGCAACAATTGTGATAGTCCATTTAAACTAATGGGGAATCTTCATATGTGCAAATATGAGCTCCCCTTCCTCCAGGTCATTTGCCATTCCTGGCCAGCATGTGACCAAAGAATCCTGGACTTTGTTTTTATTAGTCTCTTTGTTGTTTGAAGTTGGTGGATGCCCATCGTAAATCCTTGGGAGGCATTGGCAACACAGAGAACCACTACTTCGGATAATGAGCTATGTTGGCCCTGTGATGTCATGAGGCCTTGCTGACATCTGGCATCCTGTCCTGTTATCTGAACTGGACCACCATTTCGATCTGAAAAGCTTCTATTTTCTTGTATTTTTTTTCAGAGTTTCAGCTTCCCTTGATTGCAGCCCCTCCCACATTCCAGTCACCCACTAGCTAAGACACTTGGCATGCACAGAACTGAAACTTCAGAGACAACAGGTCTGGGGGAACTTTGTTTTCAATACCCTTCAGGCAGGCCACATTTTGTTGCAGTTGTAAATAGTTGGGATGCACCAGCCAGGCTTGCAGTGGGGGAAGCCATTTTTGCTAATTCTTCCCAGAGACACACCGATTGTCCTTGGCTGAAAGGAACTCACATGTTGCATTTTCTAAACTAAGCCTTTATTCTTTGACATACCGGGTGTTTTACTGATCAGGGTTCACTTTGCCTTTACATCGATTGATTTCTTCTTTCTTTTCACAGAGCATATTTCTTTTTTTAAAGACGACAATTGAAAGTAATCAGCTGTTTCTTTCAGTCATTGTAATTGTAATTGTAATGGGTTATGCTTCCAAGATGAGCGTGTTGCCCCTGAGCTATCCTCCCAAGACCAATACACTTTTAATTGTCACGTCACAGTGCACCACCTTTTGACAGTTGACAGTGAAAAATGCTGCATTTATTTCTCAACCAGCAACGCGATGAGCTTTTCTAATCTGTACTCGGTGTGAGAGAACTGGGTTGAATTTGAGAACGTGCAAGACACCCTTTTAGGTAAATGTTGAGGTCCTGGCAAATGTGTGGCCAGTAGGCAACCTTGTGCAAGATTTCCAATGTCGTGTGAAACCCCCTATGACTGGCAGTGGCTGCGTCATGGGCGTGGTTCAACATCAGGCTCCGGAATGAGGTAGGTGCCGCCCACTGGTCACAGCCAGATAGGGTTCTCCTTACCAACAAAGCATCTTGATCCAGAACATCTTGGAAAACTTCTTCAACACACGGAGATCCTCTTTACCAGTATAATCCAACTCTGTTAGAGGATAACCCACTGGATCTTTAATGTGTTGATAGAATTTTCCAGTGATCAGGTCCTCTTTCTCTGCAGTGATCAAATCTACATCTGGGGTATATTTACTCCACTGGGCAGTCGAGAGTTCACTATTGGCATGAGTTTGTGACCTGGTGACAGCGGCCACTTGGATTTCCCCCAGCAGGGATTCCGTTTCTATGAAATCCCCCTGCAGGGCTCTGGCTCTAGCCAGCTGGTCCGCCAGGTCGTTCCCAGTCTTATCTGGCCCCTCTATTTTGGAATGACCCCTTATTTTCTTCCAATTGATGGTCACATCATTGGAGGACACCAGATCGTCAATTGACTGGATTGGTTTGGCATGCTTTATGGGGTATTAGTTTGGCACAAAGCATGCCTCGATTGTTCAAGTTAATCAGGTACTCCACAAACCCATTCCTGACATAATCAGAGTCAGTGATTATGACCAGTACATTGAGTTGGGGGTGCACTGCAGTGAGGATGTATTGTAGAACAACCATTAACTCTGCAACCTGACTACTCCAGGATCCTATTTTGGAACCAGCAGAGGGTTCCGGGGTATTATTCACCCAGGCATTCACAATGCCAGCCACTAGTGCTTTTTCCTGTTGTTATAAACATGGTAGGAGCAACCATCCACATAAACTGTGGGTATCCCCTGACACGTGTATTCTTAGTATACCTTGTGTGGGGAAGTTAAGTATGCCTTCATGTTGTTGTTGGTCATTAGACTTTCATCCTCAAGACAGTGTTCTTAACACAATCATGCAAGTCCAACCAACCCTTGCGCTAGAGGACTCTTCTTGTGTTGGCACTATCTCACTGCCACCCGAAAGCCTTGCATAGACAGAATAAAGGAAGTAATTCTGGAATTACTAACGTTCCCTGCCTGAATTCTGTCACTTTGGAGATATTGCAAGGGTTGGTCAGGAGTCTCGACAATGATGTGCTCCCCGTGGATGACTGGGCTGTCATTTTTCAACGCCCACACCGTTGCCAGGAGTTCCTTCTCGCAATCATTGAATTTTTCCTCGACATAGGACAAAGTCTTGCTCGCGTACGAGATGACCTTGTCATGCTTTTGATACAACACCGCTGTACGCTAGGCAGGTATCTGAGAACCACGTCTCTAAGAAGAGCTCCTTGTTCTTTATGCGGTAAGCCAAACAAGGAGCCTGGGAAAGGCTTCTTTTCAGGTGTTTAACTGCCTCTATTTGTTCTGGACCAGACTCCCTCTTGACTCCGACCTTTAATAAATGGACCAAGATTCGAGTGACCTCTACGTAATCTTCCATGAACTTCCGACTATAATTAGGGAGTCCAAGAAGCCTTCTTAATTCTCGCAGAGTAGCAGGGTCTTTTATTTTCATAAAGGCTTCCACCTTCTTCGCCTGGGTATTAAGACCCTCAGAGGTAATCTCGTGCCCTCAGAAATTCACTCGGGTCTTACACCACTGTGCCTTCTGAAAGGACAGTTTTGCTCCGGCTTTCTGCAACTGTGTTAGAACATAGCAGATTTCTGCTATATGTTCCTCCACAGTTGAGCTCTTGATCAGACCATCATCTACATAGGCCAGGTTTCCCCTTTCGTCTAAGTCGGGCGTTGCCTTATGTAGAAAGATGTTGAATTCATTGCCAGAATGTATGTATCCATAGGGGATTTGGGTCCACGTGTACTGCTTCCTCCCATAGGTAAAGGCAAGCTTGTACTGGTCTTCCCTACTCATGTGTACTGTCCAGTAACAGTTTGTCATGTCAATGGCGATGTGCCCCTTTGACCCTTGTATCTGTGCCAGCCCCCGATCTATGTAGACAAGTGGCGATCTTGACATGTGGACCCAATTGTTCAACTCCCTCAGGTCTGCACACAGTCTGCATTGGCCGTTTGATTGATTGATTGATTGATTGATATTTTATTTCTATCGCGCTCGTACACAAGTGTTTCAGAGCACGTTTGAGTATTCCCAGTACCGGATTGTTGAAGGTACTGTGGATCAGACGAATTATCCCACAGGATTCTAATTTCTTAATCATTTCTGTGAGTGATTCCATGGACGCGAGAGGTAACCAGTATTGTTTCACAAATACAGGAGCCATCTCGGTGTCCGTGGGTATGGTGGTTGAATGAATAGAGGTGCACCCACGGTCGTATGAATCCACTGAAAAGATATCTTGGAATTCCAAGAAGACCTGTTTCAACCTTGGTCTTTGCTCCACGGTCTCACAGGTATCAGCCACATTCATCCGTTGTTCGACCATCTGCTTTAAACCAGGAAGACTTGGGTTGGGTGGAGGGATCTCTTTTGGTGGTGCTGACATGGACAGTGGGTTCCAGGGATTAGAGGTAGTGGTCCTTGACTCTGAACACTACCTCATCCCTCCTGATGTCACAGGTCACCCCTTCTACCCCATAGGGGCAGGAAGAGTACACCATGAAATTCTCTCCATGCCTAGTAAAGATATTTTTTGGAGGAGTGGTGTCGCTGATGTCGAAACAGTTTATTGGGATTGGTCCCATGATTTAATTACCTAAATCAATAGAATAATGTTGGGCATCAACCGCCATTCCAATAAAGGTGTCTGGTCCCAAAGTGATACTTTGAGGGTCGCTGTTATCCACCAATATTTGAATGGTGTTGTGTTCTAGGTCTAATAGAGGTGTCGGATTTAAATGCAACTGTTGTTGTAGGAGATGGGAATTGAAATGTATATAAGAGTCCTAATGTTTGAGGCTCTGTCCTCACTTAATTCTGAGGGGAATAGGGAATCATTGCACATGTCCTGGGATGATAACATCTTCTCGCACTTGAACTTCAAACGCATAGGGCAGCAATTGAGCTGAACAGAATGCTTTTTCAGTGTTGTCAAAGCCCATAGGATTTCCCCCCAGTCGGGACCATGCTTTAACATTAATTAGGTCCAAATTGATTGTGAATCGGTTGAGAATGTCACTTTCCAGATAAAAGGCAGATAAAAGGCAGAAGGGACATCTCTTACAACCCAACAATTATGCTCTATGCTTTCGTTGCCAATGGACATTTTTAGCATACACCTGCTAGGCAGGAAATTATTGCAATTTGGAGTTTTCAGACCTACTTCCCATTTGTCAATCAATTTTAATGTGTGAATGGTCTGATCTTTTGAGAGTTTCCTGAATAATCCTTGCTGATGAAGCTCCTTCCATTATTCAGGCATACTCTGGCGAGCACCGGCTCCTCCCCTTCATTCCACTGAATGGGGAAAAACAACTGTTTGACCTTTTTCTGAATCTCTGTCAGACTTTGAGCGGGTTCTTCCTTGTCAGGTTTCACAGGACTCAAAGTTTCTTCTGATTTCGGACTTATGTAAAATATTTGGGTGTTCCCTTCCAGTGTAGATTGCCACTTAAAACTGGGAGGAAGGTTGATTTTCAGGAATGGAGAAGGGTTCCCATCACTAGTTTGTTCTCCTACTGAGAGGACAGTGATGTCTCGGACCTGGTTATTCTCGAAATGGAATTCTACTTTCTCAGAAAGTTGATAAATTAAATGACAGGTCCCATTCATGCTTACATAATTGGTACTCATTTTTAATTTTATAGGCCAGTTAGCCTGGGTCCAGAGGACCTTGTTGACACAGTCGATCAAAGGTGATAACCTCCTCAGGAGATGGTTCCCAAGTAAACACGGCGTGCCCTCTGGAGTCACGACTATCACAGGATGCTTTAATCAATGTCACCCAATTTCCAGATCCGCAGTTCCTTCGGCGGAAATGTCATTCCCTTCAACATTTTGGTATTGTCCAGGAAGTGGTGGCAGGGGAATTTGGTGGTCCTCCCACGTCCGGAGTTTAGGTGGTCAAAGTCCTTTTTGGACAGGAGCATGGCTTGGGATCCAGTATCCACCAGAGTTGATAATTCACACTGACCCTGCACCCTAACCAGTGTGTAAAATCTGCCTACTTTCTCCTCCAGGGTGCAGAGAAAGTGTGAGTTATTTGCCAGCCCGTTGGTCATTTTCTTCATATTAAACCCCGACACTGTGTGGTCTTGGGCAATTTTTTGTGCGGAGTTCAGGAATCTGTAAAGAAAATTTTACAACTAACAATGGGTGAAATTGGGGAATCCTCTTTCTCCTCCAATTCTTTGCTGCCCCCCTTTTCCTGGGAGCTGTTCTCAGAACCTGTCTGGGGGAACGACACCACAGTTTCTATTCTATCTGGCTCACATTTTTGGGGTTCAAGAGTTTCTTGATCTGGGTTAATTTCCATACCCAGTCCAATTAAGGCTCTTTTGAGACCGATTTTTCCTTGGGATGGATTCCCCCGCTCCTGAAAGAGAAGATTTCCTTACCTGAATCCTCCAGGGATTCTTCTCTTTCAAAGGGGATGATCCAGAGTTCCTCTACAAAGTGGGTTCTTCTTTGTCTTCTCCTACTTATCTTTGGATTCTAATGTTTCAAGGGTAGAAGAGTGTCATGATGCCTACCTCCGGGCATCAGGACCAAGGCCCTCAGCTCAGGGAGCAGGCATCCAGACATTTGTTTAAACCTCAGCAGCCCTGGCTAGGGGCTGTCTGGGTTCAGTCCTGGCGCCATAGGCGCAAGGCTCATAGGCTTTACTTACCTGATGCAGAGCATGCTGCAAAAGAGTCCAAGCCTACATGAGGCCTGGATGGGACTATTTTGTTACAGGGACTATTTTTTACTCGGGCGTGGCTCTAGAGAACTTCTTACCTGGAACTACTTTGGAGGCTATTTAAACCACACCCGAACAGCAGCACATGCTTCGCGTTATTCTGCATCCAGCAGCGTGACGCTCACCGTGCCTACAGCCAGCATCCAGTCTTCTGCCACGGCTCCGTGCCTGCAGCCAGTCTTCTGCCACGCCCGCTTCGAATCCGGAGCTCCTAGAATAAAGAAGAAGAAAAGGACAAGGTTAGAAAACTAACTTATTTCAAATTCCTCACCTAATTCCGGAACCATTTCATCTCCGGACCTGGAAAGTACATCAGTCCTGCACGCGTCGCTTCGCCAGCTCCAGCACGGCGCCATACTCACCAGTTCTCACAGCATCTTTCGATCCGGCACTGTCTCCATCATTTCTTCACCGTAATCCGGCACCTAGGGGACACAAGAAAAAACAAGGTGAGCCAAGGGAATCAACAAATACAACCTCTTACCACCTTAGACTTACCTGATTTACCACCAGCGGTATTATTCCATAACTCTCCACATTTTCATATGGCGCATCTGTAAAGAGGGAGAAAAACAACACGTTAACGCATGCAATAGTTACCGGACAGGGTTGGGTAACACAGACTCTTACCTGAACGCCAGCAGCAGCTACGAGACCTTCTTCTCACGAACTCAGTTGCAACTTAAGGAAGGAAGGGGACAAGAGTGAACACCGGGCACATTGAACTCTTTGAACTTGATACTTACCAATCCCGCCAGGGACTTCAGAGTCAATACTTACCGGAACTCTCCCAACGCCTTCAAACCAGTGAAGTAACTGGTATCTACGCGCCCCTGCAAGACACGCAGGATGGAGAGCTCATCTTTTGCGAACATAAGGTGAGGTTACTAGGGGGATACCGGAGGTGATTAGTGGGGGAGAGCGAGAACAGTTGGGAGGCCATCACTAAAACCCACAGGTGGTTAATCCTTGTCTCCACTTGCAGGAAAATACTTCTTCATGTCCAGCAGACAAGACTAGGCGGGCCAGTCCAGACAGTCATCTCTGCACTACGCATCACGTTGAAGGAGACCGCAGCTGTCCGGGTCCGATCGACACCCCTCTGGGGTCCAGGTGAGCGTAACAGAACGCAAAGCCTCTCTACGTGTTATGGAAACCTCGGAAACCAACCAACTGCCCCAATTATTGGGGGAACTTAGGGTGGAAGTACATGCCGCTCGCCAAGAGACTAATGCCCTCAGGAGAGAACTGATTGTTTCAAAGGAGTGCACGGATGATCTGGCTAGGCAACTACTGCAAAACCAAGCTGGGCAAACGCCCCTACCTGGATATGGGGGAAACCCAACTCCTGTTTCATCAAGCAATCCCGTGCAAGTGGTTTTACCAGGAAATATTCCGTTAGCTCCACCCGAACGCTTTGCTGGGGACCCCAAAAGGTTCGCTGTGTTTATGCAATGTCGCTTGCACTTTTTATGCAGACCGGAAGCCTTTCCAAATGACCAAGCCAAAGTAGCCTTTGTATTGTCATATCTTAGTGGCAGCGCAGCAGATTGGTCCATTCCATTAGTCAATCAGGATGATCCTCTTCTCCGGGATTGTCAGGGTTTTCAAAGGAGCATGGAAAAACTGGACAACAAACTTTTATCCTTACGACAAGGTAACTAGGATCTGCTAACCTATATTGCAACCTTCAATAGGTTGGTGGTGGAAACCGGGTGGCCGGAGGAGAAATGAATTACATTGTTTCATCGTGGACTTCGGGGAGAACTCAAAGATGTCTTGGCTCAAGTTGTGAACCCACCTCAGGATTGCACAGAATTTATAGAATTAGTGGTCCAGCTAGACCACGGACTTCAGAACCGAAAGACTGATCAAGCTAAGTTCGAGAACCGGGTATTGGTTAAACCCAACGTTGCCCCCAAAGGAACAGATGCATCTGAACCTATGCAGATCAGGTGGTTAAAGGACCCTTAACTTTAAAGGAAAGAGAAAGAAGACGACAGATGCAGTTGTGTCTGTACTGTGGAACCTCAGGACATTTTCTACGGGATTGCCCTACAAAACCACTCAAGAAGGTGGTAGGAGTTGCTGATAAAAGCCACATAGAGCCTGATTCGGGAAACAACCACGCCCGACAAGCGTAGAGGTCCGCTTGCCGAGCTTAAAGAAGGACACTCAGACCTTGCATCTGATCATCCCAATGGTCCTACTAGATCCCAGGCAGCCATCACGTATGCACGCAGCAAGGGCATACATAGATAGCGGGGCCGTAGGAAACTATATGGACCACGAATTGGTGTCAAGGATGAATCTACCTCTTTGAAAAAATACCACTTCGGATGTCATCACAACAGTTGATGGAACTGAGATTACCTCGGGGCCTGTAACTCATTCCACAACAGAGATGACACTGTTTAGTCAAGATGGGCATCGAGAGACTATTGTGTTTGATCTAATCAAAGCCCCACAGTTCCAGATAATACTGGGGATGCCATGGTTGGAAACACATAATCCTTGTATAGATTGGTGAGAAGAGAATAACCTTCCCGGATTGTGCACACACCTGTTACCCGGAATACACTTTGAACAAAGTCCTGGCTACAGTCGTTAACCCAATCGTGCAGTTACCTCAGGAATACCAAGAATTTCAGGATGTTTTTCAAAAAGAACAGGCCAATACATTACCTCCTCACAGATCATACGATTGTCAAATCGACCTCCTACCCGGTGCACAACCCCCATGCAGTAGAATCTACGCCCTCACGGAACCTGAAAATCGTCACCTAGGCAATACTTGGACCAATACCTTGCAAATGGCTTTATTTGTACTTCCAAGTCTCCTGCATCCTCAGCTTTATTCTTCGTGCCAAAAAAGGAAGGTGACCTTAGAACGTGCATAGATTACCGTGCATTAAATCAGATTACGGTAAAAAACTGATACTCATTGCCTCTGATCCCCGAATTACTAGACCAAGTAAAGGATGCTTGTATCTACACTAAGTTAGATCTCCTAGGGGCATATCATCTGGTACGTGTGAAGAAAGGCAACGAATGGAAGACTGCCTTTCGCACCAAGTACGGATTATTTGAATATCAGGTGATGCCCTTCGGGTTGTGCAATGCACCAGCAGCCTTCTAGTATTTTATGAACAATGTCCTTCATGAACTCATTGACGTCTGTGTCGTCGTATACATAGATGATATTCTAGTGTATTCCTCCTCAGAATCAGACCATGTTAAGCACGTGCGTGTGCAGTCCTTGAGAAACTACGCCAGCACAAGTTATATGCAAAATTGGAAAAATGTGCTTTTCATGCTACAGAGGTTGAATTTCTTGGATTTATCCTGACTCCAAAAGGAGTCCGAATGGACTCTCGAAAGGTGGACGCAATTCTCAAGTGGCCATCACCCAGTTCAGTCAAAGGGGCACAAAGCATGCTCGGATTTGCTAATTTCTACCGCAGATTCATTCCGGAGTTCTCCCATGTTGTACACCCCATCACAGCACTTTTGAGAAAAAACAAACGCTTCTTGTGGACCGAAGAGGCGGAAAAGGCCTTCCAAGAGCTGAAAGCGAAATTCACATCAGCACCTGTCTTAAAGCATTCACGCCCTGAGCTTCCATACATAGTAGAAACTGATGCATCCAGTTTAGCCATGGGAGCTGTCCTGTCCCAGAAGGATCCTGAAACCGGTCAACTTCACCCAGTAGCGTTTTGGTCCAGAAAGTTCTCAGCACCTGAGTTAAACTATGCGGTTACCGATAAAGAGCTATTAGCCATCAAATCCGCCTTTAAGGCTTGGCGGCACTATCTTCTTGGTGCCAGGCATACTATTACCGTAATCACTGATCACCGGAACCTGCAGTATTTAAAAACAGCCAAAGCCCAATCATCGCGACAACTTCGATGGGCATTGTTCTTTGCCGAATTCGATTTCGTGATCACTTATCGACCAGGCTGCAAAAATGCCAAAGCAGATGCCTTATCCCGAATAGGGATGGGAGAAGCATATGCAAACCCGGAACCGGTGCCAATAATTCCCGAGCAAAGAATTCTTGACATAACTACTCTACAGACACTAGAAGATATTCATTCAAAAATCCAACAACTCTTCGATCCAGAAACCCTGCAGGACTGGGTAAAGAAAGGCCCTGACTACTCAGTCGTCAATGACCTACCTTACTATCAAGGACGACTATTTCTACCACACAAGGAAATACAAGAACTAGTCATCTCCAATCACCAAGACACCTTGATGGAAGGGCACCCAGGTATCGCAAAAACTGAAGCGAAAATTAAGAGACAGTTCTGGTGGCCCACTTGGTGAAAAGATGTAAAGTCATTTGTGATGTCTTGTGGCATTTGCACCCAAAACAAAAGCCAGAAGAAAAAACCTGCTGGCCTTTTACAACCTTTGGATATTCCACCTACACCATGGTACGCCTTGTCTTTAGACTTTATTACAGATCTACTTCCATGTAATGGATTTAACACCATCCTAGTTATTGTGGATCTTTTTTCCAAGATGGCCCACTTTATTCCTTTAAAGGGGTTACCTTCTGCTTCGATTCTGGCCAAGGAGTTCCTCGAAAACATTGTTCGATTACATGGATTCCCTTCCGTATTGGTTTCTGACCGAGGTAGTCAATTTATCTCGCATTTTTGGAAGAAATGTTGTCAACTGGCACAAATCGACGTGAGGCTATCAACAAGTCACCATCCCCAGACCGATGGTCAGACAGAAAGGACAAACCAGACCCTTGAACAGTACCTACGCTGCATGCTACACCAGACCGAAAATATTTGGAAATATATTTTATGGATTTCCGAGTACGCATACAATAACTTTGTACATTCAGGAACCGGACAAAGCCCTTTTTATACCATATATGGACATCACCCTCGAACCTCAGAACTCGATTTGCCTCAGCACTTAGAAATGCCCGCAGTTAGTCATTTGCACTCTACTATTACACAAGCCTTTAAGGAAGCCACAGAACATTTGAAACAAGCAAAAGAGAAATACAAGAAAAATGCTGATCAACATAGAAGTGAAACTCCACAATACCAGATTGGGGATCAAGTTTGGCTGGCTACAAACCATATACCTCTGAAGGGAACTCAGACTTTTAATACTAGATATTTGGGACCTTACACCATTAAGGCCATTATCAACCTGGTGGCCGTCAAATTGGAATTACCCTCTAATATGCAAATTCATCCTGTCTTTCATGTTTCACTTCTAAAACCAGTTCAACCAGGGACAAGATTAACCAAACCACCTGACCCCATCTTGATAGATGGAGAACCTGAATTCGAGGTAAAAAATATCCTGGACTCCAAGATGATTAAATCAAAACTTTTTTATTTGATCGATTGGAAGGGCTACGGACCACAAGAAAGATCATGGGAGCCTAGCGACCACGTTCATGCACCTCGGTTGGTGAAAAGATTCCATCGGAACTTCCCAGACAAACCGGGGCCAGGGGGAATAACAACTTTAGGAGGGGCCTTGGGGGGGGAGTGCTGTCATGATGCCTACCCCCGGGCATCAGGACCAAGGCCCTCAGCTCCGGGAGCAGGCATCCAGACATTTGTTTAAACCTCAGCAGCCCCGGCTAGGGGCTGTCTGGGTTCAGTCCTGACGCCTTAGGCGCCAGGATCATCATAGAAATCAGTCCTGGCACCATAGGCGCCAGGCTCATAGACTTTACTTACCTGATGCAGACCATGCTGCAAAAGAGTCCAAGCCTACATGAGTCCTGGATGGGACTATTTAGTTACAGGGACTATTTTTTACTCGGGCGTGGCTCTAGAGAACTTCTTACCTGGAACTACTTTGGAGGCTATTTAAACCACACCCGAACAGCAGCACATGCTTCGCGTTATTCTGCATCCAGCAGCGTGACGCTCACCGTGCCTGCAGCCAGCATCCAGTCTTCTACCACTCCCGCCTCAAATCCGGAGCTCCTAGAATAAAGAAGAAGAAAAGGACAAGGTTAGAAAACGAACTTATTTCAAATTCCTCACCTAACTCCGGAACCATTTCATCTCCGGACCTGGAAAGTACATCAGTCCTGCACGCGTCGCTTCGCCAGCTCCAGCACATCGCCATACTCACCAGTTCTCACAGCATCTTTCGATCCGGCACTGTCTCCATCATTTCTTCGCCGTTATCCGGCACCTAGGGGACACAAGAAAAAACAAGGTGAGCCAAGGGAATCAACAAATACAACCTCTTACCACCATAGACTTACCTGATTTACCACCAGCGGTATTATTCCATAACTCTCCACATTTTCATATGTCGCATCTGTAAAGAGGGAGAAAAACAACACGTTAACGCATGCAATAGTCACCGGGCAGCGTTGGGTAACACAGACTCTTACCTGAACGCCAGCAGCAGCTACGAGACCTTCTTCTCACGAACTCAGTTGCAACTTAAGGAAGGAAGGGGACAAGAGTGAACATCAGGCACATTGAACTCTTTGAACTTGATACTTACCAATCCTGCCAGGGACTTCAGAGTCAATACTTACGGGAACTCTCCCAACGCCTTCAAACCAGTGAAGTAACTGGTATCTACGCGCCCCTGCAAGACACGCAGGATGGAGAGCTCATCTTTTACGAACATAAGGTGAGGTTACTAAGGGGATATCGGAGGTGGTTAGTGGGGGAGAGCGAGAACAGTTGGGAGGCCATCACTAAAACCCACAGGTGGTTAATCCCTGTCACCACTTGCAGGAAAATACTTCTTCGGGTCCAGCAGACAAGACTAGGCAGGCCAGTCCAGACAGTCATCTCTACACTACGCATCACGTTGAAGGAGACCGCAGCTGTCCGGGTCCGATCGACACCCCTATGGGGACCAGGTGAGCGTAACAAAGAGTCACTTTCAGGCTGAGAGGTTTTTAGGCATTCGGTTTGGGTGAGGAAGGAAGCTTCCTCTAGGGCTTGGCATCTCCCCTACACCCAGACCCCCTCCTCAGGAACCTGTGGTTTGTCAGATGTTTTCTGCCATCATTCCCCCCCCCGGGCATCGGCCATGGGTGTTGGGGCATTCTAGGAAGAAGGGTTAGGTTGAGGGTTGAACTGAGCCCTCAGCATGTGCCCCATGTTGTTGGTCAGTTGCTGGACCTGTCTCTTCAGCTGCAAGACCTTCTCTGGTTTGTAGGGAGGTCTCGAGTCATTCCTCTGCTGCTCCTAAAAGGGTAACTGTCCCTTCTCCCAGAGTAGCTCGGGTACTGGAAATTACCACCATAATTTTCCATCCTGAATCTCCCTTTTCCGGGGTTCAGACATCTATTGTCCTGGAACCGGGGAAAGAGAGGATTATTTTGGAAGTTCTGGTTCAGGGGATATCTAGGGAAAAAGGTCAGATTGGTAGGTGGAGTGATACTTCTCTCCTGAGGGTAGTTTGGTAGGGAAGTTTCCTGAGCAGTACTTACCTGATTGCCACCCCCCACCCCCTTGGCAGTGTATACATACCCCAGGATTGGTTTGGTCCCCCTGTACCTAGGACATACATAGGTGACAGGGTCAGAGGGATCAATGTTTTGGACCCTGCCTGACTACCCCTCGATTGGACTGTGTCAGAGGGTCTCCTCTGCCTTTCATTCTGCTTGTTGAAAGAAGGAGTATTTTATGCACCCGTCTCCAGATCAATGGAGGGGTTGTTTTTACCTCTGCCATCTTCGCAGCAGCAGCAGTGTTAGATGGTTTTGGGGGGTGTGTTTACCCTCAGTGGGCTTCTGGACCTCATTGGTCCCGGTGTCCTGGTCAATCACCAAATCCAGGGTCCTGTGCTTGTGAAAATGACGCACCAACTGAGTCATTATGTACTTGGGGAGCGCATGGAAATATGTAGTTATGAACTCCCTACTATATGTGTTCACCCACCAGGAAGTCTAAACAAATGCCTGATTTAACTCCTGCACAAACTCACTAGGTGCCTCATCCACCCCACACTGCAAATTATATGCAGCCTTATGGGCCTCTTGTGGGTTCCTAGGTGTGGAAAATGTTTCAAAATGGCCACCTTATAGGTGGACAATTTATAATGATTCTGGTCCCCCAGGTCCCAAAAAGAAACTGGAGTACTCAGGAGAGAACGTCTATTTCACAAACTCCATACAATTTACATCATTTTTAATTCCATATAAGGATATCATTTGTTCATATAACTCTAAATGTTCCCACACCAACTACTTAGCATGTTTATGGTATGAGGTTATGAGATTCTTATTCTTGGCCAAAAGTCCACTCTAGCAAAGCTAGTCTGTCTCTATTCCAACTTCAACATTGACAACTGCATCATCCCAGTCCTATCCTCTGTTAAGACTTTAGGGGTTCACATTGATGCTACACTGTCCATGAATAAGCAAGCCAGCGCTATTGTCTCTGCCTCTGCCACAAGTACCAAACTCATTAACGCCATAAAACCCTTCCTAACAAAGGACAACTGTCTCTCAATAGCCAGAGTCACCATAGGGGCCAAGCTTGACTATTGCAATGCGCTCCTTGCCGGAACCTCATAAAAAAACTTAAACAGACTCCAAATCACCCAAAATAACTCTCTAAGAGCAGCCTTAAGCATTCCAAAAAGAGACCACATCTCGCAAGAAAGACTGCTCACTGGCTCCCAGTCAAAGACCGCATCACATTCAAAATTCTCACGACCACACACAAATGCTTTAACCTTACAGCACCATCCTGCCTTTCAGACACACTATCCAGATCTATCTCAACTAGGCCTACTAGAACATGCTACACCAACCAGCTCACCGTACCGCACATCAACAGAGCCAAAGCAGGAGGGATAGGCTTCCCATATCTAGCCCCGAAGCTCTGGAATGCGCTCCCCACTTCCCTCACAGCAGAAACTTCTCTCCATGCCTTTCAAAAAAACCTTAAAACGGCTCTCTTTAACTAACCGCTCTCTACTGTCCCACCACTTCTCAGCTTCCACCCTCTCCATGTGCTTTACAAACTGTTCTACACAAACTGTACAATAAGTATGCCCGTCTGTTGTTATTTGTAACTAAGCTTTGATCACTCACTGTAACAAGTGCCACGATGCCTCCGGGCTGTTGCCTGCTCTATAAATATGAATAAATAAATAAATAAATAAATGAATAAGCTCGCTATGGCCTTGATCTGTCTAATTGGGTCTTGAACAAAACCCTTTTTTTCCCCTGTCTTCCTTTTTCTCTGCACCTGAGCCCATTCACCTTCTGATTGCTGCTTTTGGTACTCAATTTTCTATCTTCTAGGTGCTCCCTATCTCTATGAGACTGGGAATACATCCCAGAACTACATGGTCTAGACTTCTCTTGCCTATGCTGCAGTGAATTCTCATGGTCTTTTCACCTGTAGTCACCTTTTGGCGCAGGATAATACTCAGTCTCTTCCTCCGACTGACTCAACTGTGTAGTCTCCCCCTTCTAGATAGTCTGGGGAAATTCACTCCTTCCCTTAAATGTAAGGAGGTTTTTGTATTCCCCTCCTGGGCTGCAGCTCTGAATGTTCTTCTCCAGTGAAGCAAGCTAGGTGGTCTCTCTGCAATCTCATTTTTTTAAAAGTCCAACTCACTTATTTTCTCATCATGGGAGTTTTCATGGTCTGAATTACTCACTGGATTATTCATGACTTCCCAGGGCACACTGGTACTCATCAATCTCAGATAAGGACTAGCCTTCTGGATCAGTTTTTCTAGGCCTGGGTAAGTCTAGGTGGCTCATGTTTTCTTGGGCTTTGTAGGTCGAAAGCATGAGGTCAGTCGCAGCCGGCCCAGAGGAAGTTGTGGTTAACTAGTATGAGGTTCCTGATGGGGAAGGCATCAACCCTGGATTAGAGGGCCCTTTCCCATACCCTGATTGGTCAAGGTGCCTCGACACCTGTTTGTAATTTTTAATTTCATCTGACAAGCTTTCACACCTGCTTCTCTCTGACCTTATTCCCCGATGGTGTTCAGAGAGCTGGCTTTTTAATGGTGACACCATGGCCTGAATGGCCTCGAGCACTTTACTCTGGACTATTAATCAATCTTTCAATTCTCTGATTTCATTCTTATTTGACTCATTTTAATTTTGTGCTGCCTGGATTGTGTGCGCGTGTACAAAGCGGTTTGCTTTCAAAAGACCAATATCTTTCACATGCACATTTCTACACTGAGCTGCATGTAACAGGTCAGCTTCTGCTTTCCCCAAACGCTCCATGAGTTCTACATGTTCTTCCCTATTTCCAGTCCGTTCCTGAGAACCTGACTGACTCTTTTCTGTATCCATTTTCAACTGATGCACCTCCTGTGCAAAGACACCTGTTCAAGGGGTCTTTTTCCTTCACCAGTTGAATTTTCTGTTGTTTTAAAGTAAGTGCCTACTGATATATCTGATTTTGGAAATCTACCCCATTTATAATGAACTGTCTGTTTTCATTTTTCATTTGTAATTGGAAGGCCATAAGGTGATCTACCAGTCCTATATCATAAATATTCTGGTCATTTATCTTATGTTTCAGAGTGCTAACATTTTCCACACACTCTTCATGTGCATCTTGCAGTACAGAAAACTTCATTTCAAGATATTTTTTTATTTATTTTTTATTGTGTATTTAGTTATAAACTTTAACATAAATTCATAAATACAAAATAGACAAATAGACAGAGATTCAAAATTCCAAAATTCAAACAACATAGATGAAAAATTGGATGAAAGCAACAGAAAACCATCATATCAAAATATGTAAATATAACATCCTAGATTCACATTTACAAATTAGAAAAAATTGTTAAAAGGGAAAAAAAGTTTGCATTTTTGCTTTTTTTATCTTTAGGCCACTAGTTACACATCATTAGCTTTCAGTTAGGCTACAACATTTCCAAAAGAACAAAAAAGTAAGACAACTATTAAAATATATTCAAACTCCACGTAGCTTTTTAACATATCTGATCAACGTCTACCAGCAACTTAACATCTCCCTCAAACTTACGAAGATGTACATTAGCATATTTCCAAATCTGAGTGATTGCAACTATCAACCCTTTATTATATCCTGAGAGACAGCGCAACCAAAATGACTCAGATTCCATATAGTCATCTTCGTACTCAGGTTTGGCAAAGTATTTTTTATATATATGGCTCATTTTAGAACAGCCTGTCAATACATGCCTAGCTGACTCCAAGATACTGCAATCAGAGCATATTCTGCAGGTTCTAAGCTCAGCAGGCATTCCAGTCCAGGCTCCCCTTACATCTAGGACATTCAATCAATTTAGTCTAATATCCATAAAGATTCTGGTAGTTGTAGGAGAGGGTATCAGTTTTAGATACTTTTGCACTTTTTTATATTCGAAAGTCATTTTTGAAAAACTACATAAAGATTTCAATTTAGCTACAGCATCGTGACAGACCACCCAATCCCATTTCTCTGCAGCTTCCTTAAGAGATTTTAGCATCACGCCCTCCACATATTCCCATTTGGGAGTCCATCCTATCTCCTGGAAGAAAAGCATATTTCTTTCTTGAAATGTATTCAATGCTTGCACCTTCCCTCCAATTAAACCATCCCGAAGGACCGATAACAGTGAGTTGGGGTGAGCAAATTTAATTCTCAGATAGTGTTTGGCACGATTAAAGTTAATATGAGAGGACAAGGATATTAAACCAACTTCTAGGCGAACCGCCTCTATGGGAGTATAATTTGTCAAACCCAACAATCGTCTCCATATTATTCCCTCTATGATATTAGCCCAATCAGTCCAATCGGAATATGAGGCCCCCAACCCATAGAGGAATAGAGCTGCCAATTTGTGCTTATAGATATTAATGATGCCAAGTAGACTATATCCTGTAGTTATTTTAGAGAAGGACATCACTGCACTGAGCATTGCCATAACCGTAGATCGTTTATTTTCTTGTATCACAGTATTCACTTTCTTCCCATCACTGCATATTTCTTGGCCTAAATATTTGTAACAATTAACTCTACAGATCTTCCCCAAGGGACAGTTGATATAGGGATTTTTACTTCCTCGGCTGCCAGCGACCATAAATTGTGTTTATGATAGGTTGACTTTGAGTCCATTACTTTCAGCGTATTCACACACAACTTTAACACTGTTGCAATTACCAATATAGGTATTATATAAACACAATAATGTTGTCAGCATAACTGATCCACCTGATCTTACAGATCCCTATTTTTGGGAAGGCATTCATTTTGTCCACAAATATTTCACCAGAATCTGCCATGTATAGATTATATAAGGTAGGTGCCAGAGCACACCCCTGCCTGACCCTTTCAATTAGTATAGAGTCAGACATCATACCACTATTATCTAGTCAGATTCTGGCCATACTCTCCTCATAGATAATTCTGCACATGTAGATTAGGTGTTCCGGCATCATAAGTAGTTTTAGCCTCTTCCATAGTCTTTCACGATCAATCATATCAAATGCAGAAGAAAAATCGACATAGAGCATATATAGGGGTAACTTATCAGTCCCCTTAGTTTGCTCTGTGAGAGTATTGACAATAAATATGTTGTCTACTGTCGAGCATCCATTACGGAAGCCTGTACAGATCTGGCCTAAGATGTGTTCCTTTTCAATCCAGGTATTAATATCATTCAGGATTTGTACAGAAACTCTTACTAGATATATCTGTAAGTGCCAGAAGGCGATAGCTACCAGGCAGGCTATGTGCACCGGCTTTAAGTACAGGAATTAGGTTGGACAGTTTCCAAGAGTAGGGCATGATTCCAGTGTCAATTATTTTTCTATATAGTGTTAGCAGAATATATGCCCACACTTCCGGATTCTCCATAATAATGATATTACACAGCCCGTCAGGGCTGGGAGCTCTAGAGGACTTCAGGCCTTTGATTATATGGATGATATCTTCCCTATTTATGTTAAAATTCAATATATATTTTTTTCCAGAGCACTGACATCCCCTTTAAATTTGTCCCACAGGAATTTAGACCACACAGAGCTATTAACAGGTATTATCTGCTCATTTCTATCGCCACTGGAAATGGATTTTAAACTAGCCCATAACCTCTTCATATTACCTGCTATTAACAGTTTGACCATATTTTGCCAATTACCATTCCTATCTGACATACGGTAACGCCTGATATCATTCCTATAGCTATTTTTGATTTTCTGTCTAGCCTTAATTAGTGACTCAGTGCACAAACCACTTGAGGCACACCCTTTAAGAGCTCAACGCATTTCCCTTTCATTATCATGTCATTTCAAACCCTGCACTCTCTTGCTGCTGGGTTTTTAACTCATCTTTGAGTTTTCCATGAGGCTTTCTTGTTTTACCTCAAAAATATAGCTCTCCTGTGCTTGATCTTCTAACCATTTAAGTTCTTTCTGTGCCTCATTTAGAATGTCAGTCTGACTCTGTGCACAGGCCTCACTCTTCTGCAAATGCTCATCCACTAACTAACTGCAAGTGGAAGTATAGATAAGCTCTGAGCTGAACCATTTGACTCAGTTCTTGAGCATTTTGGGTCATAAAACCTGCCACTAATGCTTTGTGCCATATCAGACCTTCATACCAGGTGCCAATGCCTTCTGATGTGACATCTGGCATCATTTTAGCTTGCCAGCTCCCTTCATCCGCCTCTGTCAGCTCACCATGAATGAACAGCTTAGTAAAGAAGTGTCTCATGGCATCATCCAATTTAATTGCATTGATTTTTTTTAAAGACCTTTTTTCAATGTTTGTAGAATTTCCTTTGTGCAGGGGCAAAATTCACCCTGTTCCCGCTTAATTTCCACTCACAATGCTAAATCAAACGTCAACACTACTCAATCTTAATTTTTCACCTATTGTCACTCGCAGTCGCGGCCATCGCCGTGACTGGCGTTTACTTCCGCGTTGGAGTTTGAGAGGTCATGGGGGAAGGTTGCTTTAGTCCCTTTTTTGTGTTTATGGCCGCAGCTCCTAACGCGAGACGCAACGCTGCCGGGAGTATAAAATCCCTGCCTCCCGGCAGGTCATTGCGTTGCAACCCCTCTCCGTTGTTTACTTCGTTTCTGGGTCCTTCGCTCTTCCTCTGCACCTCGCTTTGGATTCTACTAGGGGTTAATATTTACCCCCACGCGGTTACTTCTCATAGGTGTCCAGTCACCAGTAACCTCCATACTTTGTTTCCCTTTGCCATCCGCCGACCCCCTTTAGGCGGCGTCTGCCGTGCTCTCTCTCTCTCTCTCTCTCTCTCTCTCTCTCTCTCTCTCTCTCTCTCTCTCTCTCTCTCTCTCTCTCTCTCTCTCTCTCTCTCTCTCTCTCTCTCTCTCTCTCTCTCTCTCTCTCTCTCTCTCTCTCTCTCTCTCTCTCTCTCTCTCTCTCTCTCTCCCTCTCGTCCTCTCACCTAGCTCTTGAGTCTGGTCATCGCGGGGTTTTCTCTCCCGTGCTCCCGTGTTCCTCCGCAGTGCCTCTCGGAAGACTTCTACCTTCAGTCCGGACTTCCCAGCTGCTGTTTCCCTCGCCTCTCTCCAGGTCGACCGCTACAGTGGACGTTTTCAGCGTTTGGTGATCCTTCGCTTCCTCCTCTTCATCGGTGGACTGCTGGCCTTCTGAGAACAGTCTTGGCACCTCCTATCAGGGTTTTTTCCCCTAGTGGGTTTTTCCCTGCTTTTTCTGGTTTGATTCCGGAGAGGGGGTCGCTGTGCCGCTGTTCACACCCAGCGGCCACAGTGGCTTCTCTCCGTGACAAGCCCTCGCACCAGAGGAAAGAGAGAGACTACCTGGCACGTCGAGGCCTGCAAGATACCATCGACTCGGAAAGCCCAGGTGAGGAGAACGTGGGTACGGAGGGAACACAGTCAAAGGTACCCCTTCAGTCACAGATTGCAACGCCAAAGAGTATCACGATGTCAGCTGACGAACAAGTCCAAGAGCTCTGGAAGGCATTCCAAGCGATGTCCCAAGAGCTACAAGGGGTCAAGACTGAGAACGCTTTGCTTAAACAGATGGTTGCGGCTAGGGAACCTACTCCCTCGGAATTGCCACCCATGGCACTGTCCTCGGGGAAATTTGATGGCTCCCCAAAGAAGGTAAAGGAGTTTCTCGAAGCATGCCTGGTTCACTTTACGTTCAGACCCCGTACCTTTGCTACAGATCAGGCCCGGGTGGGTTTCCTAATAACCAACATGACGGGAAACGCTCTTTCCTGGGCCACCCCTCTGGTGACTAGCGGAAACGCCATTCTGCAGGACTATCCGGGGTTTCAGAATCTTCTCAAGCACACCTTCGAACGACCAGAGCTCTCCTTTACAGCCTGCGAAGACCTGTTGGATGTCAGGCAAGGCTCGCTAGACGTGTTATCATACATCTCCTCTTTCAAGACATTAGCAGCCGGGGCCGGATGGCCCGAGACAGCCCAGTATGCCATTTTCAGAAGAGGACTGAAGGAAGAAATTAAAGACGAGCTAGCCAGGTCTCCTCGTTCTCCTACTTTCACAGATCTACTTTCTGCTGCTCTTCACATCGAGTATCGCCTTCAGGAGAGACGAGTTGAACGTCGTAAGCAAAGGACTCCTGGCCATAACTCAGACCCCTCTGTACCCGTTCTCCCTGGTCGCTCTACTAACATCATTACGGAAGAACCTATGCAGATCGGTGCTACCAGGGCGCCCTTGTCCGCTGCTGAAAGACGTCGCAGAAGAGAGAAAGGACTGTGTGCCTACTGCGGATCAGAGCAGCATTTTCTCAGAGACTGCACAGAACTGTCAAACAAGAGGTCGGGAAACGACTACCCTCGGCGTTAGTAGGGACAAACGACCGAGGGTCTTTAAGAAATCTCCATCGTCCCTATGTTTCTCTGTCAGTGACCTCTTCCGAGTCTAAGGAAGATTCCAGGCTAATGGTCATTCCAGTACAACTCAACCTCGGAAACCATCAGGAGGAGACACTGGCTCTGTTGGACTGTGGCGCGGCAGGGAACTTTGTTGACACCGTGTGGGCTGACAAGGTGGGCCTCCGTCGAATTCCCCGGGCAGAAGGTCAGAAGGTGGAAGGAGTAGACGGCTCGCCTTTGTCCTCAGGTCCTATCACCCATACCACTGAGGAACTCACTTTGACGATCAACCAACATAAGGAAGTCCTGAGTTTTGATATTATCAGAGCGGCTCATTTTCCCATCATCTTGGGCATTACCTGGCTCCGACGACACAATCCTCTGATTAATTGGACCGAGAACCAAATAAGCTTCAGTTCCCCATATTGCGCTACTAACTGTTGTTCTCTGGAAGGTCGGGCTGATCTTCAGCCAGTCAAGGTGTTTCCCAATAATCATGTAGGTATCCATGCTTTACCCTATTTCTGCTCAGATTTTTCAGACGTTTTTCAGGAGTGCCTCCATGCCAGACTTCCACCCCATCGGCCAGAGGACTGCACTATCGACCTGGAGCCCCATGCCTTGGTGCCATTCGGAAGGATGTTCGCCCTCACTCAGACCGAGAGACAAGTGCTTCAGAAATACTTGGATACCAACATGGAGAATGGTCTCATACAACCTTCCAAGTCTCCAGCAGGAGCCCCTTTGTTTTTTATAAAGAAAAGAGATTCCACCGATCTTAGACCTTGCATCGACTACAGGGGTCTAAATACAGTGACAGTCCGTGACAGGTATCCGATGCCCCTAATCACGGATATTATTGAGGCAGTGCAAGGTGCTCGAATCTTTACCAAACTGGACCTACGAAACGCTTACCATTTGTTGCGGATAGCCAAGGGTGACGAATGGAAAACTGCGTTTCGTACTCCTCTGGGCCTATATGAATACAAGGTAATGCCGTTTGGCTTGGTGAACGCCCCTGCGGTATTTCAGAGGTTCATGGACCGGATGTTCTCCGACATGCTTTCCATCTCGGTCATCATCTATTTAGATGATATCTTGGTTTTTTCCCCTAATATGAGAGAACACATAGCACAAGTACGACGAGTTTTGGAGCGTCTTAAGGAAAACCATCTTCTGGTCAAAGAGGAGAAGTGCAGCTTCGCGGTACCTTCGGTACATTATCTGGGATACGTGCTATCAGAAGAAGGGATCGCCATGGATCCTGACAAGATGCAAGTAATTCTTGGCTGGCCGGCCCCGACCTCTGTCCGGGAGGTTCAGAGGTTCTTGGGTCTTTCAAATTACTACCGAAGATTCATTCCGAACTTTTCAGAGGTGGTGTTTCCCATCACCCGCCTACTCAAGAAGACGGCCTATCCTTTTTCCTGGTCTACTGAAGCAGAAAGAAGTTTCTGTCATCTAAAAACCCTCTTCTGCTCTGCCCCGATTCTGCAGCATCCAAACCAAACTCTTCCATTTATTCTGGAGACGGACGCCTCCGCTATCGCTGTAGGAGCAGTGTTGCTTCAGTCTTTCAACAAGGTGGAGCATCCGGTCGCCTATCTCTCTAAGACTCTTTCTCCCAGCCAGCTCAACTACTCGGTTTTGGAGAAAGAATTGTTGGCGATGAAATTGGCTTGTGAGGAATGGAGGCACCTTCTCATGGGTGCCCGTCATCGGTTTCTCATTCGCACTGACCACAAAAACCTCAAGGCTTTACAGGACATGGAATGTTCTAACTCCAGACAAGCTAGATGGGCCTACCTGTTTTCGCAGTACGACTTCCAGATCACGTACATCCCTGGGTCTCTCAACCGTCTGGCTGACGCTTTGTCTCGCAAAGATTCCCACTTGGAAACGGTAGCGGTCAAGTCTGAGCCGTTATTCCACAGAAATCGGATCTTAGCCACAGTGAGTTCTTTCCTTCAGGAGGTCAAGGCTGCCGTTGCGCAAGAGGCTCCCCAGTTCTCTTTTTCCGTTGATTCTCCTTTCCAAATCAAAGACGGCTGGGTCTTCTACAAGAAGAAGTGGTATATTCCTGAGGGGTCACTGCGCCGGAAAATCCTTAAATGGTGTCACGACTCACGTCTAGGTGGACACCGAAGCGGGAATGGTACGTTGGAACTCATCTCGAGATCGTTCCAGTGGCCCAACATCAGGAGAGACGTGTTTAACTACGTAAAGACCTGCCCTACTTGTGCCAGTGTCAAATATGCTTCCGGGAAGCCCCTAGGACTTCTTACCCAAGCAGAGATGCCGACTCGCCCGTGGGGTCTCATCTCCACGGACTTCATAGTGGAGCTTCCCGACTCCGAGTCATGCACATGTATCATGGTGACAGTGGACTCTCTAAGCAAGCTAGCCCATTTCTCTCCTCTTCCAGGACTCCCTTCGGCCACCAAAATGGCAGAAACCTTTGCCCGAGATATCTTTAAGCATCATGGCCTCCCCGACAAGATGATATCCGATCGAGGAAGCCAGTACATATCCAAATTCTGGACGGCTTTATGTACTCGATTGGGGATGGAAAGGGCCCTATCCTCAGGGTTTCACCCCCAGACAAACGGCCAAACGGAGCGACTCAACGCAACTTTGGAGCAGTACTTGCGATGTTTTATTTCCCAGTGCCAAGATAATTGGGTTTCTCTACTCCCTACGGCGGAATTCGTGTACAACAACTCCAAGCACAGTGCCACTGGCCTATCACCTTTTTATTGTACCTATGGCGTTCACCCGCGTCATCTAATGCCCGAGGTACCCAGTTACTCCAACTCTCCCACTGCAGAAGAGGTGTTAAGTAATCTCAAGGAGGCCAGGGACAGTGCATTAACGAGTTTGGCGGATTGCAGACGGCGGAATAAGACCGAGGCCGATAAACACCGCAGGGATACACCTTCATGGAAACCGGGGGACAAAGTGTGGTTGTCCACCAGATTCCTTCCCAGATGGACAAGGCCTTCTAAACTATCTCCTCGTTTCTTGGGACCTTTTCCCATCCTCTCCAAGGTCAATCCAGTTGCCTATCGCCTACAACTCTCTCCGTCTCTCAGACGCATACACCCTGTTTTTCACGCCTCTCTTCTTAAACCTTACTATTCAGATCCCAATCACTGGTCTCTCCGCCGGAAACTACCTGTCACTACAACCGACCAGGAGGAATACGAAGTTTCCGCCATTCATGATTCCAGATTCCTTCATGGTCGGTTGGAATACCTCCTGTCATGGAAGGGTTTCCCAAGGTCGGAGGATTCCTGGGAGCCAGCTTCCCATGTACATGCCCCTCAACTGTTGGCAAAGTTCCATCGCTTGCACCCAGGTAGGCCTGGGCGGTTGCACTCTAGGGGGGGGCATACTGTCACTCGCAGTCGCGGCCATCGCCGTGACTGGCGTTTACTTCCGCGTTGGAGTTTGAGAGGTCATGGGGGAAGGTTGCTTTAGTCCCTTTTTTGTGTTTATGGCCGCAGCTCCTAACGCGAGACGCAACGCTGCCGGGAGTATAAAATCCCTGCCTCCCGGCAGGTCATTGCGTTGCAACCCCTCTCCGTTGTTTACTTCGTTTCTGGGTCCTTCGCTCTTCCTCTGCACCTCGCTTTGGATTCTACTAGGGGTTAATATTTACCCCCACGCGGTTACTTCTCATAGGTGTCCAGTCACCAGTAACCTCCATACTTTGTTTCCCTTTGCCATCCGCCGACCCCCTTTAGGCGGCGTCTGCCGTGCTCTCTCTCTCTCTCTCTCTCTCTCTCTCTCTCTCTCTCTCTCTCTCTCTCTCTCTCTCTCTCTCTCTCTCTCTCTCTCTCTCTCTCTCTCTCTCTCTCTCCCTCTCGTCCTCTCACCTAGCTCTTGAGTCTGGTCATCGCGGGGTTTTCTCTCCCGTGCTCCCGTGTTCCTCCGCAGTGCCTCTCGGAAGACTTCTACCTTCAGTCCGGACTTCCCAGCTGCTGTTTCCCTCGCCTCTCTCCAGGTCGACCGCTACAGTGGACGTTTTCAGCGTTTGGTGATCCTTCGCTTCCTCCTCTTCATCGGTGGACTGCTGGCCTTCTGAGAACAGTCTTGGCACCTCCTATCAGGGTTTTTTCCCCTAGTGGGTTTTTCCCTGCTTTTTCTGGTTTGATTCCGGAGAGGGGGTCGCTGTGCCGCTGTTCACACCCAGCGGCCACAGTGGCTTCTCTCCGTGACAAGCCCTCGCACCAGAGGAAAGAGAGAGACTACCTGGCACGTCGAGGCCTGCAAGATACCATCGACTCGGAAAGCCCAGGTGAGGAGAACGTGGGTACGGAGGGAACACAGTCAAAGGTACCCCTTCAGTCACACCTATAGACCTCCCTGGAACTCATGGGTCAAGTCCTTACTGCACTTTAACAAAGCAAATATGACTTTCCCTCCCCCTTAATGCAATTACATCAAAATGAATAGTCTGTCACAATGCACTTGACATGAGTCAAAAATAGCCAGGCAAATCCCAGCTGCGAGCCCCCAATTTGTAACAGTTTATTGAGAGGCCACCCTCAACACGGGGAGTTCCTTCCTTCCCTGATGTCACCCAACAAACTGTTTAATGTCAGTTCTTTATTCAGCAGTATTTCATATTTTTACAATTCCCCTTGGATCACTCCCCCTGAGCTACCAATTAGCCAAGAGCCAGGCCGGTGTACAGGAAATGTATTCGTATTTATTTGAATAATCTCTCATAGTGCATCCACTTTACATACCAGTGATGACACCAACAAGGTTTCAATGTTGGGTAGTGCTCTGCAAAAATTCCTGTGCCTTTGATTGGTCCTTCATATTCCTCTCCAACCCCCAGCCAATCCCCTGTCTAAGGATTGGATCAGGAGTCTAGAACATAAATATTGCAACTCCCGTTTGAAATTCCTTTTTTTTCTTATGCCACCTTTAGCCAAAAAGGAGCTATATGGCAAAACTTTGTGATTTACTAGTAACTGCCATAATGTATATATTTTCCGATTCAGCTAATCATGGGGAATTAAATAAAACAGCAGCCGGGTCCCCACCATGTTGCACGGGCGTTTGGCAATTTTCTGCCATTTTTTCAAAAAGCATAATAGTTATGCACAGGCAACTTACTCTCCACATACCTAATTGTACTCTCTGCCAGCACTACAATTCTGAAATTCGGGACATGTTCAGAGCAGCCAGAAACAAATTTTAGCTTGCAATTACATTTCAGTAAGTCGCAGGTGTACACATTTTATTTCAACAAATCGCCTTGAAATTATCTAAATAAATGAAACACAGCAATGTCATTTCACCAAAATGCCAGGGGTAGCGGAAGTGACAACACACGACCCTTGACCCCGGTAACATCACAGGAAGTGATGGCATTTGACCCCACTCTGAAGTGGTATCGCGTGAAGCGATGGAACACGACCTTTCACCGTTGGCAAAACAGGAAGTAGCATCACATAGCATTGTACGCTACAAAAAATATGGTTACGATATCACTATAATGTGATGTACATTTCATATAAGAATGGATCGACATATGTATCATTAAGATCAGTGTGTATAGGCCCATATTACTAAATTACTGTGAATGCAAGCAGACGTCCATGACCAAATGATAATGATGTGTTATTATACAGCATTTACGCTTAAGCGCTTTATATAGAAAAAATGTGCACCCAATATCAACCAACCTGTGTTGGTACTCATTTATCAACCTCAGAAGGATGAAAAGCTGAGTTGAGGCATTTAAGAACAGACTAAATCAGTGACTCCCCCCTGCAGTGTGCCTGAAATAAACCTTTAATGAGTATAGCAATTATTGGATAGAATTCCAGAAAGGCACGTTATTTGGAATTCCTATTCTTTCTTATTTAGGGCTAGTGCTGAAAGTGTTACTCTTGTGGCACCTCTGGTGTTTTTTTCTTCTTTTTTAAAGAGGCCTGAACAAGAAACCCAGCCACTCCAGAAATAAAGAGCCACATGGTGCTGGCCACAGCCCAGGAGCTTGCATTACAAAAATTACAAAAAAAAACTTTTTTTTTTTTTAGAGTTCGCAAGGGAGACCACAGAGGTGCCTGTTGCGACCTCTCATGACCCCTAAATGGCGTCCCTGATGAAACATGCATATATGCAGTGTGACTTGTGGTTGCTGAGAAAATGCAGCAATTGTGATAGTCCATTTAAACTAATGGCGAATCTTCATAAGTGCAAATGTGAGCTCACATTCCGCTAGGCCATTTGCCATTCCTTACCAGCATATGACCGAAGCTACCTGGACTGTGTTTTTATAAGCCACTTCGTTGTTTGAAGTTGGTGGTTGCCGGTTGTAAATCCTTGGGAGGGCTTGGCAGCACAGAGATTCCCCACTAATGAGCTAGGCCAGCCCTGTGGTGTAATGAGGCCCTGCTGACATCTGGCATCCTGTCTTGTTATCTGTAGCAGACCACCATTTCGATCTGAAAAGCTTATATTTTCTTGTATTTTCTTTCATGTTTAGCTTTCCTTGATTGCAGCCCCTCCCACATTCCAGTCATGCACTGACTAGGACATTTGGCCTGCACAGAATTGAACCTTCAGAGACACCAGGTCTGGTGAAACTTTGTTTTGAACACCCTTGAAACTGGCCACATTTTATTGCAGTTGTAAATAGTTGGGATGCACGAACCAGGCTTGCAGTGAAGCATTTGTGAATTCTGCCCAGACAACCACTGATTTCCTTGGATGAAAGGAACTCACATATTGCATTTTCTAACATCAGCCTTTATTCTTTGGCATACTGTGCGTTTTACTAATCAGGGTTCACTTTGCTTTTGCATCGATGGATTTCTTCTTTCTTTCCACACAGCATTGTTTTTTTTTTAAACATGGCAGCTGAAAGTACTGGACAGTTTCTTTCAGTCATTAATACAATACACTCTTAATTATCTGGTGTTCGTTTTTATGCTGAAAAATGGGTCTGAATTGTCACACTGCACCAACTTTTGATGTGTGCCAGTTTCAGTGAAAAATGCTGCATTTATTTCTCAGCCAGCAATGTGATGTGCTTTTTCGATCTGCACTAGGATTACATTTTTGTTTTAGCTTTATGTGTATTTAAACTGTAGAAAGACACCCAAATAGTCTTGCCAATTTTCAGCATGAAGGTATTTGAATGCTCGCAGGTCATTTTCTCAGTGGGCCCTTCATTTCTGTTGGTTTGGGGCCTTTGATTAAACCCCACAATCCGTGGCTCATATTTGTATGCATGTCATCAGAAATAAGATCCTGTTTGTTTTGAAAGTAAAGAAAGCCTATTATGAGCATGTGGAACACCAGTGACCAGATAAAATAGCACTGGGAAGAGTCTTTGTTGAGCACAATGCCCTATTGGTGGGTTATGTGAGAAACTAGAGGGTGTCTCACCCGCTAGTCCTCAGGGATCTGTCATCCAGGTGGCCAGGACCCAGCCATCGCATTTGGATCGAGTTCCTGGGGTTGGACCAGTGTGGGAGGATCACCTGGGTGAGGTGTCTTCGGGGAGTGGAAGTGGGACACCTGATGGCGAGACGCAGTATTCCCCTCCCTGTAACTTCTTTACCCCATCCTACCCGGTAGGATATTTAGGAACTCTTCCCCCTGCCCTCCTTTCCCTTCATGAACACTTTCACATAGACAGCCCACTCTGGGAGAAAACAGACTCACACCCGAGCATTGTACCTGACATGTCCCACTACTATGGTCAAGCAAGTTAGGATAGTTACTGGTAACCACTCACACCTGACTTCCCTTAAGCTTCCCCACGCGGATAAAAGGCGGAACACGAGAGCACACTCTGATAATGGCAAAGCACACAAAGGAACAGTATTTTCCTGACGGCAGCTGAACGAGGGAAGAAAGACGGCAAACCAAGAAGGGTGCACAAGGAGGGAGAAACCCTTGACCTTTCTGGTGAGAAACCGTTACTTTCAGAACCCTTCAGATTAAAAAGCATAAGGCCAGGAAACCAGACTGAAGAATCCTGTATTGTGTGTCAGAGATACCCAGGGACCTCTTGCAAAGCTGACCGGGTCGGGGAAGAACAGCAGTCGTCGTGGTATCGTCCTTGGCTCCAAGATCAAAGCAGTCCCAGAGAGATCAACACAGCCGGTGGGTTGGGGAAACCAATGCAAGACCGGTCTGTGTTGAAGTCAAGGTTGCAAGCAGCAACATTGTATAAAGAGCGCAAGAACGAAGATTGGTAACGCGTGTGATGAAAGACACAAGGAAAACTTAATTGCTGATGGATGTTTGAACATTAACGGAGAAAAATACAATACCAGTGACAGAGGGTGCTCAATCGAAGGTCTCTGTAAAGTATCCAGCCAAGAAGTGGCAGAAGGCAAAGTAGAAGCTAGGTAAGAATGAGAAGTGAAGTGAATCAGTTTAAGGAAAACCCATCGCACATTCGAAAGTGTTCGATTTTTGATACAAAAGGGAAAACTTAGAAAGTGAGATTACATTGTCCGAGCCCAAACGAGGGAGACCAATTGTGAACATTGAGCAAAAGGGGTCCGAGTACGAATGAGGGAGACCAATTGTAAACATTGTGCAAAAGGGATCCATATCCGAACAAGGGAGATCCATGGTCCGAGCCCGATCAAGGGAGTTGTGAACATTGTGTTAAAAGGGGGTTTGAGCCTGAAGGAGGGAGACCCATGATGAACACTGGAAGCAAGAACTTGTAAATGTGAAAATCCTGATAAGAAATGAACTTTGGTGCTTGTTTGATAGGCCTTTTGCAATAAGAGACTGTTATTGAGAAAGAGGCTTTGGCAGAAGGCCCTGATACCTATGCTTTGTACTGTATCCTTGTGGCAGAGAAGCCAGAGTGTGTGCGAAGCTCGAACATGCCGCCTTGCCCCGTGGTGAACGCCTGGGGATGGGAAGCCAACTGCTCAACTATCCTGACATATTATTTCTTGAACACTTTTCTTTTTGTATACATTATTGTCCCACACCATTTATATTTAGAATTTAGAATTGGCAATACGTTTATTAGTATAGGCCCTTTTATTTTGACAGAGTCTCCCCTAGGACAGTGTTATTATTATTTGATTGTCGTAGCTTGCTCCCATCCTTAGATTTAGGCTTAGATAGGCATTCAACCAACCCATTGAAGTTCAATAAACACCCTTGAACTGTGATCACTTGTGTCTGTCTTCCCTGTTTGATACCATGCCTTCCTTAAAGTTCCTCCAGACTCCATAAAAAAGGGCAGTTGGGGCATCACACCAAAAATCGAACCAGAAGCATAATTCCAAAGATAACAGCAGTGAAGGACTGTTACACTAGTAACGTTTTCCCAGTGCTGCAAAGTAGGGCAGCTAGTGTTTGTAGTCTCCTGGTGTATGAAAACAACAGATACTGATACATTCAAATTCCATCCAGGAGGTAGCATACATCTTGCAACAAGCATTGGCAATGCCAACAGTTTGGGCTTTTGTGTAGGAATGGAAAATGCACTTGCCAGGCACTGTTGTAGTGGTATTAGCTGGCCATTGATAGTAGGAGGTCCAAAATGGTGAGAGTACATGGGCATCTAATAGCAGCGCCTTGCAAATACCTTATATTTATACACAAGCCAAACTGTTGGATTGGACGATGCTTGTTTTTGTTCAGTGAAGGACATGCATCATGCTTATAAATGGAGTGGCTGAAGCCAGACATGGTTAAGACATTTGTATTACATTAGTGGGGCGTTTACAACTCCAGGTAAGTCATTACATCTCAGAAGACTGCTTTGAAGAAACACTAGCAGGCACTTTGAGTGCAATGTTATATGGTAATGCTTGACTACAGCGAGCTCAAGGAGTTCCCATGAGGCAGTGTTTTGGGAGCGGAGGGGCAGGAACTGGATGGGAACTGCCATAGAGATTACCATGGCCATGTGCAGTCAATGGATGGGCAAATGACCAAACAACATCTACAAGCTTTGTGTCCCTCCTCCTACGTCATTTCTCCCTATGTTTGCCTATTGAAATCGTTTCAGATTATGGGTGTTGCAGCGACGCCTAATAGCCCAAACTGAAAAGGGTCACTTTGTACTGGCATGTGAAGGGTGAAATGCCTGTTTATATCAGACGGCAAAACTCAGGGCTCGTGAGTGACGGATGACCTCTGGAGCCAGACTTGAACAATGTTGCTTGATATGGACAAACGTCAGGTAATGCAGGGAATGCCACAAGTAGACAGGGTATACTAAAGGCACAAAGTGTTGGGGCTGTGCTGAAACCATCAGGGGCATATGGTGAACTGAATGCACCATTGGCATGAGGTTTAATGAATGTACCAAAGCCAGGCATGTATGAAATTCACCAAGGGTAGGGGTGTATGGAATTCACCAACAGCAGGTGGTGCACTGAATTCATGAAAAGCAGGTGGTGCACTGAATTCATGAAAAGCAGGTGGTGCACTGAATGCACCACACGCAAGTCATGTACTCATTAAGAGTGTGAGAGGTGTACTGAATGCTCCACAGGCGGGTTGTGCACTGATTGCATTGGCAGGTGGTATTATGAATTCACCAATGGAAGGTGGTGAACTTAATGTACCAAGGACAGGTGATGTATTGAATCCATCATGAGCTAGTGATGTACTGAACATGTACAGCAATACATATACAGTGGAGGGCCGTTAAAAACAGCATGTTCCATAACACAGCTGTGTGTATACATGCATCCAAAAAGGTCAGTGAGTTCACTTCCCTCCTCCACCCCCAAAAACAACATGTGAATAGCACAGGTGGCTTTTTCCCCTTTCAAGAGAAGGAATCAAAACCAATTACCAAAACTAACCAGAGAGAATATATTAACCGAGTACTTAGAACTCTTCATTGGTCACTGGAAACTCAGGGGTGCAATTCAAGACTGTGAGGAATTGCCATCTGGCAAGGGTGTAGAAGCCCCATTTTTGTTAATGTTTATTAAATATCAAATGATGCAAGTAATTCCATAGCAGAAGGGGTGGTCTGCCCACCAGGCCCCCTTTCCTTAAGCTCCATGCCAAAAGCATACTGACACATGTGATGTGCTTCATCAGTCTCCTGGTGTGCAGCGCCTGCTCTCCAATCTCACAGAGCACATTCAAAGGTAGCAGGTGCCCTTTTGACCTCTGCTCTCACAGGTCACTGCAGTACAGAAGTTGCATTCAAGTGTACACCATCATAATTATGATAAACTAGCCACCTGGTGGCAGGCTAATCTTAAATAAGCCATACATATTTTGATATGATGGTTGGTAGTTGTGCCGGTTCATGGGATCTGGTCACTTCTCCCCAGAGAGGAGCCCTTCCCTGTGAGGTGGGGGAGGTGAGGCTGCTAAACCAATATTTCATAATTAATAAACCAACAAATGCTTTATATCATACACATGCCAACAGTGTGAGCCCAAGTCAACTGTGGAAGGGTGGTGTGCATCCTAGTCAGATAGCTTGTCCCTGCTCAGCCAGCAGAGCAATAGGGTTGTATACGAATTGTTCGTTTTACAACTGTTCGAATTACAATTGACCTTTTCACAATTGACCGAATTGTGAAGGTAAATTTTAACATATATGTGGGGGGACAGGCAGGCAGAGCAGATTCCAAGAGGGAAAGGATGCTTGTTTTAGTTTTCTCTGGCCCTTCTTTCCTTCCTGTCTACTTCCTGCACAGCAAAGCACTTTGCGTATGATGCAATAAGGCACAAGTCACTTGTTATCTTAACAGGGATTGAACCTCATAAAGCAGGCTTGCTTTTAACCAATCTCTGTTGGCATATAGCCTATATAAGGAAAGGGGCGCCCCCGCTTTCTTTGATTTACTTTTAGCCCATCCAGGAGTTATGGAAGAATTAATCTGGACCATGTTGGGAGAGCAGTCCTCTCCAAAGCCCTCTGCCAGTGGTGAAAACAGGTGCTCCGAGGCAGAGGCAAGCTCTGCTCCCCACCCACCCTCTAAGAACAGTTAGGGTGAACTGCTGCTGGAGCAAGACCTGTCTCTCTGCCAGTTATAATGGTACCCAGGATCTCACTGGAGGTGAAGGACCCCTGCAGCCTTTAGGCAGCCTCCCCCATGTTGGGAGAAAGAGAACAAGGTCTAATTGTGTCACTGAGCCTTTGGATTGGGACTACCTGCAAATGAGGAAGCAAAGCAGCAGGGTTTGTGCATTCTACAGCATCGAACTGCATTGAACCATTGTTGACCACATTCAAATGGAACCCACGGTGTTGCCTTTGCCAATTCTTCTGACCTCTTCAAACTGCTGTGGTTGCTCCTCGGACCAGTTTGCCGCCGCACCATATGAGCTGAGCGTGTTGATTGCGTGTTGTCAATCAAGACATTCACGACTGCAGAACTCGTCTGACCACCACATTTCAAACAGCGCCTTGAATCACCAGCATCTTCGTCGCTGGCCCAAGCTTGAACACCGAGGCAGCACTGTAGTCCCCTTCAACCCACATCAGTTCAAACCCAACGCAGCACCTGCTGCCTATCTGGATCACCACGACTCACTGTATCCAAACCTGTTTCGACCCTAGCGCTCAACGATAAGAAGCCTGATTTGATCCTGTCAAATGGCCAAGAACTAAGAACGATACTGTTGGAAGGCCCCACTGCCTTGGTCCAGTTGTTGTGACTCTAAAGACTGTTAAGCCCCCTTTTGCACCTTTTTCTAAAAGACATCCTTTTTTACTAACATGCAAGTGATGTATTGCATGTTTCTTCCTGCTAAGTATCATGACATTCTGCATTTCTCTGTCTTCCTCTTCAAGGGTGGGTTTCTGTCAGTGTGTTTTAGTTACTTTTGTATTGCCTATTGGTGTCTTGGATAATTGAAGTGTACATATTTTTGATAGAACCTTGGCTGGACATCCCTTTATTTTGAACCGTTGTATTATTGATGTTTGGGTCACTCCTGTCATCACATGCACACCCCGCTTAAGAGTATAGCCTTCCCTTACCCACAATACCACAATGAGCAAAGCAGATATAACTCTTATCTGTGCCTATTTCACCTTTATCATTGGGATCACTGTTGTTTTGTAGAAGTGTGAGGGCTAAGTAGGCGACTTAGCCACTACTCCGCCTTGTACTCCTGGGGGGTGGGGAGAGAAGTCATTTCAGCACAAGAAACGTATGCACCACCCATTAGGGAGTTTGTGGAGTAGCGCAGCAAACATGCAGCCATTACCAACCTTTTCAAAGCACTGCACTTCTGTGGCCAATGTAAGGGAATTCCCATGTAAGGCAAAGAGAGCTGGACAAGGAGGTCCTCGGTAAACATCCGCTGTTGTTAACCTGTGCACCCCACTTTCTTGAATTGCATTTCAATACTTCACCCGGGGATGTTTAGCATCCTGAAATTGACCTTTTCGGGACTCATTAGGACTGCAGGACTCGGACCCTTTACTGCATACATTATGGTAATAACATGATTTGAAAATCTTTTTCCATCTCTGTTTTGATGCTGGAAAAGGATTGCGTACAACAGCTGATCAGACTATTACTCATGGACGTCATTTAGGGGTGGTCAAGGGGTCGCAACTGCGACCCCTGTGGTCTCCCTTGCTACCCCTAAAAAAAGTTTTAAAACAATGTTTTTAGTTTTTTTTTACATTGAGGCTCATGGGCTGTGGCCAGCAGCATGTGGCTCTTTGTTTCTGGAGTGGCTGGTCTTCTGATGGCTATAGTCGGTAAGATAGCTCAGTGGATTGAGCGCTGGCTGCTGCAATGTGTGTGTGTGTGATTTGCAGGTTCGACTCCCAGCAAGGTCAACTCAGCCTTTCATCCTGCTGAGGTTGATAAATGAGAACTAACACAGGTTGGGTAATATTGTATGTATATTTGTTCTATTTGAAGCGCTTAAGCTTAAGTGCTATATTTTAAGAGATTTTCATCGTTTGGCCTTGGATGTCTGCTTGTATTCACAGTGATTTGGTATTATGGGCCTATACATACTGATATTAACGACAGGTATGGTGATCCATTTTTGTATGAAATGTATATCACTTTACAGTGATATTGAAACCATATTTTTAGTAATGTACTCAGAAACAATGCTATGTGATGCCACTTCCTGTTTTGTCGTGGGGTGAAAGGTTGTATTCCATTGCTTCCTGTGATGTCACTTCAGGGTGGGGTCAAAGGGATGTCATCAGAGGTCAAGGGTCGAGTGATATCACTTCTGATACCCATGGCATTTTGGTGAAATGACGTCCCTGTATTACTGTACCATGTGAAATAGTGCACAGGAGGTGCCCTATTCATCCCTCTGTGCCTCACAAAGGAAAGGTGGGGAGAAGGTGTAGTGGGCACATTTTCACCACCTTAATGGATGCCCCTGGAGACTGTGAGCCCTTAATCTGTAATGTGGCAGTTGTGCATGCGTCACTTAAAGGACAAAACCTTTGTATTTATTCTGCGTTAGAAAGAGTCATGTGTGGCTTTTCAACTCCTAATCACGTGTATGTGATATTCCCCAGAATACCGCATGAAGGTGCAAGAAATTGGTGGTATTTAGCATTCCTCCAGTTTTTACTGATGTTGTCAGTCCCACAATGAAGGCCTCTGTGCCAAGAGAGGGAACATCTGCATGTTGAGGAAGCTTTCTGATGTCACAGTGTTAGCTATACAAATTATAAACATAGCAACAAAACTAAAACTACATTTTTGAATTTCAAAAGACATAGCTTTATTCTGTCAGTGATATAATCTGCCTAAGGATATATGCTCCTTCTTTAAATAAATAATGATCTCACTCTGTGGAACTAGGTGCATTTGGAATGGAGAATGGAAGGGCCCTTCTCATCATACTCCGCCTTGCCTACCCACAGCTTCTTGAAGATGGGCAATGAGGAGGCAATTGAGCCGCCAAGCCAGGGCGCGTACCATCTCCTCTTCTTCTGAGCAGGTGCCAGGATGTCATAGTCCATATCCGCGGGCAGAAGTTGAGCCAGTTCCTTCTTCATGCGCTCAGCAAAGCCGGTAAAGAGGGAGGAGCCACCGCACAGGAGGATGTTTTGCAAGATGTCCTGCCTGCAGTCAGGCTCAACTTTCTGGAGACTCTTGAAGGCCATGACATGGAGGCCAGGCTCACTGAAGTCCAGAAGGTATGGGTGAAAAAGGGGTTCTGAGCACTGGAACCGTTCCTTGCCCAGACAAATGGTCTGACCATCGGGCAGCTGGTAATCCAACAGTCTAGGCTCCTCTTGCAGCTCTTTGCTGAAGTCCACGGAGACGTAGCAGCATTTCTGCTTGATTTCCCTGAACAGCTTCTCCTCGTAGGGATGACTCTGCCCAGGCCACGACAGCAGCTCCTTCAGGCGCCGTGTCAGAGTCTCTCCTGTGATGTCCAGCCGGTACAGGGCATGGGTGAGTGTGTAGCCATCCAGAACAGGGCAGGTCAGTGAAGCCCCATCCCCAGCATCCACCACCAATCCCGAGATGCGCCCAAAGGAGAAGAGCGCAAGGACGCAGGTGTGTGCCACGTGCAGGGCTGGCACACCAAAGCACTCAAAGAGCAACTCGGCAGCCAACTCACGGTTTGTCCAGGGTGAGGATGGTGAATCAGTAATGAGGATGGGTTGCATGCTAGGGTCCACCTTCAGCCGGCTGTACAAAATGGAGTGCCAGAGTATCTCTAGGGCATCCCAGTCCACTGCCACCCCATGCACCAAAGGTCTCTTCATGATGATGCCATCTGGGAAGGAAGACTCTTCCCCAGCATGAAAGAGAGGACCTCCCTCCAGAGGGGCCAGTTCTGACCTTGGAACACCAACCTTGGTGCTGAGGACACATCTTGGCTTGTCTTCGGAGGAGAACCCAGCCTTGGTGTAACCCGTGCCAGTGTCAATCACCACGGCAGGTTTGCTCAGCGCTGAAACATGTCCACAGTGCACTCCAGACTCCATGCTGAACACGGGTGCAGCAAATTCTGTGAAATAAATGTGAAATGTTAATCTTCTGCTTTTGATATTCATTGATCCCTGCCCCCACACTCTCTAATGTCTCCTTCATTCTCTACAGCGTTCCCTCTCTCCTTCTGTTGTCCTTTTCTCCATTTATCAATCAACCATTTTCAAACCTGTATTATCTGCCTGCTTTTAACTATGTACTTTATAGTGAATGGTCTGTTTACTGTGTCATTCAATTCCTTTCACTGCTCCTTCCCATCACTCCTTTAACTCTCCCACCACATTGGTTTGCTTTCCTCACACAGCTGCATGCTGGGTCGCAAAAAACACATAATGGAGATCCATTGTGGGTTGTTTAGTTTCAAACATAGATTAAAACAATATTACAAAGTGATCTCCGCAAATATGGACTTTAGATTCTTACAAATGAAATGCCCTAAAGGTCAGCTGTGCATTTCGACAATCAGAAAAGTAAACCGGGTAGCCCGAAACTTCTCAATAAAGATTCTGTAGGATTAATCTAATGGGCAGGGGAGGCTCTCCTGTACCACCAAGCCCCACCATCCCAATTGACCCTGCCTACAACACACAGATCCCTAATCCTTTCGTGGCCCAAAACCCCTTCTCTTTGTCCTTTGAACGCCTCCTCATTGCGCCTCGCTTCTATTCCTCTGTATTTCTTCCTGGTGGTGGCAATTTTAGTCTAAAGCAGTGCCCTTACATACCTAGATTTAAAGCACGCCCTTTCCTTACATCCATAACTGAGGCGTCGCTACAGTCTGCCATTCTTTTGTAATCCCTCTTTCCTCTGAGCTCTCCTTTCCAAGCAGCAGTAACTCTGCAATGTCGACTACCACTGCAAGAACTTCTCCAACTGAATTCAGTTTCCCTTGCAATCTACTTCTGCAGTCTTTCTTTCTAGAGTATTGTAATTTTGGCAGGAGTCTTATTTCCCTGCCAACAGTGTTGCCCTTTTCCTCTGCAGCCTGGCCATCTGCCCCTGGAGGCAGTGCGCGGAATAGAGCGGGATCTGCTTAAAACAGAGATTTGGTAACCATTGTTTGGCGTGATGCCTGTTCCGTGAGCAAGATAGTTGTTCCAGGAAAATACAGAGCAATGTGTATAACACTCGAGTACCAAACACAGGACTACCTCAAGAAAAGCGTGTGAACGTAATAGCTAATGGTATGTTACTGTGCCTTGTACTGCATTGAATCACCACCATATTACTTTTAAAGTGCTGAATGCTTGTCCGGGGCATACTGACCAAAGCTGGGGAAACCATACTTTAGTCTGCTGGCAAGGAGAGTATGTTCAGGGGTGAAGTAAGAGGAGGAAGCAGGGAAGGTGTTTGCAGATGTAGGGCGGGAGTTTGGCCGAGGAGAATGCTTTGCAGTGGTATGGATCCATGTTAGTACATTATATGCATACTATCTTCTAGAGCAGTGGTCTTCAAACTTTTTTGGCCTATGCCCCCCCTGAGAAAAATGTGGGCAGGCCGGGCCCCAACAAAAATGCCAAATGGACAGTACTTACAAATGGCTAAGAACTATTGTGCGCCATCACTGCACCCTACTCCCAGTATAGTCCCTGGGCTCCCCCACTTGCTCCCATCACAGTTGCTGGGCTCCCTCATCCCACTCCTACCCAGTTCCTGGGCTCTCCCTACCCCATCATAGACCTTGAGCTCTCCCCACCCTGCTCCCATCACTATCCCATGGCTCCTGCCCATCCTGCTCCCATCACAGTCCCTCGGCTCCCCCACCCTGTTCCCAACACAGTCCGAGGACGAGTGGCGATTGGTGAATTTTTTAAGTGGAGGGCATAAATATTTACCCCAAAAATGCAATAGCGTCCGAGCGCAGCTAGAGCGCCCAAACCAATCAAGGGGGATTCAAGGGCTTTTCCCCCTGTGAATTTTTTTTAAATAATGGGTTGAAATGTTGCATTGTAGAGCATACTCTAAAAGAAAAATGGGTAAAAAGCAAAAACAGTTTGCAATTGGCGCCGGGGCCACAGGGGGCAGGCATGACATTTTTTTACTGGACATCTATCATAGATGTTCAGTAAAAATATACCATCCCTGTCCCCTGGGCTCCACAGCACCTCAGAAGGAGAGCTGATTTTGGTAGATGGTTAGGGGGATTGTGTAACAAAGGCATTTAGGAATTTTTTAAACACCTTTGTTGTACATCCCTCCTTCCCCCATACGCCCCCCCCACATGCTAAAATGAGCTCAACGGACCAAAACACAAATACACATTCACAAAACAATGGCTCTATCATTCACACGAACACCCATCACCATACACTCACTCATAACACAAGCATACAAGCATCCATACACATATTTAAATAAAAAATAAATTAACATAAACGTACCTTCTGCAGGTGCCTGTGCCTGGGTGCTGAAATGCCCAGCTCCAGGCTGCTCTGTCCGTATGTGCAGGGAGGCGTAGGAGCTCCCCCTCGCACATGCAGTGCCCCAGCCAGCATTTCCAATGAGCTATGCAGGGCTGGCAAAGCAAAACACCCCTAGCCTTGCATGGGTCAGTGAGCATGTGCGGCTGGGGAACTGAACTGTCAAAGGGAAACATTGTTTCCCTTTGACAGTTGAGCTAGTCCAGGAGCACTCCCTCAGCTGGAAAAAGCAGCTGAGGGAGTGCTCAGTGTTTCACTGGGCTGGCTCCTTGACTCTTCCATAATGGGTTAGGGGCCACTGGGTGGACGCCCCCTCACCCTTATGGATGAGCCACCAGGCTCAGACTGGCCTATAGGGCAATGCCCTAATGTGGGCCAGTCAAAATGGGCCACTTCTTTTGCCACTGTTGGCCAGTTTGATGAGTTACTTCACTTTGCAGCTAGTAATTCTGACCATATTTGCTGAATAAATATTCTTTAAATATCACAATTTGCTTACATTTTAACAAAAAAACACCACGTTGGGTATTATTCAAGCAGTCTGTGACTAAAGGAATGAATATCCATTTGCAACTGCAGGGCACTTTTTCATTGGTGCCTTAGACAGTTTCATGCTCCAGCCCGACCATGTGAGCCGCCCCTGCCCATTTCCTCCAATCTAAAAAGAAAATATATATATATTTTTTTTTACATTTCATGCTGGGCTCTCGCGCCAACCCCCCCCCCCCTGCCACCTCCTGGGGATACGGCTGCGCCCCCCTGCAGGGGCGTGCCCCACAGATTGAAGACCTCTGTTCTAGAGAAAGGCGACACAGAAAAGTAGTGTTGAATTAATATACACATTGGGGTTCCACTGCTTTTTTAGAGTGACATGTAGGCATAAAGTACCTGTCCTGTCTATTTACGGCCCCAGATACATTCCCGAATAATTCTGGGATTGCTAAACCAGCTCTTTATGGTGGTCTAATACAAGTGTAATATGTGCAGAGGTGAATCTTGTTGGCGAGAAAAGACAGATTTATTAAAGTAAAAGTATTATGCCTGGCCCCTAGATATAATATAAACAATGTCTATGCTCGTGGTCTTCTGAGTATGGGTGGGTGAAATTACCACTGCAAAAAGAAATGTGGCTAAATTCGCCTCCATTTTCACTTTGAAATGTTTTCATTAGTGAATTGGTTTCTAAAATTAAACATGTTCACATAAAAATACATTAATAGCATAAGACAGTTGTATGAAACATACTAACTCTAAAAACACAATTACATAATAAATCAATTATCTACATATTAGTTCTTCTTCCACAGGTAATAACCATTTTTTCGCAGTTTTTTGCCTGCAATGTCTGACAATTAGTGAGTTGAAACGTTTTGCAGCTCCCTAATAGGACACTATTTTGGGCAAAAAAGGAACGTTGTGGCCACAAATCAAATGTTTGTGCTAAAAACGGAATTCCAGCGGGGACAATGTCAAAACTGTCAAATTTTGCTCGACAGACGTAACTGGCATAGCAGGTGAATATTCCACAGAATTCACCAATTCCTGTGCTGAGCAAATCACAGCCATTTCCTCCACCGTTACCTGTAAGGTTAACTTTGAGTTGGTCGTCTTAATGCAAATGGCCAGATGTTGGTGGGATTTTGAAGGGTGCACAGGCTTCCATGGTGCCTATGATCACTGATAAGGATATATAATGGTGGAACGGTGGGATATAAGGGAGTAACCTTTATCCAATGAAGAGCAAGATCCTTATTTAGATTAGGCTTTTGTTTACACTCCATAAAGGTATAGGTTGCTCTACTCAGAATTAAGTATCCGGGAGAATGCCTCGGACTTAGAATCCTGAGCAATGTCACTCCTTGATCCATTCTATAAGGTGGACATGCACTACTTCATGATGCCTCACTATGCAAGCAGTAACAGGGAACCTTAGTGAGCAAGCACTCCATCAGGCGGCCTGAGGGGTGGTAGCACATATGTCAAGCCCAGCCGTCAAAGGCGAAAGCCACACACGGTAACCCAATATTAACAACTCAGCATCACCACAATGGTCACAGTGTACAGAGAACATCCCCCCAAATCTGCCAACCGCCCAAAGCCTAAAATAGTACAATGACAAAGTGGAAAGTGGAGTGGAGAGCAAGAGAAACACACCACAGATGTACGGGATATAGTGTGCTGTAACGAATGTGTTCTGAAATGTGTGTGCATTCAGATCACAAAATATGAAAGACGTGGGCAGTTAAAAGGAAATAAATAAGAGAAGTCAGAGTAGCAAGGATCCTCAAAGCCTATCATTTATCCACATGCCCCAGTCACCAATCGAAGGCCATCTGCCAAAGCCAAGAAGCACAGAGTTGGAAATTGAATCCATAGAAGTCAGATCTTCATCTCGTGTCCAATGCCAGGCAATTATCCCTCCTGTTGAAGCTGGGAAATTAGAACCTCAGAACCGTATGGAACAAACGAACCCAGGAATGGTTCCCATCCCACCCCTACAGCCGATGCGTGCTATGCCCCCCTACCACAATGTCCCCACCAGCCCACTTTTTCTGAGCCAAGGTCCCAGCCAGGACAGAGGGTGAACACCCAGAACAACAAAAGGGATCATAAACACCCACAAAGCTACCCAGCAGCCTCCCAGGTCATAGAGCCACAGATACACTCTCTGAGCAAGGGCCAAAGGGGCCAAAATAAGTTGAAAAGAGCCATTAAGCTCGGGCAGGGGCGTTGCTAGGGGAGGACTAAGGGGGCTATTGCTCCTGATCTTTTGGTTGTAGCCCCGGATAGAATCTCAGGAGCTACAGCCAAAAGACTAGTTAGCCCCCAGTCCCAACAGTTCTGACATCAGTGTAGCCCTGGGTCTTTTCCAGACCTAGCAACTCCCCTGAGCTTGGGTGATGAAGACCAGCGAGTTGCTGCCGTGACTTGTTGGCTAGGCTGTCCCCCCATAGTTGGCTGCTCTATGTGGCTCATAAAAAATAAAATGGTGCCTCCATATTATCCCAGTGATGGAAAAAGAAGCAGCCTTCTACAGGGATGCGATATCAATATGAGTGAAAGGGTGTCCAGCCAGGCCCTAGAAAATGGCCGCCAAGATCTTCCTGCTCTATACACCAGGCCGAAGGCAAACAAGCTGAGACCAGTCCATTTAAAGCATGCCTGTTCACCCAACAGGATCCCCGCCCCTGCAGGCACTGCACGACCACATCACATCCCCCATCACAGCAATATTAGTGAGGTAATAAAGACTCCAGACGTTCTAATAACCCAGCCTCAGGCCGGAGAGGAGACTGGCTCAGAACCTAAGACTCTGCTCCCCCAGCACACTAGGCCCCTGTGGCGGATGCCCCCCTAGCAATTACCTGCACTTGATTTCATTAGCCCTGCCCACCACCTGGAATGCTTCCCAGCACCCCCCCCCCATCTTAATCCCCTTCCCAAACTTGATTAGTACAAGGAGTCAAAATCGAAAATACCTCTTCAGTCTGCTGATATACAATTCACCTCTCAGTCTTCCAATGTCAGAACTGAACTGCACCGTGGCTACTCGGCCAAGCCCCCCCCTCTCCTTCAGACCCCCCCCCAGTCCCTTGAATACAGCTTCACAGTCTAAAGAAAGTTCCCAGATGGCCAGCTCCCAGGGCCTCCACCCACCCCCAAGATGACTCACGACAAGCCCTATATGGAGTCCACCCAAGGCCATGTGAAACCCACTGCCATTGGTCAGGCCACACCCCCAGCAGTGCTGAGTTTCCTAAGTAAATCATTTCCATTTCAAGCAATGCTCAGAAGTCTCTGCCCCCTGAAATCCCTCCCGTGAAGTAACACCTAGCCCACGTGTTGTCTTAGCTTCCGTCTGTAGTCTCTCTTGTTCCTTCCAATCTCTTTTCTACCTCTCTAGAGAATCTGCCGCCATCTCAGTTTGGTCCTGAATTCTCTCACCTTTGTCTAGCACTGTCTCTCTTCCCCTGGGGCCCCTTAGTTGAAGTCTGCCGTGCGAAATGTGGTCCCTGAGAGCCTCTCTGCAGTGATGTATGTATTGGTTTCAGTCGGTTGGGTAATCCTGCATTTTATTATTTCCACTATAATCACTCATTTTCATGTGCACTATTTATCTGCATACAACCGCTAACCTGACGCAGGACAAACTGCACAAATGCTGCATTCAAACGGTCAATGTTTTACTCTTGCAAAGCGGAATATGTTCCAGTAGGAAGCCCTTTTACATTTTCAGATCTCCTACTTTACTATAATTAGGTATTTAGCAGTTTAAAAATTATGCGATCATTGCCAGGATGGAGATGGGCGAGCTAATCCACAAAATAGATTATAATTATAATAGTTTTTTTTATGACGCGCTTATCACGGAAGAGGTTTCTAAGCACGGACCCGGGATTCGAACCTGTGTTGCTCTGCGTCAATGGCTGTATGGTGAAGGCCTTGACTCCCATTCTGCTTGAAATGGTAAATCTCCAGCACAAAGGCCATTGGGGGCTGTGCTAGAACATACTGGGCCTCATTACGAGTCTGGCGGTAACCGTGCCAGAAATTGCAGAAGGTTACCGCCGGACTGGTATTACCATTCCACCTCTGTGATTGCCTGAATCACCAGGGCATTACAACCCCGGTGACCCGGTAATTCCGGAGGCGGAATTCTGTAAATCCCCAATCCCATGGAGTACCATAGGACTCCATGGGAATGGGGAAGTGGAAACACCAGCAGCATGCTATAATGGTGCCGGTGTTTCCATGGCTGCCTGCAGCCGGGTGGTGTTAAACCCACCAAATCAGACCTGGCGGGAGTGACACCTCCCGCCTGCAGGACTCTTAATCAGCCAGTCCGGAAAGAACATTGGTGGCAGATTTACCACCACCGTTCTTTCCGGACCGGCTGATTCGTAATGAGGCCCAATGTCACAGTTTCTCCCTATGAAATAGCACTCAACGCCACACCGGAAACCAAGCACATCCCATTGTCTTGGGTACCAGAGGCATAGATGAAAAAGCACACAGATGAGATTGGCCAGTAGACTTAAATGATTAAAGAAAGGGTGTAATAGGTCTAAACCATGATTTTTAAAATATCAAAACAGAAGAATGACAAAAACTCTAACAATTCCACCAGATCGCCTTCCTGCACAAAGTTGGAATATTAAAGCAACAGATACAACACAGCCAAATGTGCTGTGACAAATCAGACCACAAGATACCCTCCCATCCTGCCAACATAGTTAGTATGACAGTAGTCCACGTCAGTATCACTATCCAAACTATACAGGAATTGAGCCAGTCAGCCGCTACACAGCGCTAACATATTCCGTAAATTATCCTCATTAGTGTTTGAGATTCTTAACAGATTATTCGGGAAGGGTTGCTGTGCCAGGGATTTCCAAGGTTGGAGTGGGCATTTCCCTGCTCAAGAAGCCACCTTTGGACCCCTCTCATGGGCTAGCCATAAACCCATGAAGGAACCCACCCAGCCACCCAAAATACCTAGAATACCAACACAGGAGAGCTGCTGAGATACATGGGGGGTGTAGGGGGAGTTGCAACACACAGGGCTTTTAGGATTTCATGGATTCTTTTGGACCTCTTTGCGCAGTCAGGGCACCGCGAGGTTTGGCCACATCGAAGGAGAATTGGTCGAATTTATTTTGCTGCATTTTACAGCAAATGCATGTCGGGGGTGGGTTAGGGGAATCATAAAGGTAGGGGGTGATTGAGGAGGTGCGGGGATCTCCCCCACATACATTTGTGGTAAAATGTACTTAGAGAAAATAAAAATTAGATACATTCTCCATCAATTAAATAAATTTGAAGAAATCACACAGAACCCAGAGTCAGTAAGACTGTACAGTCTTAGTCAGCACACTTGACAGGTGTCCCGGTGTCCCGGTGTCCCATGCCCAGCTCTTTCCTGGCTGGAATCCTTCATCTCCAGGCGAAACCAACATGCAGGTCTGGGCAGTCACTACTTCCCTTTGGATTTATTATCCAGGGAATTCACTCTCACATGGCTGTTGTGGCCTCTGGGAAGTCCCTGACTGCTCCGTCAGTTAGATGGCTACAGCATCTGCACAATGGAGCCACGCGTGGATGGGATGGCAGACACAATGTGGCAAAAAGTGGTCAATGAATTTAGGCTGACCTGGACCGTGCCGAGGTGTCCTTGCGTAATATCAATGGATGCGTCCAAATTCAATGTGTGGACTGGACTGAAATGGTGCATAAGAAGGACATTATTGGAAATGATAAGCTTAAACCACCAAGGGCCTGATTCATAGAACGTTTTCCTATGGGATTGTGCCATTATAAAATGCTTCTGTGAATCAGGCCCTTCAAGTATTGCATGAACTGATTAGTGGAAGGTATGCACTAGTTGGATTATGCCGGACTATGCTAGAAACTCCAGCCATTCTGACGCAGTCTCATCCTCACATGTTCTCTGATATGGATTAGCAATACAGATGAAATGGGATTCACTTCAATGGTAGGTGCTCCTGTTAGAAGTTTATCATAACATCCTTCATTAATAAAACAGTCAAATTACTATGCTGCCCAGCTGGTGGTCGTGTTTGAGATGAGGCTCACCTTGTGTGGGTTTGGCTGTTTTCTCAATGTCCAAATAATAATGAGTTTTGTTTTTGCGCTCCAACCATATTGCCCCTTTAACCAACATTCCTTCACTGAATTTCAAAAGCTGTTCAGATAAACCTAACCAAAATGGAACTTTCGTGACATTTTTTCTAATGGACTATTTTTTTAAATGGTAATTATATATGCAAATGTACATAGAGCGCTCACTAGGCATGGCCCCAGCAAGTCATTGACTTCAGTGGCCATTGCCTAAGGCATTTCCCATGCACCCTGTGCACAGGCATGGCCATGGGGCATTCCCCTGAATCCTGTAAGAACCCCACTTTGCCGAAGACGTGGCCTTTGCCCATGCCCATCACCTCCTAGCCACCCGTTGCACATTTCATCCAGGAAATGGCTTTCTGCCATGCCCCGTGCCCATCCTAAAACCCCCAATGTGGCCATTGCGACATAGCCATGCCAGGTGAGAAATGTGGCCTCCCGCCCTCGCTAGAGTCAGGGGATCCTGAGAATTCTGGAATATACCAGATGAAGACATTTCCACGCTTTTGCAGCACAGGGTCTGCCAGCCCCCACAAAAAGTCCACAAATAATAGTGGCCATTTGGAAATGTTTCTGAGCAGCAAACCAATCAGAACGGCTGTTCTTCTGCTAACCAATTGAGTTGACTCTTGCTAAAACGTGCAGACGTTTTGTGGATATGCAAACAACATCTTGCCTTTTAGGACACTCAAAACGAGCTTGAGAGTCCACTGAGAGTCCAGACGAACCCAGATAGCACTAAAGGGATTCTTTGTCACTTTGAATGGATGTTCTCCAATTTTGAGAAAACCTGCCTTTAGGTGCAGACATCCACTTCTCTAGGTTAAGCCTATGGGAAATTAATGGGAGAAAGTATATTTTGGGACACCCCCCATAACTTCAATCAAAGCCCCACACGAACCAGTTGGGACTTCTTGTAAATTTCCAATGACATTCAAGAGTAGGATGTATACTTTTGGGGAATGTTTCAGCAAAAATGAGTTAAATATAAGCATCTCAAAAAGTGCTCTTCCTACGGAGAGAGTCCAACTTGACCATAACTACAGGGTCACTAACACTGTGTGTGTTCTATATACACATTTCTCATTCTTTATCTCTCCGTCTCGTGATGTCTCACACACCCACACACAATGCAATCATCTTCTCTTTTGGTAACTCTTGTTCTCTCACTTTCCATCTACTCTTCTCACTGCCTCACTCTCATAACTTCTCTCCTACATGGATAGCTTTTTCTATCTCATATCTCTTAATACCTATGCTTCACTCTCTCATATATCTGACCTTACTCACTCTAAGTTACAACCTCTATTACTCTCTCTCTCTCTCCCAACAGAGGTTTCATTATTCTCCGCTTTCTTACTATTTCTCTGTTTGGCTCCACAATAGTCTGCCATTTTCTTCTGTGCCTAGAGTTTCTCTTTTTAATTCTATCTCACAGTTCCCAATCCCTCAGAGGTCACCAGGCACCTTACGTTTTCCGGTTTGCTGGTGTCACGTCTATGATTCCATTCTTCGCCACCCCTTTGGTTGAAGTCGCTGCCAGTCATGCATAGCCAAGTCAAAAAGCACTTACAAGAAGCCAGTAAAAGTCATAAACTACTCCCATCACCTTTAGGGGGGTAGCTTTGGCCAAAGTGACTCTACCACTGTCAAAATCACCATGGCTACCGACTGTGACATCAACAGAGAAACTAGGCATCTTCATCCCAAATGTTGACCAAGAAGCTTGTAAGGCCAGTCAAGGGTACACACCTTTTACTGGCAGCCTCTTAGCAAGGATCCTCCAATTAACAGACACCAAAGTGTGAAATGACTTCAGAATGCTCTGTGTTCTCTGAGTTAAACCAAGGTCGACAGGCAATTGGCTAACTGTACCCCCTGTGGACGCATAACAGTACATCTCAAAAACTGTGATAGAGACATAGCTGCCTGTAGAAATCCTCATTGCATCTTCACATTACCCGTCATAGAGGCACACCGGGGTCAAGATGCCCACGTTGTGAGGGTCTGACCATTACTGCAGTTTCCTTTTATAGAAAAACTTAGACATTTCTGAATTTGACTCTCCAAATATTTTATCCAGGCAAATTCATATCAATGAAAAGTTGAATTTGGACCAGCATTCAATGTCAAACAGTAGCCTCATTCTATGAATGAGTGAGTGATGTGGGTTTCCTGCTTTATAAGATTGCGGGTCTACTGCCAAGCGCCCCGTGATGAATTTCTAAATATCTCTGGTTACTCTGCTGGTTCATCAGGGGTTGGGAGAGGATGACGGTCACTGGACTTCCCAGAAATGAGTACCTGCTGTTGACAACACTCTCCTCAACCCTTGAAGGGACGAGCCATCCAGCAGGCACCTCAGAACAAGCGCTGAGAATTTAATGGAGTGCACCATGGAACCGACGAAGAGGCAGAGTTTCTACAAGATTACACTCTACACCTCATTTTCTCGCTGCACAAAAGCTGCATCCAGTCTCCTCCATGTGATTTTGATCCATTCGGTGGAGCATCCGAATACAGCACCGGCATTGGCGCATTCTCTGGGTTCTGTGTTGCATTTACTGTAACACCAAATTGGATTTAAATACTCCCTGCATGGTACATGCACATGTATGGCAGGAGGCATGCACATGGATTCCATAGGAACCCAATGCATCAGCCAGCATCAAAATTCGATGCTGGGGGGAATATATTTGGATTCCTATACTGTAGCGGATGGAAGTGGCAGAATCGAAAATTAGAATCCGTGCCCCTGCTTCATCATAAAAATATTTCAATATCTGCTGGTTCATATAATGCATACCTAGAGATTTTAATCATGCTTTGTATGAACTGGCAGACTGAAAATGACCCTTCTATATGTACAGCCTACAATATTTATGGAAAGAAAACAATTCAACAGGCAATACCTCTGGTATTCAGAATACACTTGTGTCATCAGGCTACAAAATGCCCAAAAGCAAAAAATACAATTGAATTGTCTTCTGAACTTCAAAAAATGCTTGCCTCTAAAGTAGTCTTCACAGTTCATGTTGACAGAAGCACAGAAAAGCAATGTAATTGGACCAATTGTTTCCTCCTTAGGAACTAAAACAATAACAAGACTTTTACCTCTGTTGTGGTAGACGTACTCCAGAACTGACTACTTTTATGGACCCACCCCCTAACCATGTGTCAAGTCCTAAAATAAAAGTGCGGGTACTCATTGACATACCAATTGAACGTGGCTTCACCAGAAATTAACATATGAGAGTGCTTTGATGAATCTAATGGTGTCATCACTTCTTTTCCGGCGGTGACCTCTCCCCATGTGGCCAGGGGACGACAGCCGCTACCTGATCCTGGCCTTTGGGGTGGCTATATGAGGGAGGATTAGATGAAGGAGACAGACTCCAGGAGAGTATCATGGCATCATCAGACAAGACATGATATCCCCATTTTTCTTTTGAGGATACCCCATCCATGCCCAATGCCTTAATGGCACATTGCCATACCTCCCCTCATCCATATAGGAAGGGTACTGAAAACCTTTTCACAAGATCTGTATGCAATCTGTCAAAATCTGACTTTCTTTTTAAGACTCATAAAAACACCTTCTCAGACTCTACATGCAAGTCATCCAGAAGTGACTTGCCCTTAAAGATCATGGAGAACACTCACCCAGACTTTACACACAAGTCGTCAAGAATGGACTTCCTTTCCCATTAATACGAGAATACTGTGAGGAAGAAGAAGAGCCGAGTAATGCAGATCAATGGAGGCCAAGAGCACAAGCTGCACTCTAGTTGTTGCGAGCGCATACCCGCATCCGGAAATGTAACAGGAAAAGCAGCGATCAGAGGCGCGCTGCTGATAGGAAAAATGCTGCTCCTCTCAGTACTGACCGAGAGACAGTGCGACTGTAGAGTGTTCTCTGGAGCCAACCGGTTCATCAACAAGGAAAAGAGAAGCTGACCGAGAGCGAGAACACACTGTGGGACTGCCAGAAGCCGACGGAAGGCTTCTGGGTGTTTGCAGGTGTTGGAAGGCAGTCTTCACCTTACCAAAGCGCAAACCGATGCAGACGAGCCCAGCAGGAACCACAAGAGGCAGAGAAGCCGAGAAGCAGAGGTGGCGAGAAGGAATGAAACGATGAACGGCCACCACCGGCTTACCATCGGAGAAACAGAATAAGCCAGCAAGTGCCGGTGAGGCGACCCAATGGAAGCGGGGACCCCGGGGCATGCCAAACCCAAATAATGTTTAATGAAGCACATGAAAGCGAACAAACAAGTGAGCATTGTTTAAAAAAGGAAAAGGGAACAAGTTCAAGAGACTTTCAAGTTTGTGAGTGCATGCCGTACACCTATAAGAGAAGCCCTGGCAGGATAGTATACCAGGCAAATCCAAGACTAAACAGAATAAATACAAATAACTATCAAGTTTGTAAGTGTGTGCAGTGCACATATAAGTAAAGCCCTGGCAGGACAGTATACCTTCTGTATGTATATGCTGGGATGTGCAGTCTCTACCAGAAATGCACCCATAGTGAGTTTTGTGCTGGCAACAAAGTGCATGCTGGGGCATGTAGTCACTGCCATGTATGCAGCCACAGCAAGTTCTGTGCTATTAAAGCAGTGCATGCTGGGGTGTGTAATCAATACCAGGCAAGTGCACATGGCATGTGTTGTGCTATTAACAAAGTGTATGCTGGTATGTCTATCCTCTGACAGACGTATCTCTAGTCAGTTTTGTGCTAAGTCAGTGCATGCTGGGACATGTAGTCACTGTCAGAAATGCACCCACATGGTGTGTTGTGCTCTTAGTGGAGTGCATGTGTAATTGTGTATATGTGTACAGTATTCCTTTGTAGTTTGAAGAACTTTACCCCTTAGGTTAATGTGACCTTTTTAAGTCACACATTTCATTTATATGTTTTTTGTTTTTGCTTTGTTCCTGATCTGCTCAAGTAGTAATAGTCAATTCTGTTCTCATTGTAACATTAATCAAAAAGTGACATGACCTGTTCTTTGTTCACAGGATTTGTACGATGATTCGTGACATCAACAAACAATAACAGGTTCCCCACATTAAAGCCCTGATGGAGACCGGGGGAAGACTTCAAACACGTCCTTCATACAGACAAGACTACTGTTGCCCTCAAAAGTTTTAACCAAATGGGATTCAAGAGAAAAGGGCATTTCATTTACTCCAGTAAGCCTTGTGCAAAGCACCCTGTCAAGATACATGCTTGGGCATCTCCAAGAAGGGCCCAGGGCAGGTCAGTGATGTTTTTGAGGGGATAGTGGACACTGTCTTCGTCACAGAAAACACTATAATGCCATGCCTCTTGCTGTATTCCCAACACCAGTACCCATTTGACACCCACAAATGAGGGGTCATCCTGGATAATGACCCTAAGTACTCCACTGCAGCTGCATTTATGGTGGAGCAAATACTCAACTGTGTGAAAACCCAGATCAAATCTCCAGGCATAATCCCAATCGAGCCCAACTCAAGTTGTACCATAAATGTGTCCATAAGCCCACAATTAAAGCAGAACCTATTGACGGGGTAGATGCGTTTTGTTTCAAAGTACTTACACCTGTTTGCAGACTGTAGACCACGTGAAGAAGGTCCTCCCCATCATGCTGTAGCACAATGGTAGAGCAGCAAGCATGTCAATGGAGTAGGGTTTTTGGTTTATGGATACCGTGGGCACAATCTAGAGTGCTGTACATGTACCTGTGCTGTTGACTCATCTCATGTTCTGCTGCCGATACCCAAAACAAAAAGTGTGCTATATAACAAAGAAATGGACACTTGTACTATATTTTCCAAATTTCATTGCATCGACTAACGTACAGCAATGTAGTTACTATAGATCATTGATACTATTTACATGCAGTGCTTTAAGTTAAAACAGAAATCAAGGTTCCCAAACGAGTCATGAACTATTATTTATTTGGGGGGGTGACCTAAGGGGTGTTGGGCATGGCCTTTGAATTATAATAATGCAATGTAATAATCATGTATTGCACTGTTTACCACAGAGGTGGACATGGCTCTCTATGGGTGCTGCCAATTTGGTGGCCGGGAGTTCCTGGACTAGTGGTGTGCAGGGGTAGACGTGCAAGACTGATACTGTGCGCATGGGAGCTAATGATGGAGGGACAGGTTTGGGTAAAGGGACCAGATTTCAAGGCAGGGAGGACTCGGATGGTGTCAAGTAATAGTAATAGCGCCAAACGGGTCAAACTGTGGCTGCTGTGGAGGGAGTGGGGAACACCAGGACTTTGTGTTTCACAGTTCTTTGGCTATACCACAATAGCATACATCGTGAGGTGCTTGGTATATCTATCTATGGTACAAATGTTTCCCCCACACTGGCATCTCATGCATCTGTACTTCATTGGGGTTTGCCTTTGTCTTGTCTGCATTCAAATATTTGTCTTATTGGGTGTTGAATTTGTACTTTGCCTTGACTGCATTCAAACAAACTATGGTATTTCCTGAATAAGCAATTTCGTAACATTCAAACATTTGTTGGCACGCTTGTTGGTATGCCCCGAGGTCCCCAGCTGCTTTGGGCAGAGCAACTGTGTCCTTTCAGTGTCTCCAAACCTGCTTGCTTTCCACTTTGGAGTGTGTGGGTGTTCTTCCAGCGTCATACACGGCTACGCGGTCACACGCCGGCTTTCCTTTTCAGCCCGGACTAGAAAATGCGGTCTCTTCGAGTGGCCCAACATCCTGGAGCTCCTGGGTGGCTCCAGTGTCTCTACAGACCTTGCTTGCACGCAGATTCTCTCCTCCTGTCCAGGTGGCCTTCTCTGTTCCACCACACCTGTCTGTGTGCCTTGCGTTCGTGAGCGTAAGCATATGTTCAACGTCTTCTCCTGTACTGCTCGATTCAATAATGTGGTTGCTATCTTTAAATGCCCCGCGCACTGAATACTTGGAAAAATATGTTGTACTTCAAGTTCCTGTCACTGTGCACAAACTCCCTCATCCTCCGCCTCGTCTCAGTGCCTAGGTGTTTATGGGAGTTTGAGTCCATGGATGTCATTGGACTTTTAACTCTTATATGTTTTTTCTTAGAGATTTCACATAAAGGCACATCCCAAACAAAATGGGAGTTTTGGGTGTTTGGGTCAAACGTTGGGGCCTGGCCAGAGTGAAAATAGGCCATTAAGAACTCAGGTATTAGAGGGTCTTCCTCATGGGAAAGGGGGAATATGGGAATAAGGGAGGAGCTCACCGCGGGGGAATCCGTGATGCCTCCATTGGATTCATCACATGGCGGCGAATGTCAGGAGGAGGAGGCGGTTGGAAAAAGCAAGGGGTGTAAAGATGAAGAATACCACGAGGAGGAAGTGGAGTATAGAGAGACAGTCATAAGGAGGTGATAGAAGGTGGTAAAAAGGTTAGCAGAGAAATATACTGGAGGGAGAAGTACCAGGAGAAGACTAAAGCAAGTGATGGGAGATACATCAGAGGTAAAATAATGGATCGAGAGGAAAACCTGAGAAAGACAGATCTGTAGGGAGTGGTTGGGCAGAGAAAAAGAGTGGACACAAAGTGGTATTGTATAGAGGAGCCAGAGCATTGAGACGAGTTTGGAGAAAAGGAACACCAGAGGGTGGATTGGTAGCCAGAGTGAAAAGCAAGGTTTCAGCAGTCCTGGTTGGCCCAGGGCAGGCAAGAGAGGTCGGACGAGAAACTTGCAGGGACAAGAGAGGAGGGGTAGTGGAGGAAATCCACAGCATGGTTCCTGAAAAGTAAGGGGACCCCCCCCTTTGTGGCTCGACCAACCAGACACCCTGCTTCTCAACAAGTCTCTGACAACAAAGCCGAGACTGAACACTGGCATGCTGAAGAGGTTTCAGCTATAACTCTTCCTCCTAGAAGAGACACGGCAGACTATGCATGTCTGGAATGGAGCTGGCTTGTGAACCAAAAGGGTGTGGGAACTTGTCAAAGAGAGAGAGAGACAGAGAGTGACAGAGGCAAGAATGAACCGAGAAACCAACATCAGAGCCTAGCTCGAATATCAAGCTTTCTTTATATTCCTTCTCTATATCATTATGTTCCCAAATATAACTTTTGTGTTTGAATTTGAAATCCTGGCCTGGACATCTGCTTCAAGCCTTGCACTATATGATTTGGGTTGCCATGTCCCCACATCTCTTTCTTGACTTTTCTTTATATAATATCAGGCCCTCTGATTATCCTCCTGGACTCCTAGGAAGATCCCCCAACTTCTTGTTGCCTGGTATGAGCCTGGATAGCAACAGAAGTTAGAAGTTAGTGATACTGGGGTGAGCCACAGAGCTTTTACCAGGAGCCTAGTTAGCTGAGAGTCTTTACAGGTTGGATATTGGGGGCCTTCTCCACCTCCCTGTCTTAGGCTCCTGGTTCTAGTCCCCAGCACCACTTCCTTGCTTAATTGAATCCGTGTTGTAGTTGTGCTGAATAAAACCTGTTCTGCACCACCTATCTTAGCCTCTTCTTTCCCTCTCCCTCCTGCCTCCTTGATTCTTCACCATAAACTTGTGTCCCTACTCTTCCTACACTCCCACCCCAGAACCTTATGTTGAGTCTGCTTTTTTCTAAATTTCTTCTCATCTTCTCCTTCAACCTCCCTCATAACCAACCGACCTCTCCTCTCCTCTCCTTTCGTGTCACCTTCAGTTTCCTCCTGAATATACATCTCCTCCTCCCCCTTGATGTTGTCTGCCATCTCCTCAAATATATTTCTATTGCTTTCTCTTGACGTCACCACTACTGTCCTGTTGAATACATTCCTACCCCCCCCCCCCCCGATGTCACGTTCTCTCACGTTCAACCTCCTCTAGCTCACTCACCAGCCACCTCACTGCTGATGTTGCTCCTCACCAACTCCTAATTGTTTCCCACCTTATTGCTTTTCTCTTTCTCACAACCAAAAGTCAGCCTCTTTTCTCCTGCTCCACCTCAATCTCCCTCCGTTTATGCCTGAACATCTCTCCAAAGGTCCTCACCATCTCAAAACACCCAGACAATTGTCACAAAGCTTGCGCGGCTAATGCAAATTGGCTGGCCCCGCCCAAGGGGTCCTCCGAACTAAACCACAATCAGGTGTCATTCTTTGTTTGTCTTTGAATCAGATTGGTAAGGCATTGTATGCAGATTTTCCGCTGCTTATGTTTCCAGGGACCTTTGTCACATATGTCAAGAACAAACAAGCATCAGTATTTAAAGCGAATACAAACTCAGACTGGTAGACACATCAACATCAATACAGAAAACTGAGGGAATGTTAAGGTTGTAACATTGTTGAGTTTTGTATATGCTATATTTAGTGTTCTGTTGTTTTTATGTTATATTAGATTTATTGTTTAATACTAGTTTAATGCTGGCATTCCTAATGTTAGAGACTTCAAATATTTACAGATCGGAACCTTAGTAACTTTGATCCGTTGAACCCCATTAAGTGCATACACTTGATTAAAGCTCAGCAGTTGGTCAAGTTGCACAAACATATTAATACAAGAGGACACTTAAAAACAATTGACAGACGTGATGGTCAATTCGAAATAAAGTGCAATGCCGCACCCCACGCTAATCACAGTCAGTGGCATACAGTGGAATACATCGTTGTGGCATTGCATTCTGTTTTTATTTTACTGCCCAGTGCAGTGGACCCTAAAGAACTCCATTTTTAGAAGCTCTCACATTACATACTTCTAATGTTTGCAAAAATGCACAATTCAACAACCTTAATTTGTGTCACACTACCCAGTTAAACAAATATACATGTAAAATATGTTTCGCCAACGGAGGGAACTACCCCAAAAAGGACAGTGTGTCAGTAAATACAATATTTCAAGGGTTTGAAAATTATTCTTCCTGAATTTTAAAAACTCTGTAGCCTTGATAAATCAGCTGTCTGGTGCAAAGTTGGCCACATGTCAAGCCTGCGTGGGTCTACTTTTCAGTCTTAAAAGGTTGGCAAAATACATACCATTGGGAAGGTTTATAACTGTGTATTAAAGAATTTAGAGTAGTCCAGGGAAAGTAGCGCACTCACACAGTATCCCGTTCGCTGGGCACTCGTTACCTCATACATGCAAACAAACATCCTGAACAGCATGCCATGGAGATAGGAAAGATAGACACATTACAACAAAGCATTAACTGTGGCACAATGAAATCAAGGGCCACTTTATGTCCTATGGTAAAACATTTCCTCAGTGTATACAAGCTTTTAGGCACAAGGATTTTGTCAAGTGACCGAGGACACCGAGATGGAATGTCTTGTGATGAACGTAACAGAGACAAAGGCAGAAAAAAAACATGCTATAACTGCAAATTGCGAAATGCAAAATACAAAGTCCGAAATGAACGCTTATTCTAATCTAAATGCTTTTTGGAAGGTTTGTCTGCATTGTGAATTTGAGGTGTTTAAGAACAGACTAAATCAGTGACTCGCCCCCTGAAGTGTGGCTGAAATAAATCTTTAATGAGTCTAGCAATTATTGTATAGAATTCCAGAAAGACAAATTATTTGTTATTCCTATTCTTTATTATTTATGCCTCAATGTATTACACTCGTAAACAAAAAATGTTTTTTTTTTTAGGGGTAGCAAGGGAGACCATAGGGGTAGCAATGGAGACCTCAGCGGTCACAGTTGTGACCCCCAGCTGACATCCCTGCATGCTCCCATTTTGCCCCTTCAATTTGAATGTTTCGGACACGAGGGAGGCAATGGAGTAAACACAACAATTTCCTCCAAAACTTGGCACAGCTCCAATATCCTGGCTCTCATATACAGTTGATTTTGCATAAAGCGATCAGACGTCGCTAGATTTGCAGCATGGTTGCATGGTTTTTGGAAATATGCAAACGAAAATGATCTGGAGATAAATGTTGCAAAGACAAAAGTAACGAGGTTCTCCAGGAAAGCAGAGAAGGAATTCTAGGGTGTGGATTCAGGGTGATGAAGTAATGGAGGAAGTAAGAGATTTGATACTTCGGCTTTATTGTGACAACTAGATGGTTTGTCCTCGAGGAGTAGAAAAAGGTAAAGGAAAAAATAAGTGCCATTATTAAATTTAAAAAAACAGAATGAGAAATATGGTAGTTACTCTCTGAAATGCAAGATTTGGGTTCACAAACAAAGAACAGTACGAACAATATTATACGGTGAGGAAATTCTGGAGGATAATTGTTGGGATTGGCTTATATATTTAGAGATATTTGTTAGGGCTCCAAAAGTGCACTCCTAGCAGGCTGATTAAAATGGCATTAGGCCCGATGTCGCTACCAACTCTAGCTGAGCCGCATAAGACACTACTGCTTATTAGGTCCGGAAAACCTACATCAAAACCCGATCTGATTCACCACGCCTTCTTTCATCAGGACAAAGAAACACACATCTAATCTAAGAGATGGCATGTAAAACAGTAATCAGTTAAAAAGAAACTTCAACTGTCTCAAAAATTCATCCAGGGTGATTAGTGAAGTTGTGCGAGAAAAGGCCAATGAAACAAAGCAAGAATCATGGGGCTGGCTGGCTGAGGCCTTGATCCTTGAAAATGAAAGATAATGCCAAGACACTGTCCAGGAGACGATAACTCTAGTGGGTTCCTGGAATATGAGGAGTTTTGTTCACCTATTCTCAAATGATGTTGTGCAAATTACAGTGTTTTGACATTATGTGTCTCTGGGAGGCGTGGACAACCAGACCTCTAATTGTGGATGGCTTCAGTGTCTACCTAAACCCCGAAATGAAAGGCCTAAAAGGTTGGCATGTGCGGGCCTACTGATACTCGTAAGAAACGGGATCGGCCTGTCAGTGGAAGAAGTACAGAATCCAACCCCATACATTCAAGTGCTGATAGTGGAACTCACCCAACAATCTAGAGAACCTACATTATTGCTTGCAATAATGAATCTAAATTGGCAACCTGAGGCCACAAATTTGTGGATCATGTAACATCTTTGATTGATGATTTCAATGCTACAACAGCAGACCCTTTTATCATTCTATGTTGTGATTTCAACATTAATTGCTTGGACCCAAGTCATCCTGGCAAAGGAAGAGTGCCCAATGGCACAAGCCTAGGAAAAGGAAATAGATCAAGTGTGTGGCTCTGGGAAATGGAAGAAAGACATTTATGTATGTTGAATGGACAAACTGTGGGAGACATTCCATGGAAGGCCACATGGCGAGGAGGGCTACAACAATCTACACTTGACTATTTCTTTGTTTCAGATAACATGAATCAAAGAGTTATATCCCTAACAGTACCCCCCATGAATAACAGCGACCACAACCTATTAGAATTGAGATGTCAGTTCCCTGCCACTCCCGTAAGAGGACATTGGAGAGAGGTGGTTCGGGCAGAGCCTGGAGGAAACAGGCTTTATTTGACCCCCACCAACATGTGCGTGCTGAGATAAAAATATCAACTTGCAATTGAGAACCACTCTGTTGGAGTGGAATATACTCCTACTCTCTTCAACTTCACGGAAGTGTGGCCGAGAAACCACAGACCTGGCTACAAACCAAAACACTCCTATGACACAGAGATATTACTCCAAAAAAGATTGTTGCGGAAAGCCATCAGGAACCCTGCTGGCTTAACAATGCCGGAAAGAACTGCAAAGCGAAAAACCATCAGACAACGACATAAAAACTGGCTCATCTCTCACAAGAACATCAAGTACCAACGTGACACAGAAATAATGCTACAAATATTATCAACAAAAAACCCTAGAATGTTCAGGCAGGCCTTGAATAACACAAGCATCCCGCAATAAGTGCGACAAAGTAATGTGGTATCAGAAGAGGAGTGGGTTCACCATTATGGCAAGCTGTTTGAAAAAAAAGGGAAAGACTGTCAACCCGTTAATGCCCAACCTAAGTGAGTGGACAATTCCCTTCGATAGAGAAGACATCCTCATGATGATCCAGAAGGCCAGAAGCTTGAGAGCCCCGAGCCCAGATGGACTATGCAACAGCATGCAGAAGTCTGCCCCAGAAGGGTGGGCTGACGTTTGCTTGATCTTGTTTACTCAGACATAAAAGAAAAAGGAAGTACTATGCTCTTGGAAAACAGCGATCATGATACTGATATTCAAGAAGGGTGAAAGGGCTAACACGAAAATCTATCGCCCCATCATCTTTCTTGATGTCCTGGGAAAACTCTTTGCCTCATTGGTGATGGCGCGATTGAGAGAATGGGTCCAAGAGTCTGGAAACTTTGATTGTCGCCAAACAGCTTCGTGAAGGAAGTCGGCTGAAACCTCAACTTTTTGTTGCTCAATTTTCGAATAGTCAAAACAATTAAGGATGGGAGGAAAATCTATCTAGCATTCATAGACTTGGCTCTGACCTTTAATAGAGTAGATATGATATGTTATTTAGAACACGCTTAATACCCAGAGGTTTCTAAGCGCAGACCCGGGGATCGAATCTGTGGTGCTCCGTGTCGTCTTGCTTCCAAGGCGAGCACGTTACCCCTGAACTATCCTCCCGACACAAGATATATAGAGAACTCCTATGGACAAATTTGTTGAGTTGGAACTGTGCAGTGAATCTCCTTTTGGCTATCAAAGTCCTTCACACAGAAACTGCGATTAAGATCTGTCTAAACCAAGCCAGACTTCTGTCAAAGATGATCAACACACACAGAGGCGTAATACAGGGATGCCCGTTAGCATCTGTGTTGTTTAATCTATTCAGTTCAGGCCTAAGAGAGGTAATGGAGAGTTGAGATTCCTTTCCACCCAAAATCAATGGCAAATTTTTGGGCTGGATGCTATAGGCCGACGATTTAGTCAACTTGGATCGAACTCCCATTGGCTTTCAAAGAAAATGAAACACACTTCAGACATATGTAGATCATACTAAACTTACAATAAATGTAGCAAAATCCGAGATCTTAATACTGAAAAATCTAAAGGGAAAGAAACAGACGTCCTTTCGGTGGTGTCTGGGGAAGGAACCACTGAGTCCTGTAGAAACAACACGATACTTGGGCATGTGCATCAATTTGAGTGTGAATGATGTTTCTTCTGTTGCTGCCCTCAAGTCAAAGATAAAGAGTTTAACTGCCCAGGGAATTGCAATACACACAAACATGTGGCAAGTTCTTGCTGGTTCCGATCACAAACTCTACAAACAGAAAGTGGTCTCTATTCTACTCTACGTGGCCGACTGTGCATTGAGCCTCTTATGGGAGCTCTGGGTAACTCTTGAAAGTGTGTTCTGGAGAAGGATTTGACATCTGTCCACATCTGTTCCCAAAGTCAACATAACGTATGAGTTATTGTTATCAATGAATGCAATAGTGACATGGAGATCCCTATGCTTATATCGGAAACTCATCATGGGCTCCGCTCCCCCATCGTTCGCGATATAGCAAACAGAGAACAAAGGCAGTGATGAGTGCATCCTAAAGGAGTGGATTTACCAATGCACTGAAATCTGGGAATCTGAAATCTTGGAAGTCAAATCCTGATGCAGTAAAGAAAAAACTGTGGAATTGAGATTGGACCAGGACAATTGAGCAGAAAAGGAAGTACAGGCTTTATGAGCACTTAATGAAAGAAGTAAAAACTCTGAATGCACTGCCCAAATACCTGGGAAAATTCCCTAGTCCACACCATCGCAATCTATTAATGAGATTCCGAATGAATCTATTCCACTGAAAGGAACTACTACAGAGTCGAAGATCAAGAGCCTTTGAACATGAAAATTGTTGATTATGCCGTGGCGCAGTAGAAACCTTGCAACACCTGAATTTATTTTGTCCCACATTGAGAGATATGATATGATATGATATGGCATTTATAACGCGCCTATACACAAGTGTTTCAAGGCGCGACGAGGCAAGGGGGGGGGGGACAGACAACAATCCTACTAGGCCAGGTGACATTCAGATTGCGCAAGTGCATGGGAAGGGGGAAGGGGGAAAGTGCAGGGGGGAAAGGGGAGGGGACAGTGCAGTACATGGGATAAGAGAATAAATAACAATAGTAAAAGTGAGATCAGCAGGTGGCAAGTGCAGGGGTAAGTGCAGGATTCAGGTGTCAAGTGCTGGTAGTTGGACAGTAGAGATACAGAAAACTGTCCCCAAGTACAGTATTTCCCAGGAAGGCAGTGCAGGTGTGTGACTGGCGGGGAGCTGACCTGGTAGATCGATAGATATCAGAACACGCTACTTAGGAGATTTCGTACCAGAGAGACCATTTCCAAATGGAGAAGAATGGTGGCAACCCTTATGTTGGGACCACAATTCAGAACTAATCTTTGCCTTAACTACATTTTTAGATGACATTTTTAAATCATTTGCAAAGGAAATGTAAAGAATGGAACTTTTAACCTACTTACTTAATAGAAAGTCATGACTATTAACACATGAACACATGTTATTTGTCTGCCCTAAACATGGTTGAATGTCCTCTGTTGTTAAACGTTTAGACAAATATACATATTTTAATTTAAATGACATGTATAGGATTTTTTATGTGTTCTATCCTTTTGTAAAAGTTTGTAATAAACTAAACACAAATGCAAAAGATGAACTGTTGAGGCTGGCAAAAAGGAACTTGTGCCAGAACAATGTGCAATGTGCACCCTTTTGTGAGGTGGGTAAACCATGCCTAACTCAATGTTCAATTGTGCACCCAAAAACTTTTTGTTCCAATTTGGTTGAAGACTTGATTTTCTTATGTTTTTTTTATTTTTAGAACTAATCAATGTAACAAGTTGATGGTAGTTTGAGTGCCAGTGTTTGCTGCTTCTCCCTCCCTGCTAGGAGGCAGCCATGTTAATTCAGGCAGACCTGAATTCCCTGCCTGTGGTGGTGTGGCCCTGCCACTACTAGGCCCTTCATGAGTCTACAAGGTGCTGGCTCTATCCCAAATGGAAGCACTTTCAACTGATAATGGCAGAGGGCCACCTTGAAGTGCAAGTGGCGACAATGGGTGGGCAACATGAAAATATCAACGTTTGCATTTGTTACGCGTAAGGTGGCCAGGAAGTCATGTTATGTTGGAGGGACTCGGCAACTTATTTGTGCATGCAGCAATTCACGCATGGGACATCTCCATGTACTCAGCGGCTAGTATTTGCTTAAATATACTGTCAAACAAAGCACTCATTTACCCATGCTTCCGTTACACCATCATGTACAAAGGTTGTGTGTGTCCTCTCTTGAGCCGCTTGGTAATTGTGAAAGGCAGTCTGCCTAACAACTTTGTTTGCCAGGCTGGCGTTTCATTTCGGAAGATAACTTACCTAAATATCCTGGTGCGCGGGTCCCTGAAGCCTACCGTCCGCGCAAAGAGTGCCTAAAAGATACCTGCCCCTAGGACACTGCGCTGAAATGTTCAGCTTTGTCAGCGCCGTCTGAATCTGTTTAGATGCATATCCTTTGCATAGACTGCCATCTAGTGGTTCATACAGAATAGTGTTTAGTTCTTAAGTGAAAAGACGTTACTATGGGTGGTGTTGCAACTCTATCCCTGACCTACCCTTTCATGCCATTGATGAGTAACACCCAAAGCTCATAATCCAAATATACAGAACCCCAATCCCTTCATTAAACTTGATGCTGAGAGGCGGCACAGATCACCAGCGGACGGTCGCGAAGCGTAGTAGGGCAGATGGGGCTATCCATCATTGCAGAGAATGGGCCTCATTACGAGGTTGGCGATCCAGTAATAAAGGAGCCGATAAGGCAATACCGACATCCATTACCGGGCCGTAGTATTTACGACCCAAAACGCCGGTCCTACCGGCATCGACAAGGACCTGCTGTGGCCATGCACCCCCGTACCGGCATGCGCGCGCGGGCACCGTGCATGTAATACCGGCATGCCGCAAGGAAGAGGACATCATGAGTCTCACGGACATGCACATACCATATGCCGGTAAGAAGGGCCACCATGATGCCGTCAATACCGGTATCGCGGATCACCTGTTAATAGGAAACTGCTGTGCACCCAACTGCCACAGATGCACACAATCAGCACAGGTGGAGGCAATGGAGCCAGGCCCTGCACAAAAGGAGCACACCCACACACCACACCCCTTCCAAGACCAAAATCATACCACTTGCATTCGCCATACTGGAGTTGGAGGACATGCCTGCACTGCTACTCCTTGAGCAGGCAGTACAACAGGCAACACAGAGGAGATGCAGGAGGAGAAGGAGGGTGAGACTGGCCCAGCAAATCCCACCAGGGCAGGCAGTTGTTCCCCGCCGGCAGCCACCAATTCCACGTATAAGGGCCAATCCATTCAATTTAATCCCAGCACAGATCCACACCCTGTACCGCCTGGACAGGGACACCATCACCACCATAGTCGAATTAATACATGAAGACTTGGTCAGCCTGATCAACATCCACACTGCCATCCCCCTTCTGCTGAAGGTGGCATCTGTGCTCCACTTCCTGGCCACAGGCACCTACCAGCACACAGTGGGCCAACTGCATGGCATCTCGCAACCATGCTTTTCTGGTGTGCTAAACTAAGTGCTGGATGCACTCCTAAAGCACGCAAGGGCCTACATATCCCTACCACGGAGACCACAGGAGGCGAAAGACACCAAAATAGCATTTCATGCACTGGCAAACATGTCCAATTTAATTGGTGCCCTCGACTGCACCCACATGGAGTTGGTAGTCCCACATGCCATGGAGGTGGTGTACCGCAATCGGAAGCTATTCCACTCCATCAATGTGCAGATGGTGTGTGATGCCAGCAAGATGATAAAACATTGCTGTGCCAGGTACCCAGTATCCACACACAATGCCATGGTGCTGCAGAACTCTTCACTACCCCGCTACATGCAAGGAGGCGTCGTATGAAGTGGCTGGCTGTTGGGTGAGTCTGCCGGGAGAGTGTTGGGGGAGCGTACATGCATACGCAAGGAGACTTCCCTCTGGGCCATGGGAGAGTGTTGGGGGGCGTACATGCATACGCAAGAAGACTGCTCTCTGGGCCATGGGAGAGTGTTGGGGGGGTGTACATACATACGCAAGGAGACTGGGAGTGGCCTCAATGGGGTGTCTGGACACCGTCCATGCTGCCAAAGACCGTTCCCATAATCAACCAAATATGATGCATGACACAGACAATGGAGTCTGATGCACTCTGGCCGCACACCAGTGTGTAATTGTCACACACACAATCAGCACACACCCTTGTACATGTCCACCAGACATCATCTGACCATGCACTCAGCACCACAACGCACCATCACATGTCCACGAAGCTGAAAACACATGACCGCATTGAAGCACCTCGCAGTACAAGCATCTATGAGTGCGCAGCATCAATTCCACCTCAGGTATTTTCGCTGTCACTGCCCCTCCCTGACAGCAACACTGCATAACACCATGGCAACATGTGCAGATGTAAATAAATGGCAGTACACATGCAACAAGGATGCATCAAATTGCACACATCAAGTAGCAAGCACCACCTACATCGGTGCAATAGGCGTGGGCATTGCCCACAGCACATGAGTACCAGTATGCAAGTCGACACCATGCGTCACCTAAGGTACTGTGCCCAAGACTGGCGGACACTACCAACACTCACATTGTGCCATTTAATGTGACGAGTGGGTAGACGTCGAGGATCACGTGCATGGTGTCTACAATGACCCACATGCACCCTAGTCTGAACAAGCAGTATCATGTAGTACAGCATCCTAATGCATCAAACATTGCCCATCATGCACCTCGACTCATCCGCTGCCACACAGCCCTCACATGTGTGTACATCATGGACCTTGTCAGTCCATCTGGGTGGCTGGTGGTTACAATGTCAAGAGCCCTAAGTCATGTACGTCACCCAATGCCAGCACCATGGATTGGCAAGTACTGTACAGGGCAAATAGTTGTGCAAATGTGAAGTCAATAGATGCCATCGAAGGAATACTGCATGTGAACATGAACGATGTACAGGCCGAGCACATATGGAAACTGAGAAAAATCCTTAAACGTACCTTCTTCTGCTCCCATGCAGGTTATGCTGGCTATCCCCTGAAGGCGTGGCTCCTCACCCCTGTCAGGAATCCGCAGAACAGGCACAAAGAGGACTTCAATCGTGCCCATACACGCACGCTTGTGGTCATTGAGCAGACCTTCGGCCTGTTGAAGGCACAGTTTCGCTGCCTCAGCAGGTCGGGTGGCGCCCTCATTTAGGGGCCTGAGAAGGTGGGCAAGATCATCATGGTATGTGCCATGCTGCACAACATGTGCATCAGGCAGAACGTAATCCTGCCACCTGACATGGACCAGCCACCACCAGGTGAAGTTGAAGGAGAGGAAGGAGTAGATTGACATCGGCCAGGACGCGATACACTTGAGGGACTTGCTGTGCGTCAATCAGTCATAGACCAATCATTCTGACGTACTGGGATGCAGAGGGTGCCATGTATGTGGGACTCTGGGCACTGGGTGTGGGGATATATGGGCACAGTGCACTGTAAAGCAATGAATTGACACACACCAAAGAAGCAACGTCCACTCATGTGAGGTTTTTTACACAACGGGTGTATTCAAGTGATGGTTTGCACAATGTACATGAACCCTCCACCCCCCACACCGCCATACATCCCCACACACCCTCCAGCCCCTCCCCTCAACACCCCAAGACATCAATGGCACAACATGTGTCCAGATGCGGTGCAACTCAAAATGTGCGGGGTGCCCCTGCTACTGTGGACCCCCCGTCGGAGGTGGTGGTTGCAACTCTGAGTGCTACGCAGGGACCTGCGCACAGGGCTGGTCTGGATGGAACTTGCTGGCGTGGTAGATGCAGATGATGTTGATGGTTGTGTCCCCGAAGCCGCTGTTTGCCGCTGCTCCATACTGTTTGCAATCCTAGTGAGGATCTGGCCCACAGCAGCGAATCTATCGTGGACGCGCTAAGTGTTCCGTTTGATGGCCTTCATAACGGCCGCAGTGGTGTTGTGTATTGCACAGCGTGTTGCCTCGCCTTCTGCAAGGTACTGTTTCACGTATCCATGCATCTCCTCCTGCCGGCCCTCCATCCTGGATAGACGTCCTTCGAGGCTCTGTATTGCGGTGGTGGTGGTGGTGGATGGTAGGTTTGGTGGTGTGTCTGCAGCCAATACGGGGCTGTGCAATGTTGGACACTACTCTCCATGGCTGCCCTGTACTACAGATTCCTGGTGAGGGGTGACCTGCGGGCTTGGGGTTCAACCAACATCCTCTGAGTAGAGGATTCCTGCATTAGTGTTGTCATCATGGACCCCTTCCTCGTTGACACTATGCAGTGCCGATGCTGCTGTCTCCCCTATCGAGCTTGTGGCAGCGGACTGTGAGCCCTCATGGTCATTTTCCCCATATGTGGCCTCACCCTGTGTGGGTTGTGTCTCCAAGGGTGCAGGTGTAGGTGTCTGCTGGTCCTGTATAGGTGGCTGTGTGGCTGGTTGGGCACTGGTTGCTGACTTGCGTGGCACTTGGGCCATCCTTGATCCCCTCGATGTGGATGGCCTGGTGCCATCATCTTGGCCCCTGGGCCTTTTGGCTGGTGTCGTGGCTTGTGCACTTCCATCACGTTCTTCGGTGTCTACAGCCGTACCAGTGGGGGACAGAGAGAGGCAGGGCATCAGTTATGGTGGTTCTTGCATCATGCATGCATTGGTCTTTGTGCAGTTGGCGCCATCTGATCAGCTGCATGCCTGTTTTTGTGGTGGGCTGGGTACATGCAAGGTTAAGGGGGTGGAGTATTGCCATCCCTCAGGTGTTCACATGTTCACCATGGTGTCTGCTGTGGGGGCTACGGATGTGTGTTGTGTCTTGCGTGCTGTGTGACATGTGCAGGTCATCTGTGTGTCTGGTGTGTATTTGTGTATGGGAGCGGCATGCAGCATGCATTTGGATGTGACAGTGGTGGGGCCAGCATCTGGACAGGGATATGTGTATGTGTGTATGATGGGCCATGTCTTGGCTCGCATCGCTGTCACATTTGTTGGTCAACTGTGATGATTGGTTGTCAGGTGTTTGTAGGGACACTCACCTTCATCTGCTGATGATGGCACTCCAAACTCTGCTCCCTGCTCCACCGACTCCTTCAATGGACTCCACATCTATCAATGTGCTGCATGTTTCCTCCCATTTTGCCAATTTAATAGGTGAGTGGGCTCTGCCACCTGTTGCTAGGCCCTGGCTCCAATTGGCCGACAGGATATTCCTTACTCTTAGCTTCAGGTCATCCCAGCGCTTTTTGCAGTCTCGCACTGTGCATGCGGTGGTGCCAAAGGCACTTACTTTACTTGCCACTTCCTCCCAGATCTCGTTCTTTTAGAGCTGTGCTGGACGCCCGAGGTCAGCACTGAAGACCATGCCTGCATTCTCTACAAGGGTATCTGCTAGCATATTGAGCTCCTCATCCTTAAATCTTGGTTTCCGCAGGCGGGAAGTGCCTTTCTGGGTAGCCTTTGACATTCTCTCCGGGGTGTGTTTGGAGTTTGGCCTGAGAAGGTCCAGTCTGTGGAGAATGGCAATGGATTGTGTTTTTAAAGATGGCCGCCGGTGCATTTCCCATTCCGGCACAATGATGTTACTTTCGGGTCTGGTAATAACGGGCCCGTTTGTACCGCTATGTTAATACCGGTACCGCTATTTGGGGGTTTGCCGATGGCAGAGGTGTTATGTGGGCATTTGATGATGCCACTATCTGGGGGTTTGAGGGTCGTTACCTGCATGCCGGTACGGCCGTTACCGGCATGTAGGTATGCGCGTGCTCGCACAATCGTGATCAGCCGCTGTTTGCGGGATCGAGGCTACATGGACATGTTGTTACCGGCATGCCAGTAATGGCCGTTTTTTACTGTGATTCTTGTAATGAGGCCCAATGTTTGTCCTTTCCGTGGCCTTCTAGGGCCGTCGTACACTGATGGAGAATACTCTGTTTACATTTTGCCCCGACTGTAAGACAAAGTTTTCAGCAGAAGACACCTACTGTGTGTGTAATGAACATCTGCCCAAGAGCAGGCAGAAGATAAGTGCCAGCATGTGGGAGAACAGCGATGGGCAGCTTATGCAATTTCAGTCCAGGCCTTGGATCAACAACAGGACGTGAGCACCGATGAGGTGGTTAACAATAACAGCCTGCGAGAGGATGAAAAATGTGACCCAGAAAAGCCACGCCAGGACTCCAAGAGGGACCATCGAAGGGCCCCTCGCAGTGGTTACCCAGCTCCATAGGGTCCAAAAAACATGCCCAGGAGCCCACATGTGTCAACCATGGGCCTGTTGCCTGAGAAATTCCCAAACCCCAGGCCAAACATGCCCGGCATGCTAAGTCCTCAAAGCCAAAAGCGAGTACCAAAGCTCAAAACACTGACGGGCTGGGCCATTAATATGGTACTAGGTCCTCGAGGTTGACGCCCAAAGGTGGAACTAAATTAAGACATCCCCAAACATGGCCCTGGGCAACTGCAAAGCGCTGATACCCCACATATGTGAAGCAGATACCCAAATCAGCAAGGTCTTCACACATAAGGGTCAAATCACATACCAGGAAGTCTGTAGATGCAGGGCCCCGAGAAACTTCACGCCTCTGGTAAACATTCCCTTAATCCCCGCTTAAGGCCCACTGCGACACGGACGGGATCCACACCTCCGCTCGTAAAGCCAATAGGAAGACAATCTTTTGTGAAGCCATCCTCAGCTCTCCAAAAGATGGAAGCAAGATATTTTTCAACATGGTCTTCTCCTCTTAAGGTAGCTTTTAAGTCCCACAACCACCTACTATACAGATTCCACAGAAGAGGACCTGTCAATGTAGGAGGTACTACAGAGGGAGAAGCGGAAGAAGCATTAGCGGTGATGGTACATCCTTTACCCAGCACCCCTAGCACAAGACCATCTCCAGAACAACATTGGGAAAGATTCATACTTGTGCACGTGAAAGCAGAGCGTCCTAACCAGTAAAGAGGAGAAAAAAGGCTAACGTTTGAAGAAGATCTTTTGCCTGAAACCCTTAGTGTGGATTTGATTCACCCCGGCCATGCGTAGAGCATGATTTCAAAGAGGAAGAAGATGAGCCTGAAGGGCCATTAAAGGAAGAGGCGGGAGGATCTCATGAGTACCCAGTGGACCCCAGAGGATATTCACACACTGACAATCACGGGGAAGAGGCCACCCTGTTAAAAAGTAGTAGCATGGTTTGATATCTCAACTGAGTTCAAAGAGGCGGAAACAGATTTGTTAGAAGATATATGAGAGATACTCCATCTCAGTGCTCCTTATATTTCTTTATTATAATCCATCAACAGCAGATTAACCGGACTCTGCAAAAGCCAGCAGCTAGCCAAACAGTCAACTAATGCATTAACAAGCAATACAGTCCCCCTCCAGATGACCCAATCGTGTAAAAGCTCAATCCATCATGGATCCCTTGGAGGTTACCACAGCAAGATAGAGGTCTGGGGTGCTTGTGTCAATTTCAGAGGCACCTCCTGAGAAGGAAAGTAAACAAATGGGACAGAATATAGCGGGATCAGATGGCTATACTTATTAAGAGCATGCTCCAGCCAATTCAGGCAGAAGTACAAACAATTGTCAGTGACTTACAATTAGCATCTAATGCCATCATAAAGGGCTGCATAGATGCAGCATAAAATAAGGTGTACTGATGGACCAGACTAGGAGTCACAAGAACAGTCCAAGGGATTGTATTATGAACTTCGTGGGCCAGTCATCCCGCTCTACCTTGTCTCCCGTGGGACTCCCCCCAACCAAGGCAACCGTAACCTGAATTTAGAACTACTGATCGGTAACCCCTACTGTCTGATATCTCACTGTTACTAGCAGTTGTTGTCTACGTGCAGGCTATCTAACTCCCTCTGGGACTTTCTAACTGCCCCTACTCTCACCCTGGAATAGTGTTCTAGTAAGGTAGGAGTGTGTGCCCTACACTTGCTCTGTTGGACTCAAGCTAGACCTCTCACACTCACATACACCACTCCTCTACTCTCACCACTAGTATCTTCCCCTTACTCCTCCCACTACTCTACTGCCCCTTAAATGGTTCACTCCTCCTAGCTCTCACCTCCAACCTTTTGTGTTACTTCTCCACTGACCCCTTCTCCTCCGATCACCACTGCTACTACACTTTTCCCCCCACTACTTCTTCCCTCCTCCCACTACCATCCACCCGCCATTCTACACAAGCACCCTCCTTTCACTCTGTATCAATCAACTCCCATAAATCCTTTACTTGCCCTTTGTACCCATGTGTTTCACAATCAAGCACGATCACACTGCAGAACCACTGTCGCTCCTCCACCAATACCTTTCCAACCCCCTCCTCCACAACCCGCTGCACCTTCCTTCTGCCTGCTGGTCTCTTGGTCCACCACCTCCATTGACCTCACGCAAACAAACCACACTTCCTGTTTCCTGTCTCCTGCTTGAATAGCCCTCCCATCCAGGAATTTGGTAATCTCTCCCTCTCCCTGTCCAATCGAGCCCTAGCTTCCCCGCCCTGGATGTGTATGTGTGAGACAAAGCCTTCAATAGGGGGCCAAACCTGCCCCCTTTCAGCGTGTGGGTCTGCCATATGTCAGCAGGGATGGCCCAGGAAGAACCCAATTGAAGTTCATGCCTGTAAAGTCATGGTAAGAACTACATGGGTTGGTGGGTTTTGTTTTCCTAACAGTCCCTAGTGGTTTAGTGATTTAGTGGTTTTGCTGAATGGGGCGCTAGCGACTCGGTGCAGTTTCTGGCTCTGCCTGTTTTTGTCACAGCCCAGAGCGGTTCTCCTGTACGGCCTTGCCTCCTCTTGCCCTGGAGCCTGGCAGCTCCCAACACTGCCCTCGCCCATCGCCTGCCTCTGGCATAGCAGGTTACAGCTCACGGTGTGAGTTTCTTGAAGCATCTCAATATGACCCCACTGACATAGCTTGTAGCGGATAGCTCATGGGTTAAGCACCAACCTCCAACATGGGGCAAACCATTACTTTGCATTTTCAAATACTGAAAGGGTCAGCTCAGCCCTTAGTTTTGTAAATGGAGTACCACTGAATTTAGTAATAGTAACAGCTACCTCAACCTTTAGAAGCATGAGGAATTTGATGGGAAATACTATATAAAAACCTGATATTGTATTGCTATTTGTGCGCCTAAAACCAATTAACCGGTCAGCACGTGATTGCTTGCTCCGTTTGTGTGATCTTCCATGCAGTCTGCCTTCACAAAAAAACATCACCTACCCATGTGGGCTGGGGAACTAATAAGCCAGCTACTGCAATTCCAAAAAGCTATTTCTATGCTTTGTTCTTGTGATTACACTGTACAAACAATACACATAACTCTCAAGTGGGCCAGAAGAACGTGTGTAGACCCTCCTTTCTGAAGCTCTAAATTCTTCTGAGTAACTTCAAAACAGGCAAGACGCGTTCCCTGTAAGGTAAGAGCATAGCTCTCTGGCTGTTGTGCAGTGAACGTAAATGATCACAACTTCCAGTATGTCAATGTATCGCATTCTTCATTGGGCTATGGTGGGCAGAGGTGCCTCGGAATAACACTGCATGCATGTTCCTGCAGAACATAGGTACCCCCATTTCCGATTAAAAAAATGAACTGAAAGTCGTTTAGGATGTTGTTCAGATTTTTCCGATAGAGACATGGGAAGCCGCTTGTAGTCCCCAGTTTAGCATCAGGAGCAGAGGCGTTGCTAGAGGGGGGGGGGCTGAGGGGCTATAGCCCCAGGTCTTTTGGTTGTAGCCCCGGATAGAAGCTCAGGGGTTACAACCAAAAAGCCTACGTAGCCCCTAGTCCCGACAGTCCCAAAATTAGCGTAGCCCCTGATCTTTTCCCGTCCTAGCAACACTCCTGATCAGGAGTACGCTACTATTATGGTTTTGTGATGCCCCAGCTGAATTTCATTCATATTCTATATGTAGTTATAGGTCTTAACATTTTGACACTCTACGATTCTCCATCAGAGCACATACAGCATGTCCAGAAAGTATTAGAGTGACTGATGCAGGACACATTACGTATTAAAAACTCAACATGCATTACACCAACACATGCTCCCCTTAATTTTAGTTAATGTATCCCAACCCTTGCCCTTCATTTTAATCAATGTATCCAGACTCCCTAGCCCTTCATTTTTATAAATTTTTCCCGACCCCTTGCCCTTAAATTGAATTTAACCAAACCCCCTTGCCCTTAATTTTATTCGTTTAACCAGATCCCCTTGCTCTTAATTTTTAATTAATTTAACCCAACCCCTGCCCTTAATTTTTAATTAATTTAACCATGTATCCCTTAGCATTATTTTATTTTAAACACTTTAGTTTCATTGCCATCCGTGAACACATATCATCAGCAACCTTTGCATGTATAACATTTATGGGACAGCGTTCAAACACTATACAACAATTCTGGGGCAAGCGGATACATTTTTAGACAGTTATATAAGATTCTGCTTGACAAAGAGATTCGGAACCATGTAACAGTAGAGGCTCGGCATTTATTCTATAAATGTATGCCTTAAAACCTTCCCATATATTTGTGGGCCGACAGGTAAGTGGAACAGTGAAAATATACATCTCTCCTCCTTTTCATATACATGCACTAGTTCATTGACCCACCAAGAGTACCTAGGGGCAGTGCGCGACTTCCAGTATTTAAGGATGCACATCTTGGCTATTATACAAGCTAAGAGTAGTACCTTGCCTCCTGCAAGGTGTACCTGAGCCAGTGAAGACAGGGAGCAGGAACCAGACTGACACAGGTATGTGGAAAAAGGAAGATGCTTTATTTAACACCTAGTTTCATAGATACCGTTCAGAAGATGAGCGAGAAGGCTACATGCATCTGTCCTGGTCCCTTGCCAAGCTACCAGTCCCCAACCGTCAGTTGTGGAACTCCCAGGTGCCCCAACACTCCAAGCTCCACTAGAGTATTCCATGAGGCCCCTGCACTCACACAGACATCAATCATAACATATCGGATACTACACTAAGTTAAACAGTCTACAGTGTTCTACAGATACCTTTCCTATATCCCCTCACAAGTATTTATGTATTGTAAACATAGGAGATATGCCCGTCATTTCTGCCAGTGCCTCTGAACAGAATTCAACAACTAGAGGACATTTCCCAAACATGTGTATGAAATCTGCTGGCATCGCCAGGCATTTAGGACATTCGCGCTAACATAAGAAGAGGGCCTTGCAATTGTCGCTGGAGTGTAGTCTAATCTATTGAGGCCCTTAAATTGTATTAAGCGCCATCGAAACCTTGCATTAAGGAGGTAATATCTTGCCCAAGTTTCATCAGATATCCCATGACCAATATCCATTTCCCATTGGATACGAACATAAGACACGGTTGTGGTAGCTTGTTGCACTTTTCTGTATAAGGTTGATACTAGCCTCTGACAAGTAGTGTCCTGCACGATGGTGTCGAGCAAACTGTGCCTCTCATGTTCTATCGGAAACGATGGCCACCTCTTCCGGAATGAAGTGAGTGCTCATGCAAATGTATTGAAGTAATAGGGTAGAGATGTTGCCTAATTTAGAAGTAAATTCAGGCAGAGAGACAAATTTCCCCTCAGGGAACATAACTCCCATTGTAATGTTGCCCTCAATATCCCACGAGCTCGAATACTCCCATCTTAGGTAAGCAAAATGTCAGGGTAATCCCACAAGGGAGCTTCCCACTATATGGAGCATCCGCTCCCAGTCGCTTAAATAGTCTAGCCTAGGCACTAACCATTGTTCGTAACGGCTCAAATGTTCAGTTATCAAAATAATCTACAAATATAACAGAATGTAGGTTTAATGGTCTAGCGCCAAATCTTTCTATTGCTACATGCCGGTTTATCGGGGATGTGCCCATGTCCTTCCATGCTAATCTTGCTGATTCCATCCCCCATAGGAATTGCAATTCCAATGACCGAATTATATTAACGAAGGTTCTGCCTGGCCAAATAGGTATAGTGGTAAAGTAATATAAGAGCTTCGGCATCACGATCATTTTCAGAAGGGACAGGGGACCCTACAAATAAAGGAGTACCCTAGTCCAGAGGGCTGTTTTTCCAGTAAGGACCAAAAGATTAGCTGCAAGATTGTCATTGTACAGCGATCTGGTTGAAGTGGATACACATATCTCCCCAAGTATGTAATTGTCTCTGGAGCCCATAGAAATCTCAATAGATCACTAGGAGTAGAGTTGGCAGTAAGGGGTTTGGGGTGGACAGCTCTGACTTGGACCAATGTATACGATATCCTGAATATCGAGAGAAAATCTGAATGTCCTCAAGAAGAAAGCGCAAGCTCACTTCTGGATCACAGACATACAAAAGGGCATCAGCCGCATATAAGGATTTAATATCTGTAGGACCAGAAATGCTCAAGCCTCAGTACCAACGCTTGGTCCGAATGAGCTCAACCAGAGTTTCGATACACAATGCAAAAAGTAGGGGGCAGTGGCTAAAGGGTAGCCCCGTCTCATAGCTCGGCCCAACAATGGGCGAAATATCTCAATTAACCCTTATCATTGCCAGGGGGCCAGTATACAACAGCTGAACACCTTTAATAAAGAAAAGTCCCAATCGGAACAAGTGTAATGCGAAATTAAGAATTCCCACCAGACCAAATCCTATGCTTTTTCAGCATCCAGAGTTGATGCCACTGCATTAGCTTCCGGGTTAATTTGGGAAAGAATATTAAAGAGACGTCTCAAGTTAAGGGCTGTAGATCAGGAGGGGGCAAAGCCTGCTCGGTCTAGATGTACCAGATGTGGCATCACAGGCAACACTCTGCTTGCAAAATTGTTTGCATCCATATTAATAAGGGCTAAAGGGCAGTCCAGATTGTCTGGCAATTTATTTGGTATTAACATAACCACCATAATGGTCTCATGCAGTGTAGGGGCCAATGAGCCACATTCCATGGAGTCATTCCATACCTGCTAAAGGAGTGGTGCAAGAGTACATTTACATTCTTTATAGAACTCTGCACCTATACGGTCCGAGCCAGGCGTTTTACCCACAGGCAGATCCACGATTGCAGTAGTGATCTCTTCAATTGTAAACGGCCCATTCAGTGTATCGGCCACTTCCGGCGAGAATGTTGGCAAATCAATGTCAGACAAGTATATCCGATTCAGACTTCACATCATGTGGAGAATCCTGTGAATCCCCCACCAAAACCCACCTTAAAGTCTCTTCCAAGGTAGCCAGGAAAAGGCAGAAACCTCCTGATCCCAATCCTCGGGGCAGTGTACTGTGGGAGGGATCACCTGGGTGGAGACAAGGCCCAGGGTAGTGGGGAGATTGCACAGGCTGTGACATGGTCTTTTTTTCTCTGAGAAGGATACTTTTACTACCCTTCTAGAAGAGGTTATGGCTTGTTGTCGTTCCAATACGTTTCAGCCTACAGTTAAAACTACAGTAGTAAAATTTAAGGTTGAAACTTCGAAATCTATCATATCAAAAGAACATGTTTTTTTAATCCCCAAACTTAAATGTCCTCCTCAAAGCCAAAGGTACACTAGTAGGAGTGGTGAAAGTGTTGCTTTTCTATACCATCTATCTCTAATAAGGTTCAACCCCACAATTCCTCTTCTAAAAATATTAAGGGAATTAACCCCCCCAATCCCCCTGCTTAAAAGTGTTAAAGAAGTGGAAAACCCAAATTTCCCTTAAAATGGACTACATGTCCCAGAATCCCTCAGGGACTGTGACGAGGAAGAGGGCTGAATAGGCATGCAGAGGTAAAGGACAGGCGAGCAAGCCTGACAGCCTTTACCAGTGTCAAGCAATTAACCCTAATGGCCTGCACCTGAAGCCAATTACCCCACTCGAGAGGCATAAGAGGCTGCATCAGGAAGGATCAGTGGAAAAAAGCTGGAGCAGAAGCTGGAAGGTCGGCAGTAGTAACAGAAGAAGACGCAGAACATGAGGCTGGCAGTTTACAAGGAAGTGTGACCACTTAATGGCAGATTTCAACTGCCGGTTCGGAGTTGGTCCTGTGCTCACAAACCCTGTTTGGCTGTGGCTATTGGAAGGGACTGGGAGACGTTAACAGCTTTGCCAGGTGCACCTAATTGCTGTGAATGCAGAGATGAAGTTGTGCAACTACCCGATCCCCGTGTGCAGAAGTAAGCCAAGGGAAACTGAAGAGGAGACTCTCTGAGGTCGGGGCTGGATCAGAAACACCCATACCGCAGAGGGGTGTGGGTCCCAAGAGTGCCTGAAGCAGTAGAAGCAGAAGGAAAGTCAGGAAGTGGAATCAGCCCGCAACTGTTGTGGCTTTGGAGGCGGTGAGTGAAGCTCTGTACTCCAATTCACAAGAAATGCCTTGTCAGTTACTGTAACCAGCCAAATTAACACTCGCATAGAAGTCAGAGCGAGCAAAACTTGTTTGTTGATGTGGGAAGTCTTTACAACAAAGGAATTGTATCCCGCGTGTGAAGAGCAAGTTAAAGTGCTTGTGTAGAAGAAAAGCCTATTAATTTCCATTGTTGTACTAAAACCATTACTGGAGAGGTTGCATGTAAGTAATTGTGATTTTCCGATTCACATTGAAGCAGAACTCTATACAAATAAAATGTAACGCAAGTCTTTAAGTTGAAATTCATCATCAAAGAGTGGTCGTGTGCACCTAATTTCGTTTCTCTAAAGAAACCGGACTCTTGTAACATTCAGAACAAATACATTGTAGTTGTAGAAGTTGTTGAAGTCACGAGAAGAACAAGCCTTACCCAAGCTAGTAGATTCTTTCTAAAAATGAAACCAGCCCTATTAAGACTTAAACACCAATGTTTTGAAGTTGTTGAAGCGGTTATAAATCACTGTGATGCTGGAAATGCATTGAAGGGACAGGCCCTCCATGTCCTTGTCCTGTACTCCCTTATCATGTGTGTTCTGTGTTGTTTTCTGCACATGAGTCGATGTGGGACTCCTGGCAGTGCAGCTCTTCCTTTTATTTATTGAGCTTGACATTACAACAAGCAGTATACAGATAGTCTGTCAAAATACATTCCATGTACATAGCCTGGAGGAAGATGATACAGAACAGTAAAGCAGCAAAAGGGGGTGCAGTAACCAGAGATACAGGTAACACAATGACAATCAGAACATACAGGCTAAGCGGAAATGGGTACCAGAGAGATCTGGTCGCTGACATCATCTTCGTTGTCAACGGATATGGAAGACATATAGGAGCGGAATGGGGCCCAGATATTCCTGGGTCTAGACACTATTGGTTGTAGGTGTGCCAGCACTCTTTGGTATCGGAGGCCCAGGTGACAGCCCGGAGCCACTGAGTGTGTGTGGGGGCCCCAGGACGGAGCCAAAGTAATAGACTACAGCAGGTCGCCAGTAGCATACATAGACCAGCCAGTCTTCTGGCGTCTCGCCCGAGCCGGGGAAGCTCGTGAAAAAGACATGTCAGTGGGGAGGGGGTAATAGTGCAGTCCAATACTTCAGATACGGTAGTGCATACCTCCTCCCAGAACGGGGAGAGGCGCAGACAGGACTACTCCATGTGTATGTAGTTTGCATCGTCTGATTCGCATCACGGGCATGTGGATGGATGGTCTTTTGACATACGATGTAGTCTGATCGGGGTGTAGTGGAATCTATGCAGTATTTTAAAGTGAATCAATTTCATGGTACGGGCACACAAGATTCAGATACTTGGATTCCCAGCTGTGTGTCAAGCATTTTTTCAACTAAACACACCACCCCAACACACCCCTTCATTCCCCCAATCAGAGAGGTCATAACCCACAAAACCATTAACCCACTCACAAGCAGCAGCGTCATCGCCAGAGGGGACGTGCATTGGGCATGAGCGGCAGAACATCCGAAGTGGGGTATCAACTAGGTATTATATGGTGCAAAACACTAAAGATAACAATAGAGAGAGAGCAAAAGAGCCAAACTTGTGGGCCAAAGCTGGATGTCAGATGATCTCATAAGACTAATGATCTGCAGCTGTATCGGTCATCCAGGCCTTGAGCCGCACTAGGTATTATTGACATTCTGCAAAGAACAAAGCTGAAGTGTCCGCAGGGACAGAGTTCAATTTCGATTACATATTTAGTGTTATTGGACAATCTCCAAAGGTGAGAGCAGGGACGTCCGCATTAGTAGAAACAGCTTTTGGTCATCCCGGAAAATGATCATCAAGGAATTTGAAGGCCTCCTCTCGAATGGTGAAGAAGAAGACTCAGTTCGAGTGTTCAATTCTACGTTTGGCAGGGTATTGCATGGTGTATTTAATACCCAAGTCCCAAAGTCTTTTCTTGGTGGCAAGGAAGGTTTTCCATTCTTGTTGGATAGCCACCGAGAAGTCCGGGTAAAGGTAAATTCTGGAGGAGCCGAGGAAAAGGTTGCCTTTGATTCTCGCTGCTCGAAGAAGGGCATCCCTATCCCGGTTGTTCAGCACTCTTGCTATGATGGGGCGGGGAGGCACCCCGGGCTTGGGCTTTGCCGCCGGGGATCAGCGAGCTCTTTCTATTGCGAACTGCGGGATAGCTTTGGGGAATCCAGGAGCGAAAGTAGAGTGCACTCAACGTAACCTTCCATGGGGCCATCAATCTTATCTTCTGGAACTCCAAAGATATGTAGGTTGTTGCGCCTGGAGCGTGACTCCAGGTTCTCGTTCTTCTTGCTAACGTCTTGAACCTGCCTGGACAGGCCGGTCACATCAGACAGAAGGGCAGCCATATCAACTTCAGCCACCCAAACCCTAGTCTCCACCTCCGTTACCCTGGAGTCAGTTTTTTCCATATGGGCCTTGATTGAGTATATTGTCCCACTCATGTCACCCAGTTTGGAATGTAGAGCAGTGAACCCTTCCCGCATGTACTCCATCATTTTTTGGGATTCAGTTGTTTCTGAGGATGTTGGCAGGGATGCTTCTGACTCCGGTAGAGGTTCGTTTGGTTTCAGCATCGCTTTTGCATACATATGGATTGAGCTTTGCTTTGTGTTAACTCCTTTGGTCATGTTCGCGTGAGACCGCGTGGGAGGTAAAGTCATATGGTGCCTAAGGGAATCGGGTGTGAAGAATAAAGGCCTGGGGCTGAGATCCAGTGACTAGTGGCAGACGGTAGAGCTGTTCAATGTATTCCACCGCGGAGCGCTAGGATGCAGGGACTCCTGGTTCAGAGTGGTTGCAAAGCTGGGAGGTATTGATGTGGAGATAGAACAGCGGCTGGCTAGTGTGACCGGGGCTGATTAAGTAGAAAGTTCCTAGCCTTGGGTGGGAGACCCGGGCATAGTCTGTGAGATCCCAGTAGGTGATTGTGATGAGGACAAGGCCTGTTAGGAAGCAGCGTAGGGACGGCAGGACTGACCAGTGCCAACAATTGAATCCAGTAGGTCTGACTGGGCTCACATCTGAGTAGGTTGTGGCCTCCCATGTATAGTAGGAAGGTAAATAGTAGTGTGAGTAGCCATGGTGGACAATTAGGTGCCTGGACGTGCGTTTACACCACAACTACACAGGCGAGAGTAACCCAGTCACAGTGGGTGGTGTTCCCCGGGGTGAGGTATACACCCTAGATAGTCTTATAACTCACGGTACTCCCCAGCAGTGGCAGGATGATAGGCAGATGCTCTTCAAGCTGGATTCCAGGATGGGTCAAAGCGAGGTATTAGCTGTTAGCCTCAGAGAAGTGGAGTCCGCGGGCTGATGGTGTGTGATGGCCGCTGTAGCCTGAAGGATTCGGCTGGAGGGCCCTGTGAGTCACCGCAGCAGCGTCTGGACCGCAGGGGTAGTGTTAGATGTAGCGGGCAACCATTCGGAATGGCACCAGTATGCAGAATACAGGCTGCATTCTCCGTGCTACCCCAGGGGCCACGGGAAATCGCAGCAAGGGTATTCAGAAGCGTGCAAGTGGGCCACACAGCGTCATGCACTGGGGGGCCCGGATCCTTGTGTTTCTTTGAGGAGGTGGCACCAGGTAACCACTGCATGCACCGCCCTGTACCAACAGGCCGGGACAAAGATGGTTCAAAGGCAGCAGCGGTCAGCGGTGTACAGCAGGGGGGCCAGGGTCTCCCCGTGCCAGTGTCAGTAATATCACGTGGAACGAGGTTCATTCAATGCAATGGATGCACGCTGGGACTATGTCGTGTCTTCCGTGGTCCCCCAGGATTATCGGTATCACTGTGGGGTTATCGCTGTGATTCACTGTGGGGCCATCCCCATGTTCGTATGAAAGTATTACTTGGCGCTATGCGCCAGGACCCCCTACCTTAGTTATTGGAGCAGAGGCGATCTCACACACCTCTGAGCTGCCTCGATGGTCTCCAGCGGGGATGCCATCACAGTGCACAGGGCGACAGTTGGAAGTGTCAGCAAGGGTCACCAAGGTACAGGCTGGGGACCAGTAGGTCCCAGAAGCTCCAGAGGAAGAACTACGTAGGGCCCAGAATTCCAGCTCGGGCGCGGAACATAGTGAGTAGGGCCTCCAGCAGGCAGCCGTCCGAAGGAGGGGCTGTCGCAGGGAGCCGAGATCAGAGACCTTGTCGCAGGGGGCCAGTGGGCTCTGCAACGATGCCTGCAGCAGCCCAGGGTGGTCCTAGGAAGGGCGCACAGTCTGGAACAACAGTCACCCCTCCCCCCACCAGGCCATAAACTCTGTCACTCGCGTCGGCAAATGTCCATGCGCTGTGGAAGTGTGGCACGGGGTGCCGTGATGGATACAGCCGGTGCCATGCAGTTGCGGTTTTCTCAGCAACTGTTCCTCTCCGGATAGTGTCAGTCGGGCAAGCCCAGCAGCAGGTCCACGGGCAGAGGCCAGCAAAGTTTCAGAGTTAACCACGGCACCAACTTGGAGTGTGTTATCAATATGCATTCCATGTTACGGATGTCTGGTATCTGTGTGTGTGACACAAAGAATGAGACAGCCATGCCCGAAGCTGACACAAATGTAGTGTGGTGTGCTGAAAGGCTGGGTGCTTTCCCCAGTCCACATTCCTTGTTATGGGTATCTAGGTGGAAGTGAATGGCCTGAATGCACTGTGAGCCTGATTGGCTGCCTGCCTGCATGAATGCCCTTCTGAACGATTGGCTGCCTGAGCTTGGCGGCTCAGCAGTGTGAATGAGAGACAGAACAGAATATCTGGGGACCTCTCACCTACCAGAACTGTTCAGAAGCTGAAGTTGAAACTTGAAGCTGCTTATCCTTGAAGCCCAGCTGGAAGAAGAAGAATTGCTGCTGCTGTCCTTCGACCTGATCCGAAAGCTGTTGAGTCTGTCCAGGACTGATCCAAGAGAGGACCTGCTTAGGCGACCTCTGCCTGCGTTACGAGGGAACATGGTGCAGAAAGCTAATCTTCACCAAGGCACCATGGAAGCCCTTCCCGGAGACAGGGACCGCAGAGGAATCCTGAAGTGAAGCACCTGGACATCGAAGTCCATCGTCGTCAACCAGGGTTTGGAGGTGTACCGTAACTGCTTGAAGCCCATCGAGTCGTGTTGTCCAGAAGCGGGGACAGCTTGACGCTGTGATGCTCGACGACCGGAGCAGCAACGCTCCACCTTTGCCTAAGACATTTGAAACTAAGGACTCCCTTGCCATCACCTGTGACCGCTTTGTCCCGCCGGAGAAAGTCGAGGTCGTCGACGAACCGAGGAGAATCCGCCGGTGGGTTTCCCGCCACCCGAAGTCCACTAAGACACAGACAAACGAAGATCCAAAAGCCAGCCGTGGTCGAGTCCCAACCGTCGACGCCTACGCTGACACCGAACTCCGCTGCCAGGCCTACGTTCTTCATCGATCTGCTTTGCAGCAACAAACTGTTGTCATGGAGGTGCACCAAATGCCTCATCTTCACAGGACGTCCACGACCAATCGTCGACGATCACCGCGAAGGTCGAAGCTGCTCTCTCGACGACAGTGTTCATATTTTCTTAGAGGAATCTCGATGCACTGTGGCTCCTGCTTTAAAGGGAGTTCACCCACGAGGGATCCGTCGATGAACCATCGAAGAAACTCTGCTAAACTCAGGTACATTGGGGTAGTAGAACATTTTAGCAAGAAACCAGGCTATTTTAAACATATATGGACTGGGTTTGTTGATACACTTTATTTACAGGTTGCCCAGGTGGGGGATTCTTCACACAGAACTGTTTCATGGTAGTGGGACAAAGTATTTTGCCATTGTTTAACCTAACTTATCTTCCTTCCTATGTCCTTTGATGATATACATTACTGTTTGATTTGTATGCCATTAGAACTGTCAGTAGTTGGTGCATTTTAAAGGAGTCAAGAGTGAACTCTGGTACTACATAGACATTGTACATATTTACCATATTAGATTTGCCCTAGCACAAAGTGTGTTATTAATTGTGTGTATATATATATTTTTTTAAAGTTTTATTGGTTTCAAAATAGTACAACAAAGTAACAAAAGAAACCTTTAACAGTATAAAATTCCACAATTCCCTAAATACAAGAATTTTTCACCGTTCAAATGAAAATTGCAAAAAAGAATTCAAACGGTCATCCCTCCGGGCGTCAAAAATAAAATACAAAGAGGCCAAAACTTCAACAATTTCACATTCTCCTCAATGGATCAGCCCTACTACCCCAGTCTTAGCAATTTACACATCAGCGGAATCTAACTTATTGCCCATCTTGTGGGTATGTTCAGAGTTTGGGCCGATTACAAAGTTCACAAATTTGTGCAGTCCCAGGGCTTGACCTATCATTTTTCCCATTAGCAACCAGTCCCAACATTCCTCCACAGTTAATGATCCCGTACTCCCCAGGTGTTCTCCTACGTATTGGGATCTAAGCTCAGCCAGTGCTTGACACTCCATCACTACATGAAAGAGTGATTCAACCTGTTCCCCGCAGTCACAGAATCTGCACAGGTTTATTTCAATCCCGGTCTGTTATCGTTTGAACTGAATCTCGCAGGTGGGCATAATATTTAGACGGCATCGTAGTAGGAGGTCTCTGTAGAATTCCAAGGGAAATTTACAATGGTAGAGAGGCAAATCATTCAGCGTCCTTTTTTCAGCCCACCATCTAAATGTCAGGGGGTCAATAGGTCTTGCTTCACTGGTGTTAATCCAATCTACCCTCTCTAGAGCCTCCTTGACTTTGAGAGGATTTACCTTCAGTAGATCAATATCCACCCCACAATTGGACAATGGTCTAATCATTTTATCGAACTGTGAGTTCAAAGACCTTTCATTTGTCATACTCCAACTTCTCAGTATGGCAAAAGCGGGTGGGCCCTCTGTTATGATACATTTCCGATATAAAGAGATCTCCTTCCACAGGGCTATGGAGGGCAGCGAGGACATCGTAATTCATGTTGGATAGAGGCTATCGGTAGAGACTTGAGGAGTCTTAGTACACTGCGCCAAAAATACCCCTCCAACAGGGGCCACGCCTTTTCATTTAAGTTCAGTAACATTTCTGTTCCATACGTGATAACCTGCATCACCTTCTGCCTATAGAAGGTGAGAACTGGTACGATTGAAAAGGCCCCATAGCGCCTGTGGATGGCGATTCCTTGGTTTGTCCAATTTTCTTATTTGCTTCTCAGCCTTTCCAGTTGTGCACTTTCATTTATGTTCTTATTTATTTTAACTCCCAGATATATAATGGTTTCTACTACTTCTAACCGACATTCCTTTACCTTCCACGTGAAGGACATCCTTTTTTTCTTTTAGCAGATGACATAAGAAGTACTTGTGTTTTTTTAGCATTCATTCTCATGCCATTTACAGTTAAGTACTCGTTGAAAGCTGTAATTCTGCGCTGCAGGCCTATGGCCGTTTGATCAAGAAAGACTATATCAACTGCGTATAACAGCCAAGGGAGCTCACAACCATTCAGCTTGAGTGGAAATGCTCGAATTGTCTCTTGTGAGCTCCCAAGGTTGGACAAGTACAGGCTAAATAGTAAGGGGGTGAGGGCACAACCTTGTTTAAGGAGGCGAAAGTCATGATCTTTCTCGACATTAGACCCCCAGCTCCCAATCTGATCTGTAGTTCTGTTCCTGTATACAGAGCCTGAATAGCTTCCAGAATATCTGCAGGACGTTTCCAGTTTTTTAATTTTCCCCACAGGCGATTCCGACCCACTCCATCAAAGGCCTGATGTAAATCTAAGAAGGCCATATATATTGTGGATTTTTTATCAATCGCTCTCCACTTCAATAGGTTAAGGACTAATAGATTAAAAGATATCCCTACCCCCTTCATGAATCCTGTTTGCCTAGGGTCCAGTATACCCTTCCCCTTTGCCCATGCATTCAGATCAAGAAGGACCACTGAAGCGAAGAGCTTGCCCAAGGAGTCCAAGGGTGCAATAGGGCGATAGTTCTTTGGATCAGCCATATCGCCCTTCTTGAACACCGGGACAACCCATGCCTCCCGCCATGAGTTAGAGACCTGTCTATTCACCATCACCTTTGGAAACAGGGACAGAGAACTTCGAGAAGGCTTCGGGATTGCTCCTCAATATAGGGTTGGCCACGCCATCTGGCCCAGCCGCTCGGGACGAGCTAAGCTTCATAATCATCAATCTTATTTCAATTATTTCAAAGTCGAAGCTCCAACCCCTTTTCACTCATGCCTCTTGAGTAGGAGGTTTGATGTTCTCACCTGCAAATATCTTAGAGTAATGGCTCAGCCAACCCTCTTCAGTTACCCCACCCATCATATGATCTTTCCTGGTGTTACCGCCATTGTTAATAAGCTCCCATATATTGCCGGAGTAACTGCAAGCAACATTCTCTCTGCATCTTTCTGGGCCAGTATGGCTGTATGTGCTTTTGCCCAGTTCTTATAGGTCTGTCTGCGTTTTTTAACTAGCACTTCAGAATCTAGTGTCTTCAAATGCCTGAGTTTTCTCACCTCCGCCCTATACGTTCTGCAGGCTCTTACTAGGTCAATGATGTAAGTAAGTTTAGGGGTATGATGGATTTGACCCCCTCTACCTGCCCTCTGTTTAAAAAGCAGGGGTGCACAACTGATTTTGACAGAGGGCCGAAAGTACCTTACATGAGGGCTATAGTGGGCCGAAAAGTAAATGTGGGCGGGGTGGTAGGTGGGGCGTGGCAGGAGGCTTTTTCAACCCCCAATTTGTATTAAACACATGCAAAAAGAATATGTTTTTGAGGGGTAACAATTTTTATTTGCATTTCAAACTTACATTTTGTACTACACATTTTCCATTGTTATAATTTATTTTTATTTACAACAGCTGAGAAAGGGTCTGCAAAAAGTTTAAAAGAGGCTCGCTGAGATTTGAATTGTGAGAAACAATTCTCAAAAACATTTTGCAGTTCCTTCAGGACATTCACATGCCGATACCATCCTACATACTTGTCATGGGGGAAAACCTCTGCACATGCGGGGTAGTGTAGCAGCATCTCTTTCTCCAGTTGGGCTGTCAGAAGCGTTAACTTTATTTCAAAGGCACAAACTGCCTCAAACAGATCCAATATGATATTTCAAGGGACATCTGTAAAGGAAAAACTCGAGACAGAAACTTACACGGCTGAATCCTGGATGAGAGGAATATAATCATTACAAGTGTGGAGAAGCCAATGGACAACGAACCAAGAGAAGCCCCAAGAAATACAGTTCTCTCCTGGCTGCACCAGAAAGTAGGGCGCGATGTATAAGATCATATGACTTGAGTCCTTTGTAGGGTACAGATTGATTGGCGCTCCCTTAGTAATAGAGATTGCATAGTAGTGGGATGTGGCAAAAGTAACCTTTCCCAATGAGTGTATGCAAAAGCTTGTTGAATGTGCAATCCAACCTGAAAACCGTGCTCGACTATGCAGAGGATGCATAGGCAAGACAGGGGGAGTTGGTTAGGAGTTAATGAACCAGTAACATTCCACACTGGGTGCATGCTTTCTTCATTTTAAGGCCATGATCTTACTATGTACAAAATGACGTTATGACCAATGTATATGTTTTCCGATTTTATGTTTTAAATGGTCTGGGGTTTGTAAATGCTCATGCATCAGAAACTGAATGATGTGTTATTTATATAGCGCCTTAATCCAAAGCATGGCGGGCTGCAACTGGACCGCAGGCCGTATGTTGTGCACCCATGGTTTAAAGCTTCGTAGGTTCCATTCATACTCAACCAGCCTATCATCTCTGGCGATGCTCTGTTCCAGCCATAAAGATAAGAGGGGAATTTTAGATGTTGGAATTTTCACTCTATTAATCCCTTCATTAAACTCGACCAGAGGCATAACACTATGCTTATATTGGCCAATTGGCACCTGCACCACGATTGATAGTAGGTCAGGATCGCTATGTGGCAATGGGATTATCTCAAATTTAGAGAAGCTCACTCCCAAATTGGGTGACATGAAACAATAATCCAAACAGGCAGCCTGTATCCCATTTCTCCAGGTGGCAGCCCTCAGTTTGCCCATTGAGTAGCCACAATTCTCGCATTTTTTACCTCCTCTGCCCATTGACAAGCAATCCCATCTAGATTCTCCAATGGCGACCCTACTTTGGATAGTAATCGGAAGTTAAAGTCGCCACATATCAACATTTCTGGGTTTTCCCAATCTGTTAGGGCCTGATCTACTTTTTCCATTATGAGATCCACAAGCTTACCAGCTAGAGGTCCCTTAATTCCCTGTTAAACATTTATCAAAAGGATTTTAGTTATGCCAAATCTATGTTGTCTCTCCATCACCAGAATTTGGACATAAGGATTGGGAGTGAAATGATGGCATATCCTAAAACCCTGTTCAACTTTAATTAAAATAAGGAGACCAGAGAAGAGGTGACCCAAAGTTTCCTTAAGGGCCGGATTCAGGAAGATCTCATAGCCATCACACCCCGGCTTATCCCGGAGCCAGGTCTCCTGGAGGCATATGATGCCATAACCCCCCCCCCCCCCCCCCGACACCACCACCCCTCCTCCCCCAAGACCTTCCCTTCTTCAGTAAACAGAAATTCAAAGTCACAAGTGTTCCCACTCTCAGAAATTCTGAAGGATCTTCATCATTAGTCTATTCCTCAGCGGGTTTTGCCAGCACGCCCGCTAGCCAGCTCCAATCAGTCTGAATCGGAGTAGTATTATTGGTAGACAACTTGCCGGATTTCACAAAGTTTTTACATCCTTCATTCCTAATCGTGACATTTCCCAAGAGTTTCGGGTCTTTTTGCTGGGCTCCTATTGTTGACCATAGCGGAGCTACTTCACTTTTGCTTACAGGCTTTTTCATGTATTTGTTCAAAGTGGGTTCAGGTGTCTCTTTCAGAGCTTGGTTGTTCCGAAATCGCTCCCCATTATATTCACTGAGATCATATCCGAAAGATAGCCGCCTTTCATTTTGCTCCAACGGAGCCTCCTTGATAAGGTGGGATTCTAAGTGGAGGATTACATGGTCTTCTCGTTCCTCCAATACAAATTCAACCACTCTTATGTCGTCTGTTGTTATTAGTCTAAGTGTTGGGATACATTGAAGAAGCTTCATCAGATTACCCCTGTTTAGGAGTAGAACATTTTGGTCCAGGGATAATTTCGAATTCACCTCTGTTCTTCTAGGGGAGTTTGAATGATCTTCATGCATCAGGTTTTTTCTGAGTCTATCAGTGTTTCCGGATGCTGGCTTCCATTCCACTTTGTTTTTTTTACCTCTTGAGATTCAACAGTCCTTTGCATCCACCGTCTTTCTTTTTTCCTCCAGTTTGGAATGTAGAAACCTGTTGGTGCTGTAGTGGTTTCTCCACATTCTTTTCCTTCCAGGTTTTTGTGATATTTCAGCTTCCCGTTACTCAATTTCCCTCCAGTTAGATTTGTTCAGGTTATCACTTTTTGTTTCCTCATTATTCATAATTACCAGATCACTTAGGCAAGTATCTGACTGGCAGGTAGTTTTGCCAATCATAGAACGCTGGCTGTGGTCCATCCTAGACTTTTCTATGTCCTCTCGAGGAGGCACTTCTTTTGGCAATGCTAGTTCCACACGAGATCTTTTGTTTAGCTGGCCAGGTCTCTGAGGTGGAACTTGTATGTTCCGTAGGAAAGCTCTGGATCCATTATTGTTTCTTTTCGGGCCTGCTTTAGATTTCTTGATTTTTTTCTCTTGTAGCACATTGCTTTTTCTTTTCTGGCCATAAGCTCCTCCCTCAACCAAGGCTGAAGATTTGAATATTGAAAATGCATTTATCTTGGCCAAAGGCGGGTCAGGTATTTCCGTCAGGTCGACCATGGTGTTTCCATTCGCCTTGATTGCATTCGAGGCAGGCCCAACCTCTGCCGTTTGGTTGATGTAGGGGGCAGCTTTCACATCCTGAGTCTGACATTCATTTGACTTCCAATAAGCCCTCATCCATTTCCCATCTTCTATGATGGCCTCCATCAGCAAGGATTTGTCGGCCGTCTCACTCCTGGCCAGGCCACAAAGCCTCCACTGGGACTGGTAGGAGGTTTCTGCCTCTATATCCAACCTCTGTTCGAGTTTTTTTGTAAAGGTATCCAGGTTTGTCAAGTTTAATTCCATTGTGTGCATAAGATTTACGTGCTCTTGGATAGTAGAGTGTATAGACTCATACAATTTACATAAGGGAGATAAAGATATCGTCAGCGAGGCCATCACTGTGTTTTGAATATTGGCGATCATATCTTTAAAAGGTTAGACCCTCTGATTTTGACCGCATCCAGTCTCACTGTAATTATATATCATGCTAGAGTCAGAGGATGAAGAGCCTCCCCTATTCGCTGGACTAGCTTGGAAACAATCACCCTCTGCTATACTTTTTCCTGCCAGATGGGTTTCCACTGGGATTTAGCATCTTTCTGGCGCAATGCTATGGTTTGTCATAGCGGTCTGAGGGTCACATTCCACCAAAGCTTCCAATTCCTTTTCCAGTTCGGGCTCCCCAGACCCCAACTGAGAGGTACCTATATCGATGCTCTTCTGGAGTCCTTTAGGTATGACTTCCATGGTGGGGCTCATCTCTTATGGCGTCTAGCATCTCTTTAATCATTGAGATACTTAAGCGGTTTTGTGTATTTATTTTTTCCGTAAGGAGCGATAGATCTACTGCCAACTTTGTTGCCAAGTCAGAATGTTTGGGGTGACCTAATGCATCCTTTGGATCTGAGATTTGAGAAATATCTCTGGGGTCATCAGGATATGGGGTAGAGTTCTTCTCAATTTCTGTCAGATCACTTGTGGAAAAGGTACATTCCATTGAGTGGTCTAACAGATCTTTCTTAATCATCGAAGATGTAGTTGAGAGCTGGGAGGTTTCAAAGCCCAGGGAACATTTCAAACTCCTGAGGGGGGACCGAGACTGCAATGGTGTTCAAATGCATGCACTTGCGCTCGTCAAAGTAAAAGTAAGCTACAACGGCGCTGCACACATTTGCACCTGGAGTCCTGTTCTGGCACCGGCTTGACTATTTAAGTCCTTTGACATTTTTCGCACCTGCGGGAGGTTGTTAGTCACAAGCGATGGCTTTCACGCTTTGAAAGTGCCCACAAGCACTCAATTAGGATGTCTTTGTTTCCCTCAAGGGGACTTGCAGGTTATACCTCAGGTTATATCTCCCTTTCTGGGGTCACAGAGTTATGCAGGAATGTCAAGAGCTCCACTAATCCCGGAGCAAATGGGGCAAACAAATTAAAAAGAGGAAAACTACTGCAAGTTTACCTCTACAATTATAATGATTTCCACGTAGATGTAAACAGCTAAAGGCAGCACAATTCGCTGTCTGAGGGCTACAGTCAGCCAGCTTATCACTGCAGTGCCGACAGACTCAGCGAGGTCTCCCAGGAGATAAAGTCTGCCCACAAGGCCATACCCCCGCTGCACGTTGTCCTCCGCAATCCCCTGTAATCACAGCTAGCTTTGCGTGTTTATCTGGGGGCCAGGCAAGGCAGCTGTTGCCGCTCACCACTCTCCCTCACGAACACTCATAAACACTCTGAATACTCTTCGCTTACGCCGGAGGGAACGTTTTCGAAGCAGGTTGCTCCTCCTCTGTGTTGTAACACAGTAGCCACTGTAGAAAGACCAGAGTGTTCAGGAAACCAAAGAAACTCTTACAAATACTCCAAATATGCTTTGCTTACGCCAGAGGGAAATGTTTTGAAGCAGGTTGCTCCTCCTCTGTGTTGTAACACAGTAGCCAGTGTAGAAAGACCAGAGTGTTCAGGAAACCAAAGAAACTCTTACAAACACTCTGCTTACGCCAGAGGGAAATGTTTTGAAGCAGGTTGCTTCTCCTCTGTGTTGTAACACAGTAGCCACTGTAGAAAGGCCAGAGTATTCTCAAAACCAAAGAAACACTCACAAACACTCTGAATCTGTGTGTATATATATATATTGAACCTTATTTATATAGAAACTGTGTTATCACATAACATAGTGTGTGGACATTCCTTTGTGGGGTCTTGGGGACTAAACTGTACTTAAGAAGCAGCCCGCATCACCTCCTGAGAGCTTAAGCCTTGGTTGCTCGTCCATTGCTACACTATAGAGAACCTTCGCTGGGGTGCTATGTGCTTCAACTCTGTCATTTAGAGGGCAAGAGTACAGATAACCCCCCCTCCAGTCTTTACACGGTTCTACGTGATTTCGCCGACCTATTTTTGGTCGTGGTACTTTTCATTGCCGGATTTTACATCGCCAGAAACCCTGTTTTTGTTTTTTTCTTTTTTATTCTGGGGGGATTGCCCCGCCAAGACCCCCCCCCCCCGTACTATTATAATAATACCCCAACCCCAACAAAACACCCCCCAAAATAAAAAAATAAAAAAATGGGATTTCTGGCGATGTAAAATCCGACGATGAAAAGTACCACGACCAAAAATAGGTCGGCGAAATGCGTGTATACCCTTTACACTAGTGTGCTCTGATACAAGGCTGACAAGGTTATCCAAGGCTGGAAGTGTGGCAACACAGCTTTAGGGTAACTACTGGAAACAGGAAGGTGTGAATAAAACTGGGGAAGGGTGCTGGGTGCTTGTTAAAAAAATGATCAACAATCTGCAAAGCTGAGACAGTTGAAGCTGAGAGAGCGAAGCAGTCTAGAAGCCAAGACTGATTCTAGTGGTAGCTGTAAAACAGGCAGGAAAGGCAAAGAGGCTGCCCTTTCTTATGGCATAGGAAAGAAGAGTGTCTTGCCTACCTGTAAAGGTCGAAGAGTCTGGTCTAAGTTGCCTGATAAATTCCTAAAGTTTCGACTTGTAGTAGAATCAATAAAAACTTTGGTTGTCTATAATGTTGTCAGAACACTTTACATTGAATGGAGTTGAAGTAGTAGTAGACTGTGAAGCAAAGGAGCCAGCTTTCACAGGACCATTCCCAGAAGGGAGTTGTCCAGGAGAAAACAACCCCCTTAGAAGAAGCATCCTGACAAGTTATAACCAGGACGGTGCAGAGGTTACAAAAGAAGGACAGTTGTTGAAGCGGCAGTGGTACTATTGCTTTCAACTTTGTCAATTATATCCTGGAAGGATGTTATCCAGGATTAACATTGGTGTGGTTTTCTTTGTGGGTATTGGAAGGGGAACCTTTCAACAAACAAAGAAGTAACTGTTAGCAGTGGATTTTTGTTTGTGTGAGCTTTTGTGTCTTTGGAACTTTCAAGAACTGATTCAAGACTTTACTTTTCTTTGGGTGAAATTAACTTTGGACATTCCTGGGGTACGGGATCTATCCAGGACAAGAAGAAGTCATCCAAGATACTGGTTATTTGGTAATCTTTTATTTATGTTGTTAATGTTTTGCTTAGACTGTTTTTTTGTTTAGTGTGAGGGCCAGTTTGTGTATGCTAGGGTATTTTCTCTTAGACAAGACAAGGTAGGAATTCCCTGGTAGGGTAGGCTTAGTTAGGTTTTTTGTTTAAAATAAAATGTCAAATACTGAGAAAACTATGAGCAGTTGTCTGCCTCGCATTACTGACCCCTCACAACCATAATTGCAATGTAGATACCCATAAAACCCAGAAAAGGCCTCATTCATGGAGGCGTGGTCTGTATGGATTTCACCATCAGGTGTTCGTGTAGCTAGAATCGTGGGAAGTGGGGGTTGGATTGCACCACCCAAGCAAGAGTCATCCCTGGCCTGTCCGTCTTACCATACCTATGGGCCAACGTATGTCTAATCGCATTGATGTTTCCCAAGTGTGTTTTGATTTTGCCCAACAGATTATTAGGGTGATGCAGCCATATCTAATCTATTCTCAAGATCATGTATCATGGCCTCTTTGGCATTAAGCTCCGCCCTTATTGCGTTAAGTGCTCCTACCAAAGTCTATAATGCCACCCCGCTAATATATACCTTAAATGTTTCCCAAAGACTAGAATGAGAGGAAGCAGAATCCTTATTCGTCTCAATGAAAAGGGTAATTTTATCTGACAGTGTATGTGCAAATGGAGTGTCTCGGAGCACCGCTGGAGCCAGTCTCCACAGAGGATGAGGAGGGCAGTGCACTCCTATGTTTAGCAACAGTACTATCGGGAATGCTCAAAGTATGTGCACAGTAAAATCTCACAGCGAACTATTTAGTCCAATAGCACCAGAGACCATCCAGTAGTCAAATCGAGATATGTCATGTACTGACGAGTAAAATGAATACTGCCTGGTCTGGGGATGCAAGACGCTCCATGCATCTGCTATACAAAACTGTTCCATGATAAGTCCAATTGTTTTTGCAGCAGCAGTGAAAGGTCTACAAGTGCTCGAGGATCTATCCAACTCAAAGTTCAGGATTGTACGGCAGCATTGTGGGCTGAAACTCCATCCATTACCATCACAGGAAGCTGCTGGAGCAGCATTCCTCACCGTGAAGAAGGTAAGCCCTGATGGGCTTCATTGGGAAGGAGTATTGAGACAGTTTTCTGAACTTGTGGCAATCGTGCGATCACTCGATAAGTCCACATGATTGAAATTGCTTAATCCTACCTCTTCACTGCTAATGTGCAACCTTGTGCTGGGAGTGCTATTCAACTCTGCATTAAACCCAAGGTTTTAAATCAAAACTGCAAAAAAGTACTTTGGAAATGGCTGCTGCATTGGCATGTGCTGTGTTGATGCCTTGCTGAGCCTGCTACCACCCTGACTGGGCAGCCCAGGGCCTATTTCACCAATCAGAAGGCACCAGCAGGCGTTAGCCGGCCCTTCACCATCAACGCCTCCACAGTAAGGCCCTGACTGGGCTTGGCTTGCCTCCCACTCTATTTCAGGCAAAGAATGTGTCATGCTGCTGGGCACTTCCGACACTCGACCCTGGACTATGCATGTTTCCTTGCGCAATAACGTGAGTGCTGCTGACTGCTCCGTTTGCCTGCTTCTGCTATCCTTGACTCTGTAACTGTGCCACTCCTGACTTTCTCACCGATATATCTCAGCTGGCAGTTTCCCCTCTGTACTTCATGGTCAAAAGTCCTTTCAATTGTCTTTGCAGCCTTAGCTCCCTCTTCCTTTTTCTTTCCACTCTGCACTGCAGTGCTGCAATTCCTGTGTTTAAAAATAATATCCTGCATTTATGGCTGTTCCTTTTAAAAACTAATTTAGGTGCGCTCACATCCTGCATTTGTGGCTGTTGCTTTTAAAAATAAATCGCACCTTGGTGTGCTCACATCCTGCATTGCTTTGTGACTGTTTTTCCTAACATCCACTTGGCTGTCTGTGAGTTAAAGTCAGAACTGTGCACTGTAGCATCCCCCCTCTCCCTTCTTTGTCTCTCTGCCTCTTCCATCTGTCTTCCTGCTCCGAGATGGCACTCTCCATCTCCCCAATCTGCTCCAACTACTACACTATCACTTATCCACCCCTCTCTCACAAAATCTGGATAGAAAAAGTATAAAAACGACATCCTTGCTACAAACCCCAGCCTCCTGATTGTAGACACCTATGTCAGTGCATGCTCCAGAGAAATCTCCACTGACTTCCTTTTCTATGTCCCATCTCCAGACTTATGGACTTCTCATCTCCTCTCTACTCTCTCTCCTTTCTCTTCTTCACAAATTAATGGCAGCACCATTTTCGGGAGTCCTCTTGGCGGGCTTCTTCTCATCTTGTTGCTACATTAATGTCTACCACACCAGCCCTCTCCTGGTTCAAGGCCCTCAGGCCAACCTTCTCCTCTTTCACTGGATCCTGCCATCTCTCATCAACTTCCTTCCTTCTCCTGCCTATCCCCCTACTTCCCACCCTGCTTCACCACCTCTGACTGAAGTACCACACCCATGTACTCACCTCTAAAAACTTTCAAAGGTAGGGATCGTCTCCACCTGGCGACCCTCAACGCACGCTCAGTCAACAAACACGCTGCTGACATCTGCCTTCTTCTTGAAGACACTGAACTGGACATACTCGCACTCACTGAGACTTGGTTCAATGCCAGCTCAGTTACTACCTTTGACTCACTCTTACCTGATGGCTTTAAGATCACCTCCAAGCCCTGACCCCACCGGGCTGGCGGTGGGGTTGCCTTAATCTTCCCTGAGTGGTTGCCTTCTTCCATTCTACCCATGCAGCTCCATTTGTCCTTTGAGAGCCTAGTTTGCAAATTGGTCATCTCTCCCTCCTCCACCCTGACCATTGCTACCATTTACTGGACTCCAGCCGCTTCCTCTCCGTTTCTCTCTGAGTGGGCTGATTTCTGTACCTCCTTACTCTCAACTACCTCCAACCTGCTAATCCTGGGAGATGTTAACATCCAATTAGACTCCCTGTGCACAGCTTCCACTCTCTTCATTGACCTCAGCACCTCTCTATCCCTCTCCATTCTTCCTTCTGGTCCAACCCACTCTCCGGACACACTCTGGATGCCCTCATCCACTCCGACCTCCCTCTCTCATCTCCTCTGGTAACCCCTCTCTCTTGGTCTGACCACTCTCTTCTCTCCTCCCACCTAGGTCCCTATGGCCCTGTGACAACTCCTACAAAAGCCCTGCCTACCTCGTTCTCAAATATCCGTCCAATGCAACGAGTGTCAGCTGCTGCCTTCCACCTTCATTCCCCTTGGCCTCCCAACTCAGACTCTACCTATGATTCTACTCTCAGCAACCTCTATCTATCCATCACCAAGACTCTCGACATCATTGCCCCAGTCATGAGGATCCCTCTGAAACCTGCCACCAAACATAACACCAGGTACGACTCAATTTGCAGACCTGAAACAGAAGTGCAGGGCTGCTGAACGAAAGTGGCAAACCTCAGGTTCACCCTCTGAAAAACTGGCCTGCCGCTTGCTCCAAAGGCACTACAGCCTCTCTATCCTGGCCAAAAAAAGAGCCCACATTCAGGCACGAGTATCAGGCGCATCCAACAACACGGCTGAACTCTTCAAGATCTGCAGGGAACTTGCCAACACATCCACAGTATCCTCTGCCCCTACTCCTTCTCGGACCCTCTGCAATGCACTTGCCACTCATTTCACCTCAAAAACCCAGGACATCCTGAACAGCCTTGTCACGCACACTCAACTCTTCTTCAAACTTCCCGCAGATCATCCCTGACTGCCTCTCTGCAATCCAGGCCTGGTGTACTTCTAATTACCTCTGCCTCAATACCAGCAAAACAGAGATCCTGCCTATTGGGACCCCGACATGCTACTTCTTCCCTTCACTCTGGCCTTCTACCATGAGCTCTCCCCCTGCTCCCTCCTCAGAATCCAGAAATCTTGCAGTCATCTTCAACTCCTCTCTCCCCTTCCTCCCTCATGTGCAGGACATTGCCAAGAAGTCCCACTTTCAGCTTTTCCTTCTGAAAGGAATTCTACCATTCCTCACTTTCCCCCAGAGACTCAATGTTACCCAGGCTCTGGTTCTCTCTAGGATTGACTACTGCAATAGCCTCCTCCTTATCTTCCTTTGTCCACTCTGAGAGCCCTCCAGCTAATCCTGAATAGGACAGCAAGACTTATCCTTGGCCTCAAGCCCAGGGACTGCATCTCTCCTGCCCTACAAGGTCTTCACTGGCTCCCGGTCGCAGCACGGATTAAATTCAAATCCCTTTGCATCATCCACAAGGCTGTCTGGGGCCGGGGACCACTCTATCTGCAACTCTGACTAAATTTTCCCCCTCTAAACACCTGCGCTCCTCTGGCACCAAGTCCTTGTGTGTAAAGCGGTTTGCTAAACAGAGGGCAGCTGGTTGATTGCTTTCCTCAGCTGGCTCCCTTCTCTGGAATAGCCTCCCCCTCCCTCTTTGTCATGAGCAGGACCTCCTTAAATTCCAGAAGAGCCTCAAGACCTTCCTCTTCACCTCCTCCTTCCCTTCCTCTCTCCTCTGCTAACTGGACAGTAGCTCAATTGGTGTGCAGGGCCATTATGCATCCTCTGGGCCCAGACCTCCCACATCTTTCATCCCAGCTGCTGCCTATCCTCTGCACTTGCCTCTGCTCACCCTACACCACTGGAAGTTGCACTCACCTTTGCTCATAGAACTTCACCTGCTGTGCTCCCTGAGCACCACAGCACCTATCCCATTACCACTCTCCCCTCTGCACTTGCACGTTCTGAACACTCACAAGGCATAGCAGGTTTGTCTCACCCCTCCTCATTGTCTTTTCCTATATTGTTTGTTTCTAATTCATTTATCTTTGTTGTAATTATATTGTCTATCATCCCCTGTCCCCTCCCTATTGCCCTGTGGGTGCCTTGAAACAGTATTTGCTTCCTGTATAAGTGCCTAACAAGCGAACAATAAATACAAAATAAACAAATCCTCCTAGGCATCTAAATGTAAAGCTATTTGTTTGTAGAACTCAGAATCATCCAAATTGGGACCATAGGTGTTTATAAGGACTATGCCAGTGCCCACCAACTTTTTCCGTAGTAAAACATACCTGCCAGATGGATCTACGATAGAGCGGTATAACTGAAAGAGAACCGTATGATGGATTAGTGCAAGTACTCTGCACGCTTGAGAGGAGTACGAAGTATAATACCTAGTCTGCCATCCATTTGGAGGCAAAGGTGTCCTGGGTCTTGGTCAATGCATGCGCCTATTGTAACATTCCTTTTTGGGTTGAGTGACGTTCCATATAGGCCACCAACTTCCTGGCCTTTACGGGGTTAATACCACATATGTTCCTGCTCAAGACTGTCAACTGTGATGACTGATGCTGGGACATCAAGGTGACAGTGATCTGAGCCCTGAAAATCTGCCCCACAGCTCGTAATGCAAACTGTAGAATGTATATCTGCATGGAGCCACCTGCATGCCACATTAGAACTTTGCCCAACAACAAATCCCCCCCCTACCCACACTTTCCTCCCCAACTTGACAGTGAAACTATATCAGCCGAAAACAAACAACAATAAATTGAATATTAAGCGGGGGCGCTACGAGCCAAGCCAAATCTGGGTGATAAGAACCCAATTGAGAGCGCAATGACACTGCTCAGGTAATATACACAGGGGTCATTATAGGTCGTACTTCGCTGTGGATTGCCGGGTCCACCCTGTGTTGATGTGCTCTCAGCAAGGCCCCATCTTCAGGTGGCTTCAAGGGTATTGCAGCTTCAATAAATGATCATGCTACGGCTGGCAACATGAAGTAGGTGTGTCTGCCAAACTGAATTCTAAGTTTTGAAAGATAAGGTAGCATAGGGCAACTGTCGCTCCCTGAGGAGCAGTTTGATGGAGTCAAAGGATTTCCGTGCAGCTTGGACGTTCTGCGAGAAGTCCAGATAGATGAATATTCTGCTGGCCTCAAATCGAAATTCTCCTTTTTCTCTGGAAAGTTTAAGAATAATTTCACAATAATCATATGTGGAGGATCCCTAGCCTTAGGACTGGGTTGCAATGCCCCATGGGCCCCCTCAACCAGAAAGTGAGCTGAGAATTGGGGATCTCCGAGCAACGATCGCAGCAAATCCTAAACAAATGACTCCATCAGGCCAGAGGTAGCAGACTCTGGGACTCCCATGATCCACACATTATTATGTCGGGATCTGGATGCAAGGTCTACGCAGTTCGCTTTAAAATGCATGAATTCCTTCTTGAGGCTTATGAGGTCTGCCCCCAATATTTTTATGATATGTCACTTATAACACACCTGTACACAAGTGTTTCAACTGTATCTTCCGTTTCACTTATCCTGGTCTTTGCATGTGTGATGTAGCTGCTCTCCTTTCCAGGTTTGGTAAGCAGGGAGGTCAGGTTAGCAGCCAGGTCATAAAGTTTGGAATTGATGTATGCAAAGCTGCTTTGCATGGCCTCTATCAGTGCGTCTGGTCTGTTTTACTGAACCAGTTCAGTCACCCCCTCTGGAATCATAGATACAGCCTTTTGTGCTGGTCTGCTAGGAGTGTTTGTAAAAAAGAGTCCATAATGCCCCGCTTCTTGCCCAAGCCCCTGGTCATCTTGCCCAAAGAGTCCCTAGGTGTTACGTTCACCTGGTCTCTGCGGAGGCGTTGGGGCACGGTTGCAGCCCTCCCTGGGGTGAGGTCGCTCGGGTCCGACTTCACCCTCTGCGCTTATGTGGTGACTGGTGGTAATAGGTGATGCTGCTCGAGACTGCTCCTGTGTGGAGAGTAGGGGGTGTGAGTATGCCAGTTTGTGCGCCTGATCCCCTTCCAGACCCCTTCTCCCAAACCGTGGTACCCGTGGGATGCGCTGTCCTTGGAAAGCTCACCTGTTGATTAGTTTTGGCGAGCACTCCGTCATGCTGCTCCTGGCAGGGGCGCTTGTATGATCTGGACTGAGTCCTGTACTGGTCTCTTGCACATGGTAGTCCAGTCCTGCTGCAACTAAGCCACTATACTTCAGGTAAGTGTTCCTGTTTGCCTTTGTCTTTCCTCGTCTGTTTTTGTTGTATTGTAAAGTTTTCTGTCTTGTATTGCTGTCCATTCCACTTTTGATGTTTGCTATTCTGCTTTCTTCCCTTGCAGGTGATGTTTCCGGCCCAGCAGAAGCAGCGGAGCTTGAGGCGGCAGCCGGAGGGAACGAGGAACGAAGCTGCAGTGGTACAGTAGCTGGTAAGTTGTTAAAAAGGGGGAGTGTGGGTTTCAAATGCGGCACGGCCCTAGGACGGTGTCATGGTGCCTACCCCCTGAGCACCAGGACAGGCCCAGCACCCCCGGGAGCAGGCATCATGCCCTCGGGTAAAAGCCCAGCGGCCCCTAATAGGGGCTCTTTGGACTTTGTCCTGGCGCCTTTGGCGCCAGGCTCATGTTGGACATCAGTCTAGGCGCCAGGCTCATAAAAGAGGGTGTTTGGTGCACTTACCTGACGCAGACCATGCTGCATGAAGCCTCAAGCCAAATGAGGCTTAGGAGGGACTATTTTATCAAAGGAACTATTTTACTTGGGTGGGGACCGTGGAAGAATACTTACCTGGAACTTCTTCCAAGGCAATTTAAACCACACCCGGACTGCCACACGTGCTTCGTGTTGCTCTGCATCTAGCAGCTGAACGCTCACTGTGCCTGCTCCTGCATCTTGCCTCCAGCCACGCCCGCCTCGATCTTGGGATACCTGAAAGGAAGGAAGGGACGAGAAAAGGTGAAAACCAAGAACTTAATCTAACTTCCTACCTGTGTCCGGAACCATCACGCCAGCGATCCTGAAGATAGACATTCTTTAAAAGCATTGCGCTACTTGTTGCAGCGCCGCGCATCACTCACCTGCCTCGTGGGCTCTTCACTATCCACCGCGACCTTCTGGGCATTCCGCCACATCTCTGCACCTGCAAGGGAGAAGAAGAGACAAAAGGTGAGCAGGAGGAACAAATGAGGAAAGCCTGATTTTCCGTCACAAGACTTACCTGGCCATATTTGATGGAACCACTCCTCATTTCGGGTCGGCGCCACTTCTTGGCCTGGTACCGCACCCTGGCCCCTAAGGGGAAAAAAGAAAGACATTACTAGAGGGATTCAAAGACATTTAAAGGGATCATTTTATCACAAACTCACCTGAGTTTATCTCCGGCAATATCCCTCGAAGCATCACTTCCACTCTGCACCTGAAAATAAGGACAGATCGCAAGTTAAGAAAAGCAAACAAAGAGAAGACTCTACTCTGGAACTTTTTAAACAGCATACTTACGGCATTTCGCCTTCCGAAACCAGTGAAGTAACTGGTCAAATACGCGCCCCTGCACCAGAAGCAGGATGGAGAGCTCATCCATTCAAACATTAAGGTGAGCCTTGATTGGGGATTTCGGAGGTGGTCAGAGAAGAGCAAAGGGGAGGTGGGAAGCAATCACAATACTCTGCAGACAGTTAATCCCCTTTCTCCACCTACAGAAAGATTTTTCTACGGGCCAGACAAGCCAGATTTGGGGGTCCAGTTCAGTCGGTGTTTCGAATCCTGCGCATCACGCTTGAAGAGGTCACAGCAATCCAGACCAGGTCAGCGCCTCCGTGGGAGCCAGGTGAGCGTTACAGACGGATGTTCTAACCTTGTCCTTCTTCTTCACATGGTCCTAGTTCGTGGATGCTGAGCGCGGTTCTGCAGAGTCGGATCAAGATCACTGGATGTCAGGAGATGAGTCTGCAGATGACGCGATGAAGCACCGGTTTCCTGGAGGGGAGTATGCAGGAGAACGCCTAGTTTCAAAGGTAAGTAAACTGGTCCAAGCGGCGGTGAGCATCACGTTGCACGCAAGTGCACAGTAACGCGAAGCACCGGCCTTAAGGATGGAGCACCTTATATAGCGGAGCTTCTGAGCCCACGCCCACTAGGTTCAGCCTGCCTGCCACACCCGATGAGTCAGCACATGAAGACCAGGCCTAAGGAGCCACACCCGATGAGTCAGCACATGAGGATGTATCAGCTCCTGGAAAGTTCTTGTAAAATAAAAGCACTCTTGCACTGAAATAAAGTAAAAGCACTCCTGCACTGAAATAAAGTGTTCCTGCTCACATCTCTATATGAGCCTGGTGCCAAAGGTGCCAGGACTGAGTCCAGCCAGGGCCTCTGTGTTTATGGTTCCCAAAGCGACATAAGTGAGTCAAGTGACCCATTGCCCCCATCACTAGATGGTGTGGTTTTTTGCGTTCTGGGGCCTGTGGCTATGACACTATGGCCACAACTAACACCAAGGAAAAAGGGCCCTCCACGTAGATACAGTAGTGATGTATGGTCCCTGCGGCACCACCAACCTCAGGAGTAGCCACCGTAAACATTGTGCAGTAGATGTCTCAGCCTTAGGTGCGCAACTAGTGTTGCCAGGAGAGAACTACCAGCAAACAACCTCAGTGGCCATGGAAGCCAGGGCCCCACAGTTCCCAAACGGCTCATGGAGGGCAACCAAGCCAAATAGCACTGAGAAGACCATGTAGACAGAATACAGCTGAGTGAGCCCAACAGCACTGATGCCTGTAGAAAAGGCTTCCAAAGGTTGTGTGCATAGTGTCCCTCTGTTATCCAGCTCTGAGTGTTCAATAAGTGTTTATGTAGTTTGGTGAATTCCCAAAAACGGGAACACCCGTCCCCTGCACACTATCTAAGGCTAGACGCCAAGCAATTTCATATATATATATATATATATATATATATGTACAAATGCATTCATAAATTCATAATAGTAGAACGACACAGCTTTATAAGTATTTTAAGAAAACATACTTAATGATACATTCAACAATATTAATTTGTGCAATGAAAATATTTTTAATTTTCAATATACAGCTGGATAAAAATGGGGGTGGGGGGTTTGTCCCAACTCTCTTGTTCAGGGGAAGTGTTCATAAAATGTGTCTAGAAGAAATTCTGTAAAAAAAATATGGCAATACTTTTCAATCCCTCAACAAGTATATATTGTAGCAACATATTGTATAAATCATGTAAAGAAGGGAATTTCCCCACAAATACCTCTTGGTTTCCAGTTTTTTCGGAAATACACAGTCACTTATTCTTCTTATTCTTTTATACAGTTGTACATCCTAATGTAAATATAATAACCATAAATCAGAGGAGTAAAGAATACTCATAAGGACATAGATATATGTGAACAGTAGTAGATTCGTACACCTCTCTATCTCACCTGCCTCCTCAGCATGATGGGGTTCTTGTATTTGTTATAATATCAACGGGCGTCTCCTGTGAAGACAGTGGGCCTCATTACAAGTCTGGCGGTGACCGTGCCAGTAAAACCGGCAGATTGCCGACGGACTTGTGAATTTTACCGGTGCCTGGCTTGCTGTAAACACTGGGGGATTACAACCCCAACGTTCCGGGAAGTCAGGCACCGGTAAATCTAAATCCCCATTCCCATTTGAGTGCCATAGGACTCAATGGGAATGGGGAGCCCGGTGCTTCCGTGAAACTCTGCGGGCGCATGCCGTTCCACCCGCAAGGTCCGACTATGCCGGTCTGCCTTACCAGCACCATTGTTACCGGATCGGCATAGTTAGAATGAGGCCCAGAGTCAGAATGAGGCTCAGAGTCTTTTTTGAGCAATCTGTACTATATTTGATATTTAGTTTCCGACTTTGTGACCAATCATAATTTGGACTCACCTCCCTGACTCTGTACAACAACTGGTAATCAACTAGGTAGCTCCTTTGTGGATCCTTGAATAGTGTTACTCTTCCGTTCTAGACATATAGTCATGTTGTGATCATTTACTTTCTACAATAGCCTCAATAAGGTATACTTCAAATACATAAAGGCATGAATTGTTTTAAAAGTCCAACCACTCACCACATTAATAGGTGGATCAGTGGATATCTGGTAATTGGTGGACGGTGTTTTCCTTATAATTCCAAGGGTGATTTACAAAATGTATCTAAGAATAGACACACTAAGTTTTAGCAAAAGGTACCATACAGTACCATACGGTATAGTGCTCAGAGTACCCTCTTCCCTTTTAGACGTATTTTAAAATTGAAGAGATCCAAAGTAGTTGCCGACGTAATTCTGAGGAGAAACTCACATTCCTCCAAAGTGGCCGCCATTTGTATTGGCGTGCCTTGTCGTCATGACGTCATTGTGTTCAATAAGTGTTGCCTGGAGGGAGCACTATTAAAAGAGAGGCAGCAGCCGGGGAGGCCGGGGCCTCATAGGTCCCTACTCGATGCAGCAGCAACCAGGATCTTGTGAAGTGGGCTGCAGTTCCTCCTCCCAAACCAGGTGACCAACCGTGCCGCGTCTGCATGGCACGTTGGAATGCCATCTCTGACCTTCAGTATGGGCCGCAACACCTCCCTTAGTCAATGCCAGGGTTGCATCGCCAGACAGCCGCATATCAATCCACACCACCACAGGCAGGTCAAGGACAGGTGTCAGCCCACAGCACAGAAAGGTTGAGGCTGGGGCAGTCGCCCCAGGATTAAGCCTTTCCCCCACTCCAGGTGGGTGTCCAATCTGTGCTCTGCTGATCCTCCCCGACACACTCCCTTCAGCTCTCTCCTCACCTGAGGAACTTGACGCCGAGCTGTCCTGAAGCAGGCGTCTTCGAGAGAGGTAATCATTTTCTTTCCTTCGAGGTAAATGCTGGCCTCGAGTAGAAGCCACAGTGGCCGCCTGTAGGCTGCAGCCCTGTGGCTCCTATCCCGGGAGAAGGCTAGGAATGCGGGGAAAAAGCCTGGATGGCTGAAAAAACCCAGTCAGTTGAATAAGTTTGTTGAATGCTGTGCAATTCCCCACGTTTCAGGCTTGGCTCAGAATGCTGCTAGTACAAGTCCCCAAAGGTTCCACAGAACTCTCAGCACAAGATGAAAGGAGACAAGAGTAGTACTGTTGGGAGCCGGCTCCTGCAAGGTGAAGCCGGGGCTAGCTCGTAATGCAAAAGATCCCCACAAGAACATGAGGAGCCGTATAACGCGGTGGATGGCAGGGTGACAGTACGAGGAAGGCAGCAGGAAGCCTGTCGGAGAAACGAGCTAACGAAAGGTAAGAGAAAGCTGGGAAAAGAAAAGTAGTAAGCCCGGTGCGCGAAAAAGGCGAACTGGGAAAGAGAGAGACAGGAGGGCGGAGCAGAGTTCAGCGGAAATAACTAGAGGAAGCGGCCGTAGCCGAAAGCGAGCCAAGGAGAGAGAGCCCTTCAGTGTGGAAGCAGAAAGGAAAACTGGAGAGCATGTAAATCGATGCAGAGAAAAGTAACCTTACGGTTGTAACGCACCGATCGCTGGGAGTACAAGGGCTATGTACTGAAAAACGCTAGTGCGCTACTTTCAAAACGTAATGGAACGTGGTGGCAAACTCAATGGTGGGGAAACCGCCACCGCGGCCACAAGTGCCAATGACTCAGGCGCATGACAGTGGGAGGCCGTGCGGCTGGCAAAGGGACCCTCAGCCCCAGCACAGTGTCCACAGAAGAAGTACGGCAAGATCATGCCAATGATTCACTTTGTCTCAGAGGTCTTTAAAAACAAGTAAGCGATCCGGAGCACAGATATCAAGACAGGATGTCCGTTGGATGCCAGAGCTCCAGTGCTATGCGGCCATCTTGGCTGCAGCTCAGCAGCACTCCCCATCCCTTAACATTATTTAATTTAACTCTTACAATTAAGAAAACAAAATAATACCCAAATCCCACCTTCCCCTTGCCAAAACCCGAGACCCTCCCCAAACCCTAACTGGTGCTGTTGTGAGTCACATGATCCAACCAGCAGTCTTATAGGACAGCCAGCAAAGGGCAGAGGATATGGGTGATTCCTGTTGGCCTGTTCTCCTGCCACCCTGCCCTGCAGCCCACTCCTCCAACCCAAGAACTACAGTAAGAAGGTAAGGAGCATTACAATACAACCCAAACTATGTTCTTTTTCTGCTGCTTTTGAATCTAGCCATGCTAAATTTGAGCTGGTTCAATCTAAACTGCTTTTGAATCTAGCCACACAACACAAGAATTGTACCGATTTGGTTTTTCTTCTGCTTTAGAACCTATCCCCACAGGAACATCACTAGGACTGTGCTGGTTTGCTTTATGCTGCTTTTGAATTCAGCCTCACTAAAGCTACACTGGTTCGATCTATAAGGTTTCTGAACATGACCACACTGGAACTGCACTGGTTCAGTCTCTGCTACCTCTGAATTTGGCCACACTAGAGGTGCACTGGTTTCAATCTATCCCACCTTGTGATTAGCCACTCCAGATCTGTGTTGACTTGCTTCTGCTACCTTTTGAGTTCAGTCACATTAAAACTGCCCTCATTTTGATTTTCCTGCTGCTTTTGAACTAGGCCTCACTAGAACGGTCCTGATTCGGTTCCTCTGACTTTAGAATTTGGCCACACTGGGCCTGTGCTGGTCTGGTTCCTACTGCTTTGAGCCTAACCAAACTGGAGCTTTGCTGATTCAATTGCTGCTGCTTTTGAATTTGCTCACTTTTTAACTGTTCCGGTTTGGTCCCTCCTGCTTTCGAATCCAGCCACGGTATGCTGTACTGGTTCAACACCTGCTGTTCTTGAATCTACCCACACTAATTCAGTAGTGATTTGGTTGTTACTGCATTAGAATAAAGCCACTTTGGGAATGTATTGATTTGGTCCCTGCTGCCTCTGGATTTAGCTACTTTCAAACAGCACTTATGTTATTTCTGCTGCCCCAACACACCTCATACAGCTTCTTCAGTATCCACAGCCGCCACTTGTATCATTGTATCGTTATATCTCAATCAACCCAGAGGGAATTGCCTCTGCCCACTCCAACTCCCTCCCCTTATATGACTCCCCAACCAGCATCACACTGACCAACAACCCTCTCCCTCATAGCCCATCCGTCCCCCCACTCCCACCCACCTGGGCCGCCCCATCATAAAATCGCAATCCCCTCACTCCGACTAGTATGACCCTCCCCAGTTGCAGCTCGACCACTCCAAACAGACCCGACATCTTGCTAGTAATTCTACCCTCCACCCCCTCCCACTAATCTGATCCACATACTCGTACACCCCCCTGCCCTCTAAAAACAATAGTAATAGTCACCTTGCTTCTCTTGCAACACCATCCGACTTGAACTCCCTCTACCTCCCGCCACGACATAAAAACACACATACATACCCACTCCCTTACCCCAATTCCGCCAAATCCAGCGATATCCCTCCTCAATCTGATAAACAAGCCAGAAAATGTCCAAGTAAAGCACTGCACCACCCATATAGTTCATTCTCTCCTGATTCCCCGCAGCCAACTGGATCACCAGCTCTAAAATAGAGTTTGACCGCCTCCACCCCTCTCACTAACAACACAGACTCTCCATCTTCAGTACAACAGTCTCTCGACAACCTGAACAGCAACTAATTTCCACCTTTGCATACACCATCATCTCTTCAAGCCACCTTGCCAAACGACCTCCTGACCTCGCCACCCATCATAGCCTTCTCCACACAACCTCCAAAAGCACAAGTAGCATAACCTACAACTGCACAAGTGGCATAAACTTCATCTCTTTCCGCATCGAGCCAACCCTTCGCAGACAACCGTCCACCACACCAAGTTCCCACCCAGAACCCAGAGCCCCCAGTCTCAAACAAACAATAAAGTCTCTTCAAATGTATTCTTATCAATGCCAGATCTGTCTCAAATCTTCTGCATAGTATTTATGATTGAATCATCACATAGTGCCCAGACATTCTTTTCATCACCAAAACTGGTTTTCCTAAGATTTCCTACCGATTGCACATGAGGCCTTCCCACTGCACATGAAGCCTTCCCACTGGGATACAAAATAATCATCCATAACCGTGCCAGCAGGGCAGGTGGCATTGCCATTCTCCACAAAGTTTCTCTCTCTGGTTCTCCTATTGACATTTCTCCCTAATCCCAAACTGTGAATTTCTCCTAGTCAAATTCTTGCTCCCCCCCCTCCTCAACACAGTGCTTCATGCGTATATATTGATCCCTGGGATAAAATATAACCTTTGCTGAATTCCTCAGGGACTCCATTGCAGCCGCTATGATCTCCCATCCTCATCCAACAGTATTAGGGGACTTGAACATTTGAATTGACATGCCCCTTTATACAATGACTCGCTCACTACTGGATAACATCAAAACATTGCAACTAACCCAGCTAAGCGCAGCCCGACCCACTCTGCTGGTCACACCTTAGATGCGATCTTCAGATCCCCTGACTACCTCTCACCACCATGCCCACTCATATTGTCAGACCATTCTGCCATTTTCTTCGACCCATCCTCATGGGACTCACCAACCCCTTTGGTAGTCTCTGGACCACCAGTCCAATCCTGCATCTGGAAAGAAATCAAAGTGATTCCTGACCTTGCAGAGACACTAGCAGACCATCATTCGCTTTCCCCCAGCCAGGTCACCATTTCTAACTTTGATAACTGGCATCTCTGAAGCACTCAAGTCCTTCTCACCACGCAGATCTTTCTCAGAGAAAATGCTATTGACCGAGATGGTTCTCACCATCCCTCAAAAAACTGAAAAACTTGAACCATATTATTCAGCATAGATGGCATACATACCAAAATACACCTAGCAGACTTGCTTTCGCCTCTCTGCTTAAACACTATCGTGCAGAAATCCGCAAAGCTAAAATATACTGTTACAGGAACAGAATCTCCAAAGCGCTACAGCCGATCAGGGAACTCTTTAAGCTCATTTCTGAATTCAGCGCCCCTGCATGCTCCACTAACTCACCTCGTCACACACAATTTCTTTATGACTCCTTAGACCACTTCCACAACAAATAACGAGAGAGACACGCAGCTATCCTGTCTAAAATCTCAACCCCATTCCCTTTCCCACTCAATCTCATCTCCATTAACAGAACCCCCCCATCAACCTTTCCACTTTTCTCCTCCTTCTCCCTGCTCTACCCTGCAGAATTACTGAAACTACTATCACATAGCCGTCCAGGAGACCTCTGCCCGCTCACCCTGCTAAAAGAAATCTTTCCCTCCACTTTTGCGGGCAATCTCGCACCATCTATCATCAACTCTTCACTTCCAGCATCTTCCATACATAATGTAAACCTACATCAAACCTCTCCTTAAAAGGCTTATCTTGTCCCTCTTGACCGGATCAATTACAGACCCATCTTGAATAACCGCTATATAGCCAAACTAGCTGACTGACCTGCATATTTAGAACTATGCCTTTTTCCACAATCTAACAAGGTCCTAGACACTGCTCAATCTCGGTTCAGACCATTACGGGGAACAGAACCATGCCTAGTGTCAATTTGGATGATCTTGAAAAACACATTGACTCGCATGGATGCACTGCCCTAATCCTGTGTGACCTGTTGGCAGCCTTCGATAACATAGACTACTCCCTTCTCACAGAGAGTCTACACACCTAGATATTAGGGACCTAGCTCTGAACTGAATAACCACATTCCCCTCCAACAGAAAACAAATCGTACACTTAGCTCAGTTCTCCATGTCGCCCGTTGAGTCCTTCACGGGGTTCTGCTAGGTGCCTCTCTCCTCTCTTTAACCTCTACCTGATCCCGCTGCCCAAACTCATTCAATCCCATGGTTTGTCATGCAATAACTATGCAGATGACACCCAACACATATTCAAAATCTCTAATAACCCTCTGTCCCTCTCGAGCTCGCAAACTGCCTCTCCGAGATTGAGCGATCTCGGAGAGATCAACTTCTCAATGTATGAGAAGCCAAATCACCTTCTACTCAACCCAAGAAAACAAAGTTCATGCTATGTGGAAAAACCGCTCTCGTCCGTCAACCCTTACTCTCCCCCCACCCATCTCTGGGCCCACCACCTTCCACCTGTAACAGTTACAAATTCTGGGTGACTTACCAACTCGGTGGTAAAAAGCGGTTTCCTCAACATCAATATCCTTCAACGCATTCCTTTCCTAACCTTTCGACACAGAGTTACTGCAATCATACTATTACGCTTAAGACTATGCCAATGCACTATACCTAGGAGCTCCCTACTTGCATCTGACAAAACTTCAACCAGTGCAAAATACTGCTGCAAGACTCCTCTTAGCCTTAGGTCCTCGAGAACACATCTCTCCTGCCTTCCAAGTTCTCCATTGGCTTCTGAACGGTCGGCATGTCACCTTCAAAGCGACGTGTATCACTCATCAAGGCTTCAACAATAAAGGACCTCAATACCTCCAGCAAAGGTTTGCTTTCTACAGGCCAAACAGAAGCCTCAGATCTTGCTCAGCACTTCTACTTGTAATTCCAGTTACCAGATCAACTCGTACTGGGGGCACCGCCTTCTCAGTACAAGCACCCCCAATTTGGAACTCACTCCCTGTAAACATCCACTATATAGAGGACCAACTCCTCTTCAGGAAAGCCCTCAAAACAGCTCTTTCCCACCTTCTTCCAACCCCTTGCATACCTAATCTGATCCCCCTTACCGCAGCTCGAAAAACAAGGCCCTCAAATACCTCAAACCACCTACCTAAACCAGCGCCATCTCTGTGCTTCTAGGCTTCAAAACAGACTGTGCCCACAACCGACATAACCCATGCAACAGCCTTATTTTATTCATTCAGATTTGCCCTGCTGTGGCAAGAGCCAGCGTATGACATTTGAAATGAAATCAGGCTCTCCTAACAAGCTATTCTAGTTCCTCCCAGAACCAACCTGTTACTTGAATTTGAATGAAATAAGGCCCTCCTAATATAAGCTGTTCCAGCCCCTCTCAGAGCTCACCTGTTTCTTGAAAGTGTATGAAATTTGGCTCTCCTAACAGAAGCCTGTGTATCCCCACACAGAGCCCATCTGATACTGGAGCCTTCCATGACTTGCCACTGCCAATCCCACATCCCTAAGAATTTTCAGCACTCCCTCAAGGCCCGTACCAGCTATGCAGTAACCTTCCCAGAAGTCCACTCCAGTGGGCTCCTCAACCAGTAACAAGGGTTAGCACAACTCTGATCACGATTTCGAAAGAATCCCTTTATTGGATCCTATACAGCCCTACAATAACCGTAGCAATAAGCAGAGCATGTAGCCCCACACCAAAGGCCCCTGTAGCATACTCCCGCCATTTCACAAGCCCTTTGACATCCTGGCAATCCTAGGGCAATTTGCTCAGCATAACCAACTGTAGCTAAGCCCTCCCGAACCATAGCTTTCCTAGGACCTAAAACAATTCCACAAAATCTGCTTACTAATGGTAGGCATGGGAGCTTCATTTGGTAGTTTGCTCACATTTCTCAACCATAAAAAAACAAATCTATCGCCCTCTCCCAGTAGTCTATACCCATACCAACTCATTATCTCTATTGAGCCAGCTTCCAATTCCTATGAGCGTTCGGCTTGTGGTGTTGCAAGGGTGGGTTCAAAGGAGAGCAATATACTTGGTTGGAATTCCCGCTTCCAAGGATCACGCACTTAAGACTCCTCCAGGCAGGGAAATGGACATTCAGGGGACTCAAGTGGGTGGGTCAGCAAGGTAGGGGAGCAGGGGATAGCAAGTGTTTTTTCTCTAGAGGACCAGGGGTCCTGGAGACTGTTCCGTATTTTTCTCTATAGATGACTATGTATTACCACCACCAAGTTTGAATCCAATTTAATACACTTTTACGGCAATAACGAGATGGTACAGACAACAGGAAATTAGCTTATTAGATCTGTGTCTTATCTGACAATTGAGCATATGACTACATGTTGAACCAACATGCAAAGTATTGCAGAGCCCTCAACTGTAGACAATTGCCCTAGGGATTGATAGACTTTATAATACCCATGGCCCCTCTTGTGCTGCAACCCATAGAATACAGCCGAGTCCCACAAAAAATTTGGTCCAGCTGTCACATAGTCACTGACATAGAAGTCTTCTCTGCGCCTGAGCAATATGCCCTGCATGATTTAAAATGTTTTAAACTATTCATCTCTGCTAATCACCGAATTCTAATTACTGTTCACAGGCATTGTATTGCTTCTTTTATTTAAATGTTTGCACAGACTACGATAATCCGAAGGGTGTTCATCCGCTGCAGCGCTTCGAAGGCGCTATACACATATCAAATAACATAGCATAGCATACCCTGATGGCTTACTTTTTGAAATAGGTACAACATAGGGCCACTGAAACAAAAATGTTGTACACTTTCTATTGAAAGACATCCCAGATGAAATTTTCATACAATGTCATAGTTCTTGGCTCTTACGAGGATAGCTGGCGGGAGGAACAAGGAAGTCTACTCTCAACTCTGAACCTTTGCCCCCACAGGAACCAAATCACTTCTCATGACGACTAGAGAATCTGGAACATCTTTTTCATCAGAATAGTCCTGGTCTTACTTCTCACTCAAATATTGCTGCTAGCCATGAACCGGTGGCTAGAGAGAAAGTAATTATTAACTTGACCAATGATAGACAAAAGGTATTTGTTGATGACTTGGAAGTTGCTAAGAGACAGTCAAACACTGACCAGGGTATAGTCAAGGTGTCTCTGAAAGAAATGAACTTGTTCTGCCATAGTAACAACTACCATTTAAATCGTGTGACCTTACTACAACGGTTTCATTGTACATTACCTTTACAGGGCAATGACATTACACTGGTGGAACTACAGAGGGGTTGTTACTGATATTTCAAAGTGCCTAAGGCCTTTATTATTCATACGATCAATGAAACAGATTACTGGCCAGGTGTCCAGTCTCTTAGTAATACGGGCCATCAATGTACCATTCCTCTGCAGAACATACATCTCAAGCATAGATCAAAGAGCAGTTTAACCTTTTGTTAAAACTTCAAAGTGTATCCCATATCTGCTACAAAGCAACAGAGCATAACATACATAGAAAAGCAAGTTTAACATATACAAAATAATAAGACATGTACAGTACAATATCAAAAAAACAAATCACATTCAATATCACACAATATAAAAAAAGGCCAGATGTATGTTTGTTCAATGCAGTCATGCGCAGTAGAGATTGCCCATTTCGCCTGTTGTCACTGCTAGAGGGAGATGATGCCTTAGGAATAGAACACTCTGAAAATGTCTCTCCTCACGCACATTGGCCCCTGTACATGGGCTTCCACACTAGTATGAAATAATTCATCAAGCACAGATAATTCACACTCACTAATAGGTGCTTAACAGGAAATAAATCCAGCATCACAGAAACAGCAAAACGAATCAGACTCATTATTAGGGTCCAGCGTCAGCAAAAGCGCATCAGGCTCATTAACGGCGTCGACGTAGCCATGACACTACGTTTCGGCGGGTACTAAATCAAACGCCTTCTTCAGGACCAATGACCCATAGTTCAAGTGCATTGGAAACCTCAAAATGAAGGCAAGCTGGGCTGAAGGTGGAACAAAGCCCGATTTGCATATGGTCTTTCCCCTTTTGAAATGACTAGGCAGGCAAAGAACGATGGTCTGTCTGGAGGGTTGCCCAGAGCAATGCCAGAGGTTAAGATTAATTCTAAACCTTTCAGCCATCACCTCTTTTGTTTTGGGCTATCCTTTCTTGGCAGTAACTTGTTTAGAAGTTAATCTTGTATCCTACAGGGAAATATCGTGTCTATTCAAAATGAATATTCTTCCTGACACAATCAGCCATGGACCATGTTTTGTTGAATTCTCGAATGGGAAGGTGGCTGATGATACAAATGGTGTCTATTTGTTAACTGCTAGCAGTAGCATGAATTTTTCTCAACTGGCATTACGCTGGTGGACCAGCAGGAAGACTCAAAGTTTGCCTCTCCCTCTGTACTAGAGTTTGTCATGACCCTGAGCTTGGAAAATTGGGATAGGATTGCACCATAATCAAGGGATCACCAGGCTGTAAAATACCAGAGAAGAGCAGGCAGGAGAACACCTCTACCCGGTCTTGCCGCTTCTGCACTGTCGATTGTACCACTGATGAGCGCCTATGCACCCAAGACAGATGACCGGGTCTGGTGGGTGGTACCTTGGGTTGAATGCACTGGTGGAAGGTAGGGGCACCAACAGGGCTGTTGGTACTTCCGCTGATGCAGGCAGTCATAAATACCTTAACTGGCACTGGTTACCTTTGACGCTGCAATCGATGAACCTGCATGGTCCCTAGCCAATACTTGTCAAATCTTTCCTGGAACACAAGGGGTTGCTCTCACTACTCTGGAGTGGATCATCATTACGATACCCTTGAGCGCTTTAGTATAGTGTGTGTGAGACATCTGACGGTGTCTCACCCGCTTGTCCCCGTAGATCTGTCATCCAGGTGGCCAGGACACGGCCATCGCTACTGGATCCAATTCCTGGGGGTAGACCAGTGGGGGAGGATCACCTGGATGGGGGTTCTTTGGGGAGTGGAAGTGGGACACTGACAGGCGAGGCACGGTACCCCATTCCCTGCAACACCTTTTACCTGTCCTACCCCATAGGACAGTGAGAAGCTCTGCCCCTCCACCCCCTTCTCCTACACAAACACTTTATTACACATAGAAAGACAACAGACTAACACCAGAGCCATCTACCTGACATGTCCCAACACAAGGATCAGGCAGAGTCAGGCAATTGACCAGAACCACACACACCTGATGGCCCTTTACCTTCCCCACAGGGATAAAAGACAGAGCACGAGAACACACAACGAGCAAGGCAGAACGCACGAGGGGATAGCTATTCCAGAGCGAAAGTTCAAGAGGAGGAGAAAAGGGGCGAGACCTGAAAGGACAAGGAGGGAGTTGCCCTTGCTCTTTTCAACTCAAAACCGCAAAGCCTCTGATAAAGGAATTACAAGACCGGGGAGTACAGCTGGCGTGTGGTGTGACAGGTGTCCACGGTGCATGGTGGCCTCCCGCACGGATAACACAGGCGGGCGGCATGCTGGCTACCATGGTACTGTCCTTGACTCCTGAGGCGAAAGTGACCAGTGGGTTCAACACAGCCGGTGAGTCTGAGAAAGCCGAGAGCAAACCGAACTGTGTTGAGCTGAAGGTTGCAAGTGGCAACACTATTTGTGAACAAAGAACTTGTGTTTTGAACTTCTGAGAAAACAGAGAGAAGGATCGGCTGCAGAGTGGTCAGGAGCTGCAGGAGTGCTCATTCGAAGGACTCTGGCTGGCCACTTTGTTTTGTGGTGAAACTGCAAGTCCCAGAAGGCCTTGGGAGAGGGCGCTGTGAGGGTCAGAGTGGTCCTACAGAGGTCCCATAAAATCCTGTGTACAATCGAAAGTCTCTGACCCATTGCTGAAAGAAAGCTACGGAAAAGGAACCACGCTTTCTGAAAATATGAAGTAAAACATGAACCGTATTTAGAAACTCATGAACTGTGTTAACGATGGCTAAGTGAACCCGACGGAGGGAAGCCAAGAGGAAAAGCTAAGAACGTAAATCCCGAATGTGATGAAACAAAGTGAACTGTGAAATTGGCAAAATGTGAACCCGGTTGAGGGATGTCTGCGAATCGGGTGAGGTCTGATACACCTGACAAGATTGTGTTAAGGGTGATAGGCCGTAGTGAACCCGACGGAGGGAGGCTCAAGTTACAAGATGGATCAGAGCCCAGCAGAGAAAGATCCAAGGGCAAGATCACTGAAGGAACCTTTGTTTATTTGTAATTTTGGTCTAGCAGGCCTTCTATCATTGAATGGAATAATGAACCTTGTGTTGGAAAGGCCAAGGAGTGTCCTGTGCTCATAAGTCCCGCCTTGTCCTGTGCTTAAAACATGGGGAAGGGAGACCATAGCCATACCATCCTGACTTATTTTGTGAATTGCAAACACTTCTCTTTCTTTTCTGGTGAACATTATCCCACACTTCTTTTTGTAACTTAGTGGTAAGGATTGGCAATTTATTTTTTAGTATAGGCCCTTTTTATTTGAAAAGACCCACTAGGACTGCCACTAGGACTGCCTTATTATTATTTGATGGTCGTCGCTTGCTCCCATTTTAGCTTTAGGTTTAGATTAGGCATTTTTCTCACCCATTCATACAGGTCAATAAACACCCTTGAACTGTTATCACCCGTGTCTGTCTTACTGTTGCCACCATGAGTTGCTTACAGGTGCTACAAGAAACATGGATGACAGACTATCTGTCTCTGGGTGGCAGGCAAACTATACAGGCACTTGCTTACAAGGGCCCTAAGGGAAGACCTAAATGTGGGTTGCTGTATAGTGTGAAGAATCCAGTATGATTGACCCAAATATGAACTGAGACTGCACACGTCTTGGCTGGCATACTTAGGTGGTGCACACTGAGTGTCAACCCTATGTCCCTGTTGATCATTAATCTTTATGATCCACCTGCAAAAAACAAACACTATTTTGTCTGTAACTAGAAAATTGTTAGAGCAATATGCCCCCAGTATCCCATTAATTATACTGGGTGACTCAATAAAAAACCACTAGATGTGGTCGACTCAATTAGATATTTGGGGATATCCTTTAATAATTCACTCTGTGAAACTCCTTGGAAAGTAGACTTGAAAGCCCGAATGGTACAGTTTGGAATTCAAGCCCAGTTACTAGATAAATCCTATGGCAAATTCGCACTCACCCCAACCCTGAAATTCTATCTGCAGAAAGTCGTTCCAGCGATCACTTATGGATCCGAAGCAGGGTGGTCCATTGATGCGGCCTTTTGGCAGAAGCTAGAAGGTGTTTTTTGGCGGCGTGTCCTGAAGCTACCAACCTATATCTCAATGAGCCAATTAAGATACGAACTTTCCATAAACTCGCTTCATGCTTGCGTAATTTGGAAATCTCTGATGGCATTTAGAAAAATGATTATGCCGTCCAATCCACTTGCCTATCAGCCCTTTCTCACTAGATCTGGACCTGGGAACTCAGTATTACTTGAAGAGTGGAAACAACGCCTGACAAACATTCTTGTTCAGGCCAATTCAAACACTGATGAACTGATAATGCGACCGCAATCGGTTAAGCAAAAGGTCAACACCATGCACTGGATCCAGAACAATGACCAACGCTGCAAGATGGTTACAACTCTAGACACCGGAATTGGACAACACAAGCTGGGTGTTCCATGTAAATACTTGGCAAATTGTCCTTCCCGTCACTACCGGGCTCAGTTTTTGCGAATTCGATTAAATGCAATCAACACAAAAGCAGCATTGTGGCTTCGCCACTCAAACAAAGTAAACAACGACAGATGTCGTTTTTGTATGAAAGAATCTGAATCCATCGAACATCTGATAACCAAATGCACGTCGCTCACAACAAAACGATCCTTACATTTAGGCAACTTTTGCCCAGCGGATCCAGAAGCACGCGACTGGTGGTCACAGGCAATGGCCGGGAACGGTATAAAACTTTGCTGTGCGATAGTCAATTTTATAGATGCACTTGATCTAGAGAACATAGAAGGATGATCCTAATGGAAAGTACATTAATTGAAAGCTTTTTTTTGACGAAACTCGTTTGTAATAAAAGTCTGATGTCACGGTATTCTACTGTGACATATTTTGACTGATGTTTCAATAAAAAATAAAAAAAAAAAATTATACTGGGTGACTTTAATGCAAAGATTCCTCCCGATTTGGCCACTAGGGATGGGAATATGTGCGGAACACAGAACATTGATCCTACACAGACATTAAAAAATAGTCATAATATGGGCTGAACATTTGTACTACTATGATCTCACCATGTTGAATGGTAATAGCTTGAGCGGGACACTGCACCACGACGTCTAGGCAGAGTGCTTCTATTATGTATTATGTCTTTGTTCATTCTTCTTTAATTAATGAAGGTATTGACATGAACGTGATTGCCAGGGAACAGTGATTACTTCCCTCTTCTCACCTTTTTAGATCTTGAAACACCTAGAAACTAGTTTTGAACTGACCAGTAACATTGACAAACACGGATTGAATAGAATCAGTTGGCACCAGGGGTGGACTGGCCTATAGGGAACTCTGGAGATTTCCAGGTAGGCCTCTGCTCCCGGTGCCCCTTTTGTGTGGTGACCCATTTGATTTCCAAATGTTCTCATAGCAAAAGGGTTGGGCTTGCTGAAAATGTGTACTATGGTGCCACTTTAAAAATGATTTCCGGGGCCACTTTTGGCTCCCAGTCCATCTCTCGGAGTGCAATTAATATTGACAAAGCGAATCACATGATTAGCAGTATGGATTGTGACGCCAGCATCAACAATGTAGCCAAGGATAGTAGTCCTAGCCTAGATAGGGTGCATATAATACATCATGAAGCAATTTTCATTGACCTCTGCACCTCTCTATCACTCTCCATTCTCCCTTCTGGTCCAACCTACTCTGCTGGACACCCGCTGGATGCCCTCATCCACTTTGACCTCCCTCTCTCATCTCCTCTGGTCATCCCTCTCTCTTGGTCAGACCGCTCTCTTCTCTTCTCTCACCTGGGTCCATTTGGTCTGCTGACCGCACCCCCTAAAGCCCTGCCTAGCTCGTTCACGAACATCCGTCCAATGAAAAGAGTGTCAGCTGTGGCCTTCAATTCCACCTTTATTTCCCTTTGCCCCCTTAACTCAGACTCTACCATTGACGCTGCTCTCAGCAACTTCCACCTGTCCATTACCAACACTCTTGACATTCTTGCCCCAGTCATGAGGATCTGCCCGAAACCCACATCTAAGCGTAGCACCTGGTACGACTCAGATCTTGCATTCCTGAAACCGAAGTGCAGAGCAGCGGAATGGAAGTGGCAAACTCCAGGCTCACCCTCTGACAAACTGGCCTGCCGCCTGCTCCAAAGTCAATACAGACTCTCCATCCGTGTAAAGAAAAGGGCCCACATTTAGGCATGGGTGTCTGGTGCATCCAACAAACGGCTGAACTTTTTAAAATTTGCAGGGAACTAGCCAACCCTTCCACAGTCTCCTCATCTCTTCCTTCCTAGGCCCTCTGCAACACACTGGCCACTCACTTCGCAACCAAAACTCAGGATATCCTGAACAGCCATGTTAATCATGCTCCCAACCCTTCCCACACCCCCTTCCCACCCTTGGCCCCTCACGCTCCTCCTTCGCCCCATCACACCTGAAGAAGTCACCAGAGTTGTCTGCTCCATGTCTCTTCCAAACAGGTTTCCCCTTTCTAATCAAGGACCACATTGGCTCTCTTGCCCTCGCATTCGTTGACCTCTGCAACCACTTTTTTAACCACTGGTTATTTCCCCTCCTCCCTCAAGCACTCCCTTGTGCGCCCCCTCCCTAAAAAACCCTCAGCAGACCCTACCTGTCCAGCCAACTACCGCGCAATTTTAACCACCCCCTTCCTGGGTAAGCTGCTGGAGAAGTTGGCCTTGCACCAATTCGACTTTCACACTGAACTTGTTGGTGATCTTCACGACCATCAATCTGGATTCTGAGCATCCAGAGGCACGGAAACTGCTCTTCTTAACACCCATGAAGAACTGTTGCATCCCTCGATTCCAGCTCCCCAGCTGTCCTCATCCTACTTGATTGCGCATCTGCCTTTGACATGGTCAACCACTCTATCCTCATACAAAGGTTCAATGACACCCCTGGTATCTCTGAACGGGCACTGGACTGGCTGACCTCCTTCCTAACTGACCGCTCCTCCCGAGTCATCCTGGGCACCTTCTCCTCTCCTACCATCCTTCTCTTCATGTGGTGTCCCCCAGGTCTCTATCCTCTCCCCCTGGCTGTTAAACATCTACCTTACTCAGCTCATACTCATCTCCTCCTACCCCAACTTCCAGTGTTATTCAGACAACACACAACTCTTTTTCAAAATTCCTGCTGACCCTCTTGCACCTTGCATCATCCCTAACTGCCTATCTGCCATCCAGACCTGGTGCACTTCCAATGATCTCTGCATCATTGCCAGCAAAACAGAGATCCTTCCCATTGGAACCCCTGCTCCCACCTTCTTCCCTTCTCTCTGGTCTTCCTCCATGGGCTCATCCCCTTCTTCTGAAGCCAGAAACATTGGTGTCATCTCTGACTCCTCTCTCTACTCCCTCGCTCACACTCAGGGCATTGCCAAGAAGTCCCACTTTCAGCTCTTCCTTCTCAAAGGAATTCTACCTTTCCTCAACTTCCCCAGAAGCTCAATGTTACCGGAGGCTTGGTTCTCTCTAGGCTTGACTATTGCAATAGTCTCCTCCTGAATCTACCTTCTTCCACTCTGCGACTCCTTCAGCTAATCCAAAATAGGGCAGCAAGGCTTATCCTTGGCCTCAAGCGGGATCTGTGCCGCCCATAATGTCGACTTTCATTTTGCCGACTCCCATTCTGGTGCGACGCAGTGATCACATAGATCACTGTGGCCGCTATCCCCCTCCCCAGAACCCCTCCCCACTTATCTTGCCGGCGGCACACATTAGAAGAGTTCCGCCGTCCATGCCGTATACCTGCAGCATCAGTTTTCACCCACTAACGTGGGTCAAAACTGTTGCCATAGGGATCTTTTCTTATTTTTCTTCACTTTTCTTTTTTTAATTGTCCCCCACTTCCATCTAATGGAAGCGGGGGACACCACCGCAACCCCAGCCCCTCCTAGTCGCAGTAATGGAGGGGGGAGGGTCGGGATCTTTTAACTGCCCAAGCCCAGGGACCGCATTACTCCTCTGCCCTAAAAAGTATTCACTGGCTCCCGGTTGCTTCACAGATTAAATTCAAATCCCTCTGTTAAATCCACAAGGCTGTCTGGGGACCACACTATCTGCAGCTCTCTCTTACTAAATATTCTCTCTCTAGACCTCTGCGTTCCTCTGGCAGCAACTCTTTGTAAAGCATTTAGCTAAACAGAGGGCAGGAGGTAGATCACTATTCCTCAGCTGGCTCCCTTCTATGGAACAGCCTTCTCCTCCCTCTGCATATAGAGCAGGATTTTCTTAAATTCTGAAAGCTCCAAGATTTTCCTCTTTATCTCCTCCTTCCCCGTTCTCTCCTCTGCTAATTTCACAGTTGCTTTGATTGGTGTCCAGGGCCCTTATGCATCCTCAGGGCCTTGACCTCCCACACCGAATCGCACCCTACTTCTAACCTCAGCACACCCTACAACCAGGAGGCTCGCACTTACCATACCTTGCACTTCATCTGTTGCTCACCCACGAGCACCCCAGCACTTACCCCTGCTGCCCCCTCCCGCCCCCTTCCTTCTGCACTTGCACATTCTGAATACTCACAAGGTGTAGTAGGTTTGTCCTTTTTTCCCCTCCACTGTATTTGAAATATCTATGTATTTAATGTGTCTCATTCCCATGTCCCCTCCCTGTTGCCCTGTGGGCGCTTTGAAACAGAATGTACTTGCTGTATAAGTGTTTAACAAGCGTACAATACATAAATAAATACTAAATATTGTGCCTAACATCGAGTCCAGTAGAAAGTACTACAGGAACAGGGCCATAGTTACTAAGAAAATGGCGGACCGTCATCGTTTCGATACAGAAATGCACGCTGCCAAAAAAAGTGCTAAGCCATGATCTACATTGTCTTCATCATAGTAACCTGGACAGAAGTAATTAATCATAGCTGTACTGGTAAGGAGGGCACAATACCAAATATGGGTAGGGTAAATAACTCGAAACTCAGAACGGTGGCACTTATTGGCTTATTCTTCCAGTCTACAGAACACACAACTGTTCTGGAAGATAGTTAATGATTTCAAGCCACTAAACCCTCTTGTTAACGGGGCATCTATTGACGCTTGGGTCACTTTCAATGCCAACTCGATTGGACTAAGCCTACCGCATTTTGTGATCACTCTGTAAATATTGGCCAGCAATATACTTCACAGGTGTACCAGCTTATTACTATCATTAAAAACATATGGCTGGATAGTCTTTGCTACATATTACTCAAAATGAATCCGTTATGGTGGGCAAATGTGCTGCACAGATTATTCCAAGAACTCTGCATCTCAGAACAACTTGCGAAGACCTGGACAGACAGCATAATCGTGCCTGTGTACAAAAGAGGCGGCCGGGTGACCCCAAAAACTATAGAATCCTGACAATGCTGGACGCCCCGGGGAAAATCATTGCTAGCTAACTCTTGGCTGAACTAAATACCTAGATTTCTAGAATCAACATTTTTCCTATGAGCCAGACAGAATTTAGAAAGAAGACCAGCACCACTGACAGCATATTGACCTTGGTCACCACTGTACAATCCGCCAGGAAACTCACCATCAGTCCATCTTTGTTGTTTTTGTCGATTTAAGCTCTTCATTAGAGACAGCACAGAGAGACCCGCTATGGGGGTAAACTCCAGAATTGGAATATTCCACAGGATCTGTTAAATGTGATTAGGGCACTACATGTGAACACGAAGGTTAGAGTTATGCCTGATCTAAATTGTACTAGGGCATGATCTAAATTGTACTAGGGCCGACTAGATACCAACTTATGTCTCAAACAGAGATGTATATTGGCACCTACCCTATTCAATCGTTACCTGGCAGATCTCCCTGTGCCATTACCTCTAATAAAGCGTAACTCCCTCATATGGGGAATACCAGTATAGAATGGCTGAGGTACGCGGATGATATTGTCTTGATGGATTGTACCCCGAGGGGACTGCAGGAGCAGCACAAACTTCTTAGGATTTACTTGACCAAGAAATTGCTGCTCTTTTCTGGTAAACACTCATATGGCACAAACTATCTGTGGTTCTTCAATGGGAAGAGGAATCAGGTTGTCTCACAGTTTCAATATTTGGGAATCATTATTGACAACAAGGGTATCATACTAAAACATTGAATCGCATTACTGCGAGTCCCAGAGCATATTTATTTTGTACTTTTGCGAAGATATAGATGGGGTTTGTCTTGGGATCTTCATTAAGATGGGCGGAAATGTGGGAGGTCTCCCCCCACATATGTGTGTGGTAAAGTGGGGGAAAAGAAAATCCGATGTTCTGGGACTCGCAGTAATATTTTCGATGTTTTGAGGTAGATCCGACAACAAGTTACACTGGAACCCACAAAGATTCAGACTGCAGTTATCCAGTGTGATAAACCTGAAGCTGTCTGCCTAGCTAGTCCCGGGAGTTCTACCATCCATGTGGCCAGGACACGGCCATCACTATTGGATCCAGTTACTGGGGGCGGACTAATAGGGGAAGATCACCTGGATGGGTGGTCCTCGGGGAGTGGGTAAGACGTGGTATCCCCCTTCCTTCAACACCTTTTCCCCATCCTACCATGTAGGACATTCAAAACCACTGCCCCGTGCCCCTTTTCTGACACAAACTCTTTCACATGACACACCAGAGAACGGACTAACACCAGAGTCATTTCACCTGATATGTCCCAATACAAGGGTCAGGCAAAGTCAGGCAATCGATCAGAATCACACACACCTGATGCGCTTGCCCCTTTCCCTTCCCCACAAGGATAAAAGGTGGAACAGGAGAGCACAGTACGAGCAAGGAAGACCGCACGACGAGACAGCTACCCAGGTCCGGCAGTTCAAGAGGAGGAGAAAGGCGGTGAATATTAAGAGGCTGACAAGGAGAAACACAACATTGCCCTTTCCGATGCAGACCCACGAAACCTCTGCAGAGGGAATTGTAAGACTGAGGACAATAGCCCAAGTGTACTGCAACACATGTCAACCGTACACAGAGCGTGTCGATGCTGATAAGTGGGAGCAAGAGAAACTCCTGCTACCATGGTACCAGCCTTGACTCCAGCGAAGAAGAAAGGCCAGTGGTTCATCACAGCCGGTGAGTCGATGTGAGAGCCGATAAGAGCCAGGCTGTGGTGGATGAAAGACGCAAAGTAGCAAAATCAAGTAAGTTCAAAAGAACTGTGAAACTGTTGAGGGGAGACCAGCTGCAGAGGGAACCGGCACCATGTTGGTGCTAACTCAAGAGACTCTAGTCGATCCTCGGGTGAATGAAAAAACCAGAAGACCATAGGAGAGCCGCCAAGTTAGGTCAAAGTGGTCATGCAGGATGTCAAGCCTTTAATCTATGAACTTAAGAAAACAAGGGAAGTGAATCCTGCAAGCCATTATGAATGTGAAGTTGGCATGAGTGAACCCGATCGAGGGATGCAGACGAGAAGGGGGCATGTCTAAAGTCCCAAGAAACAGTGTGTCGACAAACGTGAACCTGGCTGAGGGATGTCCACTATGAACTTTTCAAAAGACATGGACATTTGAGAAGGGTCCGAGCCCGAATGAGGGAGATCCAGGAGTGAAACCATCACCTGAGAAAAGCCAGCGTGAACCCGGTGGAGGGAGGCTGAAAGTAGAGCAGGGGTCAGTGCCCAGAAGAGGGGGACCCCAAGGGTGAAGGCATCACCCAAGAAATTCGCAAAACAGAACTTTGTGTTTGTTAGTTTGTTTGTGCGTACGGTAACCTATCAGGCCCTCGGGACCAGGAAACCATCCACTGAAGCCTTGACATTGAAAGGAACCGTTTGGGTTTCAAGTCCGGAAGAGGGACATCCAAGGGGTGAAAAACGATCACCCAAGACACCAAGGAACAAGGGTAGGTGCCCAGAAGAGGGGGTCCCACGGGTGAAGCATCCACACCCTAAGTAAAAGAAGGAAACAAACTTTCATTTTGTTGAAGGAACTTTTGTTTTGTTAGTTGAACACATCAGGCCCTCAAAGGCAAGAGACTTTCAAGGAAATCAGACTTGGCCATTGACGGTCTGGATAGCTGCGAGTGGAACTGTCGACTTGTGCTGGAGAAGCTTGAGTGTGTACTGTTCTCCAAGATCCCACCTTACCCCGTGCTAAAAACGTGGGGAAGGAAGACCCAGGCTAACACATCCTGACATATTATTTATGAACACTTCTTACTTTTCTTAAGATCTATCCCACACCCTTTTGTATTCGTTTTAAGGTTTGGCAATAGGTTTCTTAGTATAGGCCCTTTTTATTTGACACAACGCCACAAGGACTGCCTTATTTTCATTTGATGGTCGGCGCTTGCTTACATCTTAGATTTAGGTTTAGATTAAGCGTTTTTCCGACCTGCATACAATTTAATAAACACCCTTGAACTGTGATCACTTGTGTCTGTGAACACTATGATATATGGAACAGACATTTGGGCACAAACTCCACAGATAACTACAACATCTTGAAAGTAAATGATTAAAAACACCAAGTAGACTACCCCTAAATACTCCAGTTGAATACTTCTATGCAGAACCTAACATCTCCAAGGTACGTACTCTCATAACCTCTTGATGCCTTAATCTACACTTGAAATGTGTACGCTGCCCAGTAACCTCTCTATTAGCAAAAGTTGCCAACGCATATGTTTCGCATGTATGTTTCACAAACTGCATTCCTTAGAGGCATTGTGATCGCCCACACTGGGAATACAGCAAACTCTCAATATCCTTGCATACATCTGGAGTACTCAGAACCTACACACACACTAGATTCAAAGCTGTGTCCAAAGTAGTCAAACAATATCACCAGCAAACAAATATTTATAGCCCTGGTAACCAAACAGTGGACAGTACATCGAACATCTTAGTAAACACAAAAGACTGACTGCCCCTTTATATTTACTCTTACCCAAACAACAAATAATGAGAGACTACATAAAAATAACATTCAACCTTGTTGAAACAATGGCAGTAATGGGTGGTAGGAAGCAGAAAGAACATGTAGACTATGCGGTGACAATGTATTGGAGTTTATTGACCATCCCTTGTTGGAATGTGAAAGCCTAGCACATGTACACAGAACTTAGTGGTTAGCATATGACAACATGGATGTATTAACAACCAGCAATGGAAACATGTGGATCTCATTTATGTTAGGAAATTATTTTAACTGTATCTATATTTTGACTAAGTTCTGGAATGTTATTCGTGATTTACTGAATGAACTTTGCAGTGATTGATTTATTAATTATTTGATGTGTGTCAGTGTAAATATATTAATGTGAATTATTGTATAAAAAGTCCTAATTGACTATATTATACATAATAAAATGTATTTATTTATTTAAAGTTCTTATAGCATCGCACCACATGCCTATGGGCCTCATGCCGTGCACCCAAAAGACCACAGGACAAACAACCAAAACAAACAGTATTAGAGTAGTGCGAGGAGGAATACCAGCGGCGAAAATGAGTCAAAATAAAACCAGCTCCGAAAGAATCAAACAAAGTAATGCTTAAGCGGGCGGTAGGTAAAAGAGGAGCTTCTTTACCTCCTTTTTAAACTTTCCAAAATAATGTCTCTTGATATGCAGAGGCATTATCTTTGCTAAACCTTTGGAAAAAGAAGACATTGGGCCTCATTACGAGTCCGGCGGTAACCGAGCTGGAAAAACCGGCAGGTTACCGCCGGACTCGTATTAACATTCCGCCTCCGTGATTCCCAGAATCACCGGGGCATTACAACCCCGGTGACTCTGTAATTCCGGAGGCGGAATTCGGTAAATCCCCATTCCCATGGAGTCCTATAGGACTCCATGGGACTGAAGAAGTGGAAACACCGGCACCATGCTGTAATGGTGCCGGTGTTTCCACGTCTGCCTGCAGGCGGGTGGTGTTAAACCCACCAGGTCAGACCTGGCGGGAGTGACACCACCCGCCTGCAGAACTCGAGATCAGCCGGTCCGGAAAGAACGGTGGTGGCGGATATACCACCACCATTCTTTCCGGACCGGCTGACTTGTAATGAGGCCCATTTTCTAGGAAATACTGGAACTGCCATGGGCACACGAGAATGGTGCCCCAGTATGCTAACCCTTTCATAGCAGACCTTGAGCAGCGTTTTTTACAACCACTAACATACATGCGCTACATTGATGTAATTTTCTTGATTTGGACAGAAGGCAAAGATTCCCTGAAACAATTCTATGAATACCTAAATCGCTTCCACCACTGCATTAAGTTCACCATGGAATACTCCAAGTTGAGCATATACTTCCTGGACACCACCGTTTCTGTTGGAAGCAACAGCCTCCTAGAAGCAGCAGTATACAGGAAACCAACAGACCGGAACAAATACCTTGACAGGACAAGTTTTCATCCAAGCCACACAAAACGATCATCTACAGCCAGGCCACCATCCAATACCAACGTATATGCTCCAACAGGGAGACAGGGGACAACCAACTTGCCACACTTCATACCTCCTTCTTGTAAAAGAGACACTCAGACAAATTCACAGGGTATTTGATAGGCATTGATAATACCCAGAAATGGCCTGCTTAAATACAGAGACAGTGAAACCACAGAAAGAATACTCTTGGTCGTCACATATCATCCAGCACGAACACAACTGAATAGAATTGTTAAGGACCTACAATCAATATTTAACAAAGACCAGGAGCTGAGGGACATCTTCAAAGTAGCCCCATACAAACCAAAAAATCTTGCACGGTCCCTCACCTGAAGCACTTTTCTACAAGATCAATGATAGAGACAACAGGGAACATCCCCATGCAATGTTAGGAGATGTAAAACCTGCCAACACATCTGCACTGAACCAGCTGTAAAAACTCCACAGAATCAAACATGTACTGATACAAGGAACATACAATTGCATATCATGCAATATGGTATATCCAATGCAAGAAATGTCCACAAGAAAAGAGAGAAGTTGGTCAGACAGAACATGGGAGCACAAGTACTTAAGGATTCTCAACCTGACAAATGCTGGTGTGAACATAGACAGGATTTATGTCACACTATGGCCTACTTTGAACCTCAGATCTTCAAGGCAACCTCATCGACAGTACCCAAAATTGACATGCCACTACTACCTCCCACCTACAACTTTTAGACACAATCTTTAGATCCCCGAATGGGTAAAGACACAGGCATTATGTATGTCAATTTTGTATGTCTGAGCCGACACGCTTGATACCCATTACTAAAGAAGAGGCATGGCCAGTCAGCAGTGGACTTCACCACTGGAACAGAGGTAAAATATGTTTGTATTTGTCACTTTGTATGCAAGTCATTAAGATATTGTCAAATATGAGGCGCAACTAGGATAATTGTGGACATAGTACCTTGGAAGCATAGGGAAGATTTGGTAGAAGTTACACCATACGCAAACAAGTATGCCTAAGCAATTCAGGTTAACCTATTTACCACACTAGCACAGCATGGAGGCTGCAGAAACATGCATGCACCTATGACCATATTTTACTTTACTTGAATATGTTTATAATGCGCAACCGGTGACCCGGAGGCTTAAGGGTGCAAACAGACACATAAAACAAGAATAAAACAAAAGCTGAAACAGGCCCAACATACTCAACGTACAAACAGATTACAAGGCAAACAGAAACACAAAAGCAGCCATCTCTGCAATCTACAGACCCCCTTGAGCATTATCTAAACAACAGAGTATTCTGCTTCTTTCTAAGCATAGCCATCGATCTCACTTCTCTCGGGTCTGGTGGGATAGCATTCCAGGCCTTGGGAGCTGCCAGTAAAAAAATAGGTATTTCATGACTGGAGTAAGATTGCAGTCAGGGATCTTCAGCTGATTAGTATTGTTGGATCGGAGGATCCTCATACTAGATTTATAAACCAGAGCTTCACTCATAAAGGACTAGAGCCCACCACACATTTGTGGGTGATCGATAAGAGACAGACTTCAATCCATGCCTCTGTTGGAAGCCAGTGCAGATTGCGTCTAGCATCTGAGACATGATCTCTTCTACTGAGGCCAGTGATGACCCTCACTGCGCTATTCTGCATGATTTTCAATCTTGTGCAATCTGATTTAGCCATACCCACAAGTAAGCTACTGCAATAATCAATTTTGGAACTCACAATAGCCCTAGCCACAGTCTCACAGTTAGCTCGAGAGATGAAGGGACGAAGTTGCACTAGCAACTTAATGCAATAAGCAGTAGAGGAAACCAGACTACTTACTTGGGCCCGCATAATCAGATTTTGATCCAAATATATCCTAAGTGTTTTCACTTTCCTTTTGGTCTCAATATCACATCCTACCACTAAAAAATGGTTAAAGTCTGTTCCCAACTTCTGTATTTTATCCTCTGTGCCCACCACCATCAATTTGTTTTTTCTTTACTAAGCGCTAAACCATTTCCCACCATCAAAGCTTGAATGAATCAGTTTGTAAACCTTATTGACAGTTTTTTCATCTTCTGCATGATTGCCAGACAAAGGGATGACACATTGCGTGTCGTACGCATAATTAGTAAAGCCAACACCACTCTCTTCCAGAAAATTTAAAAAGGGAACTGTGAAAATATTATCTAGAGAGGGTGATGGCATGCCCCTTGAGGCACCACATAGACCAGGTGTGCCGGTTGAGCTTCGGCATCCTCGCTACAGACTGTGGATCAGCTAATTTTTGAGCAACCAATGGTACAAAGTGCTGCATTATTCGAGAAGCATGCTGCTACTTTTAATCTGGTGACCAAAAGTGTGTGGTCCGTCCATCAGATCAAAAGCCGTGGTCAAATCCAACAACACAAGCAATGCAGTTTTCCCCTTATCCATAATCTGTAGTAATCTAGATTTCAGGTCAAGCAACGCCGTTTCCATGCCATGCCCTTGCCTAAAACCTGACTGCCATTTGTTTAAAATCACGTGTTTATTCAGATGTGCCAAAATTTTAATATAAGCCACACGATATAACATTTTTAAAAGAAACTGGTTATTAGTAATGGGTGGAAAATTGGCTGGTGTTAATGGACATAGACACAGCTTTTTTAGTAAAGGGGTAATCCAGGCATTCTTATTCTGTAACATGATTTTCTCTAAAAGAAGCGTTCACAAATTTACAGAGAATGTCTATCAAGATGGGTGCACATGTCTTTATTGTCATTGCGGGGCATAAATACCCTTTACAACTAGCCAGTTTAAGATTGGTAACGATCACTGCCAGTTCGGATTCCGATATGGATTTGAAATTAAACTGGTGTTCTTGCACCTTTTGAGCATGTTCCGCCTCATCCTGGACGCTTACTACCAGTCCAAGGGTCTTCTTGCCGAACTCAGTGTTATTTTTTATCCGGTCAAGCTTCTCTAGCATAGCTTTCTGAATAGACGTGCACCAGGCAACATCTGACAAATTTGTCCGATTTGTGAGAGGAGGAATCTTCCAGTTCCCTCAGAATCGTAAAAAGTTCGTTGGACTCAAATTGTGCTTTAGCAATCCTGGTGTCAAACATATTTGTTTTGCCTGCTATAACAGCCACTTTAAACTCCTTCACCACCACCTTATAGACCTCTTTGTCATGACCATCCTTGGAGGATCTCCATACATGAAAACACTTGTATTTATTAGTCCCCACACATTGGTGCACAGTGATTTTCTTAGTTAGGTGGAGCATTACAATCACTGCAAGCAATAATTTCGCTGTGACTGCCAGGAAGATGCTTACACACATTGTAATTGATAAGGCTTGAGTTGGCTTGTGACATTGGAGAGTTCATACTACTGTGCATGTGGGAGGTCTTGCTGTGCAGGGAAGGTGTGGAGGGGCATGTCCTTATCCTGCTCAACCGTAGTACCTTTGGATCTGTCGTTTTGGAATCCGTCTACAATGGCATTGCTGTTTTTTATGCTGGGTTCCACTCATTAGACACAGTTGTTCAAACATTTGGACACAAACTGCAAAACATTTGCCTGAAACTAACTTCTCAGCGAGGGAAACTGTCTTACAGTGTAGAGCATGTGTCTGTTTTTCGTTTCCAATGTATGGCCCTTCAGATAAAGGAGCCGTGCAGGACTGAATTCCTGACATACTTTGTTTCTGCAATCAATTGAGTTTAAAGTGGGGGAATCCCTTGCTTTTTGTTCCCTATGTAAAGGCAAAGACCTGCTATGTGTGTGTTTTCTTTTGTTTCCCATTTGTCTTGTAACTACCATATGATTAAGAGGTCTCTGAGACTTCGAAAGCTAATAGAACCACCATCAGCACACAATATGTTGTTAGTCCAACCAAAGTTATAAAAACTTGGACTCTGCTTGATTTTACAACTGGACTAACATGGCGCCAAACCTTTTCTGGCACAGAAAAAGGAGAGAACTATGTGGATTTCATCAGCTACACCATTTTAAATGGGAATTCCGAGCCTCTCAAAAAAGGGATCTTCACTTCATAACCAGGTACACAATTGATCTCACTTTTGTTTTTATTTGTGCTATTCTTCATGAACAAAAATAAACAGCAAATTAACATTCAAAAAAGGAATACATGAGCAAGAAGAATAAATACACTGAAATCCAAAAAAACAATCTTATCAAAAAAAGTACAAACTGAAATACAAACTGCCATCGATTCATGGTGCTGAGCGACATAGCATCTGAAGTGCATACACATGGGAAATGTGGGCTATACAATCCTACAGCTGTTTCAAAACACAATTCTTCATTATTTCTTTAAGGTTTCCATAGCTGCCTTAGGACTAAATAATGCTAGTTAGTTTTCCCTCCAATTTTATTTTACACCTTTAACGAATTGAAGGATATCCCCCATGATTTCCTCTATGATTTTTCAGCTTCCTCTTTGCAGTGTTAACACATTTTGAATTAATTTCCCATACAGCGCTACAATCCATTCAAAATGTCAGGTGCAAATACTGCAAAAAGAAAATCATAATGCTCTTTTTCTCCTATTGTAATCAAAGAACAATCACACCTACTTTGGTTTCTTCTTTGGGGTAAAGTCATCCCTAGATGAACGTAAAATGGCAGTGTTGGCTTGAATCCTTTCAAATGAAGGTTTAATTGTGGAAGCCTACAGGTAGGGTAGTATCAAATTGTGAAACAATGGCACAACCCACCTGGTGTAAATGTTTTTTTCAGAAACGCTTGACATGCAGTTAGAAGATGACCGGATCAGAGCAGACCCCTAGTTTCTCCCCACTCTCACCTACCTCAATAAGGCAGATAATATTCTGAATTGAATCTTAAAATTTAGCAAACAATCTCACTGAATTGAAACAGATTTCCTTAAAAGAAAAACAATACATTGACACTATAACTGAGTGAACAAATTGTTTTAAAGACATGTGCAAAAGCACAAAGTCTCTTCACATGGCAGAACGAAGCCAAATTTCAAAACCTTTTTAATGAAATATGGTCTATCTTCATTTCTAAGTGTAAAAATATAGTGATTTGCAGCGGGATCTCTTGCACCCGTTTGTCAAATAAAGACTGAATCTATGAAACACTGAGCCCGACACACTTGGTGATAAAAAACAATGTATTAAATCAGATAGGTTTTCAAAGGTTGTATCATTCTGGCTAATGATAATGTGCTCTAAAAAACTAGACGTTTACAGCTCTTAAGTTCAATGGAAGTCCTAACTAGTTTTCTTTTGAGCGAGAACAAGGGGTATTTCATTATTTGGGCACCGGGTATTCCCCCCCTCAGCACTGTGTAACATGAATCTTTCAGATATAATCTTAGGAAGATCTTGCCATACTGTATTTTATTTTTATTAGGTGGTTTAAAAAAAGAAACCCCGCAATAAAAGTGAACTCTTCAAATCATTCTGGTTTCCCTAACAGGGAAGCAATGCGTAATGCAAGATTTATGGAACATTGCATTTTACACGCCACTTTGTGTGTATACAATTATTTTTAAACATTTTTCACGGTAATTATTTTTAAATAAAATGCTTTAAAAAAGAACCCTATAGAACACAGATTTTATTGGTTAAAACACATGTTGATAGGTTACTGTTCTCCCAGGAGTCTATCTAAAGGAGTCTCCCCTATAGGCAAATGGTAAAGATGTTCTCCTTAAGATGGCTGCTTCACTGAATATCTCTCACCAGTGAATGACATTGAATGCCCATTCAAGGGTTTGGAATGTGATCGGGTAATAAGCGAGACAGTGTGAAAACCATGGGCCTTCTTAGAAGATGAAACAAAAAGTGATATCACCTTCAGTTCCGCAGCCTTCTGCGCCACAGACTGTTGGCTGTATATCCATGTTGTGCTCACCTGTATTACACTCCTTCCCCTTGTTTGTATTGTTGTCAAAGTTGCGGCTTCAATTATAGCTCTCAACGCAGGAAATCACCATTTCTTGGCACTTTTCCATATACAAGTATACATTTTACTTACAAGCCTAGCTCAAGATGATAGACTTTTTTCCAATTCCCACAGGACAAATCATTTGTTTGTTTTTTAGATAGTGCTCCGTCACTGCGGTACCTGCAGTACCGGATTTGACTATCACTCAGCTTAGTGGTACTCATTTTATCGACTACAAAAGGATGAAAATCTGGATTGGGTACACAGGACTTTAAATACAGCAGCCTGCAGGTTGAACAAAGACCTTTGCAGATGCCTGGCTTAATTCACTAAACTACTTTACCAGCCCTGCGACAGTTTGAATATCCTATATGCCAAATGGTGAGTTAGCATATTTTTGTATTTGCATGCACGTCAAACTTTGACTTGATCAATATTTGGGTCACACTGTAGAAAAACTGCATATAATGAAGGTCAGACACCCAAAATGTAGATCCAGGGACATATGATACACTGTACAAAGGTTGCGAGAGGACAGGTTCCGAGTCCCCTGACCTGCTGAAGCACCGAAGCAGCTGGGCTTTCTAGATAACAGAGAATACTTTGAACTGGATTCACATCCCAAAAGCCGGAAGTAGCATTTCCTTGGAAGTCAGAGAGAAACTGGTCCCCTAGGCAGAGGACTGTGAGCAAAAGCTGCAATTTCAATAATGTGGAATCAGATGAGCAAATCGAGTCTGATAAAGGACTATGCAGGAATTGACACAATCTGGATAAGTGGACACTGGGCACGATGTTACTGTCTCACAGGCATATATTCTCATCTCTGAAAACCTAGAGTCTCCCAGCGGGAGGTTTTAAGTGAGGAATAGGCAGAATTTCTCATATCCCATTAACCCTCAATGCCGAAAAATGAACTTTAGGAAATCAAATGAAAAAATGTAACAGGTGTGCAAAAATGATAAAGGGACTCTTTCTGAGGAGCGGACAGTAGGAAACTGTCCATTTTGGGCTCACATTTTCACTCATTTCATACTGCACCATGAAATGTAGCATTTAAAAGCATGCTCAGGAAATCATGCATTTTTATGTGCAGTTGCAGCTCTTCAAGCGCAGGGTAAACACCTCTTGATCTTTCCAACATAAATCGGTAGCTGTACATACTTCCTTAGATTCAAAATGAAAAGCACATGGGGCCGCGTTACGAGGTTCCCGGTAAAAACTGTGGGTAGGTGGCGGGTTACCGGTAACCCTGTAACATCGTCGGCTGACATTCCAGTGCTACCAGGATATCACAGGCGGCAGCAGTACGGTTATTTCCCATTCCCATGGCGTCCAATAGAACGTCATGGAAATGAGAAACCTGAAGCACCAGCACCATTGTTAACAGTGCCGGTGCTTCAGGCCCCTAGCAGCATGTTTTTCACTGAAGCACCGGCAGGTCACACCTACCGGTAGTTCAGTGTCCCTACCGGCATACATATAGTTTGGCGGTCTATAAAGGGTGCTGGTATGTTGCTACCGGCACCTTTATTTCCAGGTCGCCAAACTTGTAATGAGGGCCATGGAGTAACTACTTAGTTATGTGTTTTGTTGGCTCTCTGGTTTGTGCACTCAGTGTTTAACTCATACAACTAAAACAAACGCCTATCATGCACCAGTTCACACAGCACCTTGCTTGGAAGGCAAGAACACTAAAATGGAGTCACCAAATCCCAGAAGAAAACTCAGCATTCTGTCCAATGGTGAATTAAGATGTAGGAGAGGGTAGAGAGCTTCAAAGTTCAGCTAGTGGATAAGAAACTAATGTAGATCCCCTTCTGGCAGCTCACCTCAATCATTTCACTGAGCAGCGAATCGAGAGAAGGCACAATGTTGCCAGCCACTGGGAGATTACCATCTATAGTCGTAACACAAGGTGCCCGAACGAGCACACAGTCTAAAAACATTACACAAGGACAGAGATAACTGAAACCTGTGCAAAGTAGACTGCTGCCATAGGTAATACAGAGAAACAGCAACAGTAAACAAACTTTCTAAACTTCCACAGAGCACAACATGGGCTTCAGATAAAGACAACACCACATCCCCTCATTGCAAGGTCATCACACATTGGCTTTTCAGCTATTATTTACCCCCACTCCCTTGTGCAAGCTGGGCACTCCAAGCACCACCTACCCCTATTCCTGGGATTTCTCCCTGAACTGCTCCCTCTACACTCTGTCGGTGTGATGACTAGCCTGATTCTGGGGCCTGACCCCACAACAGACCCTATGGATCATCATATATTCATGCTAGCCAATCCTCCAGGCAGCATCTAAACACTCTGCTCATTTAATGTGCTCATCTTGATAACATGATGCCTCAATAAAACACCAACCTAACAATATGGCGGCGCAAGCAATTATGGGCAATGCATTCTTGCACTGCCATTTGTTAGGTTGGCACCTTATAGCTCTCTTGCAATGCAACCATATTTGTTGCTTGTAGGGCCATTGTGGTACCTCACGCTCTTCTTTTGGCATGCTAGGCTGCCACCCAGTGTTGGCAAATCGCAGAACTGGTCTTGCCTACAGACAACAAAGTCTCCTGTGGCTAATACAAATACTTTTTAGAGTTAGGTTTTACTGACATTTTATTAAAATACTTTTATAAACTGTCCTGCAGGAACATAAGCACAGGCCTGAGCCTAACACTCCATTTATTTTTCCAATTATTTGGTTTAGCACTACACAATTGGAAAGGTCTGTCAAGAGATAGGTCTATCATGTAGTAATATGCCTGCACAGTGTGGGTACCCTGAAGGGAGAAAAAAGACAAAGGAAGTGGCAGAAAGGGACTGACGAGATACAGCGCAAGTACTGATAGATTAGTGGTTTGAATGGGCTGCAGGTGGAAGCAAGTAGTGGGTGCCTGCCAGGTCACCCACTATGTAAGTTGTACAAGAAAAGGGGGTTGTTTGCAAACACACTGCACACACAAAAGAAAATTAAATGCAACTAATGGGACTGTGACAAATCACGGGCTCCACTATATAATCGCTGTTGCACGTGAGAACGCTCGGTTGAGCAAAAGTAGAATCAGCGTCTCCGCTGAAATAAAGTTCCTGGAGCCGGTAACTTTCATGAATGGTCAAAGTACCATTAGTTGAACTTTACACCAATATATGGTGATTTGTACCGACTTCTCAAGATTTCAAGTGTCAGAGGAAGAGCTCTCTAGCTCGAAACACGTGTCAGACTGCCTTCGAATTGAATTAAAATCAGATCAAATTGCATTTAATTTTCGTTTGTATGCGCAGTGTGTTTGCAAACACCCCCCTTTCTTGTTCCCTGAAGGGAGAGCCTTGTGTCAAGAGATAAGGCCATCATGGAGGGACCTCATCTTGCAGCGATGTGCCTGCACAGTGCAGTTACCCTGAAGGCAGTGCCTTGTGTCAAGAGACAAGGCTATCATGGAGCTAACTCATCTTGCAGCCTTGTGCCTGCACAATGTGGGTACCCTAAAGGAAGACCCTTGCTCTTTCATGGCTGTTAGCATGTGCAAAGGAATTCATGGAAAAAAGGCTATTCTCAGCTTCTTACAAAATAATGTATAGTAATAATCACCTAGTTCAATGCACACTGCTGCATTAAATGGAACATTGCAATGGGAGAACAATGGATGTATACTCACTATTATTTTTTGCAGTTCACAAACAATGTCAATTCCTAAAACCTCTGTCTAGCTTTGAGAACAGACAATGCTGTAAGAACAGCCAACATTCTTGCCAACCTCCCCTCTCCCTCCCCCAGGGAGGTGGTCACAGGAAGACATTTTTAAAATGACTGTTTATTTCAGCTGGCCTTTTACCCTCACAAAGGGTAAAAGAAACAATTTGGTGCCAGACACCTCTCCACCGCTGTGATATCAAGGTCAAACCTTTAGGTACACGAAATCATCCCTTTCTGCATCTAGATCTTCTACCCTAAAAATATAAATAAAACCGAGGACACAGGAGGTCCCTAGAAACTTTGATCGAGGAGATATGATCTCAAGCCCCGACCTCGTGTGATCTCAGGTAGTGTTGGTACCACCCGACACCCGCATTACTCAGGTGTAAGCTAGTAGGTCAGAAGTTGGTTTTTGAGCCCATATATTAGCGCAACATAAAACATTTCCAAACAATTACTTCAAGCTCTATTGCAGGACTGATCATCTCTCCGGTAGGACCACCCTACCACCAAGGTTATTCTTCAGGGGAAAATGTAAAACATTTCGTTATACAAAAACACATACTTTTTGATACAAAAAAACAAAATAATGTAAAATTAAAATCACATGGCAAGCACTCGCAAAGCTACAATAGGGTATACATGGGCAATAAGAACCCAGAAATGGGTGGGTAAAAAGCACCCATGCACTGTGAAAATCTCCTGAAATGAGGGACATAAAATGCAAAGCAATGGTAAAGTCTTGGGATGAGGACCTGGGAAGCAAGACGCTAGTGGTGGAGTGCATGATTAGAGTAATAACAGATCTGATGTGATGAGGTTTAGTGGTGAAAGTGCAGAGGGGTTAGTGGTATAATTGTAGGGAAAAGTATAGTGGTTATAACTCATGTATGAACAGCAGACCTGTGGTCTACTCTCATCTCTGCAGAGGTGTTGCCTAAGAGAGAGAGAGCTCTGGAATGGAAAGGGACTCTTGGGGGTCTAATCCCAGATCTCATGAGGAGGGTCTAATCTAGGGTCCTGGGATTTACCTCCTAAAATAGGAGTTGTTGAGGTTTAGTTGGGAAGAGTTCAAGGGTGAAGCAGGGACTACTGGGCCCAACTGGTATAACTTGTAACAAGGGCTCAGGGGTACAAGCAGTTAGTGGGAGCACAAGACTGGTAGCATGGTCTTTAACCCCATCTCTGCAGAGAGGCCAGAGATCAGCAGAGCTTGGATTAGAGCCCATGTGTTGAGAACAAAAGCTAAGAGTAGAACGCCTGTGGTGGGAATTCAAGATAAATTAGGAATTAGAATTAGGAATTAAAGAATAAATTACAGGTCTTTTATTCAGCTCTGGGGAGGGGAAGGTGTAATTGGAGGCTGGAGGGGGATTGCCTAAGAGAGAGAGCTCTGGAATGGAAAGGGACTCTTGGGGGTCTAATCCCAGATCTCATGAGGGTCTAATCTAGGGTCCTGGAATTTACCTCCTACAATAGGAGTTGTTGAGGTTTAGTTGGGAAGAATTCAAGGGTGAAGCAGGGACTACTGGGCCCAATTGGTATAACTTGTAACAAGGGCTCAGGGGTACAAGCAGTTAGTGGGAGCACAAGACTGGTAGCATGGTCTTTAACCCCATCTCTGCAGAGAGGCCAGAGATCAGCAGAGCTTGGATTAGAGCCCATGTGTTGAGAGCAAAAGCTAAGAGTAGAACGCCTGTGGTGGGAATTCAAGATAAATTAGGAATTAGAATTAGGAATTAAAGAATAAATTACAGGTCTTTTATTCCGCTCTGGGGAGGGGGAGGTGTAATTGGAGGCTGGAGGGGGATCCCTTGGCTCTATTAATTACACCTCTAGGAGTGAGGTGCAGTATACAGGTGAGACTTTTGTGCTAAGTCCAAACTTCTGCAATCTAAACTTAGCTCGGGTGAGACAGCCTTGGGTGTGGGCGGGTCGGCGTAGGGGTCTGGAATTTTGGCTAAATTAAATATAATTGGGAAAGGTTCTTCACCAGAACTGCCTCCATCTCTGATCAAATTAAGCAGACAGGAAAGCAGAGTGTACAATCCATCATTACATACAAAAATCCCTACATGTCTTACGGAGTCTCATACCTTGCCATGAAGATGGGTTAGGGAGTGTTCACTTGTCTGGTGCATTTGCAGTGCTGTTCTGTGGATTAGAAAGGAAGCCACTTCAGCTTAAAGCCTGAAGTGACTATCATAATGGGATGTCAGGCGGTGAAATACAGAGGCAAAAATCACATGACCCAAACCAATATAAAAAGGAGCAGTGGCGGAACAAAACAGGCTGGTGGTAGTAACTAGAACAGGACTGGAGTTCGGAAAGTCTCCATCTCAGTCTGGATCTGAATGAACAGTGGACAATTTAGGGCATCACTCTTCAGTGTACAGAGGTCCTCACATTTCACTCTGTGCAAGTTCCAGAAGGAGGCATCACGCCACACTGAAGTGGGAAAGTGTCTCAATTATGCAACCCGATATGCCTTCATGAGAGTATATTCTCTGCGGTTGGTGCGTGCGGCCCAGATGAAGAGAGCAGCTGCCATAAACTGTAGTGGAGCTGAGACGCAGGCCAGGCAGAAGGACCAGCCAAACTCCCCTCGTACGCCTTCGGGGAGCTTGAGCTTCTGGTGCAGCAGTTCAATTCCAGCCACATAACATGCAACAGTGGTAAGCGTGCAGACTCCTGTTGGGTGAAGAGAGGAGGGGGAAAAAAAAAGAGTGCATGTCAGAACAATCTATAGGCTACCACTTTGCAAACCTACAGTGTCCAAAGGACAGCAGGTGATTAGAAATCATGGAAGTTACTTGTACTCACAGAAATGGAAAACAAATGCGGACATTTGAGGACAAAAAAGAAAAAAAAGACAGCCATCCATGAAGGCTCTCTCTCTCTTTCTCTCTGGTCCTATTTGAGACAGCTTGGAAATAGTCTGCATTTCCCAATAGCGTGGGAAGACATCAGCACTGTTTTGGTCTACCTACCCCTTTCAAAAGGTCCAAAAGAGAGAACGAGGAGAGCCAATACACTAACTATTCCCCCAACCTCTCTTCGGAGTCCACAAAATGCTCCACTATCCCATATATTTAGAACTCATGACGCATCCATACAATGTTGGAGTCATCAAATCTATCCACCCTTGAGGGGGGAGCTAACAGAAACACTGCATGGATGACCTGGGCCCATCTGTAACTGTGTACATGTTCCCATAAACCTGTCTATTGTGATCTGAAACAAGGCAAGCAAAGCCTGTGGGGTTTGAACTGTCTGCGGTATTTCTTTAGTTTCTTAGCTGAGGGTTTGTTCAGTCATTGACGTGTCACGAGATTGATCTCTCAGGTAGACAATTGCACCGTTCAGGGCTCAAGGAGCGCTGGGTGCATCATTCAGGATTCCAATATCTGAATGAAGCTGTTCCAGACCTCCCTATGCCTGGGTATGGTGGGGCACCGGTACTATGTGACTATGGCAAACTTAGTCTTGCTAAGAATGCTGTGAGGCAGGAGACTCTTGGCCTGGATACCTCAGACGTCTGAGTTCTCTACCTTTGTCCCATCTCCTCAGCCAGTGATCTTTCACTTAGCACATCCTCAACACCCTGAAAAGATCCAGTCATCTTCCTCTGCCCTCTTACTCCCATTCCTTTCTACCATTTTTCTCCCCGCTCTGCTTCCTCCTAGACAGTGATGTGTACAAGGGATTTTGTGCCAACCTCCTTCACTTTTTCCATTTCACCTTTCTTCTCACTCCCTCTTCTGGCTGTCCCTCTCTTCTCAGCCACACCTCCCCCCTCAGATGTAGCTCCTCTAACGCTCTTGTCCATTATATGACGAATCTGGCAATGTCATCACTACTTTCCCGGGGAATACCTCCCCTCATGTGGCCAGCTATATGAGGGCGGATCACATGAGGGGAGACGACCCTCATGGGGGTGAGGTGGACTCACGAGCTGGAACATGGTCTCCCGCTTTCCACTCAGGATATGACACCAACCCCTTAATTCTCCAATCCTGTATGGCATACTGGAATATAAAAACAGAACATCCAGTCCGGACTGACAACAAGGCTCTTTCATACTCTTGTAGTTGAATGACTGAGACAAAGAAGAGCAATAGACCAATGCAAAGCGCTGAAGCCGGGAAGCCCGAGATGTGCGCTAGTTGTTGGAAGGATCGGATAGGTGCTGCAAAGGCATAATGAAGCAAGACACAGACAACCGATTCAGAATTTAAAATAAAACACTTTATTAACTTAAATGTCAGAATGGAAAAAGGGCTATCTTGCCCAATGCTAAGGTGGGATTCCCCTACCTAAATGAAACTAAGGAAAGTCTGAGTCAAAGAATTCAACTTAAGAATCTGTCTGTATCCAAAACATATACTTGCCCTCACAATTAAACTATACAATGTGTAGATGTCAGCAACTAAAAGAAACCGTGTCCAACAATGTTCTGCGCTTCTTCCAGCTTGCAGCTTCCATTCAGCTCCCTTCCTCAAGTATAAAACAGTTCCAACAAAAGTCTCAAAGTTACCTTTCTTAAGCTCAGGATGATACAGTTTTAACCAATACTCGGGGTTCCCTTCCCCAGGTTCCAGGCAAAACGGTTCCACTCCGTCCTCCAGGCAGTAAACGTTTCAAGTCTCAGGGTTCCCTTCCCCAGGAGTCAGTTCAAGTACCACAAAAATATCCTTTATCTTCTTAGGGATCTTTGCCACACTTGTGCCCTCTTTTTATGTTTGATTTTCCTGTAAATATCTTGACTATTAGATTAAACTTCAGGGTTCGAGTTCATTCTGCTTTCAATATATATTTCTGCTAGAGGTAGTTTGTATTCAATATGCCTCTCTTTAATTCAATGTTAAAGTTCCATTCACTTTAGAGTTCAGCATACAATTGTTTTGCTTGGATTCAAAATTCATTGTTAAAGTTCCATTCACTTTAGAATTCAATATATACCAAACAGTACTGCTTATTTGTAAGTTTTCATTCAGTTTAGTATTCAATAAATATGGGTTGTACTCGAAATACACTTTCAACTCAACCCGCTGTTTAATATTCTTTTAGTTTGCTTCAAACGAAATGTCCAGCACTCGGAGAGTTTTCGAAAAAAACGTGTTTTCTTCCACACACGACCATTTCGATACAAAGTATTACTGATAGTTCAATCGTTGACAATGGTTTAAATCAGAGACCTTCGAATACGTGTTTCCTCAAACACGCGACCATTACGATACAAAGTATTCCTTTCGAATAGTAAAGGTCAAACGCTCGCACACCGGGGTTTTCACTTGCGAGAAACTCACTTGTCACGTTCACAGCTTCCCCAGCAGCGTGGATCACATGGCCTTCTACTTTTCAGGTCAAGGGTCCAACTCCTGCCCCTCAGGCACTCCTGTGTCGACCTCTGAACACAGGGGAACAACCATCTTGAACACAACAGAAAGGGGTAGCCTCTCAACAGGGCTCCCTTCGTAATGTTCAGTCCGCTCCACGGAGCTCCAGCTCCCACGCCACACTTCCATAGACTGCCTCTCTCTACAGGCCTCAGTGTCTCGGCGTGCTTCTCAAATAAGAATCCCTGCTCCTTGCACCGGCCTTCCTGCTTCTCTCCCAGGTGCTCGGTTTGCAGCTGGTTTGGTCTCCTTTTATACACATGCAGTCCCTTCACAGCTGCAGGTGTGGATGTCCAATTAGCCCTGCCTGACCACAGTAAACGGGACATGCCTGACCCTCTCAGTTTTTAGCAGGCATCTTCCTCGTCCCAGTACCAGAGTGATAAAAGAGTGTAGTCTTCACAGCTCTTAGTTGCCTCTTCGTCCCAGTATTGTCAAATGTCATATGTGGAGAGTTCAGGGAAACTGGCTTATAACAGCCCAAGAAGGTTGGGGAAGGGCTTGGTTGGTCGTCAATAGGAAAAAGGGGCATACCATGTCTTGCCCAAGGGCACCCCACTCCCATTCCCGAGGACCTTCCACCCAGGTGTTCCTCCCTCACTTCTCTGCCCTGTGGGTAATCCTAGAGTGATGGCCTTTCCCTGGCCACTTGCGCAGAGGATCCAAGGGGGCTAGGGGTGAGAATACCCTCAGGTTTCTCACAGTGCTGGACGTTTAAAAACAAAGTGTCAAGAAACATGGAGAACCATTATTCCCGATGTGGGTCGGGAAACTGAGAAGAAGCAAATTGCAGCGGGGAGCAAGGAAGCACCCAGAGATACATCACAAGAGGCTTGAAAGCCAGAGGTATGCCGCGTAGAGGCAGAGAGCCAAGGAAGCTGTAGAACGAAGGCTGAGGCATCCTGGGTATCGGAGAGCCGACCAGACGCCTACAAGAGGAGACAACAAGCCGCTGGGATAATTACAAACCGCAGAGAACGCTGAAGCAGCCCGGAGAAACCAGTGAGCCCAGAAAGGAGAGTTGGGACGCCAGGGCGCTTTGTGGCATACACCGTAGACCATTAAAGGAAAATTACATGAACTGGGTGAACCTGAGCAGGGGAGCTGGGACACGAAGTCAATTGTTGAATGAAGAAAGTGAAAGCAGGTCGAGGACCCAATGGCTGAGTGAAGAAAATATAAAAGTGTTGAACTGTTACACATTAAGAATGTCCTGGCAGGAGAGTACACCAGGCACACTGACAGCAAGTCTGGGACCAGCACCCGATTGTGTTAGGACAAGTATTTGGAAGCAAAGGAGGAGAGTGTACCCGACTGGCAGAGGAGGGTCTCGGACTTGCTCTCATGCTTGCCAAGAATCTGCATATAAGATGTGAACAAGAGGAGGGAGTCACCTTCTTGAATGCATGAAATCCAGTGGAAATCAATAATTCCCCCAGGGGTTGGAACTTGAACATTGCGACTAAGGTAAGGGAGGCATTCACCTAGTGATTGGCGATTGTGTCTGCCAACAGAAGAAAGGCAACCTCTAGGTACTGTGAACATTGCGACTAGGGAAATGGAGGCATTCCCCTAGTGATTGGAGATTGTGCTGTGAAGGGCAATCTCTTGGTACTGTGAGCATTGTGACCAGGGGAAGGGAGTCATTCCCCAAGTAATTGGACATTGTGTTTGGCCAATAGAAGAAAGGCAACTCTTGGTACTGTAAATATTGTGACCAGGAGAAGGGAGGCATTCACCTAGGAATAAGAAATTGTGATTTACCAAGAGAAGAACAAGTTTCTTACCCCTGGTATTGTTCTTTCGACTGGATGTTCCTCTCACGTTCTCCTCATCTTTGATATTTGTTATCCAGCTTCAGCTGCTTCAGAAAAATGTTTATATGGAGTGGGCACTGTGAGTCGATGCAGTCGACTCAATGTCCCTCGAGGGCCTCCATCTCGAGGGTGATGTCATCGAAGGCATATGTAGCACACGCAGCCCCCATTGGCTTCAGTTCTGTTTTTTCTTACAGTAGAAACTACCCGCATAACCACGGGTTTGACCGTACTAAGCTCTGAAGGAGCAAAAGATGTAATAGCATAAGAAATTCTACGGCGGGGTAGGCTGGGAGGGAGATGAGGAATACGTGGGAGGAACCTCCAGTCGAAAGAACATTACCAGGGGTAAGTAACTTGTTCTTCGGATGGATTGTGTCCTCCCACGTATTCCTCATCTTTGATAGACTCCCAAAGCAGTGTTTGTTTTGGTAGAGGCAGTAAGAATTTAGCTATGAATGGTTTTCATGAACCGAATGGAGGACAGCCTTTCCAAAGCTTCCATCCTTACCGAGGGAAGACTCAAGGCAGTAATGCTTTGTGAACGTGTGTATAGTAGACCACGTAGCTGCCTCACAAATGTTTTTGATCAGTATACCCCTTTGCAGAACCATAGAGGTAGCCATGCCCCTGGTGGTATGGGCCCTTAAGCCTTCTCAAGGATCCTTGCCTGCCAGCCTGTAACATTCTGAGATTGCCAGAATGATCCATCCGGATAAGGTCTGCTTTGTCACAGCCTGACCCAGTTTGTGACCTGTATAGCCTATAAAAAGCTGATCATCTATACGAAGTTTGGATAATCTAGAGATATAGAAGCTTAAAACTCTACATGGATCCAATCTGTGTAATCTCTCCTCCTCTTTGCCAGGATGAGGTGGAGGATAGAAAGTGGGCAATACAATTTCCTGTCCTACATGAAAATCTGAAATGACTTTAGGTGAAAAATGAAGGCTTATCCCTCAGAACAACCTTATCTTTGTGGATTGTGGAAAATAGTAAAGAGTGGCTTGGATGATAGTGCCTGCAATTCACTCACTATACGGGTTGAAGTTAATGCTACCTATAGAATGGTTTTAAATGTTAGCAACCTTAATGGGCATGAATGTAGAGGTTCAAAGGAAGCACACATAAGAAATGTTAATACCAGATTAAGGTCCCAAAGTTGAACCTGGAAAGCAGATGGGGGGGACACATTGGTGAGTCCCTTTAGAATGGAGTTATCAGTAGGACCTTAAAATATGAAGAATTCTCTGAAGAGCGCTTAAAGATGGATAGCGCTGCCAAATAGCCTTTAATTGTTCCAACCTAGAGCCCCAGATTAATTGTTCCAACCTGGAGCCCCAGATTGGCTCAGTAAGGTAGGAATGATCACACCTCTGGTGTCTTGCATAGTAAAGGGTCTACATTCTTCTCCTTGCACCAGCTGCAGAATGTGTTCCAACGGCAACGGTACAAGGACTTTGTTGCTGGTATTCTGGCCGAAAGCAAAATCTCCATTACGTCCTCTGGGAGGTCCCAATCCTTGTATCGCAGCCTCTCAGAAACCATGTGTGAAGGCTGAAATTCTTGACCTCTGGATGGAGAACACGACCCTCCTCTCATGAGAGAAAGTCCTCATTGTGGAAGACGCTTTGGAGGGCAGATGGACAAGTCCAGAAGGTTCGGGTAGCAAGTACTCCTGCCCCAGTCCGGGGAAATTAGGATCATGAGTTTTCCGAACTTTCTCAACCTCCTGATCACGTGAGCTATGACAGGGACTGGCGGAAACGCGTACAGGAGGGGAAACTCCCAATCCACCACAAACATGTATCCTAGAGCTCCTCTTGAAAGAAATTCCCTGGAGCAGTACAGTTCACACTTCTGGTTGACACTGGATACAAACAGATCCACTTGAGGGGTTTCCCAAAGGGTGAAGATCTCTTGAAGGACTTCCTGAGCTAGATCCCACTCGTGGGAGACTGTGCTCTGCCTGCTCAGAGCGTCCGCCGCCGTGTTCTCCTCTTCGGCTAGGTGAACTGCTGTTAGGGAGATTCCTTCTTGAATTACCCAGTACCAGAGCGGCATTGCCTCTCTGCACAGTGGTAGTGACCCTACACCTCCTCTCTTGTTGAAGTAGTACATGGCCACTGTGTTGTCCATCATTATCAGGACACTCTTTCCCAGTACAGAGGGCAGAAAAGCCTTCGCCGCAAGTCCGATTGCCCTCGGCTCTAAAGGATTGATGTGTAGTTTGGACTCCGATGGAGACCAACCACTGCTGATGGTCAGATTGTTGGCGTGGGCTGCCCACCCAGTGAGTGAGGCATCCGTCACTACCGTTATCTCCGGCCATGGTTGCCAAAAAGGTTCTCCCTTCAGAATGTTGTCCTCGCAGGCCCACCACAGGAGATCCTGTGCAACCCTGAAGTAGGTCTGACATGTTTCCTGCAAATTAAGACCATTGTGTCCTGAGAGCCCATTGAAGGGATCTCATTCTCAGGCGAGCCTCTGGCACCAGGAAAATGCAGGATGCCATGAGGCCGACCAACCTTAAGAAGTCGAAGGTCGGAAGATACTGGGCACTCTGAAACTTGGAGACCATCTTCAAAATGTCTTCAACCCTCACCTCGGGTGGCGAGCTCTTCCCCAAGTATGTATCCAGTACAGCCCCGATGAACTGGAGCTTTTGAGAAGGTGTCATATGGGACTTCTTGTAACTGAGGGAGAAGCCCAGTCTGTGAAGAGAGCGGGAGGTGACGTTGAGATGATCCATGACTTGTTCGGGAGAACACGCCCTGATCAGCCAATCGTCCAGGTAGGCGTAGGCGTGAATCCCCCCCTCTTCTGAGACTCGCTACCTCCACCGCCATCAGTTGGTGAAAACCCTTGGGCGGAGGTCAGCCCGAAAGGCAGAACTCGAAACTGATAATGAGAACCGCCAACGGCAAACCTAAGGTATTTTCTGTGCTTGAGATGTATTGGCACATGAAAATAAGCATTCTGAAGGTCCAATGACACCATCCAATCCTGGAGTTGGAGGGCCTGAAGGATCTGAGAAAGTGTGACCATCTTGAAATTGTCTTTCCTGAGGAACGCATCTCAAGTCCAAGATGGGTCTCAGTCCTCCCATCCTTCTTGGGTATTAGGAAATATGGAGAGTACCATCCCTTGTTCGTCTCCACTTCAGGCACTGGTTCTATAGCGCCTTTCTCTAGCAGAGTCAACATTTCCTGCACAAGAAGCAGATCTGGAATCCTCAAAGAGTGGCGCCCGGGTGGATGGTTTTGATGTCTCTTAATGAAGGGGAGGCAGTAACCTTGGGCTATGGTTTCCAATGTACAAGCATCCAAAGTAATGTCTTGCCATTCTTTCAGATGCTGGGACAGCCTGCCTACCACTGGTGTTACGTGACTCAAGACCTCAGAGAGGTTTTGAGGTGGCTGATGCAGTGGCAGTTGGTAAGGATGTCCCTATGTCCCTGCTTGAGCGGGCTTTGCACTTCGCCCTCAGCCACCACCAGGGAATCTTCTTTGGCCTCTTTGACCAGTCATGCCTCTCGCTCTTCCGACTGAGGAGTAGTAGAGAAAAGATCTGCCCCTCCAAGGCTGTCCAATAGAGCAAAAGGGCTGAGGCTGCCTAATAGCGGCACCTAAGGATTTGGCTGCCGCCTTCGAGGTCTGCAACTTCTGAAGGCCTTCGTCAGCCTTGTTACCAAAACTGCGAGATCCGTCAAAAGGCAGGTTAAGGAGTCTGGACTGCAAATCCAGACTTCCTCAACCATGCGAATATACCTATTACGGTGCTTGTTGCCATGGCTCTGCAGATGCTGTCAGCAGAATCCAGACCCAACTGAGGAGACTCGCACATGGCTTCTTTGCCGTCTCTTACAATAGCCAAGAACCTGTCTCTTTCCTCCCCCTCAGGAATGTGCTCTGCCGCCATGGAAATACAGTCCCATAGAGTGAATGAGAATGTTTCTAGGGCACACGTAGAGTTGGCTGATTTAAGAGCCACGCTCCCTGCAGAAAATACTTTCCTTGCCCATGCATATACTCTCTTGTCATCCCCTTCTGGAGGGATAGCTGGATAAGCTGAAGTTGTGGTAGCTGCCTGTACCACCAGACTCTCTGGTGTGGGGTGTTTTGATAAGTAGTTGGGGTCACTACTAGATGGGCAGTATTTTTAGTCACATTTTTGTTTAGTGCTGGATTAGACTCTGGCATTTCCCAATTTGCAGCCACTTTTTTGGCGAGCGATGTGAAATGGTAAAATGGGATCCATTTGCAGACCCTTATCAAAGATGCCTGTTAGATCATCCTACTCAAAGGGGAGGGTAGGCCTACTCCACCCAAATAGTCTACAACTTTAGACATTAATTTTCTATATGGTGCATCTGCATGCTCACCAGCTTCAGGTCTACCAAATTCTAGCTCTGGTGAGGCGTCTACCCCACTGGCTGCTTGTAAATTGTTGTAAAGATCTTTTAATCTAGCCTCATCTGAAATAAAACTCTCAGACACATTTAGTGTACCATATTGAAGGCCAAATGGCGCATCATTATGTGATGGTTCATTTTCCTCATAAATTGAGGTGAGAGATTTGAAGTAGTCCCTCCTTGGTAAAGGAATATATGTCTCGTCTGGAATAGCCATCAAAGGCTTAAGAAATTGTGAACTCGACGCTCGAGGAGTCGTCGAAATCTTTACTGAAATATTTTTTGGTTTCAATAGTGTCAAAGGTGCCATTGGCGTAGATGGCGCATCTGGCATCGATACCACAGCTTGCGTCGATGGCGCAGCTGCCGTTGATTGTTTTGACGACCTCGACATATGCTTTGACTTACGGCTCGAAGGATGCTTCGATGATTTATCATCTTGTCAAGGCCTTGATGGCTTTCAATTAGGATCTGGCCTTCGTCCCGTGCTTGAGGGCATAGAGGATTTGGCTCGAGCCCTTTCCTTACCGGCTTGCTTGGAAGTAGCGGTAGAAGCATGGCTACTTGAGGGTTTTTGCCTCTTAAATATTTTTAGCATTTCTGATCTAAATGCTTCCCATTCTGCAGGTGTGGAGGCCTTAGTGGGACAAGATACCCTCTCGGGGGAGGTGTCTGACGACAAAGTCGAAGAAGGCGACCAGTGATGACTTTTTTTCTTCTTCTATTTCCACAACGGCGATGAGGAGTGGTGGGAGCCACTCCTTGACCTGGATCTTTTAACCTTCTTCCTTTGAGGAGAGTCGCCTCTTGGCTCGCCCAAAGAAAGTTTCTTCGACAGGGTAGTAGATTGGATTTTTTTTTTTACCTACTGCCAATTTCCCCTTTCGCTCCTTCAGAGCTTTTCTGGTCATTGACTCGCATTTGGAGCTTGCCGAGGTCTTGTGCTCCACACTGAGATGCCACAGACAAACGCAATGTGGGTTGGTTATCGACATCTTGGAGTCGCAGTCCCGGTACTTCTTGAACCTGGTCTTCGGGGTAGTAGGCGTCGAGGAAGAAGACATTTTCACGATTAGAACAAAAGAAGCGCGTTTCTCGAAGCGTGAGCTTACTTGGAAAAACAGAACTGAAGCCAACAGGGGCTCCGCGTGCTATGTATGCCTTCGATGACATCACCCTCAAGATGGAGGCCCTTACATGGACATCGAGTCAACTGCATCGACACACAGCGCCATCTGCTGAAAATAAAATTCAGAAGCAGCTGAAGCTGGATAACAAATATCCAAGAAATGGAATACGTGGGAGGACACAATAAATTCCAAGAAAGGGAACCTCTTGGTACTGTGAACATTGCAACCAGGGGAAGGGAGTCATTCCCTCTGGTACTGTTGGAAAACTCTGAGGAGCCAAGAGAAGAGAAATAACTTCTTGGCATTGTGAAAGAGTGACATATCTATGGAAGAACCATACCCTTTAAAACGGTAAACTGTAAAGAGCTTGAGAAACTAAGGGAATCATCTCCTGAGACTTGTGGAACTTTGGTTGTTGATTTCTTTTTGCACCTTTTGGAACTTTGGAAAAGAGCTACAGCCGACCAGCTGAAAGACTATTTTCCTTTTAGCTTGATCTTGAGTTTAGCGTGTAAGGGTCAGGTTAGGATTTGGACACAGGACGGAGAACTTTACTTTGGACATTCTGACACAGACATCCTTTAGTTTGTTTGAGGCAGGGAAACCCCTCTTAGAGTTAGGGTGAGATGGGGCTTTCTCCAACCCTCGTTTTACTTTAATAAAAGTATTTGCCAACCACTACAGTGCCCTTATGTCAGAGTCATACTCCTGATTCCTTATTCCCCATCCTTCCTCCTGCAACATAAATATTTTTCTCTCAACTTGCACCTCTCTAGACACTCCCTCCTCCTTGCCCTCCCACTTCATCAGCCTCTCCTTTCTCACCTTCATCCGCCCACTTCCTGGAGTTTCTCCCAACACCCTCCCCCCCCTTTAGATTTTCTTTGCTTATCACCTTCAGCCACTACCGTATTTTCTTCTTTCCACTCTGATCCTTCGCTCTCAACCGCCTCCTCCTCTGTAGAGAACATACCTTCCCTTCCCCCATTTCTGAAAAGTTGTGCATCACTTTCCACTCCATTAAGTGGTTCTCTTCTTCCAGTGCCTAGAGTCCCTCAGCCTGGTCTCCTGGGTTCCTCCTGCCAGGACCTCTATCCCTAGCGGGTCTGGTCTTTGCATGTCTCGGGTTCCCTGAGGGTGAAGTGAAGCAGTACTTTCACCAGGGTGGTGTGAGGAGTCCGAAATGAGAGGCAGACACAAAGTGGTAATATTCTCAACATTAGCCATTTTATTAATAGAGAGGGGCTTGGATAAAGGCCAAACTTTCCCTATCCAAACGTGAATGTCACTTCCTATGAAACTCAGACTAAAGCAGGCTGACCTTGTGTCCAAACTAAATCTGACCCTCACATAACATACACAAGTAAAAGGTGCAAGGTAAATGTTTGAGATTTTAACTCAAAATAAATGTGCAAAACAAACATATGACTTCAACCAAAACAATGTCAAACACCCCTGGATTATTTCAGGAAAACTGTTTGCAGTGTTCTGAGTCAAGACCAGTCTCTTCGAGGCAATACAAATGTCTATTTTACCTAATACGTTCCTCAGGATAGCAAAACAAATGTTCCTTCCACAACACTGGCTAGAATATAACAAAGAGGAAGAATCTCCTAGTCTTTCAGGATGGCAAAACAAAAATTTCTTTTCCACAACACTGGTTGGAATATAGCAAAGGAAAGTCTTTCCTACTTTTTAGGATGGTTAAACAAATGTCTTTTCAAGTATGGCAAAAGGCAAGTCTTTTCAAAGTCTCTGGTTGACAAAATGTTCAATTGAAACAACAACTTAAGACGACAACGCTTCTCCTCCACACCAGTTCAAAGTAAGTTTCCCGGTAGACTCTCTTGCCAGGAAACTCATCAACTAAAACTCTTGATATTGTGGTTTACTCTCCTGCCAGGAATATCTCCCCTTTTGGTTCATGCAGATTGTCTAGTGTACTGTCCTGCCAGGTATCTCTTTCCAGAAAGGTTCACTACCTGATACTCTTATCAGGCCTCTCTGCAACATTCACATTCTCCTTAGGTATCACACAATTGTACATCAATAGCACAACTTTGTTGACTTCAGTCGTTACTTGTACCAATTACCCCCACACTAACATCCCATATATGAGGGTTTGTTCAAGCTCTGTCTTTCATCTCTTGGCTCTTGGCAATGCTTATCCAGGTTTCTCCCAACTGGCATGTCATGTCATGTCAGGAGAACTGTACAACTCTTGCCTCTTTGTTTCTCTCACAGTGTCCTTTCGCCTATGGCAATGCTGGTTCCAGGTTTCCCCAAAATGACATTTCAGGTCAGGAGAATTGTGTCATGTTTGCCTTCTCTTTTCAGTTCCATGTGGTCGGTATTAAAAAATGCTTTCCAAACACACGTCCACAGCCCCTACTCGCCTTGGCGGACTCACCGGTTCACAGTGAGGCTGCTATGAAGAGCTTGCAAGGGGCCAGCTTCCCCTCAGAGTCTTGTTTGGTTCCTGCGTCGAGTTCAGAGTCCTTCGCCGTCAGAACCAGTGCAGCTCGGCAGGAGCACATCTCCCTGGACCCCGCTGCACAACATTCACCTTAGCTTCACCGGAGATCCTCTTCTCTGGTCCTGAATGCCACCAATCTGCTACTGGCAGACGTCTCTTCTTCTCCCCACGGCTCTTCTCCGTGGGCTTGTCTCTGCCACCGGTCTTGCCTCCCGCTACGCGCACTTCGCAGCCCTTCTCGTCTCTCCTTTTTCGTTCCCCTAACTGCAGGTGAACCTTGGGTTTAAATGGCCACCATAGATGAATAATGACAACATGCCATTAAACCCTCCAGAAAAGAGGAATACTACTTCTCTGCTGTTGGAGTCAACACTGTCCCCTGACAGCCATCTCCTCCCATGTCATCCACCCTCAGAATACCACCCCAGGGTCAGGATCAGGTAGCTGCTGCCTTCCCCTGGCCACATAGGAGGAGACTTTAGGCTGGGGATCAGTGATGACTATACAGAATTCCTCACAGTGGTGATGGCCGGAGGAGCCTAGAAGATTCTCAGTTTACCTCAACCATGCAGTGGTGGCATACGACACCCATTGTCACAGCAGCCCCATCACCCAGCCTAAAATATGGGATTTTGTTACACACAACACACCTTACAAAACATTTTCTCAATCTATCAGCGTCCAATATCTAAACTACACTTTGTCAGGAAATAATTGACATGGTCATCAAACAACGATACAGCAACAAAACACAAATTAATTACTCTACAATTGGCAACATGGTTACAAACATCAAAAACGTACTGTGACATAGTGATCTAGAGTTCAGTGACTTAACATGCAGCCCACAGAAGCCACAGACCGGAAACAAATTATTAGCTGAATTCCTGACTTATTGAACTGCTCTGAAGATGCACTGGTGAACAGGGATGGCCCGAGGAAAGGTATTCACGATTCCAAATGCAGGAAAACGTTCTTACCTAGCATAAAGTCAAAGAAGCTTGGAGAACCCAGAGCTGTGATGCTTTACAAGCAGAGAACCAGCCAGGAGAAAAATAGGAAGTTGGTGTCATGCTTTGTTACTTCTTGCAATGATACAATGGCCTGGCTGCTTGACAGGGGCCAGGCTAACATGAAAATATCCATTCCCTACTCATGGTGGAAGAAGAAAAGGACAATCTATCCCAAGGAAGGGCTGGAAAAAGAGGCAAAAAAAAAACATTACTTACCCCCAGGGAATGTTCTTTCTGATGGATGTTCCTCCCATGGATTCCTTATCTGAGCCCAGGGAATGTTCTTTCTGATGGATGTTCCTCCCATGGATTCCTCATCTTAGATAGACTCCCACAGTTTTGAAGAAGGCGGTGGGAGAAGCTGAATTTTATGTTGTTTCCATAAGCACATAATATTGTGCGGAGCCGCTCTTCCGAATCGAGCATCCCGACCCGAAAGGGCATCTAAGCAATAGTGTTTTGACAAAGTATGGAGGGAGGATCACGATGCTGCATCGCAAGTGTCCTGCACTGGTACACCTCTTTGTAGTGCTAAAGTGGTTGCCAATCCCCTGGTGGAATGGGCTCCTAAATGATATGGGACATATTTTCCAGCAATGGAGTAGCACTCCGAAATGCATAGGATAATCCATCTCGACAGTATTTGTTTGGTCATGGCTGGTCCTAATTTGTGACCAGTGTAGCCAATAAATAACTTGTTTGATATTTGACATTCTTGAGATGTAGAAGCTAAGAGCTCTTTTCGGGTCAAGCCTGTGTAACCTCTCTATCCTTGGAAGGGTGAGGAGGGGGCAGAAAGCTGCTAATGTGATTTTTTTAGATAGATGAGGGGACAGAGGGACGAACCCTCAAAACAACCTTTCCCTTAGAGAATACTGTGAAAGGTGGCTTCTAGGATTGGCCTCACCAACCATGTGAGCAGAGATGAAAGCCACTAAAACAATGGTGTTTCACATTAGTAGCCTGAGAGGATAGGAATGGAGCCATCCAAACGGCGCTCCCATCAAGAATGCATAACAAATTCAAATCCCAGGACAAAAAACAGAAAAGGGACCAGTGGAAATGAGCTCGTCAGTCCTTTCAGGAATTGTATTACAATAAGGCACCTTAAAATAAGAGTCCTGTTCCGGTGTGCGTATGAATATTGATAATGCAGCAAAGGATCTCTTAACCGTAGCCACCTGCAGCCCCTGATGGGCAAGGTGCAGTAAAAAAGAAAGCACTGAATGTGTATTGAAAGAGAAAGGATCTATAGCTTCAGCTGGACATCAGCTGCAAAACTTGTTCCAATGGCAGCAGTATAGTGCTTTAGTTACTGGTCTTCTAGCCGAAAACAACACCCCCATAACATCTTCCGGGAGGTCGCAATCTTTGCATCTTTACCTCTCAAAAACCAGGCATGTAGGTTCAAGTGTTGTGAATCCTGGGTGAAGAAGACAGCCTCCCTGCTGCGAGAGTAGATCCACTCTCTGGGGAAGACGGAATGGAGGGCAGATGGAGGGCAATCAGGAGCATGGATTTCCCGAACTTCCTCAATCTCCTGATGACTCGAGGGATGACTGGGACTGGTGGGAACGTGTACAGCAGTGGACATTCCCAGTCCACTACAAAAGCGTCCCCCAGAGCTCTGCTCTGAGGAAATTCCCTGGAGCCGAGCAGGCTGCACTTCCTGTTGATACTACACATGAACAGATCCACTTGAAGGGTTCCCCAAAGGGCAAAGATCTCTAAATGGACTTCTGGGCCAACTCCCACTCATGTGAGATAGTGCTCTGCCTACTCAGAGCGTTCGCCGTGGTATTCTCTTTTTCGGCTAATTGGACAGCTGACAGAGATCCTGTTTTGTAGGGCCCAAACCCAGAGCTGCATTTCCTCCTTGCACAGTGGTAGTGACGCTACAGTTCCTCTTCTGTTGAGGTAATGAATGGCCATCATGTTTTCTGTCATTATCAGGACGTTCTTTCCCTGGATGGAAGGCAAAAAGGCAATCAGCACCAGTATGATCACCCCCAGGTTCATGTGTAGTTTTGATTCAGCAGGGGACCAAAGCCTGACCACGTGTGCTCCCCATCCCATGAGGGAAGCATCCGTAACTACAGTCATCTCTGGCCAAGGTTGCCATATGGGTTCCCCGATCATCACCTTTTCCTTGCAGACCCATCACAGAAGATCCTGTGCTACCTTGCTCGGGACCTGAAGAAGATCAGTCATCGTGCCTGAAAACTATGAACATTGGGATCTGAGGGCCCACTGGAGGGCCCTTATCCTCCAGTGACCTCCGGCACCAGGAGAATACAGGATGCAATGATACATAGCAACGTCTGAAAAATCGAATACCGGTCGATATTGGGTATTTTAAAATTTCTTTTGCCACCTGCAAGATATGTTGTGCCCCCAACTCGTGAGGCAAAGCCTTCCTGGAGGAAGAGTCCAGGACCACCTCAATAAATTGAAGCTGTTGAGAAGGTGTCACCTGGGAATTCTTGAATTTGAGGGAGAAGCCCAGTTTGTGGAGAGAGTGGCAGGTTCTGTTGAGATGTTCCAGAGCATGTTTGGGAGAACAAGCTCTGATCTGCCAGTCATCGATGTGAATCCGCCCCCCTCCTTAGATTTTCTGCCCTCACTGCCATCAACATGGTGTAGGCCCTCGGGGCACAGGTAACCCTGAAAGGCAGTACTCCAGATTGATAGCGAGAACTGCGAGTGAAGAACCACCAGTATTTTCTGTGTCTGGGTTTCATAGGCACATGAAAGTAAGCATCCTGAAGATCGAGGGACACCATCCAGTCCTGGAGCTGGAGGGCCTGGAGGATGTGCGAGAGAGTGACCATCTTGAATGTGTCCTTCATGAGGAACTTGTTCAAGCGCCTCAAGTCCGGGATGGGTCGTAGTCCTCTGTCTTTTTTGGGTACCAGGAAGTAGATGGAATGTCAACCCACCTGAATCCCGAAGAGTGTGTTCGCTCAGGGGATAATCTGGAGGTCTCTTTAGAAATGGGAGACTGTACCCTTCATCAACTGTTTGCAATGCCCATGCATCTGATTTAATGGTGTGCTATTCTTGCAGATACCGGGCCAATCTGCCTCCTGTCGGTAAATTGCTCAGATTTTTTAAGGCTGTGGATAAGGGAAAGTAGGCGGTTGCTGCCTGGGTAGTCTTTCCCCCACAACCTCTTGAAGCATGCGCATATCTTCTTTGCCCTTGTTTTTGTACAGACTGACTTTTTCCTCCTTGATTGAAGGAAGAGTAGCACTGAAAGGACTGCCCTCTCCAGTTCAGTGATAGTGGCTGTTGTGGTTGGCGGATAGCTGCAACTAAGGACTTGGCTGCAGCCTTGGAAGCCTGCAGTTCTTCCAGGCGGTCATCGGCTTTTGGGTCAAATTGGACCCATCAAAGGGCAAATCCAGATGTCTTGACTGGGCATGGTGGACGGGGGTGGGGGGTGCAGACTTGCTTAGCCATGCAAAGCACCTGTTAACAGTGCTAGATCCCATTCATCTGTCTACACAGTCTGACGCATCAAATTCAGATTGTAGGGATTGGCATAAAGCCTCCTTTCCCTTCATTAATAAGATTATTAAAATCCCTCTCTCATCTCCCCTTCTGGACTATTGTCAGCTGCTTGTGCAATCACATTCCACAATGTGTAGCTGTACTTGGCTAAAGCACATGACACATTGATGGCTTTTTAAGGCCATACTACCTGCAGAAAAAAACCTTTTTGCAAGGGCGTCCGAACACTTATCATCCCTATCTGGAGGGATTGTAGGATAAGCTGCAGCTTTGGATGTGGACGTAGCAGCCTGCACCACTAAGCTTTCTGGTGTAGGGTGCAATAATACAAAAACAGGGTCCACTGAATGTTTGTATTTTTTTCACCAACTCCTTATTTACTGCAGGTGTAATATCTGTTGTACCAGAATTTTATGGATTCTTTAGTGATGTATGATAGGGCAGCACAGTCTTCTTAGGAGGGGCCTTATCTAGGATGTCCATTAGGTCATCTTGGGTAATGTTCTTTTGCAGGACAGCCCCATCCCAAACACTCGAGGACCCGGTTCATTGCAGTCGGGTGAGAATGTACATCAGGGGGATCAAACTCGACATCAGGGGAAGTATTGAGTCCACTGGAGTCTTTTAAGTAGAAGACTAGGTATTCCATCAGTGGTTACTCGAATGAATTCTTCTGGGACATTCAGGGCCGCAAAACACTCATACACGAAGGGAACTAAGTCTATCTTTCTTCATTCTCTCAACCATTTGAACCAAAGGATTTACAGAACTCAGTCTTCGACTGTGGCTTGTATCTCGACTCCAAGGTTGACTAAGGTCCCTTCAACTTTGTCGATTCCTTCGAAAAGGATGTCGATGCAGCCTTTTGCATCAATGCTGACCCGGTGGTCGACATTGGTCGATGACACTCGGCTGTACACCTCAGATGTCTTCCGAGTCTGGCTTTTAGGCATCCGGTTCAAAGCCTTATCCGATTCCCTGCCAGTCTTGAAGGACCCGGTGGGATCTACTACCTTCTTTGGCTCTTTCGAGGAGTCAGGAGGAGCTGCATTCGATAATACCTACATTTGTATTCTAAAACTCTCACCTCAAGCCACTGAAGTGGTCTTTTGGGGAAAGGTACCTGATGCCTATCGGGCAAGGAAGATGAATGGTGTTGTTTTGTACTCTTCTTCTTTGATGAAGAAGAATAGATCTAGATATTTTGGAGTGTTTATATCTTTTCTTGGACCTTTCAGGAGATTTGTCTCCTGTAGAACTGTCAGGTCCATGGGTAACAGAAGGCATTAGGTTAGACATTACTAAGTGTAATAGTGGCCAGGAAAGGTTAATTGCAATGAAATGGCATTTTCTTAATCTACTCATTATATCAGCCAGCAACTTTTGTCCCAGCTCAAGATGGTGAAGTACTTCCTGCCCAGCAGTGATTGGTTAATGACTACAGTGATGCACTTTGGAACCTAAGGTGAGGTTCTAAACTGCCTTTCATTCAAGATGTGTTTATGGATGTTCACAGCGCATTAGAGCTCCAGTGTAATCAAAAGAAAACTAAAGAAATCACAGAAGACCTGTTATCAATTCATCAGAAAAAGCCAGAGAAGAGGAAACTCAGATAAGTGACTGAAGTTATGCTTAAAACAAAGTTGTGAGAAATAGTTATAATCTAATTCAGTTCAAGTTCAGCTTTGGAAGGTCATTTTATTTCAAAAATTGAAGAAAAGTCAAAGACTGTAGTTGTGCAACAAATGTAAATAAGTTTTGGAAAAGAAAAGTATTTACAATGTACTATTGAACGTTCGATTAATAGTGTGTGCGCCAGCTTATAAGTATTTCAATTTCAGCTTGTGCGCGACTCTCGAAGGCGTAGCAGAAGTAAAAAGAAGCTTTTGTGCATGCGTCGCGTGCCGGCCCGCATTTGAGGAAAGGACCTGGTAACGTAAGGCGGCATGTCCAGGAAGTTCTTGCAGGCGTCTCGTAATATGTTTTTCGTCGTTCTGAGGACATTTGTTTGATCCTGTGGCGGCGTGTGAATCCAGGTAGCGTGTTCGCACAAGTGAAATAATAGTAAGCAGCATTCTGTAGATCAGCTGTTAAATGAAGAAGACAGCGATCATCTTTATTGCACGATCCTGTGACAGTGTGTGAATCCAGGTAGCGTGTCGGTGCTAATTAAGTGGCATTCAGCAGTGTTCTAAATATAACAACACTTGTATTTTGGAATTAATCTAAACTCTGAAAATCGATTTAATAAGTAACTAGACTTCATACAAGTAAAGAAGAAGTTCAAAAAGAGATCTGATTACTAAATTCAGATTGTTTTCACAAGTCATTGAGTTTCATGAAGCACAGAGAGAACTATAAGTAAACACAGTAAAACAAAGAAGTTTTAAAATTTGCAAAAATTCAATGCAAGTTTAGTGTTCAATTACAGAAATGTCAACACTACACAGAAGTAATCCCGATATCTTATGAAGAGATAGAATTCTTAAAGCATTCATCTGAGAAAAGCAAAGTTAACAATAAGGATTAATTCTTTCAAGAGTCTCTCAGTAAAGAAACAGACTGTCGGGTAACAAAGGGGTCTGGGAAGGTACATATTGGAAATGGTCAGTGAAGTTCAATTCAGAATTTAATTATTGCTATGTCATTTGCAGTTATCCAGAGTTCCAAGGTGCCAAGCATTTAAGGACTCCAGTGTTATCCTGGCTGTTGGTTATTTTCTCCAATTCCCCTTTTCCCCCACTCTGGTCAATCCAATAATTGTTCAACTGATTGTTGGGTATACTGGTTTAAGGGACTAGGTGGGCTATTCATCTGCTCCTGCAGGAGATCAGCGCTGGGACCTGACAGAATGAAAGGCCCACGTTAAATGCCTGCCTGAGCAGAGATGCAGCCTGAAGGAGAGGTGTCTTTAGGCTCATTAGCTAGGATGCTTTCAGAAATGAAGGAAGAAATGTCGAAGTCAAGGAAAGAGACTACAGAGTTGAGTGATAGACTTAAGGAGTTAAGTGTTTTGGTGAATAAGGGAGGAGTAGAGACAGAGAAACCAAATGTTTCAGGTTGGAATCCAGAGAGAGAACCACCAGTGTTATATCCCGAAGTGGAGAGTGTAACTGTAGGAAGAGTAAGAGGGGTGGAAAAGCGTGAAAGGGGAGTTCCAGCGATTACTGTGGCGACTACTCCATTGGCTCAACCGGAGCGGTTCGCAGGGGATCAACAAAAGTTTAAATCATTTCTTATGTAGTGTTTTTTGCATTTTAGGTGCAGGCCTGAGTCGTTTCCAAATGAAAGAGCAAAGGTGGCTTTTTTAATATCATACTTGACTGGAGAGGCGGCTGCCTGGTCAGTTCCTTTGGTTGGAAGAGGCGTCAGGGAACTGGAGAGTTGGGAGTTATTTAAAGCCGAGTTTAAAAAGATGTTTAATAGACGTACTTTAACTCAGAGTGTTGCTAGTGAGTTACTTGAATTGAAACAAGGAAATAAGGACTTTTCAGTTTATATTACGCAGTTTCGAGCATTAGTTTTAGAATGTGCTTGGCCTGAAGAGAAAAGATCTTCTCTCTTTTATAGAGGTTTGCGTGAAGAATTAAAGGATGCTGTGATGACAATTGTAGAAAGACCAGTCCCTTGTGAGGAGTTAATTACTCTTGTGTTGAAACTAGATGCTAGATTTAGTGAGAGACGTATAGAGCGTAGGAGGTCAGGTTCCGAGGGTAGACCTTGGGTACGAAGTGAGAGACCAAAGATAGATGTAGTCCAAAGAGATGTTAAGGTGTCTGGAAGAGAAAGACAGTTTAGACCTCCGTTAACAAAAGAAGAGAAGGAGAAGAGGCGGAAGGAAAATCTTTGTCTCTATTTTGGGGATAGTAGCCACTTTGTTGGAAATTGTCCTAGAACCCCTCAAAGAATTTTCACATCTGCTGGAAGAGGTTCGATGGTGGCGAACACAATTCAGGCATTGGTCCTGCACATTACAATAAATGTATCCTTATTTTGGAAGGGAGGTTTGAAATGTGGGGGTCCTTGTGTTTTAGATTCAGGGGCAACAGGCAATTTCATGGACAAGAATGTAGTCATCTGTTTAGGAGTACCAGTTGCGACTAAAGAGGTTCCAGTACAGGTTAGAGCAGTAGATGGAGCTCAATTCAGCTCGGGACTCATAACACAAACCACAGAAGTCATTGGGTTGAAAATTGCTGAATAACATAGGGAAAAGATCATTTTTGAATTAATTGATGCTCCTCAATTGCAAATTATTCTAGGAATGCCTCGGTTTACTTTATATAATCCTTTTATTGATTGGGCTAAAAGAACAGTGGAATTTAGATCAGAGTATTGTTCTGAACATGGTGTTGCAGATTTGGAGGAGGGTGATGTTGGAAGAAAAGAGTCTGGGAGAGCTTTTGGCTGGTGGAGTAACTGAAGAACAGTTGATTGGGGCTGTGGTTGGAATTTTGCCTGAATGCTATCTTGAGTTTGCGGATGTGTTTAGCGAGCGTGAGGCGAATGAGTTACCACTGCATCGCCCTTATGATTGCAAAATCGATTTGGAAGATAGGGTTCCAATTCCTTGTGGCCCAATCTATGCATTAACTGAGAGAGAGAGAGTGAACATTTGAAGACTTATTTACAAGAATATTTGGAGAAAGGATTTATTCGTCATTCTCAATCACCTGCGGCATCTCCATTATTTTTTGTGCACAAGAAGGATAAGAGTTTGAGAACTTGCATAGATTATAGAGCACTTAATAAGATTACAATTAAGAATCGCTATCCGCTTCCATTGATTTCAGTCATGTTACATGCCATTCAGGGGGCTAAGGTATTCACTAAGTTAGATCTTCGTGGAGCTTATCATTTAGTAAGAATCAGAGAAGGTAATGAGTGGAAGACAGCGTTTCAAACTCGATTCGGTTTGTTTGAGTATCAAGTGATGCCGTTCGGACTTTGCAATGCACCAGCAGCATTCCAATATTTTATCAACGAGGTTTTGCAGGAGTATCTTGATGTTTTTGTAGTTGTCTACACCGACGATATTCTTATTTTTTTCTCAGAAAGAGGATCAACATCAGGAACATGTATGAAAAGTATTGTTGAAGTTGCGGGAGAATCATCTATTCGCCAAGTTACAAAAGAGCCAAGTTCACATGACCAGAGTTGAATTTTTGGGTTTTGTAATTTCACCGGCTGGATTGGAGATGGATTCCAGTAAGATTAAGGCAGTTTTAGATTGGCCAGCACCCACTTGTGTGAAGGATGTGCAGAGTTTCATTGGATTTGCCAACTTCTACCGGCGGTTCATTCAAGACGTTTCATCAGTGGTGTCCCCTTTGACTCGATTGTTAAAGAAAGGTGTCAAATTTCTTTGGGAGAAGGAATCTGCGGAAGCATTCAGTTATTTAAAGGATAAGTTTACCTCAGGGCCGATATTATTGCATCCCGATGTAGAACAGCCAATTTTTGTTGAAACAGATGCTTCTGATTTGGCTTTAGGAGCAATGCTTTCACAGAGAGATCCGAGTGCAGGTCAATTACATCCTGTAGCCTTCTATTCTAAGAAGTTTTCAAGCGCTGAAAGAAATTACACCATATCAGACCGAGAACTTTTGGCAATAAAAGCAGCATTTGGAGAGTGGAGACATTATTTGCTTGGAGCTCGACATAAAGTTACTGTGCTTGCAGACCATCGGAATCTAACCTTTTTGCATTCAGCCAAGACATTAATGCCACATCAGTTAAGATGGTCTCTTTTCTTCGCAGACTTTGACTTTGTGATTACCTTTAAGCGAGGGCAACAAAATGGCAAAGCGTTTGCTTTATCCAGACGTAATCCTGGAAGTTCTAAGGAAGATTCTTTGTCTCCAGTCCATTGCTACAAGATAATAATTTTGCGATTGCTGAGATACAAAAGGCTGTGAGTTTGGGTGAACAAGTGGCTAATGAAATGACTGAGGAGCAAATGATTGAGTGGGTAAGGAAGGATCCGGCACGAGTGATCAAAAATGGTTTACCATTTGTGGATAATAGGTTGTATTTGCCTGCTGAAAAGATTCAGGAGGAGGCTCTTCGACAGTGTCATGATTCTGCGATTGCTGGACATCCAGGTTTTAGAAAAACCTTGGAGTTATTATGTAGGGAGTATTGGTGGGAAGGAATGCGTAAAGACACTTTGAATTATGTTAGAACGTGTGAAACCTGTGCACGAGTGAAGTCAGTAAATCAGAGACCAGTGGGATTATTGACCCCTTTACCCATTCCTCCTCGTCCATGGCACACTATCTCTTTAGATTATATTGTGGATTTACCTCTCGATCAAGCTTGCACCACAATTTTGGTAGTGGTGGATGTCCTCTCCAAGGCCAGTCATTTTATCCCTATTATGGGTTCAGCTACAGCTACTAATCTAGCACAAGCATCCTTACAAAATGTGGTAAGACTACATGGACTTCCTACACAAGTGATTTCTGACAGGGGTTCTCAATTTGTGTCAAAATTCTGGCAGGCATTTTGCAAAGAATTGAATATAGATATTTGTCTTACTACTAGTTTTCATCCAGAGGCAAATGGTCAGACCGAGAGGGTGAATCAAGAGTTGGAAAAATACTTGCGTTGTTACCTTAAAACAGATAAGTGTTGGGTGGAGTTAATCTGGTTGGCAGAGTTTTGTTACAATAACACAGCTAAAGATTCAACGACTATGTCACCATTTTATTTAAATCAGGGATTTCATCCTAGGTTTCTTAGAGATGTGAATTTTGAGGAAGTGGAGGTTCCAGATGTTGAAGGGAGATTGAGAGCCATGCTTGAGAATGTTAAAAAGGCTGTTGAGGCTTTACGAAAGAGTAAGTCAGATTACAAAAGATTTGCTGATCGTAAGCGTAGGGCAGCTCCAAGTTATCAACCAGGTGATATGGTGTGGCTTTCCAGTAAAATCATTGCTCTGAAAGGTAGAGACAAGTTTAGTCCATGCTTTTTGGGCCATTTGAAATTGATGAAGTTCTTTCCCCAGTTACTATCAAACTGAAATTACCATCTAGTCTAAAGGTTCATCCCACTTTCCATGTTAATCTCTTCTCAGGCACCGGGTCCAGTCCAGTTTGTGTGGAAGGTTCAGGAGAGGAGTAGCAGGTTCAGGACATTCTGGATTCTAGAGTGGTTCAAGGTAGGCTGCAGTATTTGATAGATTGGAAGGTGTATGGCCCTGGGGAAAGGTCGTGGGTGGCCAAGCAAGAAGTGCATTCACCAATGTTGGTTAAGACATTTCATTTACGAAGACCAGAGAAACCAGGCCCTGGGGCAGGGCTTTATCGGGGGGGAGGGGGTACTGTCAGGTCCATGGGTAACAGAAGGCATTAGGTTAGACATTAAGTGTAATAGTGGCTAGGTAAGGTTAATTGCATTGAAATGGCATTTCCTTAATCTAATCATTATATCAGCCAGCAACTATTGTCCCAGCTCAAGATGGTGGAGTACTTCCTGCCCAGCAGTGATTGGTCAATGACTACAGTGATACAGTTTGGAACCTAAGGGAAGTTTCTAAACTGCCTTTCATTCAAGATGTGTTTATGGATGGTCACAACACATTAGAGCTCCAGTGTAATCAAAAGAAAACTAAAGAAATCACAGAAGACCTGTTATCAATTCATTAGAAAAAGCTAGAGAAGAGGAAACTCAGATAAGTGACTGAAGTTATGCTTAAAGCAAAGTTGTGAGAAATAGTTGTAATCACATTCAGTTCAAGTTCAGTTTTGGAAAGTCATTTTATTTCAAAAATTGAAGAAAAGTCAAAGTCTGTAGTTGTGCAACAAATGTAAATACGTTTTGGAAAAGAAAAGTATTCACAATGTACTATTGAACGTTTGATTAATAGTGTGTGCGCCAGCGTATAAGTATTTGAATTTCAGCTTGCGCGCAACTCTCAAAGGCGTAGCAGACGTAAAAAGAAGCTTTTGTGCATGCGTCGCGTGCCGGCTGCATTTGAGGTAAGGACCTGGTAACGTAAGGAGGCGTGTCCAGGAAGTTCTTGCAGGCGTTGCTTAATACGTTTTTCGTCGTTCTGGAGAGATTTTTTGATCCTGTGGCAGCGTGTGAATCCAGGAAGCGTGTGCGCGCAAGTGAAATAATAGTTAGCAGCGTTCTCTAGATCAGCTGTTAAATGAAGAAGACAGCGATCAGCGATCATCTTTATTGCGCGATCCTGTGACGGTGTTTGAATCCAGGTAGCGTGTGCGCGCTAATTAAGTGGCATTCAGCAGTGTTCTAAATATAACAACACTTGTATTTTGGAATTAATCTATTTAAAAAGTAACTAGACTTCATACAAGTAAAGAAGAAGTTCAAAAAGAGATCTGATTACTAAATTCAGATTGTTTTCACAAGTCATTGAGTTTCATGAAGCACAGAGAGAACTATAAGTAAACACAGTTAAAGAACAGTTTTAAAATTTGAAAAAATTCAATGCAAGTTTAGTGTTCAATTAAAGAAATTTCAACACTACACAGACGTAATCCAGATATCTTATGAAGAGATAGAATTCTTAAAGCATTCATCTGAGAAAAGCAAAGTTAACAATAAGGATTAATTCTTTCAAGAGTCTCTCAGTAAAGAAACAGAGACTGTCAAGTAACAAAGGGGTCTGGAAAGGTACATATTGGAAATGGTTAGTGAAGTTCAATTCAGAATTTAATTATTGCCATGTCATTTGCAGGTATCCAGAGTTCCAAGGTGCAAAGCAGTTAAGGACTCCAGTGTTATCCTGCCGTTTGTTATTTTCTACAATTCCCCTTTTCCCCCACTCTGGTCAATACAATAATTGTTCAATTGATTGTTGGGTATACTGGTTTAAGGGATTAGGTGGGCTATTCATCTGCTCCTGCAGGAGATCAGCGCTGGGACCTGATAGGAACCCCTTCCTCTGGAGGATTTTCTTTATGAAGGGGTGGAGGATAGGCATTTTGACACACGAATGACCAAAACGAACTTCGATCTGCTTTCCTTCAAGGCCTTACTGGTCACCGACTGGCAGGAGTCGCACTCAATCATGTGGGCTTCGCCAAGGCACCATAGACAAATCCTGTGTGGATAAGTGAACATCTTCGAATCACAGTCTGCGCATATCTTGAAGCCTGTTTTCAGCATAGACATTGTGACAGTCACAAAAAAATTCAAAAGTATGACGTGCGTTGAAGAAAAAGGTTTTTGCTGAGGCGAGTCGAACTGTTCTGAGAGCCTGCTGTGCATGCGGGAAAACAGAACTGAGGTAACAGGGCGCAGTGGGTGCTATACAGACTATCATCAACGTCACATCTGGATGTGGGAAAGGTAACAGTCGAATGACATCAGCGCTGATGCCGCACAGCACCCCCTGCTGTTGAAATTGTTTCCAAAACTTCAAAGCAGGCTAAGAATATATCAAAGATGAGGAATCCGTCGGAGAACACAATCCATTGGAACAATCAGTTAAAAGGAGCCTCAGAAACTCATATCCGGTTTTCTAGAATATGAAGAGTGAGGTTTGCAGAGGTATGTGGCAGACAGAACCTGGGAAGTAATGAAAACCTGAGGATACTTGATCATGAGAGGTGCTCAGAACATGAGAGCACTTAAAAACAGAGAAATAAAAATTGAACGTTGGGGGGTGGAAAGAAGCAGAAAGCACTTTAACCCCAAGAAGTGTTAATTAGTGAAATCATGTGTACCCTAAGAGTCAGTAGAAAGGAGACATATGGAACATACTAAACAAAAACACCCAATTTGGTATTTATAAGACCAAGTGGTAACATCTACAACATTTAGCTATGCAGAAATGGCATTGAAAAACGGATTGAGACAAAACCCTGAGACAATGCACCCCAAGTTGGAAAGCATCAATCACTACATGCGTTGTGAAAGGAAGGGAAACCGAGAAACCTTTTTTTGGCAACTTTGGAACATGGGAAAAGTAAACCAAATGGGACAAGAATGGTCTAGAGAGAATAATCAGCGGCTTGGGACTAGAGCCTAACCTCTTTGATAGACTATGATCATGATTAAAACAACTTGAGATTGTGAAGGCAAAGAATACAAGTACTGGAGAATCAAAACTACAAGGTGAAAATTGAATTTTCTAAATAAAAAGTCTCATCATTTTTACTTTTTTTGTCTAGTTAGATATTCGATTGAGAAAACTCTGTCAAGGTGCACAGGATAACTGCTTAGATAACAGCAAGGATGCTTATTGCATCACCATGGATTGGTCAGCTTTGTATGCAGAGTTGATCAATGAATCTTACTACTGAGAGTTGAAATGAGAGGGACATCACAGACTCAGCCTTAACATGGATCAACATGGACCAATGTGTACCTCATGAACTGGACCGAACAGGTTCAAAAGTGGGAGGTTTCAATATGTTCCGAACCCCATTCATGTTTCCACAAGAATCCCCATTGTCCGCACTTTTGTTTAATGCCTACTTGTGTGGGATAGTTAAATAGTCGCATCATACCTTCCACTCCCATATCTTGCAATAGATGCAAACTTGCCAAACAGAGGCCAAAAGTGAGCCCTGGAAATCCGATTTAGTTTACATGGCCAACCCCTTTGGATTCTTGGATTGGGTTTGCCCAAAGGTCCATAAAATTATGTATGATTTAGACCCTATCATTCCATCACAAGACAATGACCTCATTACGAGTTTGCCAGTAACCCTATGGTGCTACTGGCCGGTTATCCTCAGACTCCCTTTACCGTTACCGGTGTGCGATATCCTGGTGTTACTGGGATATTACGGTTGACTGCAAAAGCGGTAGGTTCCCATACCATGGACGGAGTCCCATAGGACTTCATGGAATGGGCTTGCCCCTAACACCAGCACTGGTAGAAGCAGTGCCAGTGATAGGGGCAATTATTTGCTGGTAGGGGCCTGAACTCCCGGCAGGTCAGACCTGCCCGTTGTTCACTGTCCCTACCAGCAAAGTCGGGGTGTGCCGGTCCAGAAGAAATGCTGATTCCTTGTTACCAACATTGTTTCCGGACCAGGAAACTCGTAATAGGGGCCAGTGTCCAGAAGCAGGATTATATATGGCTATTCCTCCGGCTTCTCTTTTCAACTATCATTTATTTTCCTTAATCCGGAGAAAACTACATGGCTGTTATTGTGTTAATATTGATGTTGCCAATAAAACTATGTTATCAATAAAACAAAGTCCAAAACAGAGCATGCAAGCTCATACTGCAACAAAAACAGCCTTTTACACCAAAAGACATTTGGGTTTTTCGCACAAAAAATCTGGTATGACTGACTCTCTAAGACTAGAGATGGCATCACCTGCAAACTCAGCGAAGCATCAGACTCCTTGAAGACAAAGACCTGATGCCTAAAATACTGTGGCGCTCAGAGGCACAAGAAAACCGAAGTGAACTGTGTTCCGGGGCTTTAGTTCCAACCAAATGGAACTGTCTTTTGAGAGTGAAGTCCAGTCACTAACGTGGCGCAAGAGGCTGTGAGAGACATTGTTGAAAAGTGAATGGCAGACTAAATTAGGGATTCCAAGATAGGGTATCAAGGAATTTACTAACAAAATGAACTAAAATACCCGATAATCACTATCCAGGGCAAAGGCCATCTGACAAACTTCATGGAGGTTAGCCACAGTAAAGGTAGAGGTCGCTCCTTTATTGTAACTTGAAAAAATAAAGTTTTCATTTTTATCGCATATTGATTTGTGACATCATCGTTGGCAGTGAACTACCAACAATAAAGAGCACAATAGGACCAACCAGATTAAGAAAAGCAGTCATACATGGTATTCAGTGAAGTGTTTTACTATTGATGTAAAAATTTGACTTAATGGTATTTTCCTCGCTGGTGGCATAAATCCGCTATCCGTATGCACTTTGTTACATTACACCAGGTAACGAAATGTGCAATTTGAATTAAGAACCAAGAGACAGGCCTTCTCGGTCTACACTCCAAGACTCTGGAACCTCTTCCCTGTCATCAGACTTGACCCATCACCTCTACAGTTCAGGAACAAGCTCAAGACCTTCCTCTTCAAAGAATGGTTCCTCCTCAACACCCAGGTCCACACACGGTGCACTTGCCAACCTACCCAAGACTTGTTGATCTGCTGGACACTGTCTTCGCCCCCATGCTGCCAATTGCCCACCATCCCCGGTTAGCTTCCCGGTCCTTTTTTCTCTACTTCCCTCACTGGGTTCGTCTCCCTGTGATTGTAAAGTACTCTTTTGCTTCCCGAAGCTAGGTTTGTGTACAATAAATACCATAATAATAATAATAATAACAACACAGGACCAGGGTACTTAGTTTGCAAAATCAATCCAGGTACTCAAGCATCCTTTGAGGCAGCATGACGCTCTCAAAAGGTAAAACACCTGAACAGGAGGTTACTATTGCTAACATGCATCACAGTTCCTAATAACAGATTGCCATACATGACATCTGTCTTCCAACAAGGAAGAAGCATCAAGTTGGATGCTACAACATTCGACAGTTTAAAAAACAAAACACATTTTCAGATTAAGAGGGATAAGGGAGATTTCTTCAAAAGTGGAGTAATTAGCTCTTCTGAAAAGTATTGCCTACGTGGGAACCTTTGCTGTGAACCCATATCTTTGTCAAGGTGATTCTAAAAGACACAGGTGCCCTGATGTAAGAGAAAAGCAATACTAGCCACTTGTCAGCTATTCATAACGTCACCTTCAACTTAGACAGGACACCAGCAGTCGAATAGGCAGGTGCTCTAAAAGACTCCTCTTTGGAGTGTACACAAGCCCACCCTTGGGGCAGAAGACAAATGCAGCGTGTCACCAGTTGAACAAGTGTGGTAAGATAGCAATGCATTCCTGACCTCCACGGGTAAATGCCAAACCAGTGAGACAGGAAGAGGATGGGAGATGTGCATGCTTGTCCCCTCCCGGGGGGCAATGTGCCAACAGTGGAACAGAAAAAATGAGTTGTGTAACCCCTGCTCCAAATAGATCTAGCAATCCTGCGGTTAGTGGTACATGGAGACAGGGAAGAGAAGCAAAATATACACATTTATTTTATAGCTGTATATTTGTTCTGAAGTGCATAGGGCAATGGTGATTTAATGTGTTGTGATTTATTGTTACGAATGTCTTTCTGAACGTAAGGTACAGCACACAGTCAGACAACTCTTACCTGCCATTTGCAAGAGGGGACTGGCTTAGTAGCCAGGACATGGCTGACTGTTGTATGTTCTCAGGCACGGGGATCTTGGAATACTGGGATCACTGAACAGAGGCCTGGCCACCCCCATAGGGTCCACAGACAATGGAGTCTGCCCAAAGGGTGGTTAACAGAAATATGGTTGAGCAGAGAGGAGGAAAACCCTTAACTGGGCTGCTGCTCTGGGTACTGGGAGGTTCTTCCAGTGGCCTAGGCCCTAAGAGGTACTGGAGCATCACTTTAATGCCTGCGGCAAAAAAATATATAAGAAGAAACAGAGCACCAGGTCCCATGTTACAGGTGCTCCTGCACCAACAACGGAAAGAAGGAGGCTGTCCCAGGGTTTAGTGCTGCTCCTGTGGTTAAGGAGAGAGCATTGCTGCCAAGAGAGGAGACCTGTTGCTTGCCTTTTTTCTGTCGTGGCCTGATAAGGCAGTGAGTGCCGTTGGCAGAGAACAATGCAACTGGGCAGTTCCTCAGGCTCGCTGACACTGATATACTCTGGTGCCTAGGACCACCTTGAAGAGCATCATCTGGGATGAAAAGTAACAAATGTGCTGCATTTCCTGGGCAGCTCTGGCATACCGCGGCGCAAGAGACCAGAGAGAAAAAGGTTAGCGCGGGTTGCGGGGCCCGCCAGAGAGGGAGAAGAGGTGTGAGATTCTCTTGGACAAAAATCTTAGGGAAAGAAACGCCCACCGTCCACCCACAGCAGAGCCGAGTTGTAGGAATAACTGTGCACATGAAACTGCACTTGCTAACTAACATTATGTACATTCAAAAGCAATTACGTGTGCACATTCATTGCCACTGAGAAAGCCAGCATGTCAAATAATTTTATTTGGGGCCACATTTGTGAAGGTATTAAGGAAAACGAGACCCACAGCAGACTGCAGCTGTCTGGTTGCAGTGGTTGAGTTGTGTATAGGGTGAGGGTCATGGGTTGCATAGTCTCTCCAGGTTTGGTCCTGTGTTTTCTGCTCGAGTTACCAATATTGAGCAGAGCTTTGGGGAATGTGTCGAGTCATGGTGTCATATATGGTAATCCACAGTAGATTTGAGGATATGTTATGGAGTAGTTTGGTATCATTCACACCGTTGAAATTCATGTTGTCTCCTATGTGACAATGCTTAATTGCAAAAATTAGGAGGGAACACCCCATTTTCAAATTGTGGGATATTTGGTGCTTGGGTTAACAATTTCTAAGTACACAAACTTACAAATATATTGTGAACATTAACAAATTGGCGCCTACGGTGTCTTTGTAATCATTTTGCAAAATAATAGATATTCTAAACAAAGCCAAACAATGTTCCTTGGTGTTGGGTGTTTATTTTAGTCATTTAGCCACTAACTATGCTTATTAGTTTGAAGTTGGTACTGTGGGAATACAATGGCTTGCCCGCAAATCATACTGCAAGTTAAGACCTGGGGAACACTACCACAGTGGCCAGTAGCCATTTCCTGTGTTTCCATCTCACTTGTCATGTTGCCCTAGGTAACTCTACCAACCCCCCCATCAGCTGGTATGGGTAGAGAGTGTTTGGGTCACCTTATTCAGGGAGAAAGGGGGGGGGGGCAACCAGTTCTGCAGATAGGAAAGTACACTGAGGCTACAAATGTCCATTCCGGTTCCCCACAAACTAATGTATAAACAGGAAGTCAGGCAGGAGAAAAAGGTCTAGCTAAGGGGTCTGCAACTTGGGGCTCTCCAGATGTTTTGGACTAGGACTCCTGTAATGCTTCACCTTTGTCTAGGCTGGCTAGGGTTGATGGATGTTGTTATCCAAACATCTAGAGAGCCACAGATGGCAGACCTCTGTTCTAGGTTATCTTGCCTGTACAGGGCAGCATGACACCAATGGAATAGACAGAGGTTCGGCCTCCCTCTCCAGTAGTCAACAAAGTGCCCTGGGAGGTCAGGCAGGAGAATATATAATCATCCTCACCTACCAGAAGAAATTGCACAGTTAACACGTGGTCTGCGGTATTGTCTACAGAGCATAGGGAGTCATGAGAGGGTAACCTGGTGGGACGTTTTGCATTTCTCTCCTAACTGCAGAATGTAACCCGGAGGCTGGTGGGTCATGTTTTATAGCCTCTGAATGCAGTTGAGGTGGAACAATGCAGAGTGCCAAGAGACCCATTTAATGTATATGTGCACTATATAAATACTATCATCAGGAGTGTGTTTGATATCCTTGTGCATGAATATAATAATGAGGGTGCAGGCTGCGTAACAGGAATCTGCATTCAAAACTTAGCAGTAGTCAGTCACCAATGGGAGGAGGGTGAGAGTCTCCAATCCTCTATTCTTGTGCATGAGTAACATGAGATACATCAATTGGGGTTTCCACTCCTAAGAGCAGCATATAAAACTCATGGGATGCATCTACTCACCTTATACAATCTGGAACTCGCCGAATCCAGGCAAGTTGAAGCCATGAAACAGAGTTGCTGCAGCTGGTCTGTTTTTTATGTATTTATTTAAAAATGGTATATAGCGCAAACTATATGGGATACATTACTCACCGTAATCGTATTTCTGATGCTTGTATCTGCTTAGATTCACATGCTGTGCATAGGCCGACATCTAGTGGAAGCTGCGGAGTATTACAGTTTGTTTTTCGAAAATCGAAAATGGGCGTCGACACAGGGCGTGCCAGTAATACTATCCCTAGTGTGACGTCCACTGTACCCATGATCCCTCACGTGTCTAGGATCCCCAGATTGTGTTTTTTCCTGACATGAGGTAGCATGAGGAGTAGCGTGAGTACAGATAATCCAAGCAGATAGGTAGAAAGGTAGGACTACAAGCAACCATGCGCCTTCTCTCAGAGGGGAGGAAGGGTGGGTCGCATGTGAATCTAAGCAGATACAAGCATCAGAAATACGATTACGGTGAGTAATGTATCCCTTCTGAGGCTTGTGGAATCTGCTTAGATCACATGCTGTGCATAGATTAGCGAGCAGTACCTGAAGAAGGAGGTGGGGTGTGAGAAGGGTCATGAGCAAATAAATGTCTTAGAACCGCTTGTCCCACTTGTGTATCTGTCTTGGAATGAGTGTCAATGCAGTAGTGCTGAGTAAAAGTGTGAATAGAGCTCCAAGTAGCTGCTTTGCAAATGGTGTCAAGGGGTACATTTGCAATGAAAGCCAGAGTGGCCCCAATACCTCTTGTAGAGTGGGCCCTAGGCGTGAAAGGCAGAGTCTTTTCAGCGAGTGAGTAACACAGCTGGATACAGTTAACAATCCACTTAGAGATGGCACCCTTAGAGACGCGATCCCCCTCTCTGCCTGTAGCTACGGAGACAAACAGCTGATCTGTTTTTCGTAACGGTCTGGTCTTGTTTACATAGTAGAGGACCGCCCTACGCACATCTAGTGTGTGTAGTTTCACCTCAGCCGAGCTTTGTGGGTTTTGGAAGAAAGCCGGAAGCTCGATGGACTGGTTTACGTGGAATTTAGAGATAAATTTAGGTGAGAACCTAGGGTGTGTGCGTAAAACCAGTTTGTCCTTGTGGACAGTAAAGAAGGGATCCTGCACTGACAGAGCCTGGATTTCACTGACCCTTCTTATAGAAGTAATGGCTACTAAGAAGGCTGTTTTATAAGTCAGATGTTTGAGACTACTTTTATGCATGGGCTCGAAGGGCGGGCCCATGGGTTTAGATAGCACCACGTTCAGGTCCCATCCTGGTGGTGGGTTGGAAATTGGAGGATGAAGTCTCTTTACTCCTTCCATGAAAGCTTTAACCACTGGTATTTTCCACCACGATACCTTGTTATGGGAGGTGGTGTAGGCTGATAGAGCTGCCAGGTGCACCTTGAGTGAGTTAAAAACCAGACCTGCATCTAGCAGGTGGAGCATGTATGTAACAATAGTGGAAGGAGTGCATTCAATTGGGTTGATTTGTTTATTCTGGCACCAAATAACAAATCTCCTCCATTTGTCAAAGTAGCAGTGCCTTGTGTTTGGTTTCCTAGATTCTTTTAGGATGTCCATACATCTTTGTGGTAGATTGAGATGTCCAAACTCTATGACCTCAGGAGCCATGCTGCGAGGTTCATTGAGTTGGGTTGAGGATGCACTGTTTGACCCTGGTGCTGGGACAGAAGGTTGTACCAGGTTGGAAGTCTGATGGGTTCGCACACCGCCATCCTGCGTAAGTGTGGGAACCAAGGTTGTCTTGCCCACATGGGAGCAATTAGGACGAGCGTCATCGACTCTCTGTTCATCTTGTTGACCACCTTCCTGATGAGAGGAGTTGGTGGAAAAGCGTACGCAAACATCCCTGACCAGTTCATCCACAGGGCGTTCCCCTGGGAGTCTGGTTGGGGGAACCTGGATGCAAATCCTGGGCATTGTCTGTTTTCGCTTGTGGCGAATAAGTCTATAGTGGGGCAACCCCACTGAGAGAAGATGTCTTCTACGACCTCCTTGTGTAGAACCCATTCGTGTTCCTCTGGGAGGGAGTCTCTGCTTAAAGCATCCGCTAGGGAATTGAGTTCCCCTGGAACATGTTGTGCTGACAGGAAGATGTTCCGTCTGAGTGCCCATATCCAGATTTTCTGGGCAAGCTTGGACAGATTTGGTGAATGAGTCCCTCCTTGCTTGTTCAGGTAGAACATGGCTGTTGTGCTGTCCGTCCGGATTTGCACTGCCAGGTTGAGCAGGTAGGGCTCGAATGCTAGAAGTGCTCTGAATACTGCCAGAAGTTCTAGCAGGTTGATGTGGTTCCTGGCTACTGAGGGAGACCAGAGACCTTGGGCTGTGTGGAGGAGATGGTGAGCTCCCCACCCAGTGAGGCATGCATCGGTAGTGACTATTGCCTGTACCTCGGGATCGTGAAAAGGTTTCCCCTGAGCAAGATTTACTCTTGTCCACCAGTGAAGGCTTTGTACCAATGTTGGCGAAACGACCACTAGATCGTCCCACTGACCCCTTGCCTGAGACCACTGTTTCGCCAACCATTCCTGCATGGGACGCATGCGCAGTCGCGCGTGGGGGACCAGGTAAATGCATGAAGCCAACATGCCCAGCAAACGCATTGCCCTGCGTACCGTTATTTGGCGACCGGCCTGATATTGCGGAATTTGCAGTAGTATATTCCGAATTCTTTCCTCTGAAGGAAACGTTAACCCTCTTTGAGTATCCAGGATAGCTCCTAGGAACTGTTTGGAGGTGCTTGGCACTAGGCTTGATTTCTTCTCGTTGATTGAGAAGCCTAATTCGTGAAGGAGGTCGATAGTCCTTTGAATGTTTGTCCTGCAAATCACTGGGGTTTCCCCCGTTATGAGCCAGTCGTCCAGATAAGGGTATACTGGGATAGCTTTCCTGCGTAGGTGTGCAGCCGCCACCGCCAGTACCTTGGTGAATACCCTTGGTGCCGAAGCTATCCCGAAGGGCAGCACTTTGAACTGATAGTGTTGACTGTCCACCTTGAAGCGTAGGTACTTTCTGTGCGCTGGGAGCATGGAAATATGAAAATAGGCATCTTTCATATCCAAAGTTGCCATGTAATCCCCCTTTTTTAGGAGGGGGATTACCTCTTGTAGTGTAGTCATACGAAACTTTTGGGGCTTGACATACTTGTTGGCAGGCCGCAAGTCCAATACTGGGCGCATTGTTAAGTCTTTCTTTGGAACAAGGAAGTAAGTTGAATAAATACCCTTGTTTACCTGGTGGCTTGGGACGATTTCTATCGCGTCCTTTTGGAGCAGATTGTAGATCTCCTCGAGGAGGATCTTCTGATGTTCTAAAGAGTGGACTTTTTGTCTTGGAGGATGGTTTCGGGGACGTTGCAGTAGTTCTATACAGTACCCATTGGATACCGTTGACAGCACCCACCTGTCGGATGTTATCCCTTCCCATGCCTGGGTGAAGCTGGATATTCGTCCCCCTACTGGGGTTGTATGGGAAGGGACCCTGAAATGAGCGTCACTGCTTTGGTGGAGGCGTGCCGCCTCCTTTACTGGGGCTGCCTCTGCCTCTACCACGTCCTCTTCTACTAGCCCTACCATACCCCTGGGTAGACTGTTGTGAGTTGGTGTTCCACTGTGTACCCTGGGTGTGGGAATAGCCATTTCCTCTATTGGAATTTTGGCCGCGGGGGCGACGAAAATTGCCGTTCCCTCTTTGGTTAGGTGGTTTTGTAGTTAACTGGCCAAGGGATTTGAGGGTGTCGAATTCCTCCTTAGCGTTCTTTAGAGCGTCCTCGACTGCCTTTCCAAACAGGAGATCACTTTCCACTGGTTTGTCTAAGAGTGCAGCTTGTGTTTCTGCTTTGAATCCCGACTGCCTCAACCAAGCATGTCTTTTGATGACAGTCCCCTCTGCTATAATTCTACCCGCATTGTCTGCGGCGTCCAAAGTTGCTTTTAAAATGCAGCCTGAGACGTTTCTTCCCTCTGCACAAATGCAAGATAGCTGGCTCTTAAGGGGTTCGGGAGCGGAATCTATTAGTGCTGCCACTTCTTCCCACTGATGGCAGTTGTAGCTGGCCAACAGTGTGGTGGAATTCGCGATTCTGGTTTGGTAGGCTGCCGTGGAAGCTACTTTTCTACCAAAACCATAGAGTTTCTTACTTTCCTTGTCGGGGGGAGCCTCAGAGGAAGATAATGGGGTTCCAGCTCTCTTGCGGGTGTTAGTTACGACTAGAGAGTCTGGCTTAAGTTGGCCTCTAATATATAGAGGGTCCGACTGGGCTGCTTTAAACAGCTTCTCTACTCTCGGGTTTACAGGTCTTGTCAGGTTTGGGTTGATAAGGGATGGTGCTATTCTGCGTTGAATAGATTTCAGGATGGGAATGGTCTGGGCTACTGTCTTCCTTTCCCCTATTAGTTCCTCCGCGAAGTCCCTCTCTTCTTGGACACCTTGTGTGTCTATGTGGAAGTGGTTAGCTGCCCGAGAGAGCAGTTCGTTCAGGAGGGGCTGATTATCTATTGGGGAATCAGACACTGGGGCTTCCCTTTCGACTGGTGAGTCCATTCTGAAAATATCTGGGCTATTTTCTGGCTCATCCTCGTCTTCGTCCTCCCCGTAATAATCTGACACTGCGAGATCTTCTGGCGTCTCAAATTCCTGACCCTCTATAAGGGAAGAGTCTCCTTGGCCTGTAGGGAAAAGGCAACAATAGGTTTGGACCTCAAAGGGGTCTGAAGCCTTTAATGGTGTCTCGACCCGGGGCCTTTTATTTGAAGGGATAGGGTCCCTTGAACCTGAGGGAGAAGATTCCTGAGGGTTTAAAGCTAGGAGTTGGTCAGGGTGTCTTTCGAAGAAATTTGCCAAGGAAGACATCCTTGACATTACTCTGTCAATGTCCTCGCATGACCAGAGTTTGGAGCTTGGGGTGACCTTGCTGGAACTTTCTATGGACTGTCCCTGAGAAGACTTGGACGGGGAAGTCAGTTCTCTTGTTGTGGAGGATTGCAAGGGTTGTTTCCGTTGCTGCTTACCCCCTTCCCCGTGGGTGGAAGTGTGTTTACCATTTCCCTTATCTTTCGACGCCTGGCGTCGAGGATCGGAGGTGGAATGCCTGTGTTTCGAACTAGGCTTCGAAACTGGGCCCTCCTTACTCCCAAGTGATGTACCCTTTTCCTGGGGTGCAGGCTGGGGATGGAAGTCGTGTTCGTCTCCGGACGAGTGATCTTCCGTGATGTTAATGGGCGAGGCACTATGTGCAAGTGTGGAGGCTTGCCTGACGTCGTGCGGCGACCTCGACCGGGACCGCCCAGAGGACGTCCTTTCGGACCGCTCCTTCTGTGCCTCTTTTCGAGGTTTCGACGACGTCGAATCTCGGGTGGCTTTTTGTGTTTAGCGTGTGTATGTGTAACGCTTTTGTCGCCGGGGGACATCCCCATAGTCGCCGGGACGGACGACCTTCCGAGGCCGGGGACGTGCGTTAGGCTGTCTTTCGACGCCTTGGTGCCCTCGCCGTCCGAAAGTCCGGCGTCGCTGCCGTCGCTGAAGGTACCCTCCGCCTCCATAGCTGCTAGCTTGGCGTGGTGGGCCCAACGCTTGGTGGAGCGGTCCTTAAGAGTTTTGGTCTTAAACCTACTACAGGCCCTGCAACCCGCCTCGGGGTGGTCTCTGGGCAGGCAAAGATTGCACGTAGCGTGCTTATCTACCCAAGGGTATTTCTTATTACACTTGGGGCAAAACTGAAAGGGCGTACCCTCCATACGCGCCTGTGGGCAGCGGGCAAGTGTGTGTAGGTAAGGTGGTGTATATATGATTATATATATAACCGAGTGTGGAAGTGTACCACCCCCCACTCTCCCTACTTGTAGGGCCGAGGCCAGCGGCCCAGGCCCGAGCCGAGGCGGAAGCCTCAAGGCCCAATCCGTCGGGTATTCGACGTTGATCTCCTCCCCGGTTCGGCGTCGAGATGTTGATCGACGTAAGGGTGACAAAACGGGGCAAATTAGAATTAGTTTTGAGTGCAAATATGGCAAAGCCAGGGAACTCCGATGAAGTGCTTCCGACCAGAATGGCGGAAAAAAACAATCTGGGGATCCTAGACGCGCGAGGGATCATGGGTACAGTGGACGTCACACTAGGGATAGTATTACTGGCACGCCCTGTGTCGACGCCCATTTTCGATTTTCGAAAAACAAACTGTAATACTCCGCATCTTCCACTAGATGTCGGCCTATGCACAGCATGTGATCTAAGCAGATTCCACAAGCCTCAGAAATATATATATATATAATACATTACTCACCGTAATCGTATTTCTGATGCTTGTATCTGCATGATTCACATGCTGTGCATAGGTCAACATTCTAGTGGAAGCTGCAGAGTATTACAGTTGTTGTTTTCGAAACTCGAAAAGGGACGTCGAAAGGGCGTGCCAGTAATACTATCCCTAGTGTGACGTCCACTGTACCCATGATCCCTCACGAGTCAAGGTCCCTCAGATTGTTATTTTTCTGACATGAGGTAGCATGCAGTGTAAGGGGAGTACAGTTGTATCCAAGCAGATACGTATCAGACAAGCTCATAAGCATCCATGCGCCTTCTCTCCGAGGGAAGGAAGGGTGGGCGCATGTGAATCTAAGTAGATACATGCATCAGAAATACGATTACAGTGAGTAATGTACCCCTTCTTAGGCTTGTGGAATCTGCTTAGATCACATGCCGTGCATAGATTAGTGAACAGTGTTAGAAGGAGGTGGGAGGTGAGAAGGTTCATGAGCGAATAAATGTCTAAGAACCGCTTGTCCCACTTGTGCATCTGTCTTGGAATGAGTGTCAATGCAGTAGTGTTGAGTGAAAGTATGTATTGAGCTCCATGTAGCTGCCTTGCACATACTATCTAAAGGGACATTTGCAATGAAAGCCAGGGTGGCAACTGTGCCTGTTGTGGAATGAGCCCTGGGCGTAAAAGGCAGTGTCTTATTTGATAGGGAATAGCACAGTTGTATACATCTGACTATCCACATAGGGATGCCATTTTTTGAAATGCGGTCACCTTCTCTGCCTGGCGCTACTGAGACAAACAATTGATCTAAGCGGTCTGGTCTTGTCTACATAGTAGAGGACCGCCCTCCTCACATCTAGTGTGTGGAGTTTTATCTCAGCTGAGCTGTTGGGTTCCTGGATGGATGCTGGTAGTTCAATTGACTGGTTTACATGAAATTTGGAGATTAATTTAGGGGAGAACCTAGGGGGAGTACGTTGACTAGCGTCTTGGTGTACAACAAAGAAAGGATCCTGCACTGACAATGCTTGTATTTCACGAACTCTTCCTATGGAAGTGATAGCCACTAAGAAGGCAGTTTTGTAAGTCAGGTGTTTTAGACTAGATTTGTGCATTGGCTTGAAAGGGGGTCCCATGAGCTTAACGAGTACCATGTTGAGATCCCATCCTGGCAGTGGGTTGGAAATAGTAGGGTGGAGTCTCTTTACTCCTTTCATGAATGCCTTGATGACAGGTACTTTTCACCATGAGACCTTATTATGGGAAGTGGTGTAGGCTGATAAAGCCGCCAGGTGGACCTTTAGGGAGTGGAATACTAACCTTGCATCTGGCAAATGGAGCATATAAGTTAGAATGTGGGAAGGAGTACATTCTATGGGGTTGATTTGTTTAGACTGGCACTAAATTAACAATCTTCTCCATTTGTCAAAGTAATAGTGTCTAGTGTTTGGTTTTCTTGATTCTTTTAAGATAGCCATGCATTTCTGTGGCAGGTTAAGGTGTCCGAACTTTATGACCTCAGGAGCCATGCTGCCAAGTTCATCGAGTGAGGCTGCGGGTGCACTTTTAGTCCCTCGTGCTGAGTGAGTAGATTGTACGGGCACGGGAGTTTGATGGGATCGCACATTGCCAGATTGCGCAGATGTGGATACCATGGTTGTCTTGTCCACATAGGAGCAACTAGGATAAGCGTCATCGGTTCCTCGTGGATCTTGTTCACCACTTTCCTCATGAGAGGTGTTGGGGGAAAAGCGTAAGCAAATTTCCCTGACCAGTGCATCCATATGTGGTTCCCCTTGGAGCCTGGCTGGGGGAACCTGGACGCAAAGTCTGGGCATTGAGTGTTTTCGCTTGTAGCGAGCAAGTCTATTGTGGGGAAACCCCATAGAGAGAAGAGGTGTTCTACGACTCTTTTGTGTAGACACCACTCGTGTTCCTCTGGCAGGGGATCTCTGCTCAATGAGTCTGCTAGAGAGATGAGTTCCCCTGGAACATGCTGTGACGATAGGAACATCTTCCGTTTGAGTGCTCATTTCCAAATTTGCTGCGCAAGTCTGGACAGATTTGGAGAACGTGTGTCCCCTTGTTTGTTGATATAAAACATTGCTGTAATGCTGTCCATCAGGACTTGCACAGATTGGTTCGTTAAATGGGATTCGAATGCTCGAAGGGCTTTGAATACTGCCAGAAGCTCTAGCAGATTGATGTGGTTTTGAGCTGCCGTGCAAGACCACAGACCCTGAGCTGTGTGGTGAAGGTAGTGAGTGCCCCACCCCGCTAGAGAGGCATCCGTCGTGACAACCAACTGTATCTCTGGATCGTAGAAGGGTTTCCCCTTCAGCAGATTTTCCCTTGTCCAACAGTGAAGATTTTGAACAAGTGTTGGCGAAATGACCAATAGATGGTCCCACTGACCACTTGCCTGAGACCACTGTTTCGCCAACCAATCCTGCATGTGTCGCATGTGCGCGTGAGGAACCAGGTAAATGCAATTGCCATTATGCCTAGTAAACGCATAGCTTTGTGCCCCCTTATCTGGCGGCCGGCCTGATAATGCAGTATTTGCAGTAACACATTTTGGACCCTTTCCTCTGACTGAAAGACCAACCCCTCTTGTGTATTTAAGACAGCTCCTAGGAACTGTTTTGTAGTGCTTGGCACTAGACTTGACTTTTTCTCGTTGATGGAGAAGCCCAATTGAAAGAGGAGGTTGATTGTTCTTTGAATGTTTTGTCTGCAAATTAGGGGGGACTCCCCTGTAATGAGCCAGTCGTCCAGCTAAGGGTTCACTGGGATTGCCTCCCTGCGTATGTGCGCTGCCACCACCGCCAGTACCTTTGTGAATACCCTTGGAGCAGATGCTATTGCGAAGGGCAGCACTTTGAATTGGTAGTGCTGGTTCGCTATCTTGAAACGCAAGAATCTTCTGTGCACTGGGAACATTGAAATATGAAAATAGGCATCTTTCATATCCAGTGTTGCCATGTAATACCCCTTTTTTAGTAGAGAGATTACCTCTTGTAGCGTAGTCATGCAGAACTTTTGTGGCTTGACAGGGGCGCAAATCTAATACTGGGCGCATTGTTAGATCTTTCTATGGCACAAGGAAGTAAGTTCAATAACTACCCCTGTTTACCTGGTTGGCCGGGACGACTTCGATGGCATCCTTTATTAGAAGCGTGGCTATCTCCTCGGGGAGGATACGCTGGTGTTCTCTTGAGTATTTCTTTTTTCGTGGGGGGTGGTCGCGGGGTCGTTGGAGGAGCTCTATACTGCTACTAGGAGCCTGCTACTGTGGACATCACCGATCTGTCTGAGGCGATTCCCTCCCATGTGTGGGTGAAGCTGGAAAAGCGCCCTCCTACTGAAGAGGCATGGGAGGGCACCTGAAGCGGAATGTCACTGCTTTTGAGGTGGGGTGCCACCTCGAGAGGGGTTTCCCCTTCCATGACCACGACCTCTGCACTGGTCTCTAGGATAGTCCTGGGAGGACTGACCCTGATTATTTCCCGAGGAGGAGTTTTGGTTTTGACTGTAACTTAACCCCCGTTGAGAACCTTAGCCACGAAAACAGTGAAAATTGCCATTACCCCTTTGGCCGGGTGGTTTGTTGATGAGTTGGCCCAATGATTTAAGTGTGTCATACTCGTCTTTGGCTGTCTTAAGGACGACCTCGACGGCTTTGCAGAAGAGAACATTGGGTTCAATAGGCATGTTAATTAGTGTGGCCTGCATTTCTGGTCTGAAACCTGATTGCCGCAGCCACGCATGACGTTTAATAACAGTACCCTGAGCAATGATTCTCACGGCATTGTCCGCCGTGTCAAGGTTGGTCTTAAGTAAGCAGCTTGACACTGTCCTCCCTTCTGCAGCCACCTGTGCAAGCTGGGATTTCAGTGGTTCTGGGGCAGACAATAGTAGAGCCGAAACTTCCTCCCATTTGTGGCAGTTGTAACTGGCCAAAAGGGTAGCATTGTTCGCAATTCTGGTCTGGTAAGGCGCGGAGGAGGCAACCTTTCTACCCATGGTTTATTTGTTTGTTTATTTATTTGTATTGCACACCAGACCCTAAGGTATCAGGGCGCAGAATTTAAAAGGAAGTTCAAGGCTTATGTTACAGAAAATAAATTACACATGACAAATATGGAACACAGAAAGACAGAGGGTAGCAAATACATGTCATTATAAACAGAGATACGAACACAAGCAGTACAATGTCTAAAATCTTTAAGGTTCTATTTACAAGGTGGTGAGGGTGTCAGGCCTTAGTGGTCTGTTGTCTTAAGCCAGTTGTATCTAAAGTTCTCGTTTGTTTGAGCCGCTCGGAATGATGGTAGCAGGGAGTTCCAGAACCGGGCCGTTTTGATCGGAAAGCTTCTACCCACAAACTTTGATAGTTTGAACCTGGGAATGGATAGGCAGTTGGTGTTGATGAGTCTAGAAGGCCTAGTGGAGGTCCTTCTGTGGAATCTCTCAGAGCGATAGATAGGAGCAGCATTATTCAACAATTTGTGAATAAGTGAGGTGGTTTTAAGTAGGATTTTGTTATTGGTAGAAAGCCAATTATTTTCTTGCCTAATCTCAGATATATTTTCTCTCCTAGTTACGCAGAGGGCCCCTCTAAGGGCGTTATTTTGGAGAGTTTGGATTCTCCTGATGATAACTTTATTGGAACCAATGTAGAGGGTGTTGCAATAGTCCAGCCTGGACAAGACGAGGGCTCTGGCCAGAATGATGCAGCTATTATTAGAAAGAAAGGGTTTGCCGGCTCTGATGAGTTTACAAGTATAAGCGGTGGCAAAGGCCATGGAATTAACTTGTTTGGTAAAGTTGGAGTCGAGGTAAAAGCCTAGGGTTTTTAACTCGTTAGTAACTTTGATGAAGTTGCCATCAATTATGAAGGAGGTATATTCATGGCCTAGTTTTTGGAGATTGGTAGTGATACCCAGTATGATGAGCTCTGTTTTGTCATCATTCAGGCATAGACCGTGTGTAGCCATCCATGCCTGGATGATGAGGTAAACTCTATTCACCAAGGCCAAATCCTTGCCGTAGGCCCCAGAAAGTGGGAGGAGAATCTGAGCATCATCTGCATAGTTGGTGAAGGTGATGCCGAGATGGTCCAGATCATCGAAAAAAGGTGCTTAGTGAAAATGTTATACAAATTGGGAGACACAGGAACCCTGGGGCACCCCGCAAGTAATGGGAATAGGGTCAGCGGCTGCTGAGGGGGCGAAGACCCTGATTGTCCTATCACTTAAGAATGACTCGATCCAGACCATGGTTTCCTTAGAGAAGTGTGCGGCCGAGTCTAGATGGCTGCATAAGACCTTGTGATCCACAAGATCAAAAGCAGCCGAGAGGTGAAGGAGGAGAAGGAGGGCTGATTTCCCCTTGTCCCTTAGTTTGTTGACTTGGGCCTTTAGGTCGATGAGGGCGGTTTCTGTTCCATGTTGGGGACGGAAACCTGATTGGCGAGCTCCTAAAAGGTGGTGTGATTCCAAGTATTTCTGAATCTGTAGATATGCAACCTTATCCAAGATTTTTAAAAGAAAAGGAACTGTTGTGATTGGCCGGTAATTAGTTGGTATCAAAGGGTCAAGGGTTTGTTTTTTTAGCAGTGGGAGCACCCATGATTCTTTGAGTTACTAGGAATGGTGCCAGTTGTGAATGAAACATCGATGAGCTCAATATGAAAGGTGCTAGGTCCCTAGCTGTGTCCTCGATGAGATGGGTTGGACAAAGGTCACCCTAGCAATTGGAGGGTTTGAGTGATAGTATAACTTTTTCCACCTCAAGAATAGAGGTTTTGGAAAAATTGAAGCGAATGGGTGGGCTGTCAGAGGTCAGGGGGGTGTTGTTGGGAGGAGTTAAGGTAGGTACGGTAGTTTTTTGGGCCATTCTGTTTTGGAGGGTGGTCACTTTATTAGTTAGTGCTTGCTGGATGTCAGAACACCAGGTTTTTGTCTTTGGTGCAGGTGTCCGGCGTGGGGGCAGGGGACTCCAATTCATTTAGTATCGTGAATAATTCCTTCATGCTGTAATTTGCTTGTGAGATACGATTGTTATAAGTTTCTCGTTTGACCAGGCAGATTTCTTTTTTGTAGAGGGATGAGATCTTGGTGAGAGTAAATCTTTTTGCTTTCCTTGTCAGGTGGAGCCTCAGAGGAAGCAAGGGGGGTGCCCACTCTTTTCCTAGTTGTAGTTACAACCAATGAGTCTGGCTTCAGCTACCCTCTCATATACAGTGGGTCTGAAGGTGCAGGTTTAAAGAGCTTTTATACATGTCGGTTTACAGCCCGTATGAGGTTAGGGGCTGCTAATGACGGTTGTATCCTGCGCTGTATTGACTTGAGTAGAGGAATAAACTGTGCCATTGTTTTCTTGTCCCCAAGGAACTGTTCTACAAAGTCCTTATCCTCCTGTGTGTCATTTTGAAAGTGCTCTGCCACCCTGGCTAGCACCTCATTAAAGGAATAGTTTGTTCAGAAATATTATTGGCCAAAAAGATGGCCAAAAATAAAACAAATATGTAAAATATATATATTTTTTTAAGTGTCTATGTAAAGTTTCGAGCAAATGAAGCTGAAACTTTAAAATTGCAAGCACTAGGGGGCATCCATTTTGTGAAATGGATGCCGCCTGTGCTCGCGTTTGCGGCACTAATGAAGCAAAAGCCAGCCAGCTGTAGTAAATAAAAGCTACCACTGGGTGGCTTTCGCTTCATTGGTGCCGGACTCAGAGGACGGGGACCAGAGACTACAGGCAGGAAAGCTGCAGCTGCATCTCGGAGGAGCCCGGAAAACTTAGAAATGAAACCGAAACTTTTTAAACTTTGTATTTATGTTTGCAGTAGCTTCGCTACCTCAAACATAAATACAACTTTGTTGTGTTTCAAAAACGCTTCGGTTTTTCTTTCTAAGTTTCTCAGGCTCCTCCTAGCCGGAGGAGCCTGAGAAACTTAGAAAGAAAAACCAAAGTGTTTTTGAAACACAACCGCGTTGTGTTTGTGCCTGCCGTGGCTATCACTTTGGGTCTCCGGTGCTCCCCCAGGGGGAGCACCGGAGACCCAAAGTGATAGCACCGGAGACCCAAAGTGATAGCCACGGCAGGCACAAACACAACGCGGTTGTGTTTCCATGCCACAGTGTTTCTGCTTACAGCAGCTTTCACTCTGGGGCTCTCGGGCTCCCCGTGGGGAGCCCGAGAGCTCCAAAGTGAAAGCCGCTGCAGGCAGAAACAACGCGGGTGTTTAGAAATGCTGCAGTGTTTCTGCTTACAGCAGCTTTCACTCTGGGGCTCTCAGGCTCCCCGGGGGGAGCCCGAGAGCTCCAAAATGAAAGCCGCTGCAGAGGACCGGGACTCAACTGACCTTTCCCTGCGTGCCGTGCATTGTCGACCGCTCGACCCATGGGTCGAGTCTCGACTTGGGGTTATGTGTTTAGTGGTGGATGGTTTTGATGCGCTTCCGCCGCCAGGTGTAGTCCCCACAACAGGGCTGCCGGCCTGTCCTCCGGGGTCGGGGGCCTGGGCTTGGGTAGCCGAAGCTACCTAGTCGCCCTCGCCATCTGAAACAACGGTTTTGCTGCCATCACTGAAAGCGCCTTCTACATCCCTGGCCTAGAGTTGCCTGGCGTTGTGGGCCCAGCGTTTTTGTGGAGCGATCCTTTAAAGTCTTGGGCTTGAAGAGCCTACAAGCTCGACAAGAAGCCTTGACGTGGTCTCTTGGGAGACACAAGTTACAGACTAAATGCTTATCGACCCACAGGAATTTACGATTGCACTTGGGGCAGAATTTAAATGGGGTCTTGTCCATAGCTACAAACTATGGCAGCTCGGCGAAAGTAGTGTAAGAAAAGGGGCATATACATCCTAAAATGACCTCCCACCGCTCTCCCTACTGTCTGGGCCGAGGCCCGGGGCGACCTTCCAAGGCCAAAACGATCCGTTGCAGTAGTTTTCGACAGGCAGTGTCTTTGTCTTCACCGGCGTGATGTTTCGATGGTCGGTGAAGTAAAGGATAGAAAGAATGAACTATCGATAATTGAAATAAGTAAATGGCTTTACGCCGAAAGAGGAACTCCGCTATACGCGTCTGTCTAGGATGGCGGAAAAAAACAATCTGAGGGACCTCGACGGGTGAGGCATCATGGGTACAGTGGACGTCACTAGGCATAGTATTACTGGCACGCCCTGTCCCTTTTAGAGTTTCGAAAACAACAACTGTAATACTCCACAGCTTCCACTAGATGTCGGCCTATGCACAGCATGTGAATCTGATCTAAGCATATTCCACAAGCCTGAACACTAGCAAGTTCGAATTGCACTCCGAGCCAGAATATCAGAGTGCAGAAACCATCGGTCAAATGAAAGCAGCAGCAGCAGCACCATGGAACCAGGAAAATAAAGTTAAAATATTTCATATTATATATATATATATATATATATATATATATATACACACAGAGTACAATTCTAATAAAAGCATTAAAAATAGAGAAAAGTAGGCTAAAAAGCATAACGCTTGATATACAGATTTCGATAACCATGTTTTCAAAACTTTCCTAAATTTCAAATACTATGCAGTTATACGCAAGTTGTGGCTAAGGGAGCAGGAGGAGGTGGTGCCAAGGATTTGATCCAGAGGAGGTAAAAAAAAGAAGAGAAGGTGCTGATGGGTTAGGGTGAAGGTGGGGTGGTGGTGCGGTGGTTGGTTGGTGAGCAGAGGTGGGGGTTATGATGGCTGAAACCACTGCTTAAGAAGAGATGAGGGGAGAAGCAGGAAGGTGGGTTGGGGAATGAGCAGCAAGCGAGATCTGTATATGGGGTGGGGGGCAGAGCCCCATTTAGGGAGGTAAAGCAAGGGTGAAAGGAGTAGCCTGGGGCAGAGAAGTAAACTCTTGAATGCGGGTTTGGTGGGGAATAGCTCAAGGAAGTGTCAGTGGCCAGGATTCAGCCTTAAAATATACATCCGGTGTGATACAATCAACCAGTATATGCAGATTGCTACAGATTACCAAGCGGAGTATTACTACAAATCGGCTTACCAGAGGGGAATCTTTTCCAGTGGAAAGGGTAGAAACTTACCAGCAAGGAAGTGAAGGACTCCTGTGCCAATGGTCGGGTAGAGGTTACGGCAGGCACATGCGCAAAGCCCTATAAGAGCACCAAAACACATCAATCCCAGGCTGACAAATGGCAGGAGACACTGACACCTCCAGAGGTCTAGGGAAGTGAGAAAGAGAAGCTGTAGTTACCATTATCAATTGTCCAACTGTTCTTCCCATTCAAAGAGGGGGAAGTGGGTAAAGCTTGCAGATGGGAGCAAGGGTGATTCACTCATGATTGGGAATTCAGCAAGAAGAACAAATGTGCGCACTTGGGTGGGCCCAGCAGGCACTTATTCAGTTGTGAGTTCTCCCGCATAGGATCTTCACTAACATTCAAAACAATCGAGTGTCTGCATCCACATAGCTGATCTATTTCACACAGTTATGTTTTTTGCAAGAAACCAGTGGCAGATTATTTGAGCCTCCCTTAAGAAGGCCTTGGTCAAATAATACATGGTGGTTGCAAAGTCTGAATTTAAGACTACATTATGATAGGTAGAAAAGAAGCGTACTACTGTAGCTAAGTGGTCTCCTTCCCCAACAAAATTCTTATGTCATCCCACCCATCATGATATAATTCCCACCTGCTATACCCCCCAGCGAATCCTAGTACATTATGTAGGTTGAGCTCCAGTACCCTATCACCCACAATCTGTAGGGTAGGTAGAACTCCAAAATGGGTTCCTTAAGGGGAAAATAACTAGGATACAGGCAGTAACTGGTTTGAAGTAGTCAGATGCACTACCATAAACTTTAATCAGCATCAGTGGAACTGGCAACAGAATAACAGGTTGGAGTCCCTACGAAATACTAACTGACAGACTGATGCGTTTGCCGCAAACTCTGCCAGTACCTTTGAATGGGGGCACAGAGCAGTTAACAGATGATACAATACTTGAATATTGTAGAAGTCTAGTGATAACAGCCCATATTATCTACCAGCAGATTCAGGAGGCCTTACCAAAATCCCAACCACTCCCTCCGACAGGGCATCAGGAATGACTAACGACTATGAGAACTGCGGTCTGCTGTACAGATGTACCCACCTTGATGCGTGCAGCACATTGCAGGGCCACAGTACCGCTGGACACTGCCTCACCAATCTTACTGTGGCTACTGTTTAGTGTCATAATACTTGTTTAGTGTCATAATACTGTATAGTTGCTATCAGCTCATCACACTTTTACCCTCGGTATTACAATCAATTATGTATCAACCCTTGATTTGGTTTCCTTATTCAATTATTTAATTCTTTGTTGAAACAGCCAAGACGTGTTTCGACTACTTGTCTTTTTCAAGGCTGTTAGTTATATAATGCATTAAATGCACAAAGCAAGATTCATACATGACAAATTATTAATTGCTTAAACACTTGTGAATACACAGTGCTAGAAATTATTTTTTGTCTTTTTGTCTTGGGATGAGATTATATCCACCTTTTAGGTTCAATTAGAAATGGTGACCTGAATCGGTCTTTAGTTTAAACGTGGGCAACTGCATGCACGTTTGATCAAAATTCTCCATTCTGTTAAATAGATATATTATAAATACTTGTTGTTAACAATCCATATATACGTTCAAGCAGATCCTAAAAATATATTTCCATGCTTTTTGCGAACTCCGTAATAGCATATGCAGCCACCACCAAACACAAAATGATAAATACCCAGTGATGCACAACTTACAACATTGTATGTTCAACATTTTGGATTCCTCTGCCTAAAGCTCACATTAATTGGTCTCTGTCCATAAATGTAATCTTGCTCTGTAGTATAACAAGTAACCAGTAAAGATTCATTGCATTGTTGTTAAACACAGTATTTATAGAACAAAATTAATTTTGTGCTCCTTGTTGAGGCCCACAATAGTGGATCTCAACAAACGAATACATTTCGCCACCATCTGTCTTAATTTTAGTGTGAGGTCACCCCCACGCTTTTTACTTTTGGCTTTCATGAGACCTATACATGTCAGATCTCTCTTGTTGTGCATCTGGTGACACTCCTGCCAGTGCACTGCTAGTTGTAGCCTTGAACCTTGGCTACCCAAATTTGCAAGGTGTTCCCTTATGCATGTGCGTTGCTGCCGCATCGTACTCCCAATGTATAATCTATTGCATATGCAGATAACTGCATACACTACATATGTAGTCCTGCAATTGGCAAAGTCTCTAAGTTGGATTGCTGAGTTGTCTTTGTACCTGAAGCTTGAACAATTATTATGAGCAGGTTTTCACATGCTACATGATCCACACTTGTGGAAGCCAATTGGTTTTAGCCAGTCTGACCCTGTAGCTGTGGCACGTGTTACTAAGAAAGATGGACAGAGTTTGTTTCTTAAAGTCTGCGCTCTGGCATATATGAATTGTGGTCTGTCAGCAATGTATGGTCGGAGGTCATCGTCTATATCTAACAGATGCCAATGTTTTTGCATAAGGTGTGTGAATCCTTGAATTGTGTAACAATACCAATATGGTCTTTAACTTTGTTTGGCTTCTGCCTGCTATGCCTGGCTGTGTTGGTCATCTTATTTGATCTGTTGATCTTGTCCTTCGCTTTGTTAATTATTTCAAGAGAAGACCCCCAGTTTCTAAATCTCTCGGTCAGGAGTTCACATTCTTTATCAAATTCTACCTCTAGATTGCAATTTCTTTGTGCCCTATAAAATGCTCCAGTCGGTATATTGGAAACCGTGGTTTTCCTGTGACATCTACTGCTGTGTAGTGTTGAGTTAACCTCTGTACTTTTTCTATATGTTGATGTTTCTATACAGTCGTTACAGATATAAATATGTAGATCCAGGATATTGATCTTATCAGCATCACAGTGTCATGTCAAATGGCTCCCAAACATGTTATTGTTGAGGTATTGCATATGGTCCCCAAAAGTCTCTTGTGTCCCATTCCATACAATAATGAGGTCATCAATGAATAGTTTCCAAATAATTATATTCGTCTCGTACTCATTGTTCAATGCCCGCTTGTCTTCATAGTATGACAAACATGTTTGCCAAAGATGGTGCAAATTTTGCCCCATAGCGATTCCTTTCTTTTGGACATAGTATGCATCATTGAACAAGAAAACATTGTTTCTCAAAGTAAAATCTAGGAATTCTTTAATCATCTCCACATGTTCGGACTATGAGGCCGAAAAGTTCAGAAAAGTGTGTTCAATTGCCTACATTGCCAACTCATGATATATTGAAGTATACAGGGCAGAGACGTCTAAGGTGGCCAACAAATAGCCTTTCTGCCATGTAAGATCCCTTAAGATAGATGGAACATGTGTACTATCGCGTATGTAAGAGGTTATCTGAAAAACCTGTTCCTTTATAGCTTTGTATATATACTCAGAGAGGTGGACTGTTGCCTCTCCAATACCACTTGGAATAGGGTGCAGTTGTTTGTAACTTTTGTGAATTTGAGGAAGAAAGTACATCGTGGGCATGACTGGGTTTTTGATGTACAAGAAGGTCCTCTCCTCATCCGAAAGAACCCCTCGTTTATGCCATCGGTCGACGATATTGTGCAGGTCACATAACATTTATTGTGTGGTATTCATAAGTAGCTTGTCGTAGCAGCCTGGTGAGTCCAAGTGCTTTGCCTCAATTTTAATATACTCTGTAGTGTTGCGAATGACAATGTTTCCACCCTTATCTGCTTCCTTTATAACAATGCTGTTGTCATTGGAAGGTGCCTGCAGGGCTAGAAATTCTTGGCGACGTTGTTCTGTTGACGATGTCTGTTTTGTTGCTCCTTATCCAAGTCATTGTGGATCTCCCTAATCGCTGCTTTGTGAAAGGTGTCGATCAAATTTTCACACGCTAGTTTTGCAGTAAACTTAGATTTCCTTTTAAATTTGGTGATTGCCAAGTTACTGGTTTGTATGTCCATATCTTCACATAGTGCTTGTTGTTCAACGAGTTCTCCTTGGTCGAGAGACATTAGAAGATGAATGCTTTCAATGTCACAAATGGTCAAATCACTTAGTGGTGGTTGCGTTTCTCTTTGCTTGTAGGTTCTAACTTGTGTGGCAAATCTTTTTTAATTTTAAATTTCTTACAAACATAAAGACATCTATCTGAAAGTTGGTGTAATCTGGAGCCATGGTAGGAGAAAAAGATAAGCCCTTGTTCAAAACTGCTAGCTCTGTGATTATCATCAAGCGGTTTGATAAATTAGTGACCAAATTGTCACTGATTATTTCACCAATCGTAGCTTCACCCCTCCTTGGTCGTCGTCGTCTGAGCTTACTTCTTCCTCCTCTTCTACCCCTTGTGGATCATTCTTTGTAGGTATGCTTGCAACTAGAAGGCTCTGAAATCTGACTTGTTTGGTTATACTTCTTTGTGTTCCTTTCCTCAATCTTTTGATTTGGTCTAAAAACAACTTTTCTTAGTAGTGTTAGGATCCTGTTGGTCACTGGTCGTGCTAGGCCCTGTCCCAATATAATGTTCACCCTCAGATTCGATATCTGAACTGCCCAGGATGGTGTTCGGTGTACTTGTACTGAATTGTGTTCGAGAGGGATGTCAAATTTGGGTTGAAAAGTATAGACCCTATCTTCATGAAAATCACAGTCCATCACGGTAGTACTTTCTAAATTTCCGGATCTTTATTTCGTCCCGATAAGTTCTGAGAATGGCATACATTATACTATAACTTTTCTCTTTGGTGCCGTCTGCATTGGGCATATCTTAGATTTATTTTTTTACTTAGTCTATTTGTTCTTGAATCCTTGTGTGCTGCCTGTTTGAATGTTCTATTAGTAACTGTATAATAACCCTGGAGCTATTAAGATTTGTTTCCGACTGGTCAGCCAGGTGTTGGTCTTTGTTCTCGAAATTGGGTAATATCAGAACCCTCAAACCAATTTGTATCTTTTCATTCTCAATGTAGTTGCTCATGGACGCTTGCTCCCAATATATGTTTATTAAAAAATGTATTTCTCCACCGAGGAACCACACTGAGGATTCCGGATCCGCTCCTTGTGCAGGAAATTTTAACGCTGCTAGAGAAAGGTGCTATAGAACCAGTGCCTGTAGCGGAGAGGAACAAGGGATGGTACTCCCCTTATTTTCTAATACCCAAGAAGGACGGTGGACTGAGACCCATCTTGGACTTAAGATACTTGAACAAGTTCCTCAGGAAGGACAAGTTCAAGATGGTCACACTTTCTCAGATCCTTCAGGCCCTGGTGTCATTGGACCTCCAGGACACTTATTTTAATGTGCCAATCCATCGCAAGCACAGAAAATACCTGAGGTTCGCAGTTGGCAGATTCTCCAAACTGATGGCTGTGGTGAGCGTGAGTCTCGGGAGAGGGGGGGGGGGATTCACGTCTACCCATACCTGGAAGATTGGCTGATCAAGGCGTATTCTCCCAAACAAGCCCGGGATCATCTCAACGTCACCTGCTACTCTCTTCACAGACTGGGCTTCTCCCTCAACTACGAGAAGTCCCATATGACACCTTCTCAAAAGCTCCAGTACATTGGAGCTGTATTAGATACATTGTTGGGAAAGAGCTCGCCCACAGTCTACCGGGCTTCAATTTTGTGAGGTTGCTCGGCCTCATGGCATTCTGCATTTTTCTGGTGCCAGAGGCCCGCCTGAGACTGAGATCCCTTAAATGGGCTCTAGTCCCAGTTCTCAGAAAAGATGTCAGACCTACTTCAGACTGCAACCAGGGTCTCACAGGATCTTCTGTGGTGGGCCTGCGAGGACAGTATTCTGAAGGGAGAACCTTTTTGGCAACTATGGCTGCAGTTAACAGTAGTGACGGACGCCTCACTCACGGGGTGGGGGCACTACATATCAATCTTTTGCAGCCGGGGGCAATCAGACTAGCATTGAAGGCCTTTCTGCCCTCTGCACTGGGAAAGAATGTTCTGATAATGACGGACAACACAGTGGCCATGTACTACCTCAACAAGAGAGGTGGTGCAGGGTCACTATCACTGTGCAGAGAGGCAATGCAGCTCTGGTACTGGGCAATTCAAGAAGGAATCTCCCTATCAGCAGTTCACCTAGCTGGAGAGGAGAACACAGCAGCGGACACACTGAGAAGGCAGAGCACAGTCTCCCACGAGCGGGAACTAACTCAGGAAATCCTTCAAGAGATCTTCACCCTTTGGGGAACCCCTCAAGTATATCTGTTCAAGACCGGGGCCAACCGGAAGTGCAAACAGTATTGCTCCAGGGAACTTCTCGCAAGAGAAGCTCTAGGAGACACGTTCGTACATAATGGACTGGGAGTTTCCACTCCTGTGCGCGTTTCCTCCAGTCCCTGTCATTCCTCATATGATCAGTAGGTTGAGATGGTTCGGGAAACACATGATCCTAATTTCCCCGGATGGGGACAGGAGGACTTGGTATCTGGACCTTCTGGACATGTCCATCTGTCCTCCGATGCCTCTTCCACTAAGAGAGGACCTTCTCTCACAAGAGTAGGTTCGGGTTCTCCAGCCAGAGGTCAAAACACTCAACCTTCACGCTTGGATTCTGAAAGGCTGAGATATAAGGATTGGGACCTCCCGGATGACGTAATGGAGGTTTTCTTTTGGGCTAGAAGGCCACCAACAAAGTCTTTGTTCTGTTACTGTTTAAATAAATTCTGCACTGGTGCCGAGAAAAGAATGTAGATCATTTTCTATGTAAAACACCAGATGTTTTATCCTTTCTTCTATCTTTAGCCAATCTGGGGATCCAGATTGGTACCGTTAAAGGCTACTTGGTGGCGCTGTCCATTTTTAAGCATTCGTCAGAGGAATGTTCCTATTTCAACATTCCACTGGTGACACCATTTCCAAAAGGGACTAACCAATGTGCCCTCCCGCTGCCATCTCTGTTCCAGGTTACAGTTTGGGACCTTAATCTGGTTCTAAAATTTCTAATGTGTGCACCTTTTGAACCATTACATTCATGTCCTTTAAGGTTAACCTTCAAAACTATTCTATTGATTTCTCCGACATCAGCCCGTAGAGTGAGTGAGTTGCAGGCACTTTCGACCAAGCCACCCTTTTCTATCTTCCACAAGGATAGGGTTGTTTTAAGGGTCAAACCTTCATTTTTGCCCAAAATCGTTTCTGATTTTCATATAAGTCAGAAAATTGTTCTACCTTATTTCTATCCCCACCTCATCCTGGCAAGGAGGAGGAAAGACTACATAGGTTAGACCATCGGAGAGCGTTAAGCTTTTATATATCTAGAATGTCTAAGCTAGGTATTGATGACCAACTTTTCATTGGATATACAGGCCATAAACTGGGCCAGGCTGTTACTAAACAGACCTTATCCAGATGGATAATTCTGGCAATCTCAGAATGTTACAGGCTGGCAGGGAAAGACCCTCCTGAAGGTTTAAGGGCCCATTCCATCAGGGGCATGGCTACCTCTACAAAACTGCAAAGGGGCGTACCAATTAAAAACATTTGTGAAGCAGCAACGTGGTCTACCATCCACATATTCACAAAGGATTATTGCATGGAATCTTCCCTCGGTCAGGATGGTACTTTTGGGAAGGCAGTCCTGCACTCCGTCCATGAAAATAAATGAATTCAAATTCTACTACCTCCTCCAAACCAAATACTGCTGTGGGATTCTGTCAAAGATGAGGAAGACGTGGAAGGGCACAATCCATTCGAAGAACAAGTTACTTACCCTTGGTAACGTTCTTTCGACTGGATGTTCCTCCCACCTATTCCTCATCGCCCTCCCAACCTACCTCTCAGTAGAATTTCCCGTACTATTACAGCTTCCGATCCATCAAGGCTGAGTACGGTCACTGCTGTGTTTTGCGGGTATCTCTGCTGTTGAAGGGGAAAAACAGAACTGAGGCCAACGGGCGCTGCAAATGCTATATATGCCTTCGATGACATCATCCTCGACGGAGGCCTTTGAGGGACATCAACGCTATCGACACAAAGCGCCCTCTGCCGAATAAAATTCCGAAGCAGTTGAAGCTGGACAACATGTGTCAAAGATGAGGAATAGGTGGAGGAACATCCAGTCAAAAGAACGTTACCATGGGTAAGTAACTTGTTCATCTGTTTTAAGGGACCTTACATGGAAGAAGGGCTATCTATTGGTCACCTCAGACGTCTCTGCCCTGTATACTTCAATAGATCATGAGTTGGCAATTGAACACACTTTTCAGAACTTTTCGACCACATATTCCGAACATTGGAGATGAAAGAATTCCTAGATTTTACTTTGAGAAACAACGTTTTCTTGTTCAATGAGACATGTGTCAAAAAGAAAGGAATCACTATGGGGGCAAAATTTGCACCATCTTTGGCAAACGTGTTCATGTCATACTATGAAGACAAGTATGCACTGAACAACAATGAGTACAAACTCAATATCATTATTTGGAAACGATTCATTGATGACATTGTATGGAACGGGACACAAGAGACTTTGGGGGACTATATGCAATGCCTCAACAATAACAAATTTGGGATCCATTTGACAGGGCACTGTGCTGCTGATAAGATCAATTTCCTGGATCTACATATTTGTACATGTAACAACTGTATAGAAATATCAACATTTAGAAAAAGTACAGATGTTAAGTCAACACTACACGCCAGTAGCCGTCAGAGGAAAACAACAATTCCCATTTACCGACAGGAGAATTTTATATGGTGCGAAGAAATTGTAGCCTAGAGGCAGAATTTGACAAAGAATGTGAACTCCTGACCGAGAGATTTAGAAAATGTACTCTTTGAATAATTAACAAAGCAAAGGACACGATCAGTAACATCAACAGATCAGATATGAAACCATAGCAGGCAGAAGCCAAACAAAGGTAGAGACCATATTGGTATTGTTACGCAATTCTCTAAAGTTTCACACACCTTAATGCAAAATCATGCAAAAACATTGGCATCTGTTACATATGGACGATGACCTCAGACCATACATTGCTGGCTGACAGACCACAATTCATATATACCAGAGCGCAGACTTTAAGAACCATATTTCTTAGTAACACGCGCCACAGCTACAGGGTCAGACTGGCTAAAACCAATTGGCTTCCACAAGTGTGGATCATGTAGTATGTACAAACATGCTCATAATAATTGTTCAAGCTTCAGGTACAAAGACAACTCAGCAATCCAAATTAGAGACTTCATCAATTGCAGGACTACATATATAGTGTATGCAGTTATCTGCATATGCAATAGATTATACATTGGGAGCATGATCTGGCAGCTACGCAAACTCATAGGGGAACATCAGGCAAATTTGGGTTGCCAAGATTCAAGACTACCATTAGCAGTGCACTGGCAGGAGTGTCACCAGATGCACAACAAGAGAGATCTGAGATTTATAGGTGTAATGAAAGCCAAAAGTAAAAAGTGTGGGGGTGACCTCACACTAAAATTAAGACAGATGGTGGCGAAATGTATTCGTTTGTTGAGATCCACTATTGTGGGCCTCAACAAGGAGCACAAAATTAATTTTGTTCTATAAATACTGGGTTTAACAACAATGCAATGAATCTTTACTGGTTACTTGTTATACTACAGAGCAAGATTACATTTATGGACAGAGACCAATTAATGTGAGCTTTAGGCAGAGGAATCCAAAATGTTGAACATACAATGTTGTAAATTGTGCATCACTGAGTATTTATCATTTTGTTTTTGGTGGTGACTGCATATGCTATTACGGAGTTCACAAAAAGCAAGAAAATATATTTGTATGTTCTGCTTGAACATATATATGGATTATCAACAAGTGTTTACAATGTATCGATTTAACAGGATGGTGAATTTTGATCAAACATGCACGCATTTGCCCACGTCTAAACGAAACCAATTCAGGTCAGAATTTTTAATTGAACCTAAAAGGCGGCTATAATCGCATCACCAGATAATTTCTAGCTCTGTGTGTTCACAAGTGTTTAAGCAACGACACAGCTTATCCTGGGCGAAAATCTGCACTAAGAATATAGTTTGGACAACAGGGACGTTATTGTGCAGCCACAATGATTGGGTCCATTGAGACAACCATACAAGGAATACTTATATCAGACTTCCAATTCCAATCTGTACTTCGGGGATCGTGTGAGTGACGTCACTATACACGACACGCACACTATAAACAACGCTGGCAATGGAGGCCGCTATGCGAGCGCATGCAGACCACTCCAAGGTGCATCCGAACAGGAAACCATTTGATTTATGGTAAGCCGTGCAACGCCGCTTAACCCACACAATTTGTCATTACGAGCAAAATCCAATGCAGGAATAAAGTACCCAATAAAATAGTATCCCTTAACATTCTAGACATTGAAAAAATATGCAGCGTCATTGACTCAGACACAACTTCAAGATTATGTTGACAGAAACAGCCTCCTACACAGACAACAATCAGGATTTAGAGGAGCACATGGTACGGAGACGGCCCTGCTCGACCATCAGACCAAAATGCTTAGTAACCTGGACGAGGGAAAAGCAGAGAGGCTGATGTTATTAGACCCCTCAGCAGCATTCGACTTGCTCGATCATCAAAAACTACACGAGGCTCTAGACAAATCAGGTAATTGTTCTCGAGGAGCTATAGCCTGGGTAACATCCTTCCTTAAAGATCGGAGCTCCAAGATCCAATGGGGTGATCATTTCTCCATACCCCAAACTGTACATCGTGGTGTACCCCAGAGGGCCAGTTTATCGCCCCTTTTGTTTAATCTCTATCTGCAGTGCCTATGTACCCTACTAACCAACTTCGGGGTCATTTTTTTTTACAAATTTCACCGACGATAACACAACTAGTCATCGACCTGACCGGCTGTCATACAACTGGCAATTATAAACTTGCTAGCATCTACAAGTTCCATTGAAGCCTGGATGATGACAAACTGGCTTTGCCTCAACGGAAGCAAAACCAAGCTCATGATGTTCGGATAACGCCAGGCAAAAGCTAAACTTGACACATATCAAAGACTCAAATATAGGGGTATCTGACAAGGTCAAGACATTGGGTGTCTACCTGCAAGCATCCTTGGGATCGGATGCCCACGTAACATATCTGAAAAACAACTGCCGATACCACCAAAGGTTGCTCAGTCGCATCTGGCCCGTACTGGAACCGTCATGGTCCAAGGTCCTCAGGCCAAACTCCTCCTCTTCGATAGGCAGTTCCCTCGCCCCATCAATTTTCTTTCATCTCCGGCTGTCCCCTCCTCGCATTCCTTGGCTACTGTGCCCACTCCTCCCTCCTCCTTATCCCTTCTTCAGGCTACCTCCACAACTCTGCAGGGCATACCTCTGATTTGTACCCCTCCCCAGAAGGTCTTTAAGGCTGGCAAGCTTCTTCATCGTGCCACTCTCAACTCTCGCTCTGCTGTCAAACACTCCTCTTACATCTGCCTCCTCCTTGAAGAACTTGACCTCGATGTCCTTGGTCTCACGGAGACATGGTTCACGGCCAGCTCTGTCACAAGCTTTGACACTCTCCTCCCTGAGGGCTACAAGATCCTCTCTGCACCCAGAGCCACTCGGTCTGGAGGGGGTGTAGCCCTGATCTTTCCTGAATGGATCCCTGCCACTATCATTCCCACTCAGATTTATTCCTCTTTCGAATGCCTTGTCTGCAGGCTCTGAAACTCTCCTAGCCACTCTCTTACTGTTGCTACTCTCTATTGGCCCCCTGGTCAAATCACCCCTTTTCTCTCCGAGTGGACTGACCTTTCCTACTCCCTCCTGGCCTCAACTCCTCCTCCTTGGTGACCTCAATATCCACCTCGATTCTCCCTGTCCCTCATCTCTGCTCTTTTGTGACCTCTGCCATTCCCTCTCCCTCTCTATCCTCCCCTCTGGGCCGACGCACTCAGCAGGTCACACACTTGATGTCTTGATCTCCTCTGGGCTCTCCCTGTCTATCCCTCTGACCACTGCTCTCTCCTGGAGTGATCACTGTCTTCTCTCCTCTCAGAAGACTGCCATAGCCGAAGGAGCAGGAGCTCCTGTCCCACTGCAGGAGCAGTACCCAGGCCCGGATGGGCCCCGAGCACCACGGTAAACCCCTGGGCTTCACTCCAACCCCCTTAAGCCTGATGGGCTAAATTCCTAAAAATCGGAATTACTGCATTATTTTTTGCCACTATTTGTGCAGTAAATCCATATCCACGCTGCACTGTGAAATTTGCCCCCATCTTTACCACAAACTGCATTAAATGCAGTAATTTACCCACGAGGTCCGACCCTCAAAGATGGCCGCTCAACTACAGTAGTGGGCTTGTATCTACTGCTGCCCTGCATGGCCCCATAGGATTGGCTGAAGCCTCCTATTTACCTTCACCCCATTCGCCGGCAGGCGAGAAGCCGGCACGCCCTCTAAGGCAGGACATCGAAGGCTCTCTGCTTCCTGTCCTGAGCCTGTCACGAGCCGGACAGAGCCCAAGGCAATACTCCATGCTAGTCTCACACCCACCAGAAACCACATCCCCTCCCTCCACTGACCAGTTCGTGACCTGGTAAGACTTCCAGACTCTGTGCTATTGAACTCTAAATACAGCGCTTGCATCACCCCCAGCTCATTGTAACCTGTAATTAATATTAAAGTGCACATTGTATTCCAGTATTGCATAGTGTATCGTATATCCAGCCTGCCTGGGCATTGGTTACTACGTTGCCTTGGACACTGCCATACTGTAAATTCATACTCCTTACACCACGGACCCCTTGCTACACTAATCTCACCACTGTATAGCTAGCTTACAGTCCAGACGCTAATGTCATCTTTGTCTATATATGCTATTAGTGCATATTTAGTTTGCAGCCCTGACGCCATGTTTAACCATGCCCAGATCGAATTTTGCCCTCTCTAAATTCTGCTTTCAGCCCTTGAAACGTGTTGACCTGAGAATATACCGAATTTCTTGATCCTACTCATCCAACCGGACCCACACTTCTCCTGGCCCACACCCCTGTACCATGTTAACTCGTGACTTTCCGCATTCCGCCCACAGTGTCCATGCCACAATGATTACCACTGTGCATCTAACTCACACCCTGGTGTCATGCTGTAGCATTCCCATCACAAATCTTTGACTAGCTAATTTCTGGCGCCAGTCATACGCCACATTGATCTGTGAACATATTGTATTTCGACATCAGCTCTGCCTTGCGCCCATATTGAACTGTGTTTACCTCACATCTAGACTGTACGAAGTGCCTCCTGCTTTTTTCCACTAAATGACATTTGGGTGCCTGCATATGAGACCCAAGGTATTGCACCTAGTTTACACTGTGATTTTTGAATTTAGGTCAACCTCCACTGTTGAAATTGCACCTACCTGTCTGCACATTGCACTATTAGCCCATACTGTGACCTTTGAATTTAGGTAAACCCCTACTGTTGAAATGGCACCTATTTGTTTGCACACTGCAACTTTAGTCCTGAATAGGATTGTCAAATCTAGATGCCCTGCTGTAGCATGTATGCATTTTAGCCCTGAATAGGATTGTCAAATATAGGTGCCTTGCTGTAGCACGTATGCACTTTAGTCCTGAATAGGATTGTCAAATATAGGTGCCCTGCTGTAGCACATATGCATTTTAGTCCTGAATAGGATTGTCAAATCTAGATGCCCCGCTGTAGCATGTATGCATTTTAGTCCTGAATAGGATTGTCAAATATAGGTTCCCTGCTGTAGCACGTATGCACTTTAGTCCCGAATAGGATTGTCAAATATAGGTGCCCTGCTGTAGCACGTATGCATTTTAGTCCTGAATAGGATTGTCAAATCTAGATGCCCTGCTGTAGCATGTATGCATTTTAGTCCTGAATAGGATTGTCAAATATAGGTGCCGTGCTGTAGCACGTATGCATTTTAGTCCTGAATAGGATTGTCAAATATAGGTGCCCTGCTGTAGCACGTATGCATTCTAGTCTTGAAAGATTGTCAAATCTAGGTGCCACCCTGCTATTGTCGCCCAACATGCGTACATTGTGATGCCCTAGCCACTGCGTAGCCATTGTGATGCCCAAATCCAGCCATTGTGTAGCCATTGTGTTGCCCTAGCCATTGTGCAGCCGTTGTGTTGCCATTCCCCAGCCATTGTGTAGCCACCGTGTTGCCCACACCTAGCCAGTGTGCTGCCTATACCTAGCCATTGTGTTACCACTGCCAATACCTAGCCACTGTGTTGACAGCCATTGTATGCTCTATAGAATGATCCCCATCTTCATCCTCCTGGTCACCCTTTGCTCCACAATGACAACAGCAAACCACCAACTGCAGTCTATGCCTACTGCAACATCAAACTCTGATGACGAGCCCCGACCAACCAGCACCCCAGACACTAACCCAGACACTAACCCACAAACTATAAAGCTAAAGATACCTATCACCCACCACCCCATAACAAATATCCCATGCGATACCTTAAGTAGAAATGCAAAGCTACGATCAAGACTACCCAAAATCTATGAACGCCTAGCCAGACTAGCCACCAAACCTAGCAATACAGGAGACCACCAACGCAATGCCCCCAAACTAGATACCTCCCCCACCAAAAGAGATTCCCACGCTAACAGTCCCATTAACAACCACCACAAATCAAGCAACAGACCCACCAAAAAGAAAAGCCATGTCACCCCTGCGACACCCAAACCAAACATACACCTCATCTATAGGCCTCCAGGTCCCATTGCAACCTTTGAGGAGAACATCTCTATGATCCTCTCAAACAATCTAAAAAACTCATCGCAAGCCATCCTCCTGGGAGACATGAACTTAGGTTTCAACGGCCACAAAGACTTGCAAGCGACTAACACCGCCAATGTCATCACAGAACTGGGATTTACCCAAAGAATCTCACAACCTACCCACGAAAAAGGTCGAACACTCGACTGGGTAGCCAATCACAATTGTAATGTAACAATTACCGATGTCTGCCCACAAATCTGGACAGATCATTTACTAATAACCTTCCTCATAAATGAAAACACCACCCAACCCAAGGAAATTGTATTGCCCCCCCCCACCAACCAGAAATAAAAAAAACATAACCGCAGACAAACTGCTACCACTTATCCTCCCAACTCTAAATTCCTTATCTGAATCACTAAACCCAACAGCCCTAGTGAACGAATTCAACTCAACCATGGCCACAGCCTTGGACACTATCGCCCTGCTGAAAATGAGAAAAAGCAAGCCCAGAGCACACTTAAACACTTGGTTCACCCCTCACCTCAAATCCCTAAGAATTGAAAAACGCAAATGCGAATCCGCCTGGTGACTAACTCCAACAGAGAATAACAAAGTTGCTTTCATCAGTGCCTCTAAGATCTACAAAAATGAAATAAGGAGGGCCAAAAAAGAAAACTTTAACAACAGAATACTACAGGCTAAATCTGGAACCAAAGAGCTATTTCTTATACTAAAGGAACTGATAACCCTATCCCTGCTCCAGACAACTGCGACAAAAATAAAACGTGGTGTTCTAACATCCAAAAGGCTCTAAACAACAAAATTGCCACACTCCAAACCAAAATTGAGAAAAAGAAACAAAATATACCCACTTCAACCAATCAAAGTGGTAAACCACCCACCTCTGCCAAGCCAGAACACAAATTCAACTTCACCAAAGTAACCATCCTAGAGATTGAAAAAATAATACTCTCACTCAAACCAACCAACTGTCGAGGCGACATATGCCCAGCCCAACTGATAAAAGACATGGTCAGAGACCTATCCCCATTTATCTCCAAACTCATTAATGCTTCCCTTGCATCTGGCACTATACCAGACAATCTTAAACAATCATGGGTCCTCCCCCTCCTTAAAAAGCAAACCCTGGACCCCGCCATCCCGACTAACTACAGGCCAATCACTACGGTACCATTTCTGCTAAAAATCCTAGACAGAGTGGCCTACCTACAGATCCAAAAATATTTGGAGATGCACCAACTATTAGGTACCAGACAGTCAGGCTTCAGGCCTCAACATGGTACCGGAACTGCGCTTATCGATGTCAAAACCCAAGTCGATGAGCTGAGAGATCTTGGAAAAACTGCCCTACTCCTCCTGCTGGACCCCTCAGCGGCATTTGACTTGGTGGATCATGATGTGCTCTGTACCCACTTGGAAACCGTGGCCCACTTCTCCACACATGCAATTGCATGTATCAGGTCATTCCTAAGCGGCAGAAACATGAGGGTTTTCTCCACCTCCGCAGCGGCTGACCCAGTACCTATCACATGTGGCGTCCCCCAGGGATCCTGTGTCTCTCCGACTATGTATAACATCTTCACGAAGCCCCTGTTCGATGATCTGGACCTTCTGGGTGTCACCTACACAAACTATGCAGATGACACTCAGATTCTCATCCCACTTTCGGGGGATTATGAACAGGATTTGGCCTTGGTGAACAGAATATACCTCATCATCCAGGCATGGATGGCCCGACATGGTCTATGCCTGAATGATGACAAAACGGAACTCATCATACTGGGGAACACACAAAATATCAAAAGACTGAACAATTACTACTCATCATTTGTCATAGATGGCAACACCATTAAAATAGCGAAAGAAGTAAAAACACTAGGTTTTTACCTCGACTCTTGCCTCTTCCTAACAAAGCAGGTGAATGCGATGGCCTCTAGCACCGCTTACACCTGTAAGCTGATTAGAGCAGCTAAACCATATCTATCCACTGCCAGCTGCCTCACCCTATCAAGAGCCCTGGTATTATCCAAATTGGACTATTGCAATGCACTATACATAGGGTCCAATAAACGCACAATGCAAAAAATCCAAACCCTGCAGAACAACGCCCTTCGAGCCACCCTAGGAATCCCAAGAAGAGAGCATATCTCAGACGTCAGAAGACAATCTAACTGGCTATCCACAGCTGACAAAATTAAACTCAAAACAGCATCATTGACTTTCAAAAGTATTAATGACCTAGCCCCCAAATACCTAACAGAAAGATTCAAAAGAAGAACTTCTAACAGACCTACCAGAGAAGCATACACCAACCAACTAGCTGTGCCCCCATTTAAGTTGAGCACAGCCGGAGGCACCAGCTTCCCTGTCAAAGCGGCCCCGCTATGGAACTCCCTCCCATCATCCCTAAGGTCTGACCAATCTTATCCACACTTCAGACTTAACTGCATTAAATGGCTCAAAGAAATCGACCTATAACTGACTAGACTAGGCTGAAACACGTGTATGGGGTTACTGATGGTACTCTTGTTCAGAGGAGAATTGCCTAGCATTTCGGCGCTGGACTGCCCTTGGGCAGGACAAAGGCTGATATGCGGGGAAATTTCTTCTCTGTGAAAAGGACAGTGAGCTAAAGACTTGATAGAGTCTCTCCCAGGGGTTATTCACCCAAGAACAGGTCATTGGGCTGTGTTCGTGCTGGTAGAGAGATTCCCAGACCCCCCTTTGTTTGCATACATTAAACTTTGGGTTTCACCCTAAGTTAACAGGGCAATCCAGACGTGGACCCCTTGCTCACTGTTCTTAGAGAGGCAACAGTTTCACCTCACTGATGATGCCCAACAAGGCTGAAAAACGTGTATGGGGTTCCTGATGGTACTCTTGTTCAGAGGAGAATTGCCTAGCATTTCGGCGCTGGACTGCCCTTGGGCAGGACAAAGGCTGATATGCGGGGAAATTTCTTCTCTGTGAAAAGGACAGTGAGCTAAAGACTTGGTATAGTCTCTCCCAGGGGTTATTCACCCAAGAACAGGTCATTGGGCTGTGTTCGTGCTGGTAGAGAGATTCCCAGACCCCCCTTTGTTTGCTGACTAGACTAGGACTACTCACATCTGACCCACCTTTTAATCTGCAGCTGAACGCATACCTCGTTCATCCCCCCGCTTAACCTACCTTGCTCCTCGACATTCAATGTATACTGAGTACACACCCCTGTGTACAATCACCTGTGTACGTAACCATGTACATTGTCATCATTTACTGTCAATGCACCCTGTAACCTTCCTGAAATGTGTAACTGTAACATGTAAGCTTAAAGTATTCTTGAACACGCGCCCGGATACCCCCCGGTCTGGCGCGTGCTATAAATAAATAAACAAACAAACAATCAATCTCTCCCTCTCTTCCCCCCCAAGCCAAGCCCACCCCCACACACTGCCACCGACTTTCTCGGACATCCCACCTATGAAGCGCGTGTCAGTTGAGGCTTTTGCTGCAACCTTTTCTCCCCCGCCCTCTGCCTCTGGCTGACTCACACCCAGACACAACCCTGTCCCTTCTCTACTCCTCTATTTCCGATACTCTTGATGCTCTTGACCCTGTCATGAGGATCCACTTGAAGTCCAACGCCAAGTGCAAATCCTGGTATGACTCTGACCTAGCTACACAAACATAAGTGTAGGGCGGCCGAGTGGAAATGGAGGACTTCTTGTTCATCCTCTGACAAACTGGCCTGTTGCCGTCTCCAAAGGCAATAACGACTCTCTGTCCACACCAAGAAGAGAGTCCACATTCAAGCCTGTGTCTCTGTGCCATCTAACAACTCGGCCAAACTCTTTAAAATCTGCAAGGAACTGGCCAACCCTGCTGCAGTCTCTACCCCTCCTCTTGCCTCCCAGGCTCTGTACAATGCCCTTGCCTCTCATTTCATCTCAAAAACCCAGGACATCCTGTCCACCCTCTATGCCCCTCCTCCTCCTATTCCCTCTCAGTCTGTGCTTGCTGACCGGCCCCCTTTTACTACCTCCCCACCCTCTTTCTCTTCTTCTCCTCTCTTCTCCCCTGATGAAGTCGCTAGACAAGTCCGATCTATGAAAGCCTCGTCAAAACAGGTTCATCCCAGTTCCTCTAAAACCATCAAGGACCACATCGACACCCTCGCTCCGGCCCTTGCCGCTTTCTGCAACCACTCCTTTGTCTCAGGATCTTTCCCCTCCCCTCTGAAGCACTCCCTTGTGCATCCTCTCCTCAAGAAACCCACAGCTGATCCCTCCTGTCCGGCTAACTATCGCCCTATTTCCATTACTCCCTTCCTGGGCAAACTCCTGGAAAAGCTGGCCATCTCTCAGTTTAACCTTCACTCCGATTACGTTGGCTGTCTCCATGGCCACCAGTCTGGCTTCAGAGCGACCGGAAGCACGGAAACTGCTCTCCTGAACATCCGTGAAGATCTGCTCTCCAACCTTGACTCGAACATTCCCTCTGCACTCATCCTACTCTGTCTCTCCTCTGCCTTCAACACGGTCAACCACTCCATCCTGCTCAACCCTCTCCGTGATAACCTGGGTATCACCGATCAGGCTCTAGCCTGGCTGACCTCTTTCCTCTCTGATTGGCCCTCCCAGGTCCAACTTGGGTCCTTCCTATCACCTATCTTCCCTCTCTACCTGTGGCGTTCCCCAGGGGTCGAACCTCTCGCCCTGGCTTTTCAACCAATACCTGGCAACCCTTGCCCACTCCATTGCCATTTTCTGCTCCAATTTCCAGTGCTATGCTGATGACGCAACTCATTTTCAGGCTGCCCTCGGCCACCTCCTCTTCTTCTCTCATCTCTGAGTGTCTAACTGCCATTCAAGATTGGTGTGCTGCAAATGAACTCTGTCTGAATGCCAGCAAGACGGAGATCCTCCTCATCGGCACACCTCCACCATCCTTTCCCCTCACTCACTGGCCGGCCTCGCTTGGCCCTCCTCCTACCCCCACCTGCGAGGCTAAGAACCTTGGGGTCATCTTTGACTCCACACTTTCCTTCTCCTCCCACATCTGTGAGGTCACTAAAAAGTCAAACTTCCTACTGCACCTCCTCAGAGGTACTCTGCCTTTCCTCTCCTTCTCTCAGAAGCTTATTGTCTCCCAAGCTCTGGTTCTCTCTAGGTTGGACTACTGTAACAGCCTCTTTCTAAATCTTCCTGCCTCCACTCTCCGCCCTTTACAACTAATCCAGAACAAGGCTGCGAGAGTTGTCCTTGGCTTCAAGCCCTTGGATTGTATCTTTCCAGCTCTGAATTCCCTTTCTTGTCTCCCAGTGGATGCAAGGATTAAATTCAAAACCCTCTGCATTGTCCACAAGGCTTTCTGGGGCCTGGGTCCAAAATACCTTCAGCTATCCCTCTGTAAATACCTCCCCTCTCGAGCTCTTTGTTCCTCTACCTCTAGCTCCCTTTCAAAGAAACGAGCTGAGGGTATATCTCTGTCTTCGGCTGGGGACTCCCTCTGGAATAGCCTCCCTGCCACTCTAAAACATGAGGAGAACCATCTCTGGTTCCGGAAGCACCTCAAGACCTTCCTCTTTGCTTCTGCCTTTGCTCCCCCTCTCCCCTGCTGATCTGCTCTCTCTTGGCACTGTGCACCTGGCCACCCTCCGTCCCCTGGGCCCAGGTACCTGCTCACCCTGCCACCCTCCTGCACTGCCACCTGGCCACCCCTTGAAATGGTGACTGTAACTGTACCCATACAGTCCCCGACCCTCCCCCCTTTTTCTTCCTTTTCTGCACTTATTTAGACTTACCCAGTCTGCTGCCGTAAACACTGCACTTGCCACTTGCTGGCTGCACTACCACTGTTTATTGCCTCTATTATCTATTTATTTGTATTTATTATTATTTATCTTTTCTCCTCTGCTCCGCACTCTCCTCTCTCCCCCGTACATGCACTTTCTCCCCTTTCCCCATGCGCTTGCGTGTTCTCAATGTCACTGGGCCTAGTAAGATCGTTGATGTGTCCTCCCCTGTTCCCCTCCCTTGCCTTGTCGCGCTCTGAAACACTTGTGTATGAGCGCGATACAAATAAAATATATCATATCATACTGAGTAAACAAAACAGCACCATTATCGCCAGAGCCACAATCCTATCTAGATTGGACTACGGGAATGCAATGCTGTTGGAGGCTAGTAAAAAATGCATCACACAATGTTAGATCATGCAGAACAATGCAGTGAGGACAATTACCAGGAAAAAAAAGGGGAGAACATATCACAGAGGACAAAGTCCCTTCATTGGTTAGCCCTGGAAGACTGCATCACCTTTAAAGCAATGACCATTGTCCATCACTGTATATTTGGATCCGCCCCGGTCTACCTATAAAATCAAACAGTCACATATGAACCTCGCCACACCCTAAGATCCAAGGCGCAAGGGTTCGTGAAATTAACTCACTCCAAAAAAAACAATGGACTTGGGCGAGCCTTCCCTACCAAAGCGACATCCAAGTGGAATATACTCCCAAACATCCTAAGGCTAGAATCTAACTACCTAACCTTTAGGAAGAAACTAAAGACACTGCTATTCAATAAAGGACCTGTATAAATGCCAAAGACCATGCAAAGTAATCTATTTAGGACCAATAATCTTGCTCTACTTTCCTGTCACTTTTCCTGTTGTCCGTGTCTTTATGTAATGCGCCCTGATGCCTGCGGGCTTCGGCGCTATAGAAATAAATACATTAATTAATTAATAAAACTCTAACGGGACACCAGCAGACTAACGGTAAGCCGTGCTACAGGGGCTAACCAAAATCGTAAACTCCTGTTATTAGTAAGCCAACATGCAGAACTCTATTAGTCAACTAACCAGCAATTAAAACAATTGTAGGCATTGACAATACTTGCAACGCCAAAGGTGGGGCAACAGAGCATAATTTACAGCAAAGCGGCTGTAAGGAGGTATGTACACTAAATTATTGATTTTCTTAACTAATGAGACCTATATCAACCCATGTATAGGTCCGTTTCTGAAAAAGGAGGTATAGATGAGCAAACCTAAAGAGAATTTCACCATTCCAATAATTAATACATGATGGGCGTGAGCAACTAACTTTACATGCATGTAACTTTACACTGCACGGTATAACAAGGAGAGCAGTGCCAATGGATGGGCAGATCATTTGTGGGTGCACAATGACCACACAATTTATAAACGCGCTAACACTTACTTTAAGATGCTTTCACCACACGGTGGAAGGTTGCAATAAGCACTCATGATTTGAAGCAGGCAATGATACTAAACGCTCGACAGACTCACTGAGGAACTCATAGCACTAAGGTTAAGGGGTTACAATAGAACAATACCTTTTGCTATTAGCACAGATAAAGTGTGGCATGCAATGGCATTTTGAGCCAGTTATAGTCACTTATGTTAATTTGTTGGGATGCAGTTGCCAACAGGCCACAGTCACTCATGAGTATGTGTCAATTTTTGCTTCCTTTTGATCCTTCCCGACTATCGCTGATGGTATGTATCTTTGTACCTTGTTTCTTGATGATATGATGTCCAACGACCATCAAATACCGGGTTGTTCACGAACATGACAACTACTTATTATTTTGTTTCAAATTCCTTTCATTTATGTTAATAATTTGTCACGTATAAATATTGCTGTGTACATTTAATGCATTTTATAACTAACAGCCTTGAAAAAGACAAGTAGTCGAAACACGTGTTGGCTGTTTCAACAATGAATTAAAGAATTGAATAAGGGCACCAAATCAAGTGTTGATATAATTCATTATAATACCATGGACAAAGGTGCATTGAGCTGATCGCAACTATACACTATTTCCACTCTATGGTTTAGGTTCCTCATAGCACAAATTAAATGGCTCATCACAGCTCAATTGGGCAAATTTCACACCATTAGTGTCATAATACTGCTCTTGCTTGGTGGGTTTTGGGGGCGGGAATTTATTCCAAGACCTTTATGCCAGGAAAGCTGACCACAAAGCTAGGAAAAAGGCTATTCAATAGGCTAAAGGTAACAGCCAAGAAAGAACTGGCGATGGTGGCTGAAACCTAGAAACAAGCACCTGGCAAGGTTATAATTATTATAATTATTAGAATTAGAATTGGTTATTTATATACTGTGTTGAGCCAGTGGATCCAATTCGTAGGAACATGAAGTAGATTATCATCTCAGGTTTATTCTGAGTGCAAAGGAGTATACGTTTGGGCAAATGCCCTTGTATTTACCACCCTGCCGGTGATTATGGGTAAGAATATCAAAGGGAATGGCTAGCTAAGAGAGCACCAGATTCTGAATGAGCTATGGGCAAGCCCACCCACAAAACAGTTCAAAAGCCTAAGGGCCTCATTACAAGTATGGCGGTAAAGAAAAAAAAGATCAGTAATGCAGTGGTAACTGTTACCACTGCATTATTGCTGCATTACCACACTGCGGTACTATAACTTTGGTGGTGAGGCAGAGGAAAAACCTCCAGCAAAATGATGGCAGTGATTCTGCTGCGTTACTGCCAAAAATCGCCAAAAATACCCATGGAGTCCTACTGACTCCACAAATGGGGACTAACACTGCCATACCACTATTTGCAATCCGGTGGTAATTACGCCGCACCAAGTGGCATAACAGTAACTGCATTTGGTGGTATTCCGGTGGATTTACAACCAAAATAATGCCAAACTTGTAATGAGGCCCAAAGACTAAGCCTACTGATTCAGTGACAGAAGTAAACAAAGCGTAGCTGTCAAGATCAACTCTAAATCAAATCTAACAGAATACTGTGCTATTTACATTGTATTTCAAAACATACAAGGACAAGTGCACAGCAGAATCATGAACTAGATAGCTGATGGCATGAGGACAAGCAGTACGGTATAGACTGACCATATCATTTATTGATAGAAGAGTGTGCTGCGGAGCTGACGGGACAGGTTTGTTGCCAAATGGAACACACACGTTTTACCTGAATCACAGCTGCTTATGCCCCCAAAATGATCTTGTATATGACTTTATATTCTCACTCACAACACTGACTAATATCATGCTGTAAATTGGCCTGCAGTAATGCAATGCAAATTTCAATTAAAGTAAAAGAAGTCGTGATTGGAGTAACGGGACTTCTTACCATGTTGAGAATTTGAAAAGGTTGTTGCAAGAAATCCATGAATTAGTCGATGCAAAGAAACACCTGTACGTTTTAGAAGTATAATACAACTAGCAAACACAGGCTTTTGAACTAGCCAGATGGACACTCACAGTATGTACCACTTGGAGGTCACCTGTCACATCACTGAAAAGATCAGGTCAGTTCGCCCTTAAAATGGGATCATGATGCCCGCTGCCATTACTATTTTAGCAGTTATGTTCTCGTTTTGGTGCTTCCTCAGTAACTGTCAAGAGAGCTATCTGTATCCAAAATGAATGGATCATGCCCCTCATAGTTCGTAGTGTTGAACTAAAATATCTGGTTTCTCTAGATGATTGCAAAAAGGTCTCCATTACAATGGAAGAAGACATTCCGAAAATGCTGCGAATTGAGTATACAAAATGTTCTCATATGTTTGTGTTCTGATGCATTCATGTTATTTCAGTTATAAAATTAACGAATGTATTAACACTGCACCAATACATCTGGATAGATTGCAGGAGGGTTACGAATGAGACCCGAGTGGAATTATTGAGGGGGACACAAAGAGGTGGAATTAAGAAATATGGTGGAAATAAGAATGAAATGGAGACGAAATACAGCAAGCTAAATGAAGGTTGTGCTTCAAAGCACAAAAGGGGTGAATGTGGAAACCAATGACATTTTACTTTAGGTCTACGGACATATATAAGTCTTGGACAGTGCTGAACAGCAGCCATCATTGTAGCAGTGACGTCGGAGCTCCAGCCATACAAGGGAAGGTGGTGTGGAATGAGTAGTGATTGGATGGCAAGCAAACGAGCACCCACGCGGCCATGCAAGAGTGAGATAAGCCACCACCCGAGCCGCACGTACACCCATTTCCACTCCCCATATGATGTCATGATGGTGGGTTCAACTGGCCGGGAATGGCATGTGAATCATGAATCTTCAGTTTTGTACCACTACGTGTAATGAAAAGCTCCTGTAGAGGTGATCTGTATCATGTGAGTGGGCGAACAGTATTACATCAGGTTTGGTTGGGTCTGTATAACCATGCTCACAGGATATTCAGTTGGGAAGTCCATTGTTAATATAATAGACTAAATGTATCATACTAATCTTTTCTGTATGAAGCCCATTGTATATAATTGGGTAATTAACCAAACCTCTCCCATCTACAAGGTGTAGCATGACACCGATCAGTCCACTCATTGCCATCCTCCTAGCAACACCATTGCAAAATTCCAGAAAGGTACATGATCTGACACCACCAGACAGCGCTGGCCGCAATTGCGGCCGCCCTGCCCTCGCACACTGGCAACCGCAGACTACTAATCACACAACTCACATCAGTAATCCACAGACTACAGACATGTCTACGAGCCATTTAGGATCTGGTAAGACCTAATGCAATGCCCCAACCAGGAACTTGTACACGCTCCCCTATGCCGATGTCGGCCGTAATCACGGCGGCCCCGGCTGGGGACACCCACAACCCACTAAATATACAGCGCACAACATCGATCAACAGACTATAAACTACTGATATGTCCACGAGTAAAACAGATGTATGAACAAACCCAATGCTAAAGCACACCCTCCCGGCCTTCTCAGCACCCTTCGGCATGCCTGACCTCTTAGGAGGCTTACTCTACCTCGGCCAGTATGCCTAACTGATTATCTCAACCTAAGCTCACACACATTCTAAGCCTTAAGACATCCTGCCATTACCTTGACCACGTATAAAGATAGCCTGTCCTCCGCACTTACTTCTGTCATTACACCTAGAATACACATGATTTTAGGCCATCATAAAGTACGAGGATTGCCAGCAAATTGATATTGCACCTAGAAGACAGTAGGGCAACGGTCTATCACGCTTAGATGATGCATGATAGGTCTTCTAAGTGTCATAAACAAGCTATTATAGCAACCTGGCTAGTGTGCCTAGAGTACTCTCTCACACGGACAACCTGATCAAACAGTTGGTTCAACAACAAAGCTCCAGCCGAGCCTCAAGGTACGTATAAATGCATCACTTCGGTGGACATCTGCCGCTGGTATGGCTACTCACCTGCACGCATCAGAATGTGACGACCTATGACAAATTCGGTCTAGCTGGGCACATAACTTTTGCCTACATTAAACCAGACTAAGCCTCAACACCTCTGCCATAAGAATACAGCAAGGACCTACAATAAAAATTCGGTCCAGCTGGACACAAAGTCTCTTGCACTTGCGCACTTTCCTGACTTCCCTCCACACCCTTCCACATGCCTGATCTCCGCGGTTGCTTACTGGAGCCCGGACAGCCCATCTAATTCCTTATCTTGGTCGAATGCACACACGTATTCAAAGCCTTTTCTGAGAATGTTCACATACTCTGGACTTCGGTCCATGAAGGCGTTCCCACCACAAGAGCGTTGAGACCATATTAATGGGAAAAGGCGCTATATAAAGGACTACTACTACTGCTACTATAAAAAGCCAGATGCTAAGGGCCTCCAATTTTGGAACAGTGATACTATGCCGGTTTCTGTACTGCTGTATGGAAATACTCTTTCTCTCTGTCTTTGCTGCCTGTCACCACGTTTGATTATTTGATGATGAGCTGTGGGTTTCTACAGTCCTCAACGTCAAAGTGTAGTGATTGTGTCATTTACTGTTGCTCTTTCTGTTATGCGAAAAGGAGGCACATTCAACAAGTGTGTGCATCTACAATCCATTTCACATTGCTGACTGCCACATAGGCTGAGAGCGAGGAGGATGGTTTGTCTGTAGACTAATAGACCAACGCCAATCTCCCCACCTTCTGAATGAAATGGCTTTACAGTATTTGTCATCAAAACATCTATCGAGGAGCAAATTCACTGTACATTAATCAATTAGAACTTTGATTACATCTGTAGGCCCTAGTATTAACAAGTGTAAAATGTGGGCAAGTAGCATAAAACTTTCTGAAATTAGCTTATGCATTGGTACACATAGAGAAAAAAATACATCCTTAAGGCATTCTTTGGTGAGCAGTCATCACTGATCTGAGGCCAGGCTGAATGGTGGGAGAATTTACTGGTAATGATGAGCCTCATAATTCTCAATGCAATGCTGCCTGATGACAGGTGAAGAACATATGCGTTATAGAGCTACAATATGCACAGCTTGGCCGATGCTCACAATTTCCAAACTGAGACGGAGTCCGACTTGATCTGTGGTTTATGGTTGCACTAGAAAGTAGCCGAAGTAGGACGGCTTTGCCCCATTAGTATGGTGGCACTTTTCATTGCGTGACAAATGTAAAAAGACCTCCTGCGCCTGCTGATGTAGTAGAGAACTCTAGAGAAACTATAAACAACGGTTTGCAATGTTTCCCCCTATCTGGATGTGGTGAAGTGTGAAGAACTGCACTGTGCTATTGCTCTTGGGCAGGAAGTGGATTTCCTGTTGCTGCAGACAGTCAAGTTTCCACCACTCCATTGGACAGCCATGACTGTCTTTAATACTACTTGTTCTTGAGGATAGGATAAATGAACCCGCTGCTGGAAATATCTCATCGTCCATCGCAGAGGGCTTTCCAAAACTTTGTTTTTGTGAAGGCAACTCGAAGAGTGCCAAACAGGAAAAGATTAAGTCAAGGGTGCTGTGCTAGCATTTGGTTCTAGACTATGGAGTAAAAACTATTTGTCGGGCAGCATAGTGTAAACCTGCAAGAACTTCAATCTGCCTAGAAGGGACGGTTTTGAATTAAACATAACCACTGGCACCGCTCTGGCCAACCCACCAGACCCTAGATGTTCAGCCTGCCAAGCCATTACAAAAGGGCAAAGACAACATGATAATTTTCCAGGCCTTTTGCCTATGTTTCTATTGCCTCCTGATTTTATTTGTTTCAGTCATGCACCCTATCATATTATACTACTACTGGATATTTGCTTCTTCCTTCTGTCTTGCACTAAGAGACATCTTGGTCTTCTGCCACTACCTGGTATCTGCCTATCCCAAAATCTCACTAGCCAGAGAAGTACCCTACCCCACAGCCTCTTCCAGGCATCCACTTGCCTTATTCTAATGGGACCTCTCTGGGCCCAAAATACAAACAACTGATTGATGTGAGCAACCAGCCCTCCACTAGCCCCGACCACCAGATGCTGCTAGATGTTGTGGCCAGGTACAGGTGCGAGTCCACTGTGGCTCCTAGTGTCACTGGTGCCTCATGCACAGTCAATTTGGCAATCTAGCCGTGACAAGGAGCCGTGATCGGACATCAAGGCCATTTCAATGTCCTCGTTGGCAACATCATGAACTTGGCAATGATATTTCTTGATCACACCAAGATCTGACCACAACACGGCCTAACATGAAATAACCTCAGGGCCGGACAACATGATGGCCCTGAAGTGGAGTGCAGAATACTCCCTGTCTGCAGCTTTGTCACTGTTAAGCATTGAAAGTAATGACACTGTACACCCAAAATGTTCTGCGAGACGACCAAGGGTGTCGGAACAGGAGACAGAAACTGCCAAGGTAGAGGATTCATTCATGGAAGGCTCCCAACTTGGGCCTAAGCTGGCTGGTTCCTGTCCCTTTCCTTCACTATGTTAAAAAGTAAATTTTTGAAAAAAATAGCATCTTATACTAGAAGCGGAATCAAGGAGCCATACAATGAAGACAGCACTGTAGCCTGCTCTTTATGCTGCCCTCACCACAGGAAGCACACTTAACATTACGAAGTATTATGACTGGGGCAGAGGAGGTGGGAGTGTGATCAATTCAATGGAGTCATCACGGATCTCGTGGCGGTAACCTCCCCTGTGGCCAGGGGACAGCAGCCGCTACCTGATCCTGACCCTGGTGGCAGCTATATGAGGGAGGATTGCATTGGAGGAGACAGCCTCTGGGGAGAGGTCATGGCTTCATTGGATGAGACATAGTATACCCCATTTACCCATGAAGAAATCCCCTTGATACCAAATACCATAATGGCCTTTTGTCATGCATCTATACCTGCCTTTAGGAAAAATGGAGAAACCTTTTCCCAAAACCCTTTAGGCCAAACATCCATCCCCGGACCAAAAGGTAAAAACTCGAAGACTAACTTTTCCAGTTCCAATTATCATCCACGTAGAACTAACTCATTATTTTCAACCTTTGAAAGTGATTTCCCAAGTAATCTCGGACGAGGAGAGAGAGAAGGGAATGATACAGAGCTGAAGGCGCCTCAAGCTGAATGAGTGAGAGTTGTTTTCAGAACGCTCCTGTACGCAGGACATTTAAAAATCGAAAAGAAAACTGCAAGAGGCTGCTGCTGTTGCGGAGAAGTCCTTGCACCTGTCTGCAAGACTTGTGGAACTTCGGAACACAAACCGGTGTGTCTGAGCCAAGGGGCTCGCCAGCAAGAAGGCAGAGGAACACTGCATGAGCAGGGCATGCCACAGACACGCCAGGAGCCAAGGGAAGAGTCCTGGGCATTTGGCAATGGGAGAAAGCAGCGTTTCACCTAGCGGGACCTGAAGCAAGACAGGCGTGCTGAAGTGAAGCCGAGAGAGAAACCGGGACGAAGTTAAAGCAATCCAGCGTGGAAAGCGGGTGGCAAAGCTTTGTTGTGTAGGAGCGAATGGGACCGTAGACGCCACATAGAGGCGGTGAGTCAGCCCGAGCTAAGTGGGGACCCTGGGGCGCGTCGGTGACCATGCCAAATACAGGCTGTAAACATTAAAGCTGCAGAAAGAGAAACATTAAAGAGACTGTTTGCAAATCAAGGAAACATATTACGAATACAGACCCCAGCCATATATGAGTCTATGGAATGCAAATATGGGGGGAATCCAGAGCGAATGTTAAATCAACCAAATGAACACTATCCAAGAAGATATATGCAGTTGTGGAAGTAAAAGAGGAACTGTTACATATGAACTTAAGAAGTCCTGGCAGGCGAGTAAACAAGGCAGTTACAAGTGCATGAGAATTCCTGGCAGGGGGGTATACCAATGACTCCCATCCCAGTTCCTACTAGTTAATATGGTAGAGCAAATACATCATATAAGAAGTTATTTTATTATAAAATTTCAGTTGGCCAGTTTATATAACCACTTATTTTGGTCTAGTATAGAAATGCATTTGCGCCTACTTGCGGGTTTGATGACATTTTATGCATTATTGTAAATATATTTCTATGTATAGGAAATTTGTGCAATATATGTCTTTATGTGTAGTGGGTTTTATGTGATGTTACATGTTCTGTAACCTCTGTTTTACTATATGAATTTTATCATTAAAAAACGTGTGTTATATGATGTATTTGCTCTACCATATTAACTAGTAGGGACTGGGATGGGAGTCATTAACATTTATTGCTTGTAATTGAAGTTTCTTTCTTTGTTATATACTCATTATATTGTTACCCAGACAGCAGAAAGGAAGCTTCCGTGGCATTTTCGGGCCACGTGTGAACCTGGGTTTTTGACCTGTTTATACATGATATAACGGGAGTATACCAGTCAGTTGCAAATCTACAGGAAGTAGCAAGAAAGGATCTAACACTGCGTTTGCTGAACCAGAAGAGAATGAACATTTGAAAGATCTACAAGGCTAAAGCAGCTTTATAAATAACAGGATTGTTGTGGGCCAAGAAAGACACAAAGAACTGTTAGATCAAGAGTCAGTATCATGAACGAAGAATCCAGGGGAAGGAAATTAACCTCAGGGACCAAGACTGGCTACTCTTGGTGAATTCTTATGTTGAAGAATTAATTGCAACGAGACAAAAATCCAAGAGAAGGAAATCCCCCCAGAACTAAGACCCTTTTGACATTGGAAAACCTTTATGTTAAATAAGCCTTTGTATTGAGAAAGAACCCAAGGAAAGGGAGCCACCATCTGGAAAAAATTGCCCTTTTACCTCGGAGAACTTCTATGTTGGAGCTGCTCTATTTTCTTTTATGAACTCTTTTTACAATCACCAGGTTAAAGACATTTCCCCTTTTCACCTTGTGGTTTGGTTTGTAGTGTGAGGGTTTGGATAGTACATTTGGACACAAGGGGGGTCATTCTGAGTATGGCGGTAGGGGGTTAACGGCACCGGTAAGGATGCCGGTGCCATTAACCCCCTACCGCCACATTCCGAGGTCCCTTAGCGGGTCCCACCAGGACCGGCTGGTCTGACCAGCCGTCCTTAGTGGGACCCGTTAAGGGACCATGGAGCTAATAACGGGCCTGCTATTTGCAGGCCCATTATTAGCTCCTTCCCCATTCCCATTGAGCCCTATGGGGTTCAAATGGGAATGGTTTTCGAAATGGGGACTTACCGGGACATTCCGACCTATGCGGATCCGGTAAGTCTCCATTAAGACTAACCGGACCCGAGTTTGGAGGTAGCCATGGTGCTAACAGCACCATGGCTACCTCCAAACTCGCAATGATCCCCAAGGACAGTTTTTGATATCATGACACAGACAGATCCTTCGTTTTTGGTATTCAGGTAGGGAAATTCCTCTTAGAGCAGGGTCAGAGAGGCCTTTTCACAACCCCTTTTCTGTTAATAAAAGTCTTTAACCACAAACAGAGCAACTTTGTGTCCGACTTTTATTTCTGACTCCTCACAGGAGGGAAAGACAGACAATTGACGGGCATCATTTTCCCCCAAAGCCAGACAAAGGAATTGCTCACAACTAGAACTGTGGTGCATTAGCGGATGCTTGGTGAACCTTGGCGGACTTAGAAGGACTATCTGTTTCCATCTTTAACATACAAGCCAGTCTCCGTTTCCTTGCTTTTCCTTCCCCCTGTTTAACAGATTATTGAAAACAGTTGTAAATAGCACGGATGGGTTTCCTAAAAGTGAAATTGATAAAACAAATAACCACCAATTTAGCAAAATTGGATAAGTCATTTGTCTTTTTTTTTTTTTTATTCAAATGAATTTCAGGCCACGCATGCAAGCAGAGAGAGGCTGTGTTTAAGAATATTAATGAAGATCCCATGAAGGAGAACCAACTCTTGAAAATCAACCACAGCCCACCAAGCTTGGCACAACAAGCTGCACCTGAACTTTCTGAACTTCTACATGCAGATTTCTCTTGCATTGCATCCCCGCCTTCATTTTTTACATTTTCACCCCTGTATCCCTAAGAAAGCTCCCAGCAGGCTTCACCGCTCCATCAATAGGAACAAATATCAATCACTAAGATGGAACACAATTTCACCTTTCAGTGATTTGGTTGTGGACTTCTGCCCTCATACAACCTATCCATCAATGGAGGCTAGCTAAATCATATACCTCTGTATCTCATTTTCAACATCCAGTTCATTCATCCATTCTCACACAAGCTACGACACCACCTTGTCCGTTACCCACAGCTGCGTCTTACATGTGCGTACGAGGTCTGGGCCGCTGTTGTGGTTTCCTGGCTCCCGGTATTTCTCCATGAACTGATCGCTGAGAGAGAAACTCACGCACTCTGTGGTGAAATCTGCTTCTACAACAAAGAACATGTGATGTGCATGGCATCTTTTATCTAAATACAGCTTTTTATGAAGGCATTCAAGATTTACTTTTGGTCAATTGTAAATGTAAGCGTTTGGTCAGGGAGGCATAAAGTGAAAAAACCTTAGCAGAACAAAATGGAAGCAGTAGAATGTGTAAGACTAGGGAAGAAGAAGCAGCATAGAAAGATCAAAAAGATAGGATGAGAAAAGATGGATAGGAATAGAGATGTAAAGGCAAGCATTGGCAAAGCCATTCCAAATTTAATATTTCACGATTTTCTAAAACTCATTGCAATACAACTGATAACAGGTAGCTACTAGTCTTCTCTCCCATTTAAAAAACATCTTTACTAATAAACTACCATTTCTATTATAAAATTACTAAGCATGATCGCCTCCTACCATGTACTAGATAGCAAACCATACCAGAGACGAAACTATTGGCTTCACAAATGTTGGTTATTATTTACAGATCAATACATCACAGACGACTGCATTAGGAGGTATAGTGTGGTCAAGTGTAATCTGAGAAAAAAAACACAATATTTCAACTTAAAACGAGGTGAAATATTGCAGAATCAGGCGTAACTGGGGCAAATTAATTACAATGTGCCAGCAGTTACATGTCCTAGTTACAACATAAACACCAAACTAACTACATTAAATTACGTCTGGGGCTGGGATGCTGTATTGCTTATAAATCAAGTGGCTGAAAGGAACACTTGGTAAAAAAGTTCCTATTACACCAGCATTGGCTTAACAGCTGCAATCAACCAATTGCACATCATAAAGCTTCTTTTGCAGGCAGAAATGCAGATGTAAATCATCTTAATTTGACAAGTAGTTAGATAACACAGAAGAACAAATTACTTACCCCTGGTAATGTTCTTTCTACAGGATGTTCCTCCCATGGATTCCTCATCTTTGATATACCAATTTCCTGCTTGCAGTCTCTGAAAGTTTTTTTGACAGCACTGTGCGGTATCGAGTTGATGCCCCTCAACGGTATCCATCTCTGTGCTTGGGCGTGATCGATGATGGTATAACTAGCACACACAAGTCTGGTTTTCCCCCACTCTTTCTGCATAGCAGACTTGAGGAAGATGAAAACCTGTATTGGTGTTGAAAGAGATAAGTGTGTCAAAAAATCACCCACAGTCAGAGGGCTAGACTGGGAGGGCGATGAAGAATCTGTGGGAGGAACACCCAGTAGAAAGAACATTACCAGGGGTAAGTCATTTGTTCTTCTAATGGATTGTGTCCTCCCACCGATTTCTCATCTTTGATAGACTCCCATAGTCATTTCATAGAAGAAGGTGGAACCAGTGGATTTTTCTTACTTGTCTATATTGCGCATACAGCTTTCCCAAATCTAGCGTCCTGACCCGACAAGATGTCCAGACAGTAATGTTTTGAAAAGGTTTGTATCGACGAACAAGTTGCAGCATTGCAGATGTCCTGCACTGGTACACCTGTTTGCAGAGCTGAATTGGTTGCCACTCCTCTAGTGCAATGTCCCCTTAGATGTTCAGGGACATCTTTCCCAGCTATAGAATAATATTCTGAAATTGCCAGAACAATCCAACATTACAAGGTTTGTTTAATAACAGCCTGCCCTAGTTTGCGTCCAGTATAACCAAGAACGAGTTGATCATCTTGTCTGACATTTGCCAGTCTGGAAATATACAAACGTAGAGCACTTATAGGGTCCAGTCTAGGCAACCTCTATTCCTCTCTGGAAGAATGAGGAGGTGGATAAAATGCTGGCAAGATCATTTTTGTGTCAGATGGAATTCAGACACCAACTTGGGAAGGAAGGAGGGGCAAACCCTGAAAACTAACTTCTGCCAGGAAAATATAGTGAAAAGGGTTTACATGGTAAGAGCTTGTAGCTCACTCACTCACTCACTCCCTCTGTGGCTACTAGGAAGATTGCTTTGAAGGTTAAAAAACTGAGTGGCAGGAATGGAGAGGTCCAAATGGAGCTCCCATCAAAAATGTTAGTATCAAGTTCCGATCCCAAGCCAGGACTAGGAAAGGGACCAGTGGGAACATATTTGTCAGTCCCTTCAGGAACGTTATCACAATGGGTGTAAATAAGAGCCTTGCTCTGTCATGCCTTTACAAATGGATAACGCCACCAGGTAGCCCTTAATGGTAGTCACCTGCAGATCCCGATGGGCTAGGGGAAGCAAAAAAAGAAAGCACTGCAGGTGAATTGCAAGTGAAAGGTTCAATATCTTTAGCTCAACACCAGCTGCAAAACATGTTCCAATGGCAGCAGTATAGTGGTTTTTTTGCTGGTCTTCTGGCCGAAAGCAACACCTCCATCACATGTAGTCTGGATTCTGATGGGGACCAAAGTCTGCGGATCGTGAGATCGCTCATGTGAGGCACCCCCCCCCCACCCACCATCCTGTGAGGGAAGAATCTATGACTACAGATCTCTCCGGCCAGGTTTGCCAAAAAGGTTCCCTTCTCATCAAATTCTCCTTGCAGGCCCACCACAGGAGATCCTGTGCAACCTTGCTTGGGACCTGAAGCAGGTCCGTCTTCCTGCCTGAGAATTGTGATCACTGGGATCTGAGAGACCTCATCCTCAAGCGAGTTTCTGGCACCAGAAAAATGCAGGATGTCAAGAGGCCAAGCTACCTCAGAGAATCGAAGGATGGCAGATGGTGGGCGTTCTGAAATCTTGAAACCATCTTCAAGATTTGTTGAGCCCCCAACTCGAGAGGCACGTCCTTACCAGAGGAAGAGTCCAGGACCGCTGCGCTGAATTGCAGCATTTGGGAAGGTATCACGTGGGACTTCTTAAAGTTGAGGGTGGAGCCCAGTTTGTGGAGAGTGCAGGTGCTGTTGAGATGTTCCAGAGCCTTTTCGAGAGAATGTGCTCTGATCAGCCAATCATCTAGGTAGGGAATAGTGTGGATCCATCCCCTCCTTAGATTCGCTGCCACCACCACCATCAACTTGGGGGAAGGCCCTCTGGCGAAGGTCAGCCGGAAAGGCAGTACTCAAAACTGATCATGTGAACTGCTGCATGGCGAACCTCAGGTCCTTTCTGTGCTTGGGATGTATAAACAGATAAAAATAAGCATCCTGTAGATCGATTGACATCATCCAATCCCAAAGCTGAGGGGCCTGGAGGATCTGCGAAAAAGTAGTCATCTTGAATCTGTCCTTCCTGAGGAATGCGTTCAAGCGTCTCAAGTCCAAGATGGGTTACAGTCCTCCTCCTTTCTTGGGAACCAGAAAATATGTGGATTACCAGCCTTGGTATCGCTTCACTACAGGTACCCCTCTCCACTGCACTTTTCTCCAGCAGGAAAAGAATCTCCTGCAAGAGCAGATCTGGTTCCCGAAGAGCTTGCTTACTCAGGGAACAGTCTGGGGGTCTTTTTAGAACTTAGAAGGCAGTACCCTTGGGCCACTGTCTGAAGCGCCCAAGCACCCAAAGTAATGTAACGCCATTCTTTCAAATGCTGAGTCAATCTGGCCCCCACCAGAGTCCTGTGCGCAAAGCACTCAGAGGTTTTGGAGTTTTAGCTGGGGCAGACGGCATTGAGGAGTGTCTCTTCCTCCATGTCCTCTCGGGTATGTAAAAATCTCCTTTGCCCTCTTTGGGTAGCCTGACCTCTACTTCTTTGACCAAGGGAAGATTAGTAGCGAAAGGAACCCCCACTCGAACCCTGGGACGGCAGGTGCTGCTGCTCTTGTGGATGACGAATTTCTGCCAGCAAAGATTTTGCAGCTGCTTTAGAAGCCTGAAGCTTCTCTAAACTATCATCCGCCTTTGATCCAAAAAAGTTGGACCCGTCAAATGGCATGTCAATTGGTCTTGACTGGACGTTAGGAGAAAATCCAGACTTGCGAAGCCATGGCTCCTGATGACTGCACTTGAGCTCATAGAATGAGCAAAGCAATCTGATGCATCAAGCCCCGATTGGAGTGATAGCCATCACTAATGATGTTCTTAAAACCATCCCTCATCTCCCATTCTGGTATGTTATCTGCTGTCTGGGAAATGACGTTCCACAAAGTGAATGTGTATTTTTGTATTTTGATAATGCACAAGACGCATTAATGGCCTTGAGAGCCATGATCCCGACAGAGAATACCCCTTGTGCCAGCACATCATATTACTTGCATCCCTATAAGATGGGATGGATGGGTAGGCAGCTGCCTTTGAAGTGGAGGTAGGCGTCTGTACCACCAAACTTTCTTGAGTAGGGTGTGTGAAGAGAAAGTCAGGATCAATTGTGATGGTCTGTATTTCCTCACCAACTTTACAGCAGGAGTGGTGTTGGGTTTCTTCCAGTTCTCCAAGATGGTGTTCTTGATAGCTGAATGAAAAGGCAGCACAGGTTCCCTGTTCATAACTTGTCTGTATGCAGAACTTGAATGAGCAGTTATGTCAGGTGTGGCATATTCCACTTCTGGGGAAGTGTCCAAGCCACTGGCTTCTTTAAGGCAGATAGCCAGGTCTTCCAACAAGATTGATCAGAAACCAACTCTTCAGGGACATTAGGTGGGACAAAAGATTCATACCCGAAGGCTACAACGTAGTCATTTTCCTCATCTTCATTCAACGATGGATCCAAAAGACTTTAAAAAGTCTTTCTTCGATTGCGGCTTAAAAATTGAACCTAGATCCGAGGTTGTCGTCAATGACTTCGACGTCGAGTCCTTCGATAATGAAGTGACTGAAGCCTTTGCTTTGATGCTCCCCCTGTGGTCGACACTGTCAACGCTACTCGAGTAGGCATCTCAGAGGCCTTTTGACTCCGGCTTTTGGGTACAGAGGTCAAAGCCTTTGACAATTCCCTGCCAGCTTTTGAAAGCGCAGTGGGATGCCTCGCTGTTTTCTATTCTTTCGAGGGACTTCCATCATTTTCTGACTGACCTTTTCCCAATTGGCTGCCGGGACAGACTTATCTGGGAAACGTACCCGTCTCTTGTGGAGCAAAGGTTAGGTAGACCAAGAACATTGGCGTTTCTTCCTCAGTCTTTTTCATGAAGAATGATGCGAATTGCTCCTAGAACTCGATTGCTGTGAGTTTTCGTAGCGTTTTTAGGCCTCTCAGATGATTTGTCCCCTGTGGATCTTTTGCCTCCAGTAGAAAATAGAGATTTTGAAACCGACCGACCTAGGCAGAGTTTTGTCTTTCCTTCTTTCAAGGCCTTGTTAGTCATTGACTGACAGGAGCCGGCCACAATAACTTTGTGCTCCTTACCGAAGCACATCCTATGCGTATCTGTGATCGACATCTGAGTCACAGTCTGCATACATCTTAAAATCTGTCTTTGGAGTAGACATACTCAGAAGAATGTAAATAAATAAATAGAAGAACCACTGAGGCGAGTCAAATCGTTCCGAGAGCATGCTGTGGATGCAGAAAAACTGAAAAACAGAACTGAGGCAACAAGCGCAGTGCGTGCTATTTATACCATCATCAATGTCACATCCTAGCACAGGGATAGATACCATTGAGGAACATAGAATCAATGCCGGACAGTGCCCTCTGCTGTTGAAAGTTTTGCAGAGACTGCAAGCAGGATATTGGAATAGCAAAGATGAGGAATCCGTGGGAGGAAATAATCCATTATAAGATAGGCTTTTGATAAAGCACTTGGCATCATTGTATCCCTACACGAATGCTGAAAAAAGCCTATACCATTAATGGTTTCTGATACAGGTGAAAAAACACCACCACTATGAACCAACCCTAAAAAGGAAGAGTGGAGAAAAGGAAGAGTGGAGAAAAACAAGGAGAACAAATATAATGCAGCACAAGCTCAGCAAAGAAACTAAGATGAAGGAACAGACAAAAAGAAAATAAATGTTAAAAAAAAAGGAAAAACAAGAGAGACAGTGTGGCAAAAGGTAAGTGAAGAAGAGACCGACCAAAGGATGCTAAAAACAGAGCAAAATGGTGAGGCAAGGACAACTTAATAATGGAAGAGGATTAAAAGTAGGAAGAAAAAAATAGAAACTAAAAATCGAGACTGAGCAAAGATGGGTAAAAACAAGAAAAGATAGACAAGATAATAATGAAGGCCGAAAGATGCAGCTGTAAAAATGTAAGTAGAAACATACATACCAATCCTCCCCATTTAGGCGGGAGACTCCTGGTTTTCTTTTAAAACATTTAGCTATTTTTTACTTTCTCCCTCCTACAATAATTCTAACCCCAATGCAATCAAATGGGTAATTCAGCTCTTGAGTTGTGACAAAATCTCCCTCCCAGTTGCTCCAAAATGTTGGCATTTATGTAAAACATTTGTCTGTAAATTGTGACAGAGAACCGACGTGAACAAGAGGGGATGGGGACCCTTCTGAATGTGGGGTGGGAGGTCTACCAGGATTTTCACCAAACCCAGTTCTGATCCAGATGGATGGTGTGGTGTTGGGAGGACCAGAGTCGTCCTACTTGTGACTCCTTGCATGAAATGAGTGCCAACATTTTTTTTGTCCCTGATCTTAGGAAACCCCATAGATCAGGCAGATGAGGATGAAGAAACAGAGGGTTACATAGTGGAAGGAGAAGGTGAGAATAACTCTGACTACATTGAGGAGACGTCTAGACCTCCTAGATCCTGAACGGGAGGAGTTCTTGTATGAAGAGTTGGAACCTACCTTCATTAACTCCCTCACCAGTTCCAAGGTCTCAGAAGAAACCATTTCCCCAATTAACAGCAAAACTAGGGACCTTGTTCAAGAATGTAATACAGCAGATCAGGGAAAATCGGTAATCATTAGTCTGGACCTTAGACCATATTTTCCTGTCGGAAGATGGGTCAGAGCAGGACATTGCCCACTTATTAAAATAAATCTAACTATCACCTTGACAGAAAACCCTAATCAAGACAGATTAAGCAAGAGGAATAATAGTGAATTATCTTGTGCTAGCATTCTTTATGCTGAATCCAGTGAAACAACTGTTGAAATGGAGAAGAGAAACATAAGAAACCCCAGAAAAAGATATATCAACGAAACCCCAGAAAAGAAATTGAAAAGCCCTGGACATTTTTTGAAATTGACAAAGTCTGTTGGGGATGGGTATGTGAGAAACCTGAGGACATCCTCACATTTTCTTCCCTTCGGTCCTCAGCTCTGGTGGCCAGGACATGACCATCACTTTTGGATCCAGACCCTGGTGGTGGACAAGTGCAGGAGGATCACCCGAGTAGGGGATCCTTGTGGAGTAGAAAGAGGATGTCCAAAGGTGAGACGCAGTATTCTCTTCCTGTTTGTCGATATCCATCACCCGTCTCTACCTCAGCCTTTGCAGAACACTAGCCTTCTTGTCCGACAGTAATATACCAGACTTGCCTAATATCCCTATAAGACATTACAACTCCCACAATCCCTATTTCTCACTTGCTTTTCTAAATACTGAGATGAGGAAGAAACAACATAGAGGAGGAAAGATTACACACAGGAACCAATGTACCATGGGTTCCTATGGGCAGTTTCCATTTTGTCCCACTAATAAAGTCAGGAGGGTCAGGAAATCAAGAACAACCAGACACACCTGACTTCACTTACCTCTGGCTGGGAGTATAAAGACAGCAGTCAGAAATAGCATTTTAAGTGAGCTGGAACTGCAGAGAGGACCTGAAGAGCCCAGAAGCAGGAAGGAGCAGAGGAAGCTGTGGAGAGTGTCCAGAGAACAGAGGGGCGAGTCGCTGACCAAGTGCCTATGTGGGGCTACAGTGCAGCTGAGAAACTGTGTCTCCCAAGGGCCAAAGAAGGCAAACTGCAGCCTACTGGCAGGGTTCACTGCAATACTTGTTTCCCCATGGCATGTGAAGGGAAGTCCAGGTGCTTTAGGGGCAGGTGGTGAGACCCTCACCTCAACCCAGAAATCCCAGGGAACTGCCCACCAGTGCTGCGCTATCCAGGTGAGTCTCTTGGCCAGAGGAAGAGAGGAACCTGGTAAGCGTGTGTGTGGCTGGAACGGACGGGAGAAGGAGGCATACGTTTAATGAAAGAGGAACTGCATTCTGGAACTTTTGTGTATGAAACTGCGAGACACAAGAGTCATTGGGGTAGAAGAGCAAAGTGTAACGAAGTTCAAAGTCGAAGTGGTCCTGCGGAGGTCTTGCACAATTGAAAGTCTTCGACATTAGGGAAAGGTCTGAGCCCGACAGAGACCTGGAATGTGAATAAAGGTTGGGGAAAGGAGCCCATCCTCCCCCAGCATTGTGACTGAAGGGTCCGAGCCCGACTGAGGGAGACCTGTGCTGATTTGAGACTGTATTTGTACTTGGGGGTAGGAACACCCTGAACTGTAATTTGAGAGGTCCGAGCCTCGCCGACGGAGACCTGTGTTGAATGGTGAATTGAACTGAAACCAAGTAACTTTGTCATATAAGGCCAAGTGGGCCCTGATCTATGATCTGAACTGCATCTTCAGTGTCTAGAGCCAGAGTGCGTCACACAGCCTAAGTGAGCCACCTTAACCTGTGAGGTTAAACATGGGGAAGAGACTTTGCTGAGCCACAGTGACATAATTTAAACAGTGATTTTTCCTTTTGTGCATTTACTTTTCCCTCTTCCCATTTGTTAACCTTGAGTAAGGCAGGCATTAGGTTTATTTTTGTAAAAGCCACTTATTTGACTAAAGAGTGACTAGAACTGAGCTTTCTTTGATTTGATGGTCAAGATTACTCCCATTTTAGATATAGAGCTAGCTAGGTGTTTTCCAACCTCATCAAAATATTTAAATAAAATGTTTTGAAAACTTGCAGCCCTTGTGTCTGTCATACTTTCAATACCATGAGTATTTCACACACCCTTGCATGTAACATGCCTGGACTGCAACATGCTGGCTAGTCTCTTTCTTTTCCCATAGCACTACAACATCAACCATGCCTGGCAGTGGAAAAATGGGCAAGCAACCTGACTGGGAGAAAGACAGAAAGGAGATGCTGTGCCTTAGAGCAGTCTGCACAGAGCAGCACATCAAAAACGCTATACCACATGGAAAAAAACAAGGGATAACGTTCCAGCCAGGGCGAACATGCAGAGAGGTCCACTCAGCATTCCAGTAATCTCTATGGACTGTGTAAAAATAACAGACAATGTTCCTAACTGCGGCAGGACTGCAGAGTGGTGTCCCAGGCAATCAGCATGATAAACCATCTGAAAAACTACAACACGAACTGGGACATTGAATGTGGTCACAACGGGCCACCATTGATTAGAAACGGTGGGTCTGCATACAAGAAAGGAGTGGGGCCTAAGACCCTTTTTATGCATTTGCTCACCCATTACATGTCCCATGGAAACCATTGGGCTGTGGAACCACTTCAAGGAGAGAGCTAATGGAGTGGGGAGAATGAGGATACAAAAGGTGCACAGGAATCAGGAAGGTATGGGTTATTCAGATAAGATCAAGGGAGGAGAAGGATGACCTAGAGACCAAGCACAGGAACGTCAGTGTGGAGGAGGATTGCTGAAGGAGTGTGCAAGGGGGGGTATTGATTGATCAGAGAAAGTGGAACTTAGGCTTCTGTGTGCGTGCATGTTCTCTGAATTGAGCTGATAGAGGGTGAGTGAATAAGAAGGTGCCTGAGGGAGTGAAAGGAGGGCGAGTGTGGCAGAAGGTGTGGGTGGAGTGTATTACAGTGGAGTAGTAGTAGTGGTGTGGAGAGGGGGAGAATAGTAGTAGTGATGTAGTGGTGAGGGGAAAATAGTGGTGTGGAGAGTGGTGGTAGTGAGAGGTGAGGAGTAGAAAAAGAAAGAAAACATCGGTGGTAGAGAGAGAGAGGGGGGTCTATGATGTTTCCTCGCAGCAATTTGCTTGAGGCCCATTTATTTGATTTCTTTACAACATGTCACCACAGAAAATATTTCTAACTACCTAAACCCAGGCCCCACACCATCTATATTTGCAGTGAAACGTGGTAAAATAAACAAATGGGCCTCGACTCTCTGAATGGGCTAGTTCTGAGAGAAAGAGAGCGAGGTAGGGAGGTAGAGAGAGAGAAAGAAAAAGGAGACTGGGAGTTAAATGTGTAGAAGAAAGGGAAAGGCTGAATAGAACATCAGAACAAGGAGTGCAAGAAAGAGAACTTAAACCATCACCACCAGACAGTCAGAATCGTAGACAGTAGGAGTTAGAGATCTCTAGAGACCATCCTGGGGTTGAGGGATGCTTGGTCTAGAGAGGGAGTGGCCTGCACTAGACAAGAGGGACAGTCCTTAGCAAACCCTTTTGTGATTTTTTTCTAATAAAAACACATGGGCTGTATTTGAGAGTTCGTGTCTGCTTGAGGCCATCTGGGACACAATATATTAAAAATTAATTAACAGGGACACATGAATTAATATAAGATAGATGTGGGAGCAATACTAAAAAAATTACATGGTAGGTGCGAGCCTGGGAGAGAAAGAAGAGAAACAAGAAAGAAAATATTGAACCATTGGAAGAGGAAAAGGGGAATGGAGTGGACAAAAGAAAGTGGGAAATAAATTCATGAAAAACCAGGCCAGATGCAGAAGAAACAAATTATGAAAACGAGGAGGCATCTGAAGAAACAATAGAAGCAAAACTAAAAAGGTAGAAGTGAGGAACCTGAGAGATAAAGTAACAAGACTCAGGAGCAAGAGAAATAAGCCATGGTGAAGAAATTGTAGGAAAGTGAACAAAGTGGGAAACGAAACGTTACAGAAAGCGAAAATGCAGCAGAGAGAGAAAAAAGAAGAACATTCATGGAAGAGACTGTTTAAAAAGCTAGTGTGACATGCAATATGAAGCTGGACAGAAACAGATGAGGCAGCAGAGACAAAGAAAAAGAGAGCAGAAGCCAGAAAGACAGCAGGCGAATCATCAAAAGGTAGCGGAGGGCTTGCAAATCATACCCGGTTGTCGGAACCAGTGTGCTTGACTTGAGACTGTGATGCAACGCCTCCATAGCCCAACAGTTCCGTTGCAGTGAAATAGAGCATCACTGTATGTCTTCTCATCCGCTTCCTCACTGGTAAACTCATCCTTGAAGTTGCGTCCCAGTGCCTCACTCCCGTTGTCTGTAGGTGATGGGCTGTGGTACTCGTACCAGAAGTCAGTGCCCACCGAGGCGGACATGTAGATCGTGGCAATGAGGCTGAGCACGCAGGCAATGACCAGTGCTGTGGCAAAGCGGTTGTCCATCATGTTGGTTGAAGTTTCACTTCTGAGGGAGTAGAGACAAAGGAGGCAAAAGACAAAATAAATAATATGCCCACTTCACGATAGGTCACGCTCATGAGCATACTTCTGGTATCGGATCAGCCTCGTATTCCCTATTCGCACCCGGGAAGGGCCTTCAGGCAATCAAGTGGCTGGAAATGCAGACGAGAACACACAGTGTACCGCTTTTCCGGGATGGCATCATCTGGATTGTGGGGAGGCAACAGTGAGCCTCTCCATGTTTCCTCCACACATCCCCACCCTCAAAGACATCCTGCTCACTCTCACCATCCACTCCCTCCCTCCCTCCCCACTTACCTGTTGGACCGGAGCTTTATACTTCAGACCTAGCGCTCCTCACGCCGGGCCATGGAAACGGAAAAGGAACTAAGTCCCTTTTCTAGGGCCATCTTTTTTTTTGTACAGGAGATGAATTTGCCCAATACACGCAGAGCCCAACCACTGTAAAAAATAAAATAAAAAAACTATTTGCACCCCGGTGTGCGAATAGCTATCCTTGCCTACTCTCGGCTGGCAGGCAATTACCGGCCATGTGCGCCCACTGATGCGTGCGTGATAGCTATATTGTTGTTAGAATGCCATTTTAAGATATATACTTAAGCAACTGCTTGATCTGCTCAGTTCTTTGTTCACCTTGGTGCATAATCATGATAGATTCACCTCCTTTTAGGACATCAAACTCATGCACTCTTTTCTTATTACGCGGGGGAATGAGTCTCTGCATCAATGGCGGAATCGGTAAGTTACCGGCATGGACCATGGTGCTATTAGCACCATGGTACAACGCCAGGGTCGTAATGAGGGCCAAGGAAATTAGCAATACAATGGGCCTCATTACGACCCTGGCAGAAGACCATGGTGCTGTTAGCACCATGCTCCATGTTGGTAAGTTACCGACTCCGCCATGGAGAAAGGGGGAATTACCACCCCATTACAAGGTTGGCGGGGCGGTAATTCCCCCTTCCTCCATGGCCCTTCCCCATTCCCATTTTTGCCCCATAGGGCTCAATGGGAATGGAGAAGGCGCTAAGTACGGTGCCGCAAATTGCGGCACCGTAATTAGCACCAAGGTCCCTTTGCGGGTCCCTACTTTAACGGCTGGTCTACACCAGCCGTTAAGGTCGGGTCCCACAAAGGGACCTCGTAATTAGGCGGTAATAGGCTAACGGCGCCGCAGCCTTTTACGGCGCAGTTAACCCATTAGCGCCTGGGTCGTAATGAGGCCCAATGGGTCGTTTTTCAATTAGAAACATATTTAAAAGATGGTTTAAAGGTTTTTCTAGGTACTGTGAAATGGGCAAATATTTCTTATAAATCCACTTTAAAAGTCGAATGTATGTGCAAAGCTAAATCGGGCTCTCGCACCAATCATGCCGTTTGACCTGTGGCTGGCTTCTTATTTGCCCTCCTCTCTGCCTGCAACCAACGCTAGACTGTCCCCTTACCTATCTCGCAATTAACCTTGCAGTTGCACAGATATTGTGATCGCGATAGGTTAGAATAAGGTGTTCCTGAAGGTTGTGAACAATTATTCAAGAGACGTATGCACGATGTGCCCGACACAGCGGTCAGTGTGCATTTCTGAGGCTCACATCCCCGGTGCTTCAGACTTTCACAGTTTTTACTACAAAGGCATAGCAAAAAGGTGTCCCAGATGTTTCTTAGCAATAATATGCAATACGTTCCCTTCAAATGACCCAGATTATTCTAAGAATTACTATGGGAAACATGTCTAAATAAGATGCCTCAAATACTTTTTAGTATTATTGTGAAAATGGTGCCTTCAACTTGTCCTGAACCTTAATTAAGGGCAAGCTTCTGACATTCATTCTATTGAAGGTCTGGGGCACATCAGGGGCTTGCATCTTACCAGTAATAAAGAGGGATATTGGGATTTTACAACAAGACTAGTTTCTCATTACAAGCACGACGATGCAGGAAAAAGTGGGATTAATTACGTTACCGCCACTTCACCGCTACATTATCCCTCCACCATATTACATGTCTTGACAGTAGGGTGATGATTTACCTCCAACAAAAAGCAGAAGGTAAACCATTTCCCCTACCTCCGTAAACCGGCACATTAACCATGCGGTAACACCGCTCACAGTAAAGCCACCAAAAATCACCATGGCGGCTCATGGGCTCCAAAAATGGGGAACACCACCACAGTGTCACCACTCGTATACCATGGTAAATCCATAGGACCGAGTAGCGGTAACGTAAAAATCGATTTTGTTGGTAGTTCGGCTAAATTGCCTCCAAACTTGTAATAAGACCCTGTATTTATCATCTAACTCTTTTCCAGCAAAACATTTTCCCATCTATTTTATTTTAAACATTTCTGTAAGCATTTTTCTTGCTACGGCTTCCCTCAATTTTCAAGTTGCTTTTTAGCCATTTAAGAGAAAGAGACACCAGAGAAAGAAAGGAAATAAAGTCTGCAGATCCAGTATAGCAGCCAAGGAGCAAAGTAAAAGAAGACCCATAACGTCATCTTAACATGTGCCCTGCAATGCAGGTATTCACTTATTACCTGTTTATTATTGAACAGCAGCGGTGGCAGAGGCGTGCAAAAGGGGCTACAGGCTGCTGCTGGCAATTGCCTGTCAGGAATCGGTCCGGGATCAACAGGAGTCGATTTAAGCCGGCTCCCTCCCCATCGTCTCAGGCACAAGAGGAACACTATACATGGTGTCAGCGCTCACGATCCCTTCGGATTCCTCGTAAAAGAGGGTTACTTCAGGACCACAAGAAGTTGGCAAAACCTCGTCACTCCGTGTTGTTGCGTTGGCGATTACCATGGAGATTAGGGCAGGCACGTCGACCCGCTCCACGTCAGCCGCACCTTTAGGTCAAGTGACCGCAGCTAGATAAACTCTAGCCGGCAACAAACTCGTTGCTTCTGATTTTGATTTTGGAGCCTGCCTACGTATCCTGAGATATCCCTTGTTTTACCTGCTATTTTCTGGCTTCCTTGCCTTCCTGCTTTTGCCTCGCTATTGTTGCCCCTGCTCCATCCTCGCACTTGTGATTTCCTAGAAGTTACGGCCTCCGTGGTTGGAATCTCCATTGTTCTTCCTCTTCCTATCTATGCTATTCACCTTACCTGTTGTCCTCCTGCTCCTTCCAGCTTACACCCGGAACGATTCCCGTTCCACCCCGCTGCTTCTTGTTGCCAAACCGGACCGCACCCAGGAACTGCCATTTGCTTCACGCTTTTGATCATCAATACCTCCCGTTGCCGAATTAGAATTCCTCTTGGATTGCTTTGCCTCACGTTTTGTCCTGTGAAATTCCTGCAGTTATCGACCCGGACTGCCATTGCCACTCGTTTGATCAACGTTGTTTATAAACTCATCATCGTGGACTGCATAGGATTGCCTCCTGTTTCTTGGGTTCCACGTGCCTATTGCTCCTCAACCAGACTGCCAGTACACCACTCTCTCTCCCCCGGTACGGACTAGAGCCGTGGTACCATCAGGGGCTGAGGTCGGAGCGTCCTCGTTTCGTCGGGTATTGTACTTCCGACCCTTAGGCGTACGCGTGCTGCGGGAATAGTCCTATCCCCCTGTACTTGGCGGTCTTACTGGAGCATTGGTGGTTTCTGGAATACTTGCTGTCAATCCCATGGTAAGAGTGTCTGTCTTTATTCTTGTTTCTGCTTTTCGTTTCACGTTATGTGAGTATTAAGGATTCTTGTTTCTTGTGTATTGTAACAGCAGTTTTCTGGTCCTTGTGAAGATGGCATAAAAAGCATTTATTGTGTCAACTGGAATACTGTCGCACCCGAGGGAGTCTACTGCCACAGGGATTTTGGGTCCATTCTTCCAAACAATTGATCCCTGGTGCTGGTTTCCTTGTATCCAGACACAGGGTTACATTGTAGGGTAGAATTCTTCCTCTACACTACGGGGGCAAATTAAGAAGGCAATCACAACATTGCCACAATATACTCATGAAAATGGGTGAGCAGTGCATGAATATAAAAGAGCTGGGAGTCGGCCATCTCCAAACTCACTATACTTGAAGGGCAACAATTTACATATCTATTTTGAGACTCAACGGTGGGTAACCAATCAACCCTCTCTGCAGGCTGAGTATTTGTGGTTCAACTGCCAGGGATACCATAGGCAGTAAGTAGGCTGCGGTGGAGCTGCTCTTACACCAGAGCCCCCCACTTCTGACCTGTCCAGTTAGGAATGTACAAAAAAGAACCAGTAGGTCCAAAGTCTTTGCTGGTGATGCATTGACCTCATCACTTACACAGATTTCACATATTTTCCCTATTGCGCAGTACTTCCAATGGAAGCCCACAGCCATTGCTCTCTGTCTTCACTCCCCACAATGAACCTGCAGTGATCGGGCCCATGCTTGCTGCTGAAGCAGTTGAGCTTGGAGCCTAAAGAACGGCGATTTTCACACTCGACCTTACTAAGGGCCCTAGACTGTTGCCAGCAGGTTTGTCCAGCAAGCTTTCAATATCCATGGACGTATTTGGCCCCAACACTCACGCCCCATCCTGAGCTTTTGCCGCTCCCAGCTCTGTGTCTCACCATCTGAAGGCCATTAAAGCAATTCCATTACAGATAACATGTTCATTTTTAAAAAACTCCTCGCAATGTTTCTCCTTCTCAACACTAGAACTTTGGCCACCAAGCCCGACACTCTCGTGCGTTCAAGCTTAGACATTTCAAATATGCTGAAATCAAAAGAGAATCATTTTTCTGTGTCTCTATCAATGCTATAACAAGACTATTTTTACAAAATGTAAGTAATACCTTGTAGGTCTGGTTCACCCGGCTGCCAACCTCCTGCATCAAGTTGCAGTGTGGACATTGGGGGTGGGAGAACTTTGACATACTGACTTGTGTAATGTAAGATTTGTATTATACCACACCAGTTCCAGGCCAAATGGGTAACTTTGTTTGTGCCAACTACTTTCAGGTCTCAGTGACCACCCCTCTGTGAACTCTTCTTAGAGAAAGGAGAAGCAGGCCAACCACTAGACAGGCAGACTCCTTAGTTCTCAGTACACATTCACCTCAGAGCTGCTCCAGAGAGAGAATGAGTGACACACAGTCAAACCTACATAGCCCCGGCAAGAGTCTGGCTGCCGTGTTCTGGAATCGCGGTAAACGTACAATACGCTTGGAGGAAGGCCTTTGTTAAATACTGTTCCCAAAGTCCAAGCAACAAAAGCATGAACTGCTTTTGACCTACGAAGAAACGTCAGTAAAGAGGGCAATAGCTGTAGCATTGTTAAATGAAAAATGCAGTACTTCACTACTGCCCGAAACCTGTGGTGCCAATGCCAGGTCAGTGCCTCCAAGACGATATTAAGGATACAGACTACTGCTACGGTCAAAGGATAGGGGCTAAAGCATTCTCTCCGAACACAGAGTTCCATGAGTTAGCAGATGCACTGGTGGTCAGCAGTTTCGTTTTTTTCTGGACCGATTTTCAGGCACTTTTCTGACATCCAGTTTTTGATTATTGAGGGGCCTCTTTGAGGCTTCTTGAAGCAAAATAGTTTCCGCAGTTTTGCCAGCGGTTGAATGTATACAATGAAAAAGACGTAGGGTGCAATGCAAATGCTTGAGGGAGGATGCAAAAGAATAGACTTAAAATGTTTTCATTGTTTCAAAAAGGGCCCAATCCAGTTTAGTACTGTGCCACAATGCCAGAAGAACTGAGCCGTTTCACATGGAAAGGGTGATCAATGGTGTCAAGCAGCGCCAATAAAACGAGCAATAGTAGGGCTCTGGGACATATGAATACAGAATGCCGGCACCTTCTCCTGTTTAGGATACGCCTCTTCCAGGATTACTAGATTGGATGCATCAGTTGCAGTTTTAAATACACAGGGCCTCATCACGATTTGGGCGGTACCCCTTAAATGTGGCGGTAATGCTATTACCGCCGCATTTAGGGGCTGGCCATATAATGGGTTGGGCGGAAAGTGTGAAGTTTTACCTCCAGCATTTTGCTGGTGGTGAAAATCCTGCTTTCTGCCCGTTTTGACTGCTATTAGTGCAGCACTAATAGCGCCATGAAAACCCCTTTGGGTCCAATGGACCAATGGGGAATCAGCAATAACTGCCCAGCCGCTACTCGTGATACGGCAGCTGGACCGAGTAGCAGTAGCGCTATTTGAAACATAATTGAGCAAAGATCAAAATAATGCTTAAGACCATGTCTGAATATGAAGAGGTCTGCATATTTCACATGAAACTGTAGCAGTCCACATGTATTGAGGCGAACTTGGGGCAGTTTGAGTGGATTAGCCTATAGTACGCTTCTAGATTTTTACTATAGTAAGGTAGTGCTTTGCGCCTCACTACCAGGTATGGCCATTTCTGTATTTTTCCATACATCTGAAATTGTGAGTTGTGCTGCGACAAGCAGTCATTTAGAACAGTAAAACGTTACTCGAGTGCAAACAATGCTAGTCAGTTCTTAACAGTTAGACTGACCAATCTTTCATTAAGTAAGCCTCTGCAAGTCACTGAATCGTTAATGCAGGTTTTTGATTTTACCCCCTGTTCTGAAACATTAATTGTACAAACGAGCGCTGAAATGAAACCCACCTCTTGCCAATGCGATGTTTGTTCTTCTAACCTGTTCATAGAATGTAGAGACATCCTTGGTCCTTGCGTTAATAAATGTGTCAACTGCTCCTTCGCAGAGGGCAGTGTTCCTCTCTTTTTGAAGGAGGCTTGGGTGAACCTCCTTATAAATAAGAAGTCATTGGACCAGTTTGTTCAGGAGAATTACCGTCCAATTACGAATGTCCCCTTCTTGTTGAACATTTTGGACAAGGTGGCACATATACAATTTCAAATGTCTTTGGAGGGAAATTATATATCACGGTCTTGTCAGTCCGGCTTTCGGAAGGGGCATGGTATAGAAACCACAATACTCGACCTGCAGACTAACTTATTATTGAATGTGGACCAAGGACAACTATCAATCCTTATGTTGTTAGGCCTATTGTCAGCATTCGATCTTGTGGATCATGACCTTCTCAAAGGCAGACTACAGTCCTTGGTCGGGTGCTCCCCAAAGGCAGCTGGTTGGATTTCATCCTTCTTGTGCCCCAGAAATACTAGGGTGAACATATGTGAAGTCTGTTCGGACCAGTCACATGTGGGGTGCCGCAGGGATCCTGCATCTCGCCCACATTGGTTAATGTTTACCCGATCCCCTTCCTGCTTTTGTTGATCAGTCTGGGTGTTTATGTGGCCAATTATGCCGATGACACACAGGTGACCGTCAAATCGTCTGGCTCGTATAATGAGGATGCAGCTAAGTTAAACACCATCTACAGAGCCATCCACTTCTGCTGTATGGCAGCAAACTCTCTAGCTTTAAAGGCAAAAAAATGGAGCTTCTAATTGTAGCAACTACTTTGAGGCTCAGGTCCTTGCCAGCTGAGTATGATCATTTCTTACTCCTGGGTACGTTGATCCCAGTGACAGAAAGGGTAAAAACCCTTAGTGTGGTTTTGGAATGCGAATTATCCATGTCTCATCATGTTGCACTGATTCGGTCTTCTTGTGGATTGATTACAAAACTTCTCTGGAACATCCGCCCCCTTTCTCTCCCATGAGAATCTAGCCACTCTGGCTTCTGTCCTTGTCAGTACAAGCTTGGACTATTGCAATAGCCTGCTTAGTGGCTGTGCACATTCCTCCATAGCAGCCCTGCAGGTCGCACAGAATGGGGCAGTAAGGGTAGTGACAGGTCTTGCCAGGTGAGCGCATGTTACCGCAGCAAGGCGAGGCCTACATTGGCTGCCGGTAAAACTCAGAATAAGGCACAAAGTTTTGACTCCCACAAACAAATGCGTGATGAACACGGCACCTCAGTATCTGAGAGCCCACCTTCAACTTCAGGTGTCACCCTGCCTACTCAGGCCCCAATACAGTATGTGATTGTTCAAACCCAGATCTAAACTCGTAAAGGCAGGAAGAAGTATTAGTGTTCGTGTGCAAGGTCCCGATTTTTGGAATCTGCTCCAGTTGGATCTTAGAGCTGCGGATACAACAATTAAATTTAACAAAGACGCTCCTGTTCAATCTACCGCCTGACTAGGTACTACTGCCCGCTCTCACAGAGTTTTATTATCTGACTCAGAGTTTCACCCCTGGTATCTCTTCTCGCATAATTTGTAATGGTATTTGTTTTGGTCGTCTGTCTTGTGTCTTATGTGTGCACGCCATGAGGCCCATGGGCATGTGGCGCGATGATACTAGGATTCCCCTATTCCCCTGGCGTGAGCTCCATCCAAACGGCGACCGCTACGCCAGTTCACCCTTCCTTGGAGGCGTCTCAGGGACCCTTAGGATGAGCCTATTGCAACCGATCCACTTCCGCACACCAGGTACCACCCACATGGAGTATGAGGCCAGAGGATGGCCTCTGTGGGTGATTCCATCTTGCTTGGCGGCCTCAGGTAGGCCGCCAAACCTATCCCGCTACCTCACACCAGAGTACCTCCCCTCTGCCCCTTCTTAAACTAATGGCCTTTTATATTTAACACCCTATTTAAAATGTACACCTGCTTAGCATACCCCCTACTACTTATTAACATTTAACCTAGTTAACAATAATAAACTGTACACATAACATATATATTTATATACAACAAACATATAGGATGCTATGTCACAATGGAGGGACTGCTGCAGTCAGTCACCCCTTTACAGTACCTTGCAGTCTGTCCATTGGGTGCTGGCCCCAGGTGAGTGAATGCAGGGCTATGCCTGATAAGGCTGGGTAATGGGTAGCTGCAGGCATTGGCTTGTCACCTGGTGACATGTCTTGGATGACTCACTACCAACTTCTGATGGGGCACCGGCCCCTCTTTATTCTTCTGGTTGGCCCCACCTCCACGTGGGGCCACCTGTACTCACCACGCAGCTTGCGCCTGTGCAAGTGGGGACCCACCCACATTCACTGTGCAGTCCGTGGCTTTCTGTAATTTCAGGGTTGGCCCCATTGCCTGGGGCCTACCCTCACTCACCGCAGCACCCATGGTAATACTGCTCTGGGTGGGCCCCATTGGCTGGGGGCCCACCCGACATCACTGTTGTACCCTGCGGTGCCATGTCATCTTCGGCAGTGTCCCCATTGTTGTGGGGTGCCACCACACTCACCACCGCTCTCATGGCCATCTAGGGTTTTGCAGCGTCCCATAGCAACAGGGGACGCCGCCATGCTCACATCTGCGCTCCCACGGCCCGAGATAACTTCAAACCTGCAGGGGGCGGGTCGCTTGCCTTCACCTAGGCCTCTCAACGGAGCAGCACAGGACTTCACTGCCTCCCCTTCACCCAGGTTGGCCTTCAAGGCTCCGCACTTCCCACTTGTCCTCCCGCTCTCCCATGCACTTGCACGTTCTCAATGTCACTGGGCCTACGAACGTTGTTTTGTTCTCCCCTGTTCCCCCTCCCTTGCCTTGTCGCGCTCTGAAACACTTCCACAGCACTGGACACTACTGCTGAGGATGCCACATTATTTTGCACTATTGCAGTTTGCGTCACCCATCGGTCTCACTATTTCTGAAGCTTGACACCATTACATGTCCCAATTTCCTATTACCTTATTTCGGATGCTCCTTCTTGGAAGTACAGTGTTTGGGACATTATTCTTACACTTAAGGATTCCCCAACTACTAAACTGTCTCAAAATGACTTAAGAGTTTAAATCTTGCCCCAGAACCTTCTCAGGATCGGTCTCTGAAGTTTATTCTTAAGTGCCCCGGTCCCTGATGGCATCTGTAATCTTCTCTTGCAAATGAACCCCAATCTATGGGCTTACACCTTACATAGACTATTTATTTCCTATGATCAGTCGCATGGGAATTCTTCCCTGCTCTTGAACCGATAGGGACCTTTATAAGGACCGGGACTATGGTACTGAGACCAAGCATGCAATTCTAGAATTCTCGCTATGCTGAACGCACCTGCTAAAATCTATGCACAAGTTCTTCCAGCCCTGGTTAGCTTTGCCGAGGCTGCATGGGAAATCTGCAATCAGCCTGTGTATACAGCTTGTACTGGTTTCAGTTCTGCATTTGACACAGTAGTAAGGACCCAGCTTTGGGCCAAATTGCAGAACTGGAACATCCCGATTTTACACCGTCAGATCCAAGACTGACTATCACTTTCAGCAAGTTGGTTTCCCTTTCCATTTACTAAAGACTGCACGAGCAGTCAGATGCTAAGTTTGTGCTGTTTTTTAGAGTTTTCACAGGAAGGTGGTTTAAATACTTTGTGCTCCCATCTCGCATTATAATCTGCATATCATCAAGTCAGCAAAGTGTTATCAGCTGCATGCAGCTTCTTAGTGCAGGAGGATGAGGGAGACATGTCAGGGCTGGGTGATAACTCGTTGATCGTGGCACCACACCTAAGCGTTTCTGGCACAGCACTGACTTTTGACTTGATATTTCACAATGGGCATCCCCAGAGTTTATAGCGAGCACACACCCAAAAACGCAGCAGTGAAATGTGCATGCCTAACAACTAGTAATGCTTTTGTTTGTGTCCTAAAAATCCAGCTAAACTGAACACTCAATTCTTTTTGTAATGCTCCAATTTTGGAATGCCAGAATCTCAATCAAGGCTCCCGGGCACTGTGACAATTCTAGCTTAAATCACAAATATACTTAATTTCCCACTTTGTCCCAAGGGATATGTGAATTCCAAATGTGAAAATGTAAGCAGCCTGAACGTGGCAAAACGGAATCAGACTCTTACATGCTTATTGGTATGTCAGTGTGGCTTTTTCAATTCCGACTCCAAATGAAATGATTATGGTCCGAACAGATTAAAACCATTAGGCAGGTGTTGTACTGCCAATGTATCCTGCCATGCAAATAAATAAGGAATTTGGAAATGTTAATAAAAATCCAAATAACATGGAGTCATTTTTTTTGCCTCCAAATAACATGGATTCTAAAAGTTTAAAACAGACCGCCCCTCCACATGTGATGACTCCACAGGCACCCTTTACCCCCATTCATGCTCTTGACATCAGAGTAAACATTCAGGTGCTCTGACAAAGGGGCCAGAGCAGAAACAGGCCGCAGTGAGCACACATTGGATGTGCACGAGAGGACACAGGGGCCTACTGCTCATGGGCAACAGTTGGCTAAATAGCCAAAGTCTGAGACCACAGCAATGTCACTGGTTTGGGGAAGAGTTCAAAGGAAAGGTGGCGGGATAGGAATCTGGAGAGAAACGTGTCAATTATGCTACTTCACCAATAACGGTTTGCTGTAAGAATGTTGTAAAAAGATTAAACGTTGCATGATGCAGATATTGGCCCCTTTGCCTCATTTAACGTAAAAAGGGACGTAGGAAATATGCACAATTAATTATGACTGTTTTACTAAAGTCCTGAGGACACGAGAGACACACTGTTCTGTAAAAGCACCGGCACCAAAAAGGTGCCAATTCAGTACATCACACCCCAAAGGTGGGAATTCAGAAGCTTAACTCAAAATGCATCCAAGGATCAGCTGGGCCCCTAAGGAGAGCTCCGGTGGCTATGTTCATTAGGGAGGATTCCTGTCAGTCAGAAGACGAACTTCTCAATTAAATAAAACTAGATAGAATTACATAGGTCATGACAGCGCTTCCAAGCGTGAGAAATCCAGCTATGTCAGAACACACATTATTTGATAAGACTCCCTACTCATTCATTGTTTCTGTTTACCTGGCATTCCAACCATGGGGTTAGATTAAAGGGGCTCAGAGTTCTGCCTGTCATAGAATGAACAGTAGGGTGTTCTAAAAATACAATCCAACAAAGACTAGGTTTTGCAGGGTTATCCCGGGCAGTTCATAGGTTATAAATATTCTTTTATAACGTGCTTAATCCCAGAAAGGTTTCTAAGAGCGAGAACGGGATTCAAACCTGTGTTGCTATGCGTTGGCCTGCTTCCAAGACAAATGCGCTGCCCTTGAGCTATCCTTCCGCCCCACTGTTTAGGGTCTGGAGAGGCAACCCTAGGGTCCACATTGAAACTTCAATTTAAAATGGTACTCTCAGGAACTGAAGAGATCACATATTTATATGTTCCTTGTGTGGATTGAAACCCTGAACTTCCCAAAGATTGCAAACTCTGAAAACATGGGGTGGTGAAGCCCCAGATTTGTGAGAGCAAAGGTTACATCCTACCACTGTGGTACAAGAATGGGGTTATTTCCTCCTAACTGACTTACCCAACATTTTCCTGATGGCCCTTTAATGGAGGCCGCGTTAGAGAGGTGAATATCTTATATGTCCCACAAGGGGCCCTTGGGCCATCCAGGTCAGAGGGCACCATGCGCCTGAAGTCTCCTTGCACCATGAGTTTCCCTGGTCGATGGCAGTCTTTTTGTGCTGTATCCTGGAAGTATCCTTAGCCCAGCAGATCCATGTAAAATCCAGTTCCAAGACAACCAGGCAGACATTGTTCCTATGCAAGCACGAAAAGGGTGCAAGAATAGCCACACGCTCACTGCAGTAGTCCACGAGACTCACTGTGCCCCCATTGAGTAATATCTGTCAAACAACGGGAAAACCAAGAGCAACGATTGAGGTCAAAGCATCAGGCCCTGCTCCTTATGTTGATTGAGCCACTGAAAGACCAGGCGAGAGTCATAAATCATAAAGAAATAATCCAAATGGGTGGCATGGTGGCCTTCTGGAGAAATGTATGGAGCAAGGGCGACTTTTACACTACTTTCAAAAAAGCTAGCAAACACTGTAACTTTGGCAAGCAGAGAAAAGGGGTGCAATCCAAGCCATCAGGGGTGCAATGCAAGCCATCTGGTAATTAGTTTGGTCCGGCCCTATCCAATTTGCAGACATGCCTTTCTCACACGCACACACACCAGACACAGATAACAGTTCACACTAGCAATCAGTCCTTTTTTTTGTATAACATCTTGTTTTGACATTTTTATACACCGAAAAATAACACCATACTCCAGTACATTAATCGCTATGCCAACATCTCCTCCTATCCTCCCGTACTCCAGTACTCCCTGTAGACCAACGAGAGCCAACTTTGGATCCAGGCCCTTTCCACCCCCTTAATGCTTCTGATCCACCCCAAAACCTCCTTCCAATTAGCCTACACCTTCCCACATTCCCACTAGATATGCAAATACGAAGTAGGACTCCCACACCCTCTCCAAAAAAACAGGTTGGCCGCGGGATATATCTTTGACAACCGTAGTGGATCATACAGGCATCTGTGAAGAAGAATGACCCTGTGCAATGCGTACTGGCAAGCTATCAAAATGTTATATGCATTCCAACCGAGTGCCGTCCTCTCCTCATCCAACTGTTCCCTCTGGAGATCTCTCTCCCACCTCCCTCTCTATATTCCCCCCCTCATCCTGCCCTGCCTTCACTGTCCCCTTACACAGCACTGGGATAAGCCCTTTCGAGCTAAGTGTCCAAGACCTTCTCAAACAGGGTGAGGACCCTTTGCATTCGCTCCCTCCACTCATTGTTCCGTCCAGCCAGAGATAACAATAATACAGACAACTTCTCAACCCTTATGACCTCTTCTAGCTGTTCAATGGTTTTGAACTATCTCTTATTCCCCAATTGTCCTACTCTCTCCAAACCTGCTTCAAACCAGGACTGGTAATGAAGCGGTTCAACCACATCATACCTAATTCGAGGGGCCCATATGTGACTCAGGGTCAATGGGCACGTTGAAAGTCCCCTTATCCCCCTCCCCTTCTTCAGAGGGTCCAAAGACACTACAGAATGGGATGGTCTCTCATCCTCCTCAGGAGCCTTCGAACTGGCACCCAGAACCACCAGTGCCAAGAGCAGATTCTCCAGGTACACCCACTGCGTTTCCTAGTCCTACCTCAGGTGCGCTATCAATGCCCTTAGTTGCACCGCCCTATAATATCTTTCTACTTCCGGACGTCCCACCGCTCCCCCGCCCTCCGATTGTGTCAATGTTTGGTATCCAATTCTCAGCTTCTTCCCCGGCCACAGAAAACGAATATCCCTTGATCTCCCTGAACATACCAATTGAAATTGCAATCAGCAACATTTGGAACAAAAACAAAACCCTAGCAGGGATGTTCATCTTAGCAGCATTCACCCTCTCCATTCATTACATTCAGGACATCGTGAGCTTCGTCCATGCAAACATACCCTCATACATTTTCTTCAACAGAGGGGGATCATTTGTCTCATTTACATCTTCCATCCCTCTCGTTATACGAACCCTTAGATACTTGAATGATATTCTACAAATGCACGCTGAGAGACGTTCCAAGTCCCCACCTTCATCTCCCCCACCCATCACTAGTGCGTATAGGAGAGAGTTCTCCTAGTTTATCTGGAGGCCAGGCAAGCGACCGTTGACCTCCATGTCTCTGAGCGCTTCTGGAAATGAACAGAGCAGTGTGCCAGATAGTATTTTGAAGTGGGAGTATTTTACTCCGTATTTTTTAAAGTTGGGAGTAAATTTATATTTTAGGGAGTAAAAAAGTAGGTCCCATTACCACTGGGAGTATTTTATAAGCAAGTAAAAATATGATTTAATATTAAAACATAAATGTCATTGTAATACATATGTCTTTGTACCTAGCTATTCATGCACATTAAAATATACATCTAAACCTCTTCGGATGAGGCACTACTGGTTCACACAGATAAATGGAACTATGTGTGTGAAAACAGGGTGACAAGCTTCTACGTGTTTGGTTCCTATTTTGTGTTGGGAGTATTTGCCAACAGTGGTCTATACACCCTTTATCTGTAGGGCTGGATCAGAGGGAATCTTTCGAATGCAACAGCATATCGTCTGCAAACAACCCCAATTAAAATTCCCGCTCCCCACCTGGATTCGCTTAATATTGGTGTTCGCCCTGATTCACCTTGCAAGGGGTTCAAGAGCCAACAAACTAACAACGTGACAGAGGGCATTCCCTGTGTCTAGTGCCCCTTTCTAGGTTAAACCACTCTAACCGTCTCCCATTTACCACCGCCTGCGCCACCGTCACTTCATACAGGGCCTCAAACGCTCTCCTGAAGCGAGAGCTAAACCCTAGCTGCATCTTTACCATGAAAGGGTATGACCAAAACACCTGGTCAAACACCTTTTCTGCGTCTATTTTTTATTTATTTTATTGTGTATTTATAAAGTGCATATACATCAAATAGTGTTTCAAGGCACCACAAAACAAAAAGGGTGGGGGACAGGGAAGAAAACAATAACGGAAATTAACACTGGATCCCCCTTCTAACCCTTAGAGTTGACTTTCAGATTCAATGTTTTCCGTACTCTGTCTGCCCCCTGCCTCCCTTTAGGAAACCCACCTAGACAGCATCTATCAATTTCTGAAGTATCGGGTTGATTTTAGCTGCCAACACCGTCGCAAAGATTTTTGCATCCATGTTCAATAATGAAATTGGACGATATGCCCCACACTCTGCAGGGTCCTTCCCCTCTTTGTGGATTACATGAGTGCCCGCCTATACGACTGGGGCATAATCACCACGTCCATATTATTAAATAACTTAACCAAATGTGGCACTATGGTCTCTGCATAGTGCTTATAAAAAGAAACAGTGAACGCATCCTCCCCCGGCGCTTTCCGAGGTTACATCCCCTTGATCTCCTCCACCACCTCCTCCCTTAGTGCACCATTTCAAACAGCACCAAATCTACCTTTGAGGGTCCACTGCCTCTAAAAAGGCCCCCCACTCTTCCTGGGTGGGCATCGCATCCTCCCTAATAAAATCCTGATAGTGCATTGAGAAACACCCCACTATCTCCTTCGGGGAATTCACCAAGCCACCCTGCGCATTTCTTAATTTACCTACACTTCTCTCCAACCTTTGTTCCCTAAACCTCCTTGCCAACAATGCACCCAGTCTTCTTCCCCCCTATCGTAATATTTTTGCTTCAAGAAACAAAGTTTACGGAACACCTCTCCTAAAGTCAGATCCCTCAGTTGCCGCTGTTTCATCTCTATTGCTTTCACCAATACCTTCCAGTCCCCCCTGCCCTCGACCTCTCTTCTCCTCCAGGTCACATACTATCTTACACTCAACTAGGTCCCTTTCCCTCTTCCTCCCTCCTTAATCAACAATCGTTGCAATGTTGTCATAGCTACCTCCCACACTGTGGTACACTTCACCTCCCAGGTGTAGTTTTCCCTGAAGTGGAGACAGAGTCCTTAAACAAATAATCATGTCACCTCCAGCCTTTCTCTCTACACCCTGCATCTCCTAAATCTAGGTCCCAGGGTTCGATTTTATGATCCATCCAGACCACTTCCTTCATAGCGCACCCCAGCGCCACATACTCTTGTCCCACTTCCATAAGGATATAATCAATTATAGAATACGTGCCATGCAGTGCAGAGAACGAGAAGTCACTTTCCACCCGGCGCAGGAGGCTCCACATATCCACCAAAGCTTATTTATCTCACAACCTTTGGAGGCCAGTGCCACTGCCACCCACTGAAATTCCTACCGCGCCAACCATAGGTCCCTCGCCAAGGAACCATCTGCCAAGAAATTAAAATCACTGATCTCAATAATAACACACACTCTGCAATACCCAAGATCTCCCGAATCGCCACACCAGCAAAAGCATATTGTCCCTGGATTGGGATATACACAGAGCTTAGGTTGACACTCAATTCACCCATCCTTCTCTAATGATCAATTTTTTATTTATTTTTTATTGGGCATTTGTATAGCGCCTACAGGTGCCACAAGAAAAAAGGAGAATAACAAAATAGAGCAACAAAAAACGGTTTTATTGGCCTTGCGACAATTCTACTGTGCAAGTACATGAACAAGGAGGAGGGGGTAGAGTAAGAAGTGCAGGAGTGGGGTGCCCCCAAGGGTGGGGGCGGGCAAGTGCTGGGTGGGCCAAGGCAGGAAGTACCGGGGGGAGGGAGGATGAGTACGGTGGACAGGCAGGACCAGGTTGGGCTAGTCTGGGAAAGGGTGCCCGAGGGCAAGTGCTGGCAAGGGATGCTGGGGGGCTGTGGGGGGACTGGTATAACTGAAGGGAGCAGGCCCCAGTCGCAGTGACAGAGGGAGAGTTAGCACAGGAGGGGAGGGAAATTAGAGGAGAAAAGGAAAGTCTTGAGAAATGTCCAGAACTTAAGACAATCCGGCTCAAGTCTGAGGGGAGGAGGGAGGCTGTTCAGAGGGAGGAGCCAGCCGAGGAGAGGGATCTACCTCCCATTCTCTGCTCGGAAAAACGTTTGAACTGTGGAAAGTTGGAGCCTGAGGAGTGCTGTGTGTACAGAGTATTCTCAACTCCTTTCCTGTTACACAGTAATATGAAGTCAGCACAGGCTTCATTGGCGTTACAAGCTTGATTTAGTTAAAAGCAAGAAGGAGAGGGGCTGTGTGTAGTCTTCCCTCATCTGCGGCCAGCCTCTCTAACTACCAACCTTCATACCATCACATTGTAAACCTGATAACATTCTATGGCTTCACATGCTGTTGGCAGAGTTCCACCTGCAGAGAAATGGTGAACTATGTACAATGTAGGGAAATATTTACAATATACAACACACTGGGAACCACTCCCAGTTAGGGTTCCTCTGTCGCCCTCACCTTCTTCACAAATCGAAATCCACGATCTGCTTCTTCCACATTGATAATGCAATAGTCCTCACCCTTGAACTCAACAATTAGGGCAAACGAAAATCCCCATCTATACCTCAGGCCCTTTGCGTTCAGCCATGATGTGAGCTGCCTGCATTGCCTCCTTTTGGACAGCGCCAGTTGCACCAAATCTTGAAAAATCCAGATTGTTTACCCCTTGTACTCCCATCTCACCTATATGCCGAGCTCTTAACACCTGTCTTCTGCTTATATCTTGCACACTTCTCCACCACCGATCTCGGGCCCCTGGGACCGTATCCTCCCCTGTGTGCCCTCTCAATGCCAATCTCCTTCCCATCATCATCCTTAAAGAGGATGTTTATGATGTCCTTAGTCTTGCTCTCCACTCCCTCAGGTGATTTCCCCTCCTCTTCCTTTAGACCCATGACACTCGGTGACTGCGCCGTTCCCGGTTCTCCAGATCATCCACCTCGAGTTCCAAATCCACCCCTCTTGTTTCCAGGTCTGTTAGCCTTGCGTCCATCTTCATTTCCAAGATATCCACTGTTAACTGGTTGCTCTCCAAGCCCTCCATTTTCTCCTTTGTCTGGTCCACTCGTCCTCACAACTCCGCTACTGATGCCTGTATGTCTGACCTGAGAGATTTGATTTCGGACTGCTCCCTTTCCGCCTCCTTGTGCGGGGATTCCTGTGAGAACTTCTCATCTTTAATGCCACTGTTGACAATCTACCTTAAGATTAACTCACCCTTATAGAGTAAAGGCTAATGAACACTCCCCTCAAAGACATGGGTGGCCGATTTACTAAGCCAATTAAGGGGCTTAAGTAAGGCTAAATTTACTAAACTCAGAAAAATAGTGCAAGTAGAACTCAAGCCATTTTGTGGTGCAAGTTGGGCTTAGTTATAAATATGTCTAATCTACTAAAATAAACAAAATAGTGTAAGTAAAACTAGATGTATTAAGCGCAGATAAATAGGGTAAGTAAAAATTACAAAGAATTACTTAATTTCTTACTTAAGCTACTTATTTAGCTTAGCAGCTCAATTAGACTTTTTAAAGTCAAATTACTTATTTTTGCATTTCCCATACACTCTGAACTGCCGTTTATGAGAGAGAACGTGTATTTAAATATTCAGCTGTGTGTGGGCATTTCTCTATTAGAAGTAATCCTGTCTTGCCCTGTGGTCTTGTCTGCATCTTTCCCAACCTGAGAGCTTTAATGCTCGACAGCTCTTACTACTAAATGAGCCAAGGAAACTAAGTTGTAACCTGTTGATATAACCTATTTGCCTAAACTTGGAGAAAAAAAATGCTCAATTCACCCGTAGGACCAGAGGATTCTGTCCAAGGCACTATAAGAACACGTGTCAGAATTGCGATAGGCAGGACTGGCTTTCCGCGGGGGCGTAGACAGAGTAGGGCCTGAGCAGGCAATGCCCACCCAAAAGCTGTAAATGCCCACTCAGCAGCGCTGTGTGTGCATTAATAGATGTTAATGTCACTGCAGTGGGCCCAACTACATTAGCTTCAGGCCCCACTTGTTAAACAGTCCTGGCTACTCCTCTGAATTAGAGATGAGTTCTGGCACCAAAGTGAGCCCACAAACCCAGTTTAAGGAAATAGAGCAATCACTGGACTGAAAAGGGTGTGAAAAACATAATGCTCCGGGTGCCTGCGAGCGCTGCATAAACATATGAACTCCCCTTTGTCCAGAGAAAAAGGACTGACAAAAACAGCAGGTGCAAGCATAAAGAGGAGGGGTACGTCCTACACACAAGAGAGAGTTAGGGGATGGCCAAAGCACCAGCGGCTTCCCAAGTTCCTTCAATGTTATGCCAAAACAGTACGCACATTTTCCTAAATGAAAGGATATTCCATTGGCTGCATAGAATTACTCTGCAAAAACATCATGAGAAAACTCTAGAATAAATAACTTGGTAAATAATATGAGAGCATAAATAGTTATACAGCGAGGTTTGATCCTCTCTAAATAACCTAGGGTGCCATCCTCCATGCCTCGGCGTGCGCCCTTTCTTTTATAAAAGAACACCTGGTGAACACATGTTTACATCTTTTCTGCTCGAGTATGGAAGATAGAAATTCTTGGTGCAACAAAAATGGCACAATGTTAGTCATGATAAAAGCTTGGTATACGAATAATAAGTCCATACAGCCGAAACCAGACATCTCTATATTTAACTGTTGAGTATATTCATATCTATTGGCTGGAGATATCAGGCTTATTTCTAAATAGATTCAAAGATAAAGTAAAACTTTGAGTCCATGCAGCATGTTGAAAAATACCCAGTTTGCATTATTAAGTATTTGTCAGTAGAATGAACGATGGTACAGCCTGCGCATGTAAGGGTTTGACGCTTGAGGGGCCAGCTTAGCTATAGCAATAACACATTTTCAGTGCATAAAATGCACCTGTTCGCATAACCCTAGAGCTTGTTGTATTGCATGTTAGCATATCCCGATTGATGATGTTGAGTTACACAAGTCTACATGTGTTTCGTGCACAAAGGGTGGCGCTTATACAGGACTATATGAATGTGTAGGTGTTAGTGTCACCAAGGCCAATTCAATTCATAGGTATTATCTGTAGTATCGAAAGGTGTGGGGCCTTTGTTGTTTGCAGCTCCCAATGTCGCCTGTCCTTGTTGTATAAATCGTTATGGGTTTTTTGGAAGGGGTAGGATGCCTTTTTTTATTTTTTGTGTTTTGGTTTGATTTTTTTGTTTTTACCCAACCAATTGTTGCTCATTTTGTATTGCATGAACTGAATGAATAATCTAGTGATCTTGGCTATGTAGACCTTTTGAGCCGGTGTGGCCACTTAGGAATGATAAGTGATTGGTATCCTTGCCCAGGATGTGCTAGCTGTGCATTCACATATTATTTAAACTATGCCTTATGCTATTTCTTCAGGTGTAGCCCGCAAAAGCGGCCTGTCGTCGGACCTGAAAGACTCGATGTATGCAATCCTGGTTTAGAGAAAGAAAGGCTCCAATTGAAGGGTAATTTTGCAACATGGTTAAGCGGGTGCTGATGGCCTGCAGCCCAAGTTCATAGCCCAGAGAGCAGCGAGGTCCTTTAACAAGTGGAAGGGCCGTTATCACATTGCCAACTCCCCCAAAGATTACTGATATAGCACCATCAGGCTGCAATAGCATGGCCTTCCGGTAACTTTTCATGAAGGCAAATAAAACAAAAACAAAAAAACACCACCCTCGGAAAAAGGAGTGCGTGAACTTTTTTTTTTTAATTGAAAAGAAAAAATGTGGGCGGGCCATGGGAAGTGTGCAGTGTGTGCAGCGTGTTTGTGTGTATTTGTGAACAGCCAACAGCTTGCTTGGAGCAGAGACTTTTAATGTCGGATTAAGCCACAATCTGTGTAGCATGATTGGCTGCGGGCTGCACGCAAAGTGCTAATATAAAGTTTCAAAAAACACAGAGGTAGTAAGACGGAATTGAAAAAAAAAATAGATTTAGGGACATCACAACTCATGCACAAAATAAGGGCACATGGTTATATTTTTCCACTGATGAAGGGCTTTACATCATCTGCTCCTTTTTAATGGAAATTGCCAATCCAAGTCAATTTAATTAGGACTCGGTCATAATGCCAGGGTCGTAATGAGGCCCATTGTGTGTTACAGTGTGCACCAAAAGGACTAAGATGGAGCGTAAAACAACAGAAGTAAAGATCCCTTTCATAATAGTCTAAGAGGCCTGGGGATGATGTGTGATATGGAATGTGAAGTGGGCTAGGTCGGGGAAAGAAGATGGTAAAATGACCGGCAACCTGGATGCTTCACTTGGTTGACTTTTTCATTTTCCAAAACTAAAAAGGAGGGGCGCTGATTAAACGGAAAACTTACTGTCAAAGCCCCTCGATGTTTAGAAATAGGTGGATATTCTAAAAGTAAAGAGTACAAAGTTGGCTCGGACACGAGTCTTGGGATCCCAGAGCTTACATCTAAATCAGGATGTAAAGAAGAGAACGGTGGACCCCTCGCTCAAAAACAGAAAACACAAAAAGACTTAACTAATGTTATTTCTCCTATTTCATCAGTGAAAATGTACTTAAAAACCATTCGTTTTACTATTTTTAAAACTAAGTTATAAAAATGAGTGGAATAAAGATTCCACGGAACAAAAATGAAAACATGAACCCATTTCTCTTGCTTTCATAGGCGAAGCCACAAGGCACGAGCTGGAGTCCACTAACGCAGGGCGCCCTGTTGCAAGTGACTTGCACATGTGTACAGTAGTTTACACAGAGTGTACTAAGAGAACAATTAGAATATTGTGGCCCAACAGGCTAGACAGACGCCTCGCCTTTGTTGATATTTCTAGAGTTAGTCTTGCAGCTCAAGAACACAGATTCCAAACGCGGGAGGAAATGTAAATGCAAAGGCCATTAAAACGAGGCAAAGGCTAAAGAATAAAGATTTTGGTCCAAACGCACAAAGATCTGCACTAGAGCAAATCAAGAGATGCCCACGAGCATCTCCGATTTGCTCCTTCTACGCAGATCTCATTCACAGCGCCTTAACCCAGAGGAAATCTGGAGATGAAAGGAGCATGCACTGGAGTGAATCACATTTACACCAGAGCATTTCAAGAAGCTCCCGGCATCTCCATATTTGCCCAGGTTTTATTCTTTTTGAATCAATAGTCAAGGGAGGAAGATGTTCACTGACATCTTTGATGTGCTCCAATGCAAATCTTTATAAATCAGGCCCATTAATGGGTAGATTCGGATGGCTTGAACAGGAAGCTTGGGCAGGGCTATATGTTTAACAACTGCATATGCATCTTTCCTTATATTAGTTTTTACATTCATTCTGCCCAATTAACTTTGATAAAGATGTGGAACATGCACCCATTTCTCACCTCTTAGTAGTGCAAAGCACAAGAGGTGCAGTTAATGTAAACGAATGAATTGCTAAATACATGAAAAATCGACAGTTTAATTCCTAATATACTTCAAAAGCAAACTATTTTTGAATATGTCACAGACCAATGAAGGACGTCTTTATTGTGTCCCTGCCCTTATTCTCATGTCCTGGATATGGAAGTGGGGCATTATCAACAAAAAGGGTCAACCAAGAGCTTTACAATTGGGCATGCTGAAAGGTTTACTTTCATGATGTTGGCCAGTTGGATGTTCTTGGCTTAAGACAAAAAGTTGCAACACAAACAAGTCCCCACCTCAAAGACGAACAAAAACAAAACCGTCCAAATGCACTTAACAGGCACACCTGGTAACCGTAGCTGCTGCCTGGCTATTAAAAGCTGCCTACGGCATAGGAGTAGAAGGCGCAAGACCTACTGGACAAACTGGAAATTCATTCCCACCCAGTGGAGGCCCTGACTCTAGGACGGCATTGCAGTGCAAGTAGGTGGCCAGGCCATTATCCGAGGTGGGGCCCACGTTCTGCTTGGTAGAGAGCTGGGGATGGATGCAGGAGTCGCAGCCACTTCTCAACAGCTGCAGTAGCAAGAGACAAGACTCCTGCAGCTACCAACTCCTTCCAGGCGGAATCAGACTGATAAAGTGGTGACCTCCTGGCAGAGCCACCACAGTGGCAGAAGAGCTGCTACAGCAGAGAGAAAGGGTCCCCCTTAGATAGCAACTGCACTGGGAGAAGGGCAGCTGGAGGAGTGAGGGGGAATCACCTGGGACTAAGGAAGGGTGTGGAAAGATGAGATGCCTTGCATTAAAACGGAGCGCAGAGAGGTAACAACAAGAGCTGCAAATGGCGTCTAAAAATTCAGCATCTTAGAGGAAGATTGTGTTCCTTTAATCCAGAGGGAAATGGAGTTCTCTACAACATGGACACGGTGTCTCAACTGAGTACAGTCTGGCAGTGTTTAAAGTATTCTTGCAAGGAAATGTATTGGCTAGCTAGCCAAAAAGAAAAAAATGAAGCTGGAGAAAGAAAGACCTTAAAGGGTCTGTATTCTCTTAAAATGTAGAGGACTTAAAGGAGGCCTAAACGGAGATCAAGATATCAAATGCAGACCAAGAGCCAGAAAATCCAAGCCTGTAGCAATTATTAGCAGATGACTGAGAAGAGCAGCAGAAAGCGGAAAGAAGCAAACAACATCTACACCATTATTGGTAGGCTGGGTGGGACTCCTGCAGCCAGCCGTACAGATAAGGAGTTAATCGGCTACTTTTACTCTCTAAAAATAGGGAAAAAAATAAAATAGAGAGTAAAAATACTCCCAACAAAAAATAGGAAACTGACAACTTTAAAAAATAGGGAGTAAAATATTCCAACTTCAAAGCCTTATGTGGAGCTCTGCCTACGGCCAATGAAGCGGTAGTCATTGCTTTAAAATTCTATGAGAATCTTTACTCTCAGGAAGGAAAAAATAAAACAGACATGGTGCTGGTATCGACCTTTTAGAACCTCTGACCATGACAAAAGAAAGCGGACTCTCTCAATGCAGACTTCGTGATTGAAGAAATGATGGTCATAAAAAGAAGGCCAAACTTAAGTCGTTGGGCCAAGACAGCTTAGCTGGAGTGTTTTTTACAGCTATGAATGACGAAATTGGTTCCATGGACGAGGCAATTTTCAATGGACACTTGAAAGAAAACTGCACTGAACACCCAATCAAGGTTTCTACAAACACAGTACAATCTACTGTCCCAAAACATCCACCACTACAGAAAAAAATACAGCCCAATCTCCATCATCAACATAGAACTTAGCATTCTGAACAAGATGTATGTTTTAAGACTTGGAAGAGTTACTTGCTCCATCATTGGAAATTACCGAAGAGGTTTAATGAAAGAAAGATATGACTGCGATAACTTTGGAATTAATTACAATTTGCAGTAAAGGAAGGTACACTCAGCGTTGTTATATGTATTGCGATTGAGAAGGTATTTGAGAATGTTGATTGAAGGTTCCTCTTTTTGACAATGAAAATACTGGGTTTTAAAAACCAATTTCTAAACTCTGTACAAGTGGTGTATCAAAGCTCCTCAGACTGCGTGGGCTAAGATGTACAACTTTACAAAAATAGAAACAGACAGGAATGTTCTCTCACGCCTTCTTAATACTGCTATTGGACTTTTTCTAGTTGCACAGAGATATGTTGGGGGATGCAAACCGAAGATATTCAAGTAAAGGAATTCAAAAGCCATTATTGGCTGACATGTTACTGATAATTTAAGAGACACAACACACCTTTCCAGTAATCTTTGAAACCACTGAAACCTTAGTTTGGTATCAGTTTAAATATGACCCAATAGTTATGCTGAGGTCGAATTTCATCAATAAGGATGAGTTCAAGGTTTGGAACCTATGATGTACTGCCATTAAAAATAAGTGTGTATATGATTTTATTCCAAAGCAAATAATTAGTGATATTAACAACATTTCATACAACTGTGGATGATATTCAGACTTGAAAGTCAGCATTAGTGTACAATCGCATACCCATCTATAATGGTACTAAAATTAGGTGGACACATTAACGATTCAATATAAACTACCAAAGATATAAAAACCCACATTATGTCACATCATTCTTCCTTATACAGCAGTACCACCAGGTCCAACATTGAAACCATTAAGAGCACGAAAAACAAATAGTACAATTTGCACTTTAAAGCCATTAAATCCAAAATGATTGCCCTGGAGTGGAGTCAGAGCAGAGACACCTCCACTGATTATAACAATGCCAAATGGAAGGAATACATGCATGCTTTTCTATTGTGGATGCCAAACGCAACTTCGTAAAACAATCAAATCGATAATGCTCCAAAATAATTGTTCCAGATACCACAGCCGTTTAGTCATCCAAAGGCCTGCTTAAAATCCACACCTGCTTCTGTAGAATGGTGTTATGCCTTGGCAATTGCTTTTGGCAGCAAAGCATCAAATATTAGAAGTGAAATAGCCAAGATATTAGAAGAGGACACTCCTATATGGGATAATGTTTCTCCATGCAAAAGTGTAGATAAAGTCTCCCCTTCTTTTTAACTTTAAATCAGTGACCATGAATCAAGCGTCAACCATAATTTCAGCCACGAATATGGCCATGTGTCCTGGAGATCCTATCCCCTCTGGTGTCATTAAACTCTTTAGTCCCACTGTTATACCATTCATTACTCACTCTATTAACAGGTCTTTCTCTGAAGGATATATCCCAGAAGAAATTAAAAGCAGATGGATTACCTCCTATTAAAGAAGGAGTCATTGGATCCACTTCATACCAGAAATAATCGTCTCATTTCCTATAGTCCGTTTCTCTTGAAATAACTTGACAAAATGGGTACAATACAATTACAAAACCATATAGAAAATAATTCCCTGCTCTGGGACTTTGTCTGGTTTTCAATCTGGTAGAAATACTGAAACTGCCTTGATATATGTGAAATAGCAGCTTCTTAATATCTTGGATCAAGGTTTGCCCAATTTGCTCATGTGGTTTGATTATTTGGCAGCTTTTAGGAGATAGTTAATATTTCCGGCAAGGCGCTTCCAGCAAGGCTTCTTCATCGTACTTATCATTTTGAACAAACTGCAAGGTCTGGGCAAAGATTGATCAGTTTGAGTCTAACATATACGACTCAGATAGTGGAGCACCACAAGGGGCATGTCTACCTCCTTGATGTTCAATGATTATTTAAAACCCTTAAATGATTGGCTTGAGGGTCATAATGTTATTTTTCAGAATTAAGATGACTATACTCAGCTAATCTTTCGTATGCCCTCTTCTAATGTTGATCAGGATGAAGAAAACCAAATTTTCAAGAGTATCGAACGTTGGATGAACTGGAATTGGCTGAGTCTAAAGGCCTGATCGACCGAATGCCTAACTACTTGCCTAATTGCAGGTCCTAGGCATTCAGTTGATCAGTGTAGCAGCAGTAAGACCCATATGCAGCCACTCCAAAAGACTAAATGGATTATGAAAACATTAGCTTGAGTACAGTAGGTTTGTTGTATTCATAAACTAACAGATACTTCCTGTCATCTGAGTACCCATATCAATCATATACTTGTGTTCAAAATATGTGATGGTTAGTAGGCGACATCCTATATAACCATTGTTATGATAAATCATATGCCACTATAATGGAATAGTTTTGCCTACTGCATGGCCATCAGTTTCACCCTTGGTGGGCTTTTTCAACACGAGTAACACCAATATATTGCTACACATTCAAAACTTATAGCAGCCAAATGTTTACATCAACTAGGTACATTAAGGAAATCCTTGCATTAAACTTCGTATTATTGGTTCCCATGTTTCGTACTATATGAGCAGGTGCGTTTTCTGCATTGGTGGACTATTAGCGTTAGGGATCGGAGTTTCCTCTGCCCCTCTATTGCAGTTTACTGATCAGGCTGGTTCCTATAAGTGTTGCTGTGTGATAAGTTACATAAATAGCAATAATTGTGAGAGAGTATCCTAGGCCTCCAATCATGTTATTGCCATTCCGGCGTCCGGTCTGTTTAGACAAAGTTAACACTAATTTTCAACCCTTGGTGAAAAGACTAGTGATCTATTTTGACTCCCAGCTCTCCATGGGCCAACATGAAAAACAAGCTAGTCAGTGCGTGAACTTACTAGCTAATGATTCTGAGACAAATCCGCCCTTTCATATCAGAACACCTTGCAGCCACCATCATCCTTGACATCATTATCTCACACCTGAACTAAAGCAACTTATCATTGCATGGTGCCATTAAGCTCTGCAATTCTCTGTCTTTTGATTTGCGTACAATAACAATCTCTCATCTTCAGGAAACGATTGAAAGCTGTGTGTTTTGTGCAATTGTCTGAATAACACTTAATTATTGTTGGCTTAGTGCTTAGATGCTGAGGCTGTAAGCATTATATAAATAAACACAGAAATAAAGAGTCGTGGCATGGACTACAGCACGTAAAATGTGTCGACCACCTGATGCGGCCCTCTTCAAGACCTTGCATACTACAGTATGCCAGAAGGGATCACAGTTACTACCATTGACCAAACATGCTGTCACTCATGCTGTCACTCAAAGAGCCAGCAGAGCTATGCAGGAGCCGTGGATCAATAGAATGAAGACTGGCACCAGAAGCGTCCCTTCTGCTTGGACCCAAGATGTTCAACACCTTTTTAAATTCTTATGAAGGCTGCAGATCCTCTTAGGCAAATTATACCCTTAACTCTTCGGGCCCGTCAAAAGGCTTGAGAGGCATGAGAGCAGATACCATTAGCAACATGGGAGGGAGCGCTGTCCAATCAGGATGCTCGGAATGCGGGCTGTACTCTATAGGACAAGCTGCGTTCTGAGTAGCCTGGGTGGCCAGCGCTCCTTTCACTTTCCCCGCTCCCCCTTCAGCACCCGTGCAGTTTTTTTACATGGGTGCTAATGGTGTCTTTTTTTTTTTTTTATTAAGAAAAAGAAAATAAACGTACCTTTCTTATGCTGCCCAGCACCGGGCAGTGCAGCTGTCAGCTTAGGCCGTTTTCCTGTTGATGATGTCGCAGTCATCAACATGGAAAAAGGATTTGCTGACAGCAGCACTGAGAGGGCAGGCCCGGGCCAGGCCGTGCAAGAAAGATGTTTTTTTTAAAAGACACCATTAACACCTGTGTAGGGAACTACACGGGTGCGAATGGTGATATGCCCCTTGGTGGCGAGCCGACCGTTTCGGTAATGGCACTGCCGCGCTCTTTAAGGGACTCTTGCTGCGCTTGGTCCCTTAACTTTGGCGGTGGGCTGTTACCTACAGGGTCGGCCCTCCGCCTCAGCGTATAAAGCCTCAATATAGGAGCATGAGTGAGCGGCCAGGCCCAGAGATGACCCATATGAAGCTAATCAATGTTTAGAGCGCAGTCAACAACTTCAAGATTGAAGGGCAGACAGGTAAACAACAATGCAATACTCAGGCAAGAGAACCAAGGCACTTCATCTCTTCCACATCCTATTTAACACACGAAAGCGAAAGCTAAATAGGGGGAAATGCTTTCACCTTCTTAAAGAGAAACCATGTACTTTTTACATGACAACTAATGCATGCTCAGGTTAAACCAGGTTTAGTTTTGCAATTCAAATGCTTGACTTATGAAAGCAATCACGTTATTTAAATACTACAAAATAAAAACCACATTTATTTATCCTCTCACTTTGTCTAGTTACTTTTTGCACTATTAAAGTTAAAAAAAAAAATGTACTTCACCAGCAAAACTCCAAAACATGTATTGCTACTACCACTATGTGCTAATAGCCTTATAGACCTCATAGGTCATTATCGCTTGGGATATTGCCCTTCCCTATATCATGGACTGAAGCGAAGCGGGTCATCATGCTGTGATAACGACCCTGTCCAAACTCTATAAAGCAAAAGTAAGCCATTTGACTGCAAAACATCTGAATAAAATGTAAAGCCTGGGAGACACACACTTGATCCCCAGCTGTTTTTAAGTGACAGAAAGCTCTTGAGCAGCTTGTCCAACACAAGCTAGAGATCAAGTGTCTGACAGGCTTTACATTTTATTGCCCAACAGTTGTTTCAGGCCACGACCAGTTGTAGCTGTTAACAATGGTAATGTCCTTTGTGGTCATCTCCTATGGGTAGGCCCAATATTATTTTAGGCAATGGTGAGCCAGGCAGCAAGGTGCATGCCTAAACCATGGCAGGCAATCACCTTTCTTAATTTAAAAAAAACGTTTAAAACAAAAAAAAAAAAGAACCTAAATTGACTTTCCCTTAGTTTAACCCGCATTCTCTTCCTCGGCATAACTGGCCTGGTATAGTAGTGGGCATCCCCCAAAAGAATACCATCAGTTTGAAAGGCATATGAAAAGGCCTGGTGTGCTTGACTTCTAGTTCTAAATCAGTCAGTCGAATCTGAACACAGGAATGGATTGACTGTGGTATGCAGGAGTTCTATGTGTTTTTCGCAACTGGGTGGGAGGGATCAGGTCATGCACAGAAAAATGCACAGCTGTGCACAGCGCACTGAGGCGAGGGGTGGACAAATCAGCCTCTGAAGTGCCCATACATAACATGGCGGCAGTGGTGCCGACTTGAGTTGCACAAAACTGAGACTAGCAGCACCCTCAAGTCCACCAGGGAACATCTCTTGATTGATGACTGAGTACAAGGTGGCAATACAGTCGGGAGAGTGCGCGCCTGTCCGAGTGCTAATCTGTGCCCTCAGGCACCCATGATGTAACCTACTGTGAGGTCTACTGGGTCACAGGCCATGTAATGTCACTTCCAGTATGACACTTCCGGGGATGTCATCAGGAGGTCATAGTTCGTGTGGTGTCACTTTTACTACCCTATGTTGTTGGTGAATGACACGGTCAGATCCCATAGGAAGGTGACATGCTCTGGGTTTAGGAGCTCTTGAAAAAGTGGAGGAGCTTTACTTATTTTGTTTGTTTAAAGTGTGGACCTAACTAGAGAGCAGTGGAGTGCTGTGCAGGTTACGGGTAGTCAGTATTTGGGCTGGCATCGTTTAACATGGCGCAGTACTGAGTGTTTTGCGTTCTGTGCATCAATTGGGATTAGCCCCTTTGTCAGCAGTTGTTGAAAAAGCCAAGGTTCAAGAGATTAGCAAAACTGGAGAATTGTGGGGGCAATCCAAGCCAATACCGGGATCAAGCACCAGACAGTGGGTGCATGACAAGAGAGGGACTATTTGCAGGCAAGTTGTGATTCGAGTCGGTTGGTCGATTTGCTGTGCAAGGGCGTGTGCCAGAGGCATAGACAGGGTAGGGTCTGATTCGGCAAGGCCCCCCTAAATTATTTAAAGCCCAGAGTGCTGGGCTATGTGGGTATTTACAGATGTCACTCGCTGTGCAGCAGGGGTCACTCTCCAGCCCCTACACTCCATGCATATCAGGGACCAGGAAGCTCTAGTTATTGAACATTCTCAATTGTTGCTTAATACACAGGCTATCAAGTCAAGGATCAATAATAAGCCATTGGCAGGCGAAGCAGAGAAAATACATTGTGCTCACACCAGAAGCCGAAGCCTGGACTTTTCTGGCAAACGGGAGGGCTGCAGGTCCAGGTGCAGTACCAAATGAGCTGTTTAAACATGAACCGAAGATCTGGTGTTCAATTTTTACTAGTGAACTTAATGCCATATTTCAATTTGGAGTTTTCCCTACTAGTTGGAACAAGGCAATCATTGTTCCGTTTTTCAGGTAGGAAGACAGGATGGATCCTAATTGTTATGGCCCCGTCTCCCTAATTGACTTCTGCAAAATGGTTTGGCAGAGATCTATACATTAGAATAATGGAGCGGGCAAAAGAGTGTAAAGTTTTATCAAATTTGCAATATGGGTTTTGGAAGGGCAGTGGTAATGGGGGATTATGGCTCTCTCTTCAGCATTTCACTGCATCAAACGGGCGAGACTAGTATGCATCCTGCGAGATATAGGCATTCCCTTATCATTTTAATTACCTTTAATAGAAATGCAAATTGATCTGTCAGTTAGATATGGCCATAGGGGCGAGGTCACCACTAAATTCCCATCCCCAAATGGGGATAGGCAGGACTGTGTATTGGCCCCATTGCTTTTTAATGTGTAGGTCAATCCTCTTTTTGAAGAACTAAGAACACTGACAGTTGATGCACTGAAAACGGGGGGCCAAAACATGTGCACTTCCTCATATGTAGTAAAACTTTACCAACCCTGGTTAAGGTTTATGAACAATGTATGATTCGGAGCAGGAGACAAAAATTCAATCTGCAAGCTATTTGTCAGCCATAAAAAAGTCACTTGCTACAGCAATTCTATACATACACACAGAACACCATTTCTTACTTGCCAAGAGTCAAATATCACTAGACAATAGCCAGTGGAGAGTGCACATTTTTCATCCTGAATAGGAAGGGCTAACAACGAAATGTGGCAAAATCAAATGGAATGCGTGTGGGTAGGTCTCGAATCCACTGCGAATGCTGTTGGCCGTGCGGGGAATAATTTGAGTGGGCGACTACTTTCTCCTATTTAGGGGTAGCCATCAGCTGGCTTGATTACACACATCGGAAATCAGGCCACAGGTGACTGAGGACCTGTTAAGTTTCAGGAATAATCTAAGTGGTATGCAGGCAGATTGCAGGGGTGGCTTGTCCATAATGGGCAAGGGGGTGTCGACCCACTGGGTCTTGACCCACTCTCACCCATCATGGTGGAGCCAGCCCAGTAAAATGCGAGCACTCCCTCGGCAGTTTTTTTCAGCTGAGGGAATGCTCTTACTGTGAAAGGTTTCATAGTTAAATTTCCCAAGCCGTGCAAGCTCAATGAGCCATGCAAGGCTGTGGGGTGTTTGCTTCCCCAGTCTTGCATTGCTCATTTGCAATGCTAGCTGGGGAACTGCACGTCTGTACGTGCAAGGGGGTGCTCCCGCACCGTCTCACACATACAGACAGGCCAGGCTGGAGTGGGGCGTCTCCGGACCCTCACTCTGGCCCCTTCCACGCATGTGCAGGGACCAGGAAACCTCCCGATTCCTGTTCAGGCTTTCAGGAGCACTGGAACCTCCGGACCCACGGCAAAGTTTGTTTATGTTCATGTTTTTAAATTAAAATTGTGTGTATAGATGCATGCATGCTTGTGTTGTTAGGTGAATGTATGATGATGGATGCTGGATTAAGGGCTTGCTGTGTGTATGCTGTGTAAATGTGTGTGTTAGTATGTTCGTTTATTTATTATTTAAGTATGTGTATGGATGTGTGTATGCTTGTGTTATGAGAGTGCATGATGGAATTACGTGTGAATGAAAGAGTGCTTGCTGTGTGTAGGTTGCGTGTATGTTGTGTAAATGATCTTTGGGAAAATCAAGCTAGAGTCAAACCTAGCCAACAATATGAATCTTTACAGATAAGCAACTCCCAAATAAAAGTCATGAATAAAGTCAAGACGCTAGGGATGTATTTAGAGTCTTCCCTGAGCACGGAGGCACATGTCATGCAGCTAAATAAGAACTGTTCCTACTAGTTAAGACTACTATACAGAATCTGTCCCTATCTAAATGAGGACAATTGGGCCGCAGTTGCAGGAGCAACTATTTTGTCCAGGTTGGACTACAGAAACGCACTCCTGCTGGGGGCCACTAAAGGTCACATAGCAAAATGTCAAAAAATCCAAAACCATGCTGTGAGAATTATAAAAGAAATACAGAACACATAAGTGAGGACAGGAGAAACCACCGCTGGTTAACTGTTGAAGACAGAATTCAATTCAAAGTACTCACCCTGACTCACTGATGCATTCATGGCACAGCCCCTGCATACCTCAAAACTAAATTGGTCACTTATGTACCAGTTCGTGCCCCAAGATCCCAAGCTCAGGGCCAATTAGAAATCACCAGGCACAGGAAAACAAATGGTCTGGCCAAAGCTTTCCACACCATAGCTGCCACCATATGGAATAACCTTCTATTACAAATCAGGCTCGAGACCTCTTATAGCATCTTTCGAAAGGAAGTCAAGACAAACCTATTTCGATGAATGACACCCGAGTTCAACCTGGCCCTACCCCCTTACTGAAACTTATATGTTTACCTTTGTCTTGTGGCCTGTATGTTCTAAGTCTTTGTGTGTTCATGTCTTGCGCCCTGATGCCTGCGGGCTCTGGCGTGGTACAAGCAAGCAAATTAAATGTATATAATTTAAATATGTGTATGGATGCATGTGACTGTGATTGAGTGCATGATGGGTGCTTGTGAATGAGACAGCGAGTGGGGTGTGTGTGAGAGAGAGAGAGAGAGAAAGAGAGAGAGAAAGAGAGAGAGAAAGAGAAAGAGAAAGAGAGAGAGAGAAGATTTGGGGGAGTGGGGGTAGGATGTTTGTACAACTAAGGTATTTTAAAAATGCCTTTGTTGCACAATACCCATTCCCACCGGCCAAAATCAGCTCTCCGCCTAAGGTGCTGTGGGCCCAGGGGATAGGAATGGTACTATTTTACTGGACATCTATCAAAGTTGGCCAGTAAAAAATACCATACCTGCCCCCCTGGCCTCCCAGCGCCTTGCATACACACAATCACGTTGATTGTGTGTTTGACACTGCAAGGCCAAGAGGACAGGCATGGTATTTCTTTACTGGACATCTAGGATAGATGTCTAGTAATAAATACCATACTTGCCCGCCCCACTGCGCCCTGCATACATACATAATCACTTTGATTGTGTGTGCGTGTTTGGCGCTGTGAGGCTCAGGGAAAGGCTTGATATTTTTTTTACTGGACATATACCATCCCTGCCACCTGCTCCCCCCAGTGCCTAGCATAAACACATAACCACATTGATTGTGTGCATGTATGAGGAGCTCGGGACCCAGGGGACAGGCGTATCATTTTTTTTACTGGGCATCTATGATAGATGGCCATTCAAAAAAACATGCCGTACTCCAGTGGCACCTCGCAATCACACATAATTACATCCATCATTATTGTGATTATGTCTGACTGCAAGGCACCGGCACACCATGGAGCAGGCATGCCATTTCTTTACTACACATGGCTGATTAAGCAAGCATGATAAGTGTTATTATGCGGCTAGAATTGCATTTTAATGCAGTCTATCTAGCTATTTCTTATTGTGGTATGATATTTTGTATAGGTCATCTTTGGTAAAACAAGCATGATAAGTGTTATTATGAAGCAAGACTGGTATTTTTTATGTTATGTTATGTTACTTTGCATTTACATAGCGCCTTATGCACCATTGGTATGGTCTGAAGGCGCTGATGCAACCAGTCTAGCCATTTCTTACTGAGGCATTACATTTTGTATTGGGCATCTTTGATAAAGCAAGCAGGATCAGTGGTATTATTCTTACTGTGGCATGACATTTTGTATTACGAACCTTTGGTAAAACAAGCATAAGTGTTACTCTGAAGCAAGGCCGTCACTTTTATGCACTTAGGGCCTAATTCACAGAGCGTTTTCCAATGGAGTTTTGCCATTATAAAATGCTTCTGTGAATTAGGCCCTTACTCTAGCCATTTCTTATTGCGGGATGACATTTTGCATTGGGCATCTTTGATAAATCAAGCATGATAAGTGTTATTATGTAGCTCAACTTTAGTACAGCCTGTTTGGACATGTTTTCATACTTTGGCATGTATTTTTAATGGAAAAGCCAACTGGAGCATGTTCTTATGTGGGGATACTGCCATATATTGGCACAACAAACATGGACAGGTTTTCTTATAGTATCATTACTGGCATTACGCACAAAGCAAACATGAGTATGTCCTTAAATGGGAATAACAGGGTATAATGTTGCTTTCAGCATGGAAATGTATGGGCACACCCAGTGTAAAAATGTTTTATACTGGCACATATTGTGGGAAAAGGCATGAAAATGTGTTGGAGAATTGCTCCCTGCGTATGATAATGGGACTTTCACAGAGCTTCTTGGCCTTCCCATTTGTGGCACATAAAACATTTTCGAACCGACACATCTTTTGGTACAAGATGTTTTGCTGTCTGATATTAGCACAAGTTGTGCCTGACTTAAGTACATTAAAAAGGAGCTGGCGATGCTCGGCTACTTACACCCATTTACAAATACAGTGGGGGTGTGCTATCTGGAGGTTAGGAACCACGAAAGAAAAATCGCAGTCAATGAAAAATCAACTGTCAAGTTAAATCTCTCAAATAAGGGACACCTCAGTTTGGAAAGCTACCAGGAATTAGTGATTAAACCGAGGAATAGGGGAGCACTTTTAATTACATGGATGATAAAAACGCTTCCTCGAACTGCTGTAACAAGCTGCCGGGATTCAAAAACAAAGAAAAAAGCAAAAGAAAGAAATGTAGCCGGGAGGATAGCTCGGGGGCAACGCGTTTGTCTTGTAAGCAAGACAACGCATAGCAACACAGGTTTCAATCCCGGTGTCACGCTTAGAAACCGACTGCGGTACTAAGTAATAGAACAATAATAATTCTATGACAAGACCGGAGGCGAGCATTATGCTTTCTTCTTTAATACTGCCAAACACAGCAATTCAAATATAAACATTTTCCTTTTTTCAAAATAACTCATTTTTTTAAATGAACATTTTTTGAACATTTGCGTGAAAACAGTCCCAAAATGGTGAAACACTACGACTCCCATGATGCATACAGCTAATCTGTAGTCTCTGCCTCCAACTCGCCCTCCAATGAGAGTCCTCCTACTAGTAAAAACTCCTCAAAACAGCTGGTGCCTTCCTCTTCTTTTTTGCTGCCAGGCACAAAGCTAAGTAACACCCTATTTGCTTTTGGGAAAGAGTTTCATTCCAGAGTTTTATTATGCACTGTTGTAAAGGTGGTGTTATTGTGTCAAGCGCAGCGATGGTTTGAGAGGTTATCTTATAATCTTTTTCCACGCAGCGTACAATAACAGTCCCGCGAGTCTACTGACTTGTGTATTATACAGTTTTATTCTTGTCGGAACGTTCGCGAGTTCCATAGAGTTCAAACCGTTGTATTCGGAGGGGAAGCGGACCGCGAGCGTAATCGCAAGCAGTAGGGCCCGCTTCCCCTCAGTTATCTTTCTGTTTCAGTCAGTAGTGATACGCAAGCTGACAGCGGAGCACGGCTGTGGCTACGCGTGTGTCGGAAGTTCGCGCATGCGCGCGTCTGCGCATTCAATCCTGCGGAAGCCGTTATAGTTCATGACTCCCTAACGGCCACGCAGCTCCTTTCATCAGCGAGTACCTCACGCTGAGTTTAAGCTCCTTTTTCCAGAGGCATATAAAGAAAAAGAAAAAGAAAAAGAAAAAAAAAAAGGAAAGAAGGATCTGAGAAAAGCGCTTGAGCAGAGCACATTACAAGTCTCTCTCAGCCAGCTACACAGGCTTTGAAGCTCGTGTTTTTCTCATCCCTCATCCGTGTGTCTGCTAGTTCCTGACTTCACAGATGGCTACTGACAGGAGCTTAGATAATTGGGATGAATATGAGGAGCAGGAAGAGGAGTTGCAGGATGAAGAGAGGGATCTATCCCTCAGTTCCAAAAAAGTTCTGGGGGTCTCCTTGGATAGAGCGGTAGCTCAGGGAGTTCAGCCCATTCAAGAGAGATTGGCAGCTCTCGAAAACATTCTGGGCAGGAATGCTGGCTTACTTGAAGATCCAGGAGAGGGGACCTCCACAAGACCTCTGGATGATGTTAATAGGGGGTGTAAAGTGGCCCGGAAGAGGAAACACTCTTCTACACCCCCCCCCCCCAGGTTCTATTAAGGGGACTAGAGAACAGCCCCTGGAGGCAGCTGACAAATTCCACAGATTAAAGAATGCTTTTGTGGCCATATCAGCTATGCCCAGCCTCCCCCCCCACCCCAGGGGAAGAAAATACAGGGGATGCTATCTCGTCCTCGGAAGAATATGTTCAGGAGGAAGAAGAGGACGAGACTCAAAGCAAGGAAGAGGTACCAGACATTTCCAAGCCAATTGGAGCCCCCAAAGCCAGCATAGTGGAACGTTCCCCCATGGACGATATTTCTGATATGTTCGAGCCGGACTCGATCCGGCACCCAAGATCCACTGAATGGACCCCGTCACCTAGGGTGGCGAAATACATGGCTCAAAAAATCAGGACACCCCTAGAGAAAGAAACGAGATTTCGGCTCAGAGTCGAGTGCCACAGGCCAGAGCTCAGTGGCAAAGTTTCTGAAACTCCCGAGCTAAATCCTAAAATGCTCTCTTTCATATCCAAAGCTAGTAAAGATCTTAGAAAAGGCATGGATCGCGCTTGGCGGTCCTGTCAGGACAAAGTCCTTAACTTAGCTGGGCCCATCGCAAAGATCATGGACCTGGCTGAAAGAGCCATGGACACGGGTGAGCTCGTGGATCCCAATATATTGGCAAACTGGGCACAACGAGCAGTATGTATGCTCGGCAACGCCAACTCAGCCATATCGACTGAAAGAAGAAAATCTATGCTCATTAAAATAGACGCAAAGCTAGATCTAGCCTCATATGAGGCAGGTGAACGCGCTCAAGGATTACTCTTCGGGGACACTTTTGTGAAGGAAATGAGTAGGTTTGTGGGAACCTACACAGCCTTGGAGAAAGCACAGGCTTCAATTAAGAAAGTATTCCCTGGGCGAGTTTTTGCCGGGGCCGGTCGATTCCGAGGCCGTTCGACCGGCCGTTTCAACACTAATAGAAGGCCTCAAGGACCTAGAGCCCAGTACTGGGAGAATTGCCAACAGGAGGCATTCTTCCCAAATCGAGGCAGAGGCTTCAAAGGAAGAAGAGGAAGAGGCTATTACCAGCACCAGAATAACAATGCAGGTGAGAGAGAGCCGCGCAAAATACCCGCCAGACAAAACTATTTATACACAATTGGCAAAAGCTTTCGTCCGACGCCTGGATTATCCAGACAGCGCAGGGCTAACATCTAGACTTAGCGAGTTTGCTATTCAGGAGAAATCCCCATCGTGCATTGTATGCTCAGAGGAGGAAGTGCAACTTCTAGACACAGAGATCCAAGCGCTAGCAGAGAATCAGGCGATAGAAAGAGCGCAGACACAGTCACCAGGTTTCTTAAGCAATATGTTTTTAGTGCTCAGAAAAGTAAAAGTACGCCCAGTAATCAATTTGAAAGAATTAAACAGTTGGCTAGTATACAACCACTTCAAGATGGAAGGTATTCATCTATTAACCGATCTGCTCAGGAAGGACGACAGGCTAATTCGGCTAGATCTGAAGGACGCGTATTTTACGATCCCCATAGCGCCGCAGTATCGTCACTTCCTGCAGTTCATTTGGAGAGAACAGATATGGCAGTTCAAGACTCTCCCATTCAGCCTAGCCTCGGCACCCTGGGTCTTTTCCAAACCTATGAGACCCCTCGCAGCGGCCTAAGAGACGAAGGTTTGCGAATGATAATCTACCTGGACGACATACTGTTCATGGCAGAGGACAAGCAAAGATTGCGTCAGCAGGTGAAGTGGGCAACATCTCTGATAACAGATATAGGTTTCTTAGTAAATCACGAGAAATCAGAGCTGTCCCCTTGCAAAAGAATAGAATTTCTGGGCTTAGATACAAGGAAAGCAACTCTAGAATTGCCTATGCAGAAGATCAGAGCAATAAAGAAAGACCTCTCAGCAGTTCTGAAGAAGACGGTTATATTGCTTTGAATCTAGCCAGGATAGTTGGGTTACTAGCGGCTTCTATCCAGGCTATATTCCCAGGTCCTTTTCACAACCGAGCTCTACAGAGGCTCAAGATAAAATATCTCCGCAAGGGCTGGCGATATCACCAACCAGTCACTCTAGACCAAGAGAGCAGGCCAGAGATTCAATGGTGGCTCAGCAACATGGAGGCCTAGAACGGTCGTTCCATATTTGGGGAGAGACCGGAGAGGATCATAGAGTAAGACGCCAGCAGATTAGGCTAGGGGGAAAGATGGGCCTGGTGGGGACAGGTGGGAAATGGTTGCAAGAGGAGCTAGCCCTACATATCAATTGCCTGGAACTCCTAGCAGGATCTTTCGCGATTCAAGCTTTTTCCAGAGAGAAAGCGAGATGTTCTATCCTTCTCAGGATGGACAATATATCGGCAGTCCAATATATCAACAAGTTAAGAGGGACAAGATCCAAAATGCTAGCAGAGTTAGCCAAGGACTTTTGGCATTATTGTCTGCAGAAGGAGATAGCAGTAAAAGTGGAGTATCTTCCGGGGACCAAGAACGCAGTAGCGGACTGGAATTCCCAGTACCTCACAGACTCAAGTGACTGGAGGCTGCACACTTCGATTTTCGAGAAGTTACAGCTGAAGTGGGGTCCGTTAGATAAAGATCTGTTCGCATCAAGCCTAAACTCCCAGCTTCCCAAGTATTACAGCTGGAGGCTGGATCCGGGAGCAGCGGGGCAAATGATTTCCATCAAGATTGGAAGGACCACATTCTTTACGCTTTTCCCCCCTTTGCGATGCTGGCGAGGGCCCTAGCAAAAGTCCACACAGACAAGGCGGAACTAGTTTTAGTGACACCGGAATGGAGGTCGCAAGCTTGGTTTCCAGTTCTGATGGAACTTTCCACGGATTTCTCTCAGAGAATTGCATACAGGGCGGATCTACTAGTGGATCCGAAGGGGTCACCACATCCCCTGATTCAGGACAACAGCCTCAGACTGAATGCGTGCAGAGTTTCAGGCGCAGATGGTGTTTGTCGGGCCTTTCAGAGGAAGCTACAGAGCTTATCAAGATATCCTGGGCTCCATCTACAATCCGGAGCTATAATTCCGCTTGGCAAACCTGGGAAGGATGGTGCACGGGGGAGTATTTCTCCCTTTTCAGCTCCTATAGAACACATATTGAATTTTCTCGCAGATTTATCTACGAGCGGGAAAGCGTTCAGGACAATTGGTGTATATAGATCAGCTATTTCTGCAGGGCACGAGTTAGTGGACGGGCAACCATTTGGAGAACATCCAGCCGTTGTCAGACTACTAAAAGGCATCAAGATGTCTAAACCGCCAGAGTCTAGCTACTCCGTACTGTGGGACGTCAATAGAGTTTTACAACTATTCCAAGAGTTGCCAAGGAATGATCTATTGTCAAAAAGACAGCTGTCAGGGAAGCTTGCTACTCTCCTATGTTTAGTCTCATGTAGAAGGGTTTCAGATGTAAAGGCGCTGGAGATAGACAAAGATTTTCTATCCAGAAGGCATAGCGTTTAACATTGCGCAGCGAACCAAGACTAATTCCAAAATCATTTCTTACCCCTATTTTCCTGAAAATAGTAAGCTTTGCGTGGCCAAATGCATAAAATCTTACGAAGCAGCGACAGCAGCAGAGAGAGCGCAAGGCGTAAAGCAATTGCTCATAGCGCGCAGAAAACCTTTTAAAGCGGTGGCCCCAGCAACCATAGCTAGATGGGTGAAGGAAGTTATGGAGCTAGCAGGCATAGACATTTCTGTTTTTGGAGCACACTCGAAGAGAGGATCCATGGCTTCAAGAGCTTTTGCAGCCAGATTTCCGCTGCAAGATATTCTTAAAGCTGCAGATTGGTCTAGTGACTCAGTTTTCAGAACTTTCTATTTCAAGCCAGTGGAAAATATGACCATGGCTGTAGTTCAGAGCTTTGAACAAGCATAATGCTCGCCTCTGGTCTTGTCATAGAATGAAGATTGCCAAAGCGCTTAGCGCAGGAAGTCTTGATTCTATTAAAGACACGGAGGCGAGCATTTTCCCTCCCTGAGGGAATTCCGTTTTGAGATGTAATGGAAAGATGCGAAGATCTAACATATTTTCTTGCAGAAGCGGTTATGATCAGATAAACGAATTTCCCTCCCTAATGTATCATATCTCTTTTTATTTAAGGGGAAGAGCAGAAAAACTCGTGAGACTAATAGGAGAGTGAGTCAGGGCTGCATGACAGAAAAGAAAGAGACAGGCAGCGGAGTAATCAACAGACTAGGACCTACATCAGTATACGCAAACTCGCAGTCATCAAAAAAGAAGAGGAAGGCACCCGCTGTTCTGAGGAGTTTATACTAGTAGGAGGACTCTCATTGGAGGGCGAGTTGGAAGCAGAGACTACAGATTAGCTGTATGCATCATGGGAGTCATAGTGTTTCACCAGTTTGGGACTGTTTTCACGCAAATGTTCAAAAAATGTTCATTAAAAAAAAATCTTTACATTTGAATTGTTGTGTTTGGCAGTATTAAAGAAGAAAGCATAATGCTCGCCTCCGTGTCTTTAATAGAATCAAGACTTCCTGCGCTAAAAGCTTTGGCAATCTTCATTATAAGTATATATGTTATGCGCTCTCAGGTGAAGGCTTGCTTCGTTTTCTTTTGTTTTGGCCGAATTATGGCTTTCTTAGGAGGTAATATTCCCTCTGTTTCGAAATTGTGATAGCGAAGGGGCAGAAGGCAAGTCCAAACAGCCACGTGCTTTTTTTTGTGTTACAAGACAAGCCCCTTGTCTATCAAGCAATAGGTAAGTCCAGACCTTTAGACCCATCTGCCCTTCATTTTTTAATACATTTTAACTTATGCTTTTATTTAATTTAATTCAGAAAAAAGAAATGAGGAAAGTGACAACTTTCCTTTATGTGTACTATTTAACATAAACAGTCTGATCGGCAGCTATGATGATAATGCTGTGGTATCAATCAATAGTGCTGGTAATTGCATTAGATGGAATTGGACTAAATTAGTGAAGTCCAAAGATCCAACCAGTCAGGAATTAGTTAAATGTGTTGATGAAAACCGGATATTAGTAGATATGAAAATATAATTCTTAGTGTAAATGAGCAGGTACACGTAACACGCAGGGGGGGAGGGTAGAGGGAATACTTGCAATACACGCTCCATTCGTAACCATCGCTACGATGCTAAGATACAAGCAGAAAAGAAGGCATTAAGACACGACATTGAGCGCATGGTTAACCTGTGTAAGTGTGATAGGAGGAAGACAGAAGGATAACCTCACTAGTGTGATTAAAGAGCAACGAAACACTTATCACACTTGGGTGCATTGGCACCTTAAATATGTACAGCGGACGAAGTGGCTCTCATTTGCAGCATGTGCTAACAGTGGAAAGTCCATCGGCTTCTTGAAAATCTTAAGGGACACAAACAACCCACATTCATCAATCCAAGGCTCCTCTCACAAAGACTGGGAAGAACACATTGGTAATACATTGGACAAAATAGTTGAGAAATAATCCTGTGGTATGGGCTAAGATATTACATGACCTGATGCCTGTATCAGTAACACCGGTCTAGTACCTAGTTCTTGGACAGACAGCAACATGGTGCCAGTGTATAAAAAAGGGTGTATAAGTTCACCTGGCAACTATCGTATGCTTGCGATGCTGGATATTTCATATAAGATATTCACCAAAGTTCTGCTTAACGAACTTAATGTATGGATGAGTGATAAAATCCCTCCAATCAGACTGGCTTAAGAAAAGGGTCCTCTTCGGTCTATAATCTGATCACACTGACATCATTAGTAGAGCATACCTGGTTTGGTCGACAAGGTACGTTCTATGCAGCCTTTTGTCGATTTCTAAGACGCATTTGATACCATAATCAGAGAACAGCTGAGGCATAAGTTGAATGCCCCAGGAACCCCTAATGGTCTCTTAATGATGATAATCAGGTTACACGCTAACATAAGAGTTCACATCAGATTAGATGGTGAAGGAAAGTTAACCAACTGGTGTAAAGCAAGGTTGCCTACTTGCACCAACCCTATTTAACTTGTATCTGACAGACATCCATCATGCCCTTGATATTAACGATACTAGCGCGGTTAAGTACGGGATGCATTGCGTATCATGGCTGGGGTACGCAGATGACATTGCGATTATGAATTACACCCTTAGGGGGTTACAAAACAGGTTGAGTGCACTTGAGAATTACGCTATATTGAATGGTGTACAGGTGAAACATTTTTAATTCTGTCTGGACTCAAAATGGCAGTCCGGTTTAGGTAGTCTCTATATATAAATATTTGGGGATTGTTATTGTCAACTGACATGGTGAGCATATTGGCACTTCATGCATAATAAGGTCCAACAATGATTAGGCACATTGAGTACGTTCAATGGGATGCAGCACAATTGAAATGCTATTCACTAAATATAGATATAGAGTAAAGAAACTATTGAAAGCCACTGATAAAGAGCAGATGTGGGTGGACTTCGCCATAAAGATAAACAGTAAAGAATGTATCGGCTACATTATCGAAAGCCATAATAAACCTAAATATCTCAGGGCATATCCCGGCGCACCCATTGTCAGGAAATATATGCTCATTAAATTTAATTGCATACAGGTTCATAATGGGCGCTCGAAATTGAAATTGCCATTCTCCGTGAGCAGCGTTTCTGTAGACTTTGTTGGGAGACCACTTTTGAAACTATGAGACAATTATTTGTTGATTGCATAAGCTTGAATTTTATTAGGGAACAATGTTTTATTAAACTATCGGGAGGATAGTTCAGGGGCAACGTGCTCGCCTTGGAAGCAAAACGACACTGAGCAACTCAGGTTCGATCCCCGGGTCCGCACGTAGAAACCTCTGGGTATTTATCGCATTAAAAATAACCTATCATATGAAACATAGGAATGATTGTTTTAGATTTTGTAATCAGGAGCTCTGGAACGGTTTTATGGGTGGGGATGATCTTAATATTATGGATTATGGTGTTAAAATCTGTGACCATTTATTGGACATTTTGTATGAACTTCTTTTATGAATGGTATGGCTATTAAGGAACTTATTGTTTTTGATTATGAATTTGTATAGTCATTATTTGACTATATGAACAATATAATAAAAGAACAAAAGACCCCACTCCCGCACCCATCTTGAGACCCTCCCCCCAAACCTCCACCCACCAAACCTAAAAAGTTGATGCTGATGGGGGTCATGACCCAAAACAGCATTTTTACTGGACCCTCCCAGGGCAGCCGGCGAAGGGCATTGGATAAGGTAGATTCCTGCTAGCCCGTTTGCTGGCTACCCTGCCCTGAAGCCCCCCTATCCAGAGGTCTACAGAAATTAAGGTAAGGGGCATCACAATATAATTAGAACCAATTGTGCCGAGTTAGTTAACGCTACTTTTGAATTTTAACCACACCAGAACCATGATAATTTGGGGCCCACTGCTTTTGAATTTAGCCACACTAGAATTTTACTAACTTGGCTCCCACTGCTTTGGAGGTTAGCCACAGTAGAATTGTACTGAATCAGCTAACATGGCTTTTCAATTTAGCCAATCTAGAAATATACTGATTTGGCGTCTGCCGTTTTTGAATGATGCCACACTAGAATTGCACTGAGGTAATACTGCCTTTGAATTTAGCCACACTAGAACTGTACTATATAGCATCAGCTGCTTTTGATTTTAACAATACTAGTACTGTACCCTGACTCGTTTCAATTTTAGCCACACTAGAACCACTCCGACTTGATTCATGCTGCTTCTGAATATAGCCACACTAGAACTGTACTGATATGGCATCTGCTACTTGGAATTGAAGCACACCAGAACTGTACTTGCTGCTTTTGAATTTAGCCACACCAGAATTGTGCTGCTTTAGTTAAAGCCACCACTGAATTTAGCCACACTAGAATCTGTACTAACTTGGTCCCTGCTGCTTTGAATTTAGCCACACCAAAAATGTAATGATTTGGTTAACACTGATTTTGAATTCAGACACAATAGAACTGTACTGATTTGGTGTCCGCCCCTTTGAATTTCGCCCCACTAGAATCTGTACTAACTTGGTCCATACTTCTTTGAATTTAGCCACACCAAAAATGTAATGATTTGGTTAACACTGATTTTGAATTTAGCCACAATAGAACTGTACTGATTTGGTGTCCGCTCCTTTGAATTTAGCCACACTAGAATTGTATGGAGTTAGTTGTTTAGATTTACTGTAGACGCGTGCCTCTACAAACCGTTCACCAGGACAACCAAAGCAAACGCAGGACAATACAGAATGAAGAACCAATATAAAACTACTCAACAGCCTGGCATCACACGAAACCAACTAACCACCCCCTTTCTCTTCTCCACACCCTTGCACTTACTACAAACAGCCATACGGCAAGTGAAATAACCCACCAAAAACCCACAAACCGCACACCTATCTCTAATCATACTACAAACATCTCTAATACTGGATGCCACCCTTACGGACACAACAAGCCCAGTGCAAATACAAAGCACACCTGGAAAGCTCACACTCAAGACGCCAGTTTCTCCTGGTTCTGCACGCATCAACAGATGAGCACAAACACTATCCTACCCACTTTTTTTTTTTACAGAGCCACGCGAGTGCCTGGAGAACATGCAAATTGCAGCGGTGCGAAGTATAAGTCAACATAACATAACCTGTTCTGCATTATCAGTGTATTACTTTGTTGAGCACCCCTTGCTAATTAGAAGCAAGCTTTTAGCTGTTAGTTTGGCATTCCTATAACTTGAAGTTAGGGTTTCAACTATGTATGGATTTTATTGAGATTTGTTTTGTGTATAGATGGTTAGTGTTTTTTTTCCTTGAATTTCTATGATTTTTTATCTTTTATCAAAATGATTTAACTTATGAAATAAAGAAAGGAGCGATGAAGTGATCATTTTTGCCATTTCTGCACAGGTGGTATGGGAGAGGCTGCCGTTACAGGCTTGGCTCACATGATGTTAACACATGTACCCTGTCACACAAACGTATTACTGTCGCATCTGACACATTTTTACTTTTTTGTAAATTAAAATGTGGAACTGTAAACCACGCTCTCTTAAGCAGGGATAAGGGTTGCTAAAAGAGATGATCTTACAAGTCTGACTCTTGGGGCAATTTAATATGAAACTTCATTACTGACAAGTCTGGGTAGCTGTCCCAGTCAACTTCAAAGACGAGGCCTCATGCAAAGGACCACCTCACCTACAGGTACAACTCGGCTTGCTGGAAATCCAGTAACTTACAAAAAGATAGTAAGTAGTTCCTCTGAAAAGCCAGTAGAGCAGGCATGTCACAAACTCTGCCCCATTTCTTGTCTGGCAAAGGCATGCATGACATGGCTGACTTTCCCCAGCCTCAAAGCTTTGAAGAAGTACTGGAAGCAATTCTCTGGATTTCCCCATAAATTACGTAGCGTACGTTTTGGCCTTTTGCAGGAAGCAGATTTCAGAGAAACAAAGAGGTCTTATTTGTTGGACTTGGGTAAAGCTTTCATTTTGGTGGGACTGTTCCTTCCTAGTTGCACTAGGTTGGATAGCAGAAGTTGTTTAGAGTACAGTAGAAAAGAGAGCAAGGGGAATTAGATAAAATAATATGTATAACATGCCACCTGGGGTTCTCTGGTATATTGGTCAGGGTCTCCAGGAGCTACAGAAAGAGAGTAGAAGATACGTCTCCACCCTGGATGGATGGGGGTCTTTTGAGTAAAGGAACCGAGTTGCAGAACGCATTTGACAAGGGACAGAGGGTTGCATGAGGAACATGTCGCCACCCTGAGTGAGCAAAGAGGAATTACAGAGGGAGGGTGGAAGGCAATAACTCCCTAAAGGGAATTGGGAATACGTTTTTTTTAAAAAAATATATTTGTAGATGCGATAAATGCGTGAAAATGAAACATTTAAAGGATTAAACGATTTTTCCCCTGGGGGTCCGGGTGGCAGTTTGGGGGATATAAACCTACGAAGCAAGTCTTGGCGTCTCCAACGGCCACATATTTTGTTCCTGCCAAACCTTAAGCATTGCTTAGAAGTGCGAAAATAAGAGATCACAAATAAACTATTATGCTGGGATTAAAAGGATTTCAATGATCCATTAACCAAACAGCAAGGCAGAAAAATATAACCAAGAGTGCCCAATGATCAATCAACCCCCTCGGTTTAATCCCAAGGCTTGTGAGAGACTGAGCTGGTGAATCAAAGTGCCCAGCTATGGATTAAACACTAATCCATTCTCTCTAAATATAACCCTGAGCGACGTGGACCAAAAACAAACAGTGATACACTGCTCCAAACAAGTGCATATCCCTTCGATACAGGCCAACAGAGAGACAGATAGAAAAGGAAAAAAACACAAACTGGTGTGGGTAACTGGTGAGTCAAGAAGCAGAAACTAGGTCAGGGAAATCCTATTAAAAGAAAAAACAAGGCAGTAATGGAGGAGGCCCTCTTGTAAGAACATCTATGCATTTCAGTTTTGACCACCATCGCATTAAACATCCATCTTTGGAATTAGAATGGGAGGTTTGCACCCTACTACAAAAGCCTAAGAGCTTGATTGCTCACTAGAGGATGAAGACATGGAACAAGCCTATTCCTTAACTAACCACGAATCAAAATCAAAATGCAATGACTGCAAACACAGCTGCACTTTAAATTTCGAAATTGAAAAACGGTTGACAACATCGCAAATAGTTCCATACTGTTGCTATTACTGCATAATAATATTTGCAGGAGGAAGCCGTATTTCCAGGATGACAACACTATGTCGCTCTTCCTCTGCCTTTTTTATGCAATGTCCAGCAGTCATTCCCAGCCTTGGGTCCCCACCCAATTGGCTTATTAATGCTTATCGTCAGAAAATGCTTTGCCTGCTTACTGAGCACGCGTAGTGTGCCTTCGCATGCTCAGTAACGTATTAACATGAAAGCATTTTCTGACGGGCAATTTCAAATAATTTTGCCCACGATACCCGCTCCGCGCTTTCCCCTCCCTCCCAGGAGCGTCCCCGGTTTGAAGTGCATTTTGTAAAATCATCCTGCGTTACCGGCCGCGCCCCACCTCTACCCAGTATAAATAACGAATGATCTGCCCCATCTGTTCACACCGTGTCTGACACAGTAGACAGCATTGTGCAGCGTTATCCGCCACATCTGCTCACAGTGTGTCTGACACAGTGGACAGCACTGCAGTAGGGGTAAAAGCCGAACATGGCATGTGACACATGCAGGCGTCACATGCCATGCCAAAAAAAATTAGAATTGAGAAAAAAAACTGAGATCTGCATGTCACTACATGCCAAACAATGTCATAAAATAAAAAAACAACCTTCGATCTATTGTTTTAAAATGGACATGAAAATCCATTGCTGGGAATCGATCTAACGAGCTCCCGTCAATATCCTTAACCACTGAGCCATCATGTTACTGCATCAAAGATGCTGTCAGTTTCTTTAAAACCCACTTCCTTCCTGCATTGTCATGTGCTTCAATGTTAGTTCCTTTGTTTTAAATCAAATCCTACAATAATAAATGTAAAGAATAGTTTCATACAAAATCTGTTACGGTCTAATGCTTAAAATGTCCAATTGTATCGTTTACATATTTTCCAAAACAGTATGGTAACAATATTGAAGTGTGTTTGTGTGTGTAAAGTAATTCATACTTTTTACACGTTACTGTATGAAGTGTGATCAATACAGTACAACTACATTTTACTTATAACATTTATAACTTATATTGCAGAGTATATGCAGATTCATGAAAACGTTTTTATTTACAAATGTTGCTAAATCTTCAGATTTAGGTTAAACAGCACTTACATATGATGCATTCAGTCTTGCCCAATGAAAGTTTTCAGAAGCTCTGCAAGGCAATGTAATATAATATAATTTTTCATTTGTATAGCGCCTTTTCCCATTGGTATGGTCTCAAAGTGAAGTAGTGAATGCCCTTGGTGAACTAAAGTCCATGGTATGAGAAATTTGTCAGATGAGTGTAGAATACGTGTGTGCATTGTGGTGTGCTCAGGAGCGAAGACGCAGTACGTTATTGCGCTATGTCAATAAATACAGCATTGCGTCAGCACGCATGGCAGTGCATGAGCAGTATCGAAGACTATGCACGCTGTGTTTGTGTCTCTGTTCAGGGCAGAGAGGGCATTTGTGCATCAGGCCCGCTGTTCTCATATGGACACCACATGAATTATGGTGAATACGAAGGCCGGTAGGGTTGGCCAAGTCTCTTCTAGCTACCCATATCGAGCTGGCATGTGGCTGGCTGCTGTAGGATAGTTTGGATAGTATGCGCATGCAGGAGGTTCATTATGTGTCCAGGTAGACTGAATTTTTGTCATTGGGGATAGCTGCATTTTTATGGCAGAGGTGTTGTGCAATATGTTTTAAGAGGGTTGTGTGGTGCAGATGTGTGTGGGTCGTGGCCTTGCCATCATGTATTTTTCATGAGCATGGAGTTTGATACGTACCCGTGTGCTCTGGCCCGTTTCCTAGTTTCGTAGAATTGGCGTGCATTCTGTCCTGTTGTCCGCTGGAGTTTATTTTCTGTGTTCTTGGTACATTTTATTTGCAGGTTGTTAGGGACAATTCTCAGAAATGTGCCAATTCCCTTCTACCTTAGAGACCACCAGCTCTTTTGCTGGACTTTAGGACTTTTAATTATTTCTAACCTGGAGAGAGTGCAATCTTATTCCCACTAATGTATTTTTCTGTGATTTGGACTCTGTGTTTCTTTTGACCTTGGAGTCAGACAAACTCCATAGGCATGATCTTTACATTGTGACACACTGCCCCTTCAGTCTTAGATTTCCCAAAGGTTTAAAAAATCTTCTCTTGGTGAAACCACTGTTTCCAAGAGCAGTGAAGTGAAATTGACTTTACTTACATTTTGTAACTTTCTAGACCCATCACACACTGGGCCTCATGAGTCCAGCAGTAGTAATTTATTATGTTCTGGCGCCGGTAATGGGGATTTACCGGGGCATTACAGCCCCGGCAGTCCCAGTAATTGCCCATTGACGGGCGCCAGAAAAAATTATTCCCCATTCCCATTGGAGTCCCATAAGACTCAATGGGAATGGGGAGGACGGAAGCACTGGCACCGCTAATAAAGGTCAGGTCAGACATGGCGGCCGGGAAGGCACCCGCTCGCAAACCTCGTAGTTTGCCGGACCGGTAACAACAGTGCCGTTAACTTACCGGCACCACCGTTACCGGACCAGCAAACTTGCAATGAGGCCCACTATCTTACCATAGGGTGCTGGAGGGGTTACTTAGTTTAAGTTTAGTTTCTCATGTAACATTTTTATGTTACCCTTTCTACAATTAATGGCTGGTGGCAGTGGTTTACTTTTTACTACCATTTTGTGTTTTTACCGTGGGTTGCGTTCACAACTGCGGTAAGGCACCCATTGGTGCCCATATTGTCAAAATGGCCCCGGCCTTCTTCCCCCCCCCCCCATTTCTTGTTGGAAAGGTCCTTCTTGAGATTTACTCTGTGCGCCAAACCAGGTTTGGTCCTTTGTTCGTTTTGTCTTTGACAGGATTCACGAGTGAAGCCCGCCTCTGGCTCCAGTATGTCCGGCAGGGGCAGGAAGTGAGGCAGATGCCCGAAACTCCCTATGCTTAATACCCTTGGTTACAGGAATGCACCCAAAGGTGATTGGCCGGCTGGCTGTCTTTGGAGGGCAGCCACCCTGCTGTGTTATTTGACCTGGAGGTGAAGTAGACCTGATCTTTCTGGATTGGGCCTCGGACTCCGTCATCCCTACATAGCCCTACTCCTCCTTTGAATGCCTGGTCTTCAGGCTCCATTTCTCTCCTGGCCTCTCTCCAACTGTGGCCACCAACTACAGGCCACCAGGCCAGGTCTCCCTCTTCCTCTCTGAATGGGCTGACCGCTCTTCTTCTCTACTTGTCTCTACTTCTCAACTTCTCCTCCTCAGAGATCTCAACATCCACCTGGATGCTTCTAATCCCTCCTCTGGACTTTTTTGCAATCTCTGCAACACTCTCTCTTTCCATTCTGCCCTCTGGCCCAACAAACTCTGCCAGACATACTTTGGATGTTCTCATCACCTAAGACATCCTCCTCTCTAACCCACTCATCTGGAACTCTCTATCCCTCAGGCAAAGCCTCTTGCAGCACTGCCACCTACCTTCTTGGTCATTTGGCCCATGAAGTGTGCGTCAGTGGATGCCTTTGCCTTTACTTTCTCTGCTCCTCCTACTCCTGCGGCTGACTCACACCCTGGCACAGCCCTTTCTAATTTGAATCATTCTATTTCCAACACCCTGGACATACTTGCCCTCGTCATGAGAATCCAGCTGAAGCCGACCTCCAAGTGCAACTCTTGGTATGATTTTGATCTCGACGTCCTGAAATGCAAGTGCAGAGTGGCTGAAAGGAAGTGCAGGGCTTTGGGCGCATCCTCTGACAAACTGGCCTGCCGCCTGCACCAAAGGCAATACAGACTCTTTCCTGTCCAAGAAGAGAGCACAGATTCAAGCCTGCGTCTCTGAAGATCTGCTCTCTAACCTTGATTTCAGTATTCCTTCGGTCCTCATCCTCCTTGATCTTTCCTATGCTTTCGACACGGTCAACCACGCCATCCTGATCAATCAACTCTGTGAGAAACTGAGATACTGGGATTTCTCACGTGTGTTTCCAGGACGCCAGTGACCCTCCCGGGTGTACGGCATAGTTGAGGAGGCGAGGCCAAGCAGGCGGTATTAACCTTGACTTGCGAATTACAAACTGCTAAAACAAGATAGAAATGCACCCAGCCAGTGAGTTGGCAAGCGACATGAACGACCAGTTGCAAGATTGAAGTTGCAACAGTGTATCGCACAATTGCAGGCTGCACGCCGGTGAATGAGAAGCAAAGGAAGGCAGACCTGTGATGAACTTTGAATTACTGACAGCTGTGAAACTAATGATACTGAGTAGCGGAGTGGTCCGGCGAAAGGAAGTAGCCCACTCAAAAGTCTCTGTGAAGGGTGAAATGTTTTTGTTATGAGCAATAAAGTGAATGAACTATAAAAAGCAAAGTGATCAAAATTAACCCTGGCAGAAAGGGCGGAAGTAAAAAGGTGAACGTTGAACTTTTGTGCTTAGGACATTGAATTACACAGACCAAGAGACACTGCAGCAAATAACACAAGAGTGTGAGCTGAAAGGAAAGTCGAAGTGGTCCTGCGTAGGTCTATAGTAAAAGCCACGTTAATTTGAAAGTCTACAATATCAGGAAAAGGTCAGAGTCCAACTGAGGGAGACTGGAAGTGTGATAAGTTAGGAGAAGGGAACTCCTAAATGATGTGAATTAAGCTTGGGGAAGGGAATCCCTGCAAGTGTTGTTTTTGAAAGGTCTGAGCCTGACTGATGGAGGCCTACATGAACTTTGTGCTTTGAACGGTCTGACCCCGACTGAAGGAGGCCGGTGTGAACTTTTTGGTGAACTGCGTTTTGAAAGCTGGAAAGAGACTTTAATGTGGAAGGCCAGGTGGGCCTCGATCCACATTTTGAACTGCCTTTGTCTTGAGAACCTCAGCCAGAGTGTGTCATCCGGTCTATGGGGAATCACCTTGCTCCTTGCTATCTAACGTGGGGAGGAGAGCTGACTAAGCCACATATATTCTTTATATTCTAACTGATTTTACTTTGCATGCATATTCTGCTTTTCACACTTTTTGTACAAGAGAAAGGGCAGGCATAGGTTTTTGTTATTATAGGCCACTTTTATCTGACTGACTCAACTATGACTGTTTTATTTATTATTTGATTGTAGGGACTACTCCCAGCCTAGCTATTGGGCAAAGTAGGAGTTTTTCCGAACCCCGAAAACTGAATAAAGGTTTTACAAATTGTACCTTTTGTGTCAGTGTCATTCTTGTGATAGCATGCCTCCCTTACACTACCCACATAGGGGCTGACTCAGAATCGTCATTAACCCAGTGATGTAGATTCCTCAATGAGAAAGCAGTGTGATATTTCCTCAGATATGGCAAACCAAAGCCCCCCTCCTCCACTGAGCACAAATTAATTGACAATGGAATTTTCGGGTGAACACCAATCCCCCATAAAAATTCTCTATATACCGTCTTAATTTCACCCAACAAAGACTCAGAAAGAGGAAGAGGCAACATACTGAACAGATATAAAATCTTAGGAAGCATGGTCATCTTAATCATGCCAATTTTCCCCCATATTGTAAGGTTGATTCTAGGCCATCTTTTACAGTCTGAAATCATGTCCCTGAGTTTGACATATATTATTCTCCAGCATATGAGTGATACCCATAGATACATGAATGCCCAAATGTACAAATCCTTCTGTAGCTCATCGGAACTCTTTTCCAGGAACATAGACTTCGTTACACATTACAGTAATTGAAAAACATTTTAAGGATCATTGCTTTCCTTGCTTTCTCGCCTTCTTGTTTCCCCCTGGTGTTTTAAACTCTAATCTGTTGGGAGGAGCTAGCACATTCCTTCATTCCCAAGTGCTTTAGAATTAGGCAAGACTTCTTTTGGCTGTTTCTAGGCACTAGAGCATTGAGAAAGCTTTTTTCATGCAAATATAATCACCCACACACATACATGGGCGTGCATTAAGAGAAGGCAGTTATTTAAATATAAGGTGCAAATAAATACTAGCTGAATACATTTGTAAAACGTGAAATTCTATTTAGTTTTTCTCAACGCAAGACAGAAGCAGGCTCTGTGCCAAAAGGAATGCAGCCTCTACTAAAAATAAACTACAGGCATTGCCATGGTGTTCGCTAGCTCTGGCAGAGCAGCACGTAACTCGGCAGCTGTTTGCTGTCTGTCAAAAACCCATGTATGCTAAAATGCGAGTGTACTTGCTCAATCCACAACATGCAGAATTATGGGAAAACAAGATTTTAAGGGGAATTATTGCACCAGATAAAAATATGAGAATAATGAGTGAAGTATGGAGAGCATGATGGGGAAATGTGTTTATATATATATATATTTTCATAATATAGCAACATGATGAAAAATGAAGCTACAGTGTATTCTTGCATAGGCTAGCAACATGTTAAGTAGCATGGCTGACAGAAATAACTGTGGGATTGCCATAGGGGAAAAAATATCCCGCGGGATACAAAAGTACTATCCACATGTCAATTTCAACAGAAGCTTGATTGCAAAAACCCACTCACACACAGTGTGGGCACTTAATCCGTAGGTCGGTTAACATCACTAACCGACCTGAACAAAAGAACTGCGACAAACAAATACTTCAGCTGCAACCTTAGGAAATTCATGGCAGCCGGGCCATGAAGTAGAAGAGGGCCTGAAGTACCACAATCAAGTAAGCTATGATACTCCCTAGTGCCAGACCAGAACAGCCTTGCATGCGAGAAGAGAGGATAACGAGCAGGCGAACCGTGAAGGCCGACAAAGTGTAGAGCAGGCAATTTTGGAAGGATCGGGCTGGCACCGGAAAGGGACCAAACACCTAGAATGGCTACAAGGCTGCAGAGGAGCAAATTGCAGCCATGGATACAGTGCAACACGCTGCGGCAGCAGTGTCCCTGAGGTAGTGCAGCAGCATGGGTTTTGCAAATACCCACAGCGCTTCTGGCACCTGAAAGAAGGCCTGCGGTGCCCAGACAACAAGGTGAGCACAAGTATTGGGGATGAGTGGTGGTGGATGGACTAGACAGTACAGAGGCCCCTGGGTAGAGGCGCAGGCCCTGGAGGCGGGCCTGGAGAGCAAGCAGAGCCCGTGGAAGACAAGCTCCCCTGGCAGTAAGATTGCCGCGAGCCAGGAGGTGTATATACTCAGATCCACAAGAGCTCAGTCATGGTGAGATAACCAGGGGAAGCACGGGACACGAAATCGTGGCATTCTCCAGGATATTTTGGAACTGACAGCAGACACTGTAACAGACCTAACGGAGGGTCCTAGGGGAGTGAGTGAAAGGGAGCATATCAGCAGATTAATAAAATAGGAACACTGGCGGCAGACACCAGGGTGCACCCACCGAAGCGCTCCCAAGACAATGATGCGGCACTGCGGGCGTCAGTGATACAAGGCAGGAGAGTGGATCCCAGTCACTGCGAGAACTTTGCGGAGACACCGGAAGAAAACAGTGCGTTAATAACAAGTAACGGCCTCCGCAGGACATATGCAAATCGCTTACTGTGAAGGGCAAAGGAAAGAAGAACCAACCAGACAATAGTACCCCAACAGACAAGCAATGGTACCATGTCAGTCCTGACAGAAGAAAGGCGCCACAGTGAAGATTGGCGCAGCAATGACATCCAAGTCTAATAAGGGCATGGGGAAACAGTCCTCGATGGACACATTTACCAAACCTGCACAAACAGCAGACAGTGCGATGGCAACAGCACAGGAGACACAAGGTGAGGAGGCTTCTGGTAGGGGGGGAGGGGACCACCAGATTCTAGAGGCCATAGCTGCGCTGAAGTCAGCACTGGAATTTAAAATTGATGCAATCAGCATTAATGTGAACCTTTTGAGACAGAATGTCAGGGCATTAGCAGAGCGCACAGATGTGCTATGGAAGGAGGTGCAGGCTAACACGAGCAGTTGTAAGAACTCCCAGGAAGTTTCCATACTACAGCAGCAAGTACGGATTCTCGAAAGCAGAGTGGAGAAGGCGGAAGGACGAGCACAGAGAAACAACGTACGAATTGTCGGGCTCCTGGGAGGGGAAGAAGGCCCAGGCCTGACAGACTTCATTGAAAACATGCTGTTGCAGGAAATAGGCGCTGGAGCACTCACCCAATGGTTCACAGTTGAGAGGACGAATAGGGCCCTAACAAGAAAACTGCCAACTGGGGCTCCACCCAGCCGATAATAGCCCGGATCCTAAATTACAGAGATAGGGAGAAAATCCTAGAACACTTTCGCAAAGGAGGAAAGATCCGCCGAACATCAGCGACCATTACGGCTTACCCTGACTATAATTTCCATGTTCAAAAACAGAGGATGAACTACATAGCAGTCAAAAGGAGATTACGAGCAGCTAATCTCAAATACATGCTGTTATATCTGGCGAAACTGAAGGTCCTATATATAGACCGCTCCGTCTTTTTCGAGACTCTGGAAGAGACGAATAAGTGAACATGCCGACGGGGAACGAAGACCAGGCGGGAGCAACAAACAAGCCTGTATTGTTTAGATGACGCATGCTTAGGCCGCACAGTAGCAATCACGGAACGATCCGATCATTAAACATGTTGAAAGGTCCAATTGGCCGACCTCATAACCAGCTAAATGCAGAAATCACTGGTGCCGCACTGACAAGGGCGGTGCAAAAAGGAATAACACTATACCCCATACTAGTTTAGATAGGTTAGGATACTAGTATTTATGTATCCTCCTGCTGCACTCCGAATACCATCATGGAAGCCTGGGACAGGAGTGAGATGCAGGGATGCCTGAGCTCTGGATCTGGCCTACAGATACACACAGGGGTGGGATAGTGAATGCAACATGGGAAAAATGAGAGCGAGAACCACTAGAGGGAATGGGGGAACTTAAAATAGCAACCTAGAATGTCAGGGGCCTGAACAGCTACATTAAGAGAAACCGGGTAATGGAAAATTTGAGACGCCAGAAAATAGATATAGCTCTCCTGTAAGAAACTCATTTTACCAAAGACAGGCAAGATACCTTGTCACGGAAGTGGAGGGGAGTGACCTTGGGTTAAACATATTCGGCATATCTGTGGTTACCATGTTGTTACCATGTTGTTGCACCAGGCCCTGAAAGCCACTTTGGCTTCCCGTCTCCTCAGGTAAGCTTGGTGTTGTCCAGACCCTCCCTGGCCTCAGATTTTGTACTTTTTGCCTACTGTTGAGGCCCCCATGCCGTGCCTACAGCCCTGTGTGCTCCGCTTCCTCTCCCTCCCTCCTTCCGCCTCCCGAGCCCTCTCCCCGCCCCCGCTAGGCCAATCCACCTGGTCATAAGTGACCATTCCAGGGCAGGCCTCTGCCCGGGTAGCCCCTGGGGCGAAGGGCCCAAGACAGAGGTCGACTCCAACATTGTGTCTGCAGGCGTCAGCAGGGGAAGCCAGTGGCCAGCCGTCAACCAGCAACGACTAGGAACAGTATGGTAGGAGTGGCCTGGGTGAGGAGTAGAGCAATTACTCTACCCTACAATCCTAGCCACTTAGTAAACTTATCTAAAACACTGATTATTTTCCGCTGCCTCCCTCTTTCCTACACTTTAAAATCTAGCTGTGTTTTAGGATTGTACTGAATTATTCAATTGTCTCTCAAATCCAGCTGTGCTTGGTACTGTACTCAATTGTTCTATTAGGTGTAGGCCTCTCTCCCACTAAACAGGACTCTCAAATCTAGATGAGTTTTAGGATTAGACTGAATTATTCAATTGTTTCTAAAATCCGGATGTGCTTGGTACTGGGCTCAATTGTTCTGTAGGGCATGGGCCTGTCTCCCACTGTGCAGGGCTCTCAAGTCTAGCTGCGTTTGGGACTCTGCTCAGCTGTTCTGTTAGGCGCAGACCTCTCTCCCACTATGCGGGACTCGCAAATCTATCTGTGTTTTAGGATTGTATTGAATTATTCAATTGAATCTCAAATCCAGCTGTGTTTAGTACTGTACTTGATTGTTCAATTGAGTCGCAACGGTAGCTGTGTATATTATTGTACCCAATTGTTCTGTTAGGCGTAGGCCTCTATCCCCACTCAATTGTTCTGTTGGGCGTGGGCCTCTCTCCGACTATACGGAACTCTCAAGTCTGGCTGTGTTTAATCTTGGACTCAATCAGTTGAGATCAACTTGATTCACAACCAGAAGGGTCCACACTATGATAGTGCAGTAACTACGGGCCCGTTCCACACCTGATAGTATTGCAATTGCTAGCCCGCTCTACATTACCATAGTCTGTAGCCACTAGCCCGCGCCGAATTTCATTACACCGGGGAATGTGTTGGGATGACCTGACTTGCATCAGGAGGGGGCCACATGGCGATGGTGCTGTGATTGCTGGACTGCTCCACACTGTAACTGCTTACATTCCCTACACTACAATGGTATTGTAACTGCTGGCCTGCTACATACTACTACAGCACTGTAGCTGCTAGCGTGCATCGCACACCAAGGTACCCAGATAACAGAGTTTGAGATTAACCTGATTCACTTACGGAAAGATCCACTCTGCAACAGCTCTTTAATCTCTAAAAGCACGTCAATCTCTAGGATTTCGATTGTACCCATCTTAACCTAGACATCCATACCCTATCCCACAACCTGAAGCCAGGCCTCTCCCGCTGCCCAGTCACCTCAGATCCGGGCACTGTATTATTAATCCATAAAACCTAGACCTAAAATGTCTAGCTACCAAGGGGTCCCGAAACCAGCTATTGGAACTACCACCGAGACAGCTCGAAACACAGCCTCCCCTGGCCATCCAGGCCCCAATTGAAGCGTTTAGCACTGCGTGCCACTATTGATCATCTACGCTGGTGAAACCAAGTCCCAACATCCTGCCTATACCGTGAGATCTATCGTTACTTACCCCGAGTCCTAAACCACCTGACAGCCGAATGCCCACCACCCCAAATCCCCCTGACAGTGCGCCCATAGAAAACACACCGACCCATCGACAGAAAGGACAGACAGAACCTGGGAGCATCCAAGAATATCAAAAGATTAAAGGAAACATCAAAACGGTCCTTGCACAATACATCACAGAGGACCACCTACCCTGCTATCTCTGCACCGTGAACCAAAATGCCCCGAGCCATAAAGGGACACTGAAAAAGAGAGCAAGATCTAGCAAGATCGCGCAACAATGGACACTAACACACAAAGCCAACAGCACCCAGTAGAAGCCTCAAATGCAGGAAATACCTTGGTGATAACCAGAACAAACTATGTAACAGAGAAATCCCTATATTTTACACCATACCTCGCGACAACCACAGAGCCTCGATACCTCAACAACACTGAAATCCCGAGACAAATAAAGAATCCCTGAAACACCTGAAAAAAAGACGGGAGCATGCAATAAGAGAGTGGGATGACTCCAAACCCCTTACATCACAAGAACAGAGGGGCACCATTGATCTCCACAACATACCAGACAGGACGACGAACCCCTGGTAACGAACAACCCAACCATTAACCTAACAGACCGATTCAATGAAGAAGAAGCCATCGCTGATCTTCAACCAATCGTCATCACCGGAGAAGCAACACAATTGAACAGCCATGTTATCAACCTAGTGGACCGCTTCAATAAAGAAGCAGCCGTCGCTATTCTTCATCCAATCAACATCAATACAGAAACACTACGACTGAACAACTACAAACCAAAACAAGGCACAACCAATAAACAAAACCACATCAAGAAAAATCCACTGTAATTTAATAAACACAAGGCCAATGTCCAAACACTCAACCGAAATATACAACCTATCTGACAGAGGTATCAACATCCTATTTGTAACTGAAACATGGCTAGACGACAATTACAAGATCAACCTCAACAACTGCCTGCCTGGAAACTAAAAATGCATCCAAGCAAACAGGAAAATTAAAAGAGGGGGTGTGGGGGACTGGCAATCATCCATGAGGAACACCTGGCTATCAAACTGGAAGATCCATTAAACATCAATAAATGTGAATCCTTAATACTACACCTATCAGTAAACCCTAAAACAAACCTGAAATGCATACAGACACCAACCTACAATGCAACCTTCGTAGACGCCTTCACGGAAGCAATCACCATCCTAGCCATCAAGCACAATCATCTGATCATCCTTAGAGATTTCAACATCTGGTTCGATGAAGAAACCTCAACCACACAAAAATCATTAACCACCCAATTAGTAGCAATGAATCTACAACAACTAGTCAAAGGAGCAACCCACTAGGCAGGGCATACACTCGATGCAATCTTCGCCAATAAAGAACTCATTATCACAGCACCCCCAAATCAAATACTCTGAGCGACCACCTCATCATTCCATTCATAATCACAATGGCTGCCCCAATAAACAAGCAACAAGACAAACCACCGATCACCATGAAAAGAAACTGGAGAACCATCCAAAATTCCAACCTAATTGAACTCCTGGAACTCAGCAAACCACAAGCAACAATTATGGAAGAAGCAGACCTGAACAAAAAAGTTACCTTACTCCACACCTGGATCATACACAACCCTAGACCATATCGCCAAAGAAAAACCTTTTCATCCCTCACGTAAAAGAACAATGGCAAAATGGTTCACCCAACTACTCAGCGGCATGAAAAGGAAAAAACAAAAACTAGAATTAAGATGGAGTATGAACAACAACACTGCAAATAAACTGAAATTTCTGCAACAGATCCGCTCATACAAAAAGGAAATACAAAAAGCGAAGAGGAAACACTACAATAACCGAATCTTCAAAGCACCAAACACCCAAAAAGATATCTTCAAAATCATAAATGAAATAAAAAACCCACCGGGATGCAACAATACGCCAATTCCATCGATGAAACTATGCAATGAACTAGGAGCCAACTTCAAAAACAAAATCATTACCATCCAACAAACTATACTAAGAAGACCACGCAATCACATTAGCCCAACTATCACAAGGAACATCCGAACAAACTACAAAGCTTCCCCGAAATATCAGTGGAGACTTTCGTCAAACTGGTAAGTCAAAGCAACAAATCAGATTCTCTCGAAGACCCTGCCCCCCGGACATATACAAATCAATTCTCAAACAAGGAACTCCAATGGAATACCATAGGACTCTCCTCAACCTTTCGATCTCATCAGGTAAAGTACCACACTCCTTCAAATCAGCGTACATCAGGCCACTACTCAAAGATACAGCAGGAAACGTAGAGGACCTATCCACCTACAGACCCATCTCCAACATCCCTTACATAGTCAAACTGCTAGAAACGTACATATACAAAACAACCCAAGAATTCATAGAAGAGCACTGCCTCCTAGACCAGGCACAAGTTGGCTTCAGACCAATGAGAGGAACAGAATCAGCTCTCCTCTATATATGGGACGACCTTAAAGCAAACGCAGACTCGGACAACAGTACTCCTTTAATACCTCTAGATTTATCCGCAGCATTCGACACAGTCCACCACGACATCCTCATAACAAGATTAGAAGGACTGGGAATAACAGACACCGCCCTACTATGGATCAAATCCTTCCTAACAAACAGAACGGAAACCGTATGGATGAAACCTTTCAAGTCCAACCCAAGAGACTGCACATGCGGAGTACCACAAGTATCTTTCGCCCCGCTTTTATTCAACATCTACCTATCTCTATTAATCAAAATCATCAAAAGACACAGCTGCACCTGCTACAACTAAGCCAACAACACACAAATAATCTTCAAAATACAAGACGCCAAAGAAGAAAACCCCACACTAGAGAACTGCCTTCGAGATGTATACAATTGGATGAACTTGAACCACCTCAAAATTAACCCAGGCAAAACAGAGATAATGATTGTCACATAAAAGTAGCAGACAACAACTACATCTTTTGGCCAAGAGAACTTGGTACGACCTCAGAGCCATCGTCGATTGATGGACAACAATCTCACTCTAGAGCCACAAGTAAACACTCTACTCAAGAAATACTTCTTTCTCCTGCGAGCGGCAAAAAGGATCTTACCATTTCTGTCATTCGCCAACAAAACACTTACCATCATCGCTCTCGTCATGTCCACAGTAGATTATGCCAAAAGCCTATACATGGGTATGCCTGACTTCTAAAAAAACTACAACGCATACAAAATGCGGCAGCCAGACTCCTTCTCAAACTACCACGAAGAGAACACATCACACCCGCACTAAAAATACTACATTGGCTATCAATAAAACAACAAATAAAATTCAAATCAATGTGCATCACGCACAGAGCAATACACAACCAAGGTGCAGAATTCCTGAGAGATAAATTACGCCTACATCAGCCAACAAGAACGCTCAGATCAAGCAACGACATCTGCCTGGAACCGAAACCCTACAACAGAAGAAAACTCGGAGGATCCTCTCACCAGGCACCGAAATCTTGGAATGGCTTACCAAAGTACATACGGAACACAAGAAACCACCTACTATTCAGGAAACTGCTCAAATCCTGGCTCTTCACTGCCTAACTAGAAGACAACGCACAAGAACACACACACCGCTAAAACAATGATGAATGAAGATACCGATCCCGGTTCCCACCAAGCAATCGAATTCAAACAGAATCTAAGGAACGCACTCCACGACATAATGAGAGATACACACAAGAGGAGGACACTGAAGACTGAATACATAGACAGACCGAGACGGAAGCACTTAGACGACTCATCCACAGCATCCTGGTCCGGTACCACACCCGAAGTTCCAGCAGACCAATTTGCATAGATAGTAGGGAAAAGGGCTCACCCAACCCCTGCTCCGATTCCAAAGGAGAATAGACACAACAATCACATTACACTTAGTTAATTAGAATACAACAGGGAGTGCACTGCGCTAAAAACCGCAACAGTCAGACGGTCAAGAAAGGATAGTAGCAACTAATCCCACCAACAGTAATATAATTTAAACCGAACAAGATAAACCACAACCGGGATACTCACCCCACTAATCCTACCTTTAAATCTCTGCATACCTAACTCAACCGAAAATTCACACAACCACTCTCACCCAGCAAACTGCACGCACTTCACCACACCAACAAACTAACAACACATAAACAGCACCAACTGCACACGTGGTCTCGCCCCGGTCCAATACTTGCACCAAAGCTCAGCACACAGTGTATACCGAGCTGAAGCCGCCAACAGCACACCACCTCTCTCAATCTGCTACTCCCTCTTCTCCCGACTAACCCACCCTGCCCCTTCTTGTTTACAGATCCGCCAGAGCGCCTGGGGACCAACTCCGTTGGTGACTGTGCGCGATATAAATACCTTTAATATTTAACATATGCCAGAGGAGTCCTAATATGGGTGGCACTGACAGTCCCAGTCAAGGTCCTCCAGACCTTCCTGGACACAGATGGTAGGATGATAGAACTACGGGGAATGGTGGAAATTAGAGAAATGTGTGTTATTAATACATATGCTCCAAACCATGACACTGCAGCCCATTTCAGATCCCTATACCCCAAGATAGGCTTGTATAGGGAATGTGCGTTGATACGGGGCAGTGATTTTAACTGTATGCTGGACCCGGCAATGGATAGATCGAATGGCAAATTCACTCATCCAGCCCCTTCAGCTAAAGCTTTAAACACGCTGTTACACACATTTAAGTTGGCTGATGTATGGAGAACAATGTGCCCGCTGAGCAGGGTATACTCTCACTAAACGGCTCCCAAGAACCTCTACACAAGGCTAGATTATGTGTTTGTGGGGGAAGAAGTTCTGGGAGAGTTCATAAGGGCTGAACATAAAGTGAGAGTCCTCTCGGACCATGCCCCTCTGTTAGTCACGTGGCAGTTACTTCCCTCCAGAGCTAAGGATCCCGACATGGAGACTTAGGGTTCAGGCACTTAGGGATACAGGGTTTCGAGAACATCTGAGGGAAGAGGTGAAGGAATATTTTGAGCACAATACAGGCAGGGTGGAATCTGCAGGTACACTGTGGGAGGCCTTTAAAGTAGTGTTGACAGGGGCGGCTATAGCGAAGTTGAAAAGGATGCAAGATGTCATTTGACAGGATTTACAAAAAGCAGAAGCCATTGCGCAGACAGGAGAGAGGTTCCTAGGAGGCGGCTAAGGAGGTGTCCCGCCTACAACAAGAATATTAGGAACACTGGAACAGGTTAAGCAAATTGAGCTACAGGAAATATGTTGAGAGACAACATGCAGAAGGGGACAAGCCTGGGCGCTTACTAACTTGGCTTTATAGGAGTGAGAGGAAACGGGAGACAATTAGAGCGATTGTGGGAACCGATGGAGAATTGAGAATTATGCGAGGCGCAGGACGGGGTGAACAAATGTTTTTATGATTATTACAAGAAATTGTATGAGGAAACCTTAGAGAGCCATATGTCAGAGGTAGAAGAAGCATTGCCAGAGATTAGTCTCCCCAAGCTAAACACGGAGGAGAAAAACAAGCTGAAAATCCCCATCACAACAGAAGAACTAGAGTATGTGATAAAGGAGCTACTGATGGGCAAAGCCCTGGGGGCTGATGGGCTTCCCAGTGAATTCTATATTGAATACAGGACGGAAATCCTGGCTCCACTACTAGCAATGCTGAACGAAGCGCTGGACACGGGCAGGCTACCGGGTCCTTGAGAGAGTCAATAATTGTCCCCCTTCTTAAACCAAATAAGCCGGATACACACTGTAGCTCATATATACCCCTTCATTACTGAATCAAGATGGGAAGATTCTTACAGCTTTAATGGTACATAGGCTTAAACCCGCCATTGCCAAGCTTATACATTCAGACCAGACAGGATATGTCCCACACAGAAATATTACAAATAACCTGAGAAGATGGCACCACATAATAGATTGTACCCAAGGAGATACACAGCAATTAGCAGTGGCCTTACTCGATGCAGTCAAGGCGTTTGCTCAGTCAGATGACCTTGGCTGTTAGCATGCTCGAAGGGTTCGGTTTTCATCTTAGTGTTGGAGCCATAAGCGGTCTATTTACGGCCGTAATATTTCGAGGCGGGCATAGTCACTCCGGGAGGGAGGCATCTGATTTCATTGTACGCAGATGACATGCACCTGTACTTGGAGCACCCCGAGACGAATTTGCAATACACCCTGAATGTGATGGAGCGATATGCTGCCTTGTCAGGCATAACAATCAACCTACAGAAGTCAAGCCTGTTCCCTTTGGGGGGATACACTGGGAAACCCATGGACATGTTGCCGGTGCTACCACTTAAATGGGAAGTAGACACATTTAAGTACCTGGGTATGGGCATTTATCATGATCCTAAGACAGAACACACACAGAACACGGTGAGGGCAGTAAGCAAAATTGAAAACTCTATGTCTTTCTGGTCCAGATTGCCGGTGTCGATGATTGTTCAAGCAGCATTGCTGAAGATGTTGGTGCTATCGAGACTCCGCAATTGTTTTGCAAATGTCCCGTTTGCAATACCGAAAAAGTTTTTCAAGAAGCTGCATGGCATAAGCAGGAACTTCCTGTGGCATAATTTGAGGTGCATGGTGGCATTGTGGAAGCTGCAGAACTCGTACAATCAAGGGGGAAGAAAGTTGCCCAATTTTGAAGTATATTTTGTTGCTAGCTTGTTGCAATTTGCGGCCAAATGGCTGTCCGATGAGCAAAAGCCCGAATCACGGTCACTGACAGCAGCGAGTACTCTGTTCTTTCTGAACGAAGTGATATGGATAACCATATTAGCGCTATATCATTAGCGAATACCTACCTTTAACAATACAAGAGTTACAATCTTCAACATCAGAGAATGGTCGTGTGTGCCTAATTGTGACTCCCAAAGGAGGCCTCAACTCTGTCCTTTACTTCCACATGGGAATACAATTATTTACCAATCTTTAAACCCTGAAAACTATATCAAGAAGTGGTAGTGTGTGCCTAATTCTGATTTTGAATGACTGAATTCTATTCTTTATTTTAACATGGCATACCTTTCATATAAAGAAGGTAACGTGTATAATAGTTTAAGAGGAATACAAGCATTACCCAAGCCAAGAGTCTCTCCACATCCACACTGAACCCAAACTTTCCCAGAGTTAAAGAGCAATCTAACTGCACCGTGAAGTTGATAGCAGTTTATTTGCCTAACATACAATATTACCAGAGGCTAAGAGAGTGGCACCCAGGCTTCTGGGAAATTAACTGGGCTAATAGCTGACAGAAAGGTGCAGATAAAGTTGGGGAAGGGAAAATGGCTGTTTTAAAGACTAGTTTGACGTTCACAACACCTGTAGTGACAGAGACTGTGGAAGACAGAGAGATGCAAGTCAGAAAGGCAAACCCAGGTTGTTATTGTGGCAGACAGACGAGAGGCAAAGAGGCTGCCCTTTTGAAGAGAGTTATTCAGAGGAAGAGTGCCTTGTCTACTTAAATTTGTTGAAGCAGTTGGAAGTATATCTTGTCGAAACCTGTCTAAAAGTACACATCACTGAAGCTGTGGTAGTAGTCCAAAGTACCAAAGCTGTGGTGGTATATCTGGTTGTCAGTGGATTCAGTATTGTAGTAGTACAATCAAAGAGGAGTACTGTGAGTCAAAGGTGACTGTTTTCACAGTAAATGAAGTAGAAGTGATGTTTTCAAAGATCTCTCCACCATAGACCTTAAGAAATGGTATTGGCAGGTTCCACTTTACGGCTCTGATAAAGAAGAAACTGCCTTTGACACACCCCTAGGTTTGTTCAACTTTAAAGTCCTCCCGTTTGGACTACATGGGGCCCCCGCAACATTCCAATGGTTGATGGATAAGATCTTACAACCATACTGTGATTTCTGCGGGGCCTACATAGATGATATTGTAAGTAAGACCTGGGAAGATCATGTTTATCACCTCTATACAGTCATGCAAGTCTTGACAGCAGCAGGGTTAACATCGAATCCTAGGAAATGTAAATTGGCCCGGTCCGCAGTACAGTAGGATGCAGGGGGCTTGGGTAGGTGAATGTATTGTTGAGGATATATGTGTAATGTATCTAATCCTCTCTTCTATCCTATTGTAGTGTTCTCTATACCAGGTTTGCCTTGCTTTTGATGGATTTTCCCCTCTTTCTATAATTAGTGGAACTTTGGCGGGCAGTGTAGGATAAGGCTGGTAATATCCCTGAACCACTAAGGGACATTACTACCCAGCATGCATAAAACAAAACGAAAGAAACGCACTGCTTGGTGCTTTTCTGGGCCTTACCTTATGGTGAGCCCACACACATTGCGGCGTCTCCCTCGCGCCAGTCTCCCGTCTTTCTTTGCTTGGGCCTGTAACTATGGACCCCAGGGGCATTATCCGACACGATAATGGCCTTCCGGCTCGGGACTTATTTTCCAAGTAGGGTGAGTCAATATTAGTAAATGAAGGGCATCATGTTTTTGATTGGTACCTGTGATTTCTATGTTGGGGAGTTTACTGGATGTTTCCTAAATTAAAGGGACAAGAATGGCAATCACAAAAACCTCTCATGGATTTTATATTCTAAAAGCAAGAAGAATGTGTTCTACCGCGTCTCACTTTTCCACTTCTACTCCCCCAAAGACCCTGTACTCAGGTGATCCTCCCTCGCTTGCCCACCCCAGGGTTCGGATCCACAACCGAGGGACACGTGAGCAACGGATCCCCGTGAACTAAATGTGAGAAAGTCCTCAGGTTTCTCACATAGCCCAGGTGAAACACATTGGCCATTGCCTCTCCCATGGATGCTAAATGGGTAAAAAGAATCCATTCACAGGCTCCAAATATTGCACTAGCACCTGGGACAGAGAACAAAGGAGATAAGAACCTCAGATGTCTGGGGAACAGGGTGCTGGAACACCTCAGGAGAACAGACCTCCCCCCCCCCCAAGAACTGTGACAATAGGCTCACAATTTACTCTATCCTTTGCCAGGGGACACCTGGCCCTGAACTTGCATACCATTTTGCTTACTGTGATGAAGTTTACCTTGTAGTTTTGAATTTCACACTATTATAAAAGAAGTGCCTTGAAACACCACTTGCTTTATAGGCGCATTATAAATACCCAATAATTGATTACTATGTTCATGCTGTCATATGTTATCTTGTGCTGGTTAGTATATGCATCCACCCTCTGTTGAGCCTTACATTCTTCTTGTCTTTACAGTTAGAGAGGAGAGGTTATCCTCAGTGGAGCATTCAGTGTTGACTTGTGTGGGTGACATGATTTTTGCAGCCAACCTGCTTAGATAGTGCCATTGTTTTAGAGTTGTCCCAAAATGTTGTTGGCTACTTTTTCAACTTTTTTTCCGTTAATACATCTTTCATTAAAAAAATAAAAAGGGCATAAAACTTGATTTCTTCTCTACAATTTTGCTTCTTTCTAACTTGCCCTGCTACATATGGCCTTCAACTATACTGAATGTGGTCCAATAAAGCAAATGGGGTGCTGCCCATTTATGTATGCTGACCGTTACAACAGAGTGGGAAGGAACATCGCATACTGTTAAGTATAAAGTATATTACTGTGCCTTGCAACGTCAGTCAGGATATCAATCATAAAGTGTACAGTAAATATATTTTGAATCCTTGGTATTGCACTCAACATTTTTGACTGGAAGGTATTTGTTGGCAAACAGCCTTACACTCTTGGGCCCCTAGTCCACTCGTAGACCAAATGGAACGGCTCTCGTAATTGGCTACAAGTCACCAAAGAGCTATAAACCCAACCAAGGTTTAGCTAGCCAACTATGATTCTACAAAGGTCATGTGCCTGAGGGAACAATACAGTTGTGTCCTGCTGGGAGCTGTTTATTGTCAGGTAACGGAGGAGTGCTTCAGTCGAAAAGGGTCTTGAGTACGGAGGGAGTCAGATACATACAATGTGGCCTTGAGGCATGCAAGGATGGCAGTGAGGTCTTCCACAGTGAGGGTCTTGAAAATTGTCCAGATAGCTGTGGTTTTGCAAGATGGGATGTGTACTGTGCGGTCAGTTGTAGGGCTGGTTTCCGCATAAGTGCAATTCTTTTAGTGGGGGGAGACGGGCAGGACTTCTCATCAAGGGTGTGACACTTGCATGGGAGGAAAGCAGCACTTCTCACCAGCTGTTTCATACTTAGCAGCACTTTAGGCACTACTGTCCCATCTAGTCCCCAGGTGGTGTTTCAGCACAGGTGCAGAGAACCCACAACTGGACCCCCGCAAGAAGGTTTAGGAAATATGCAACCTGTACCCTGCTTCCGGTACCCCTCCCCCACTGAACCCGCAACACCCCACCCGACACCCCCCTCAATCCCCCAACACTATACCCAGACAAAAGCACCCATCACAAGTGTTGCGTGGGAGACAAACACCAGATTGTGCTTTATATGGCAAGAGTTAATTTACAGGTGCTCTGTGTACATGACATCACAGTGACCAGATAATGCTCTGCACTAGCATCCTGGCTGGGCCGGTGAAGACAGTCTTTAACTCCTCATCCTGACAGCGCATAGCTGTGAGCACGGATGTCAGAGCGGAAAGTTGGTGTCAGAACCTGAGTACGAAGTTTCATTCGCTGGCATTGTAGTCCATGTACAGTGATAGCGTTAACGGCAGCCTGTTTCTCCTATCCAATGACTGCAAACATACTGTTATTCACAACAGCTAATCCATATAAGTCTGCAAGCACAATGCTGTGCATTGCCGGAACCACTGACCAGCCCCTTGCCACGCTTAAATCTCTGACTCGTAACTCCCCTTCCCCCAACCCGTCCCACTTTACCCTTTTTTTTTTCACGCGCCTTCCCATTTTAGATTTCATACTTACCTGCTGACTGCCAGCTTAATCCGACAGGCAAAGCTTGTCACAGTTCCCACTTCCTCTCCCAACTTGCCCCCCCCCCATTTTACTGTAGGTAGCAATCTCCGATGGGTATGAAAAATTATTACCTTTGCTGGCATATTTTCCTACCCTGTCAAATGTTCCTACCTCTGCTTTTTTACATTTTCTCCAGCATTGGATCGTTCATAGATTTACATACTGTGAATATTCCCTGTTGTCAGGCTGGGAACCCCCAGTTACCTATGCTATAATATATTTCCAAAAGGAAAAATGGGACACCTTGAGTGTCCAACCCAATTGTTGTGGATGCTTTTGGTCCCTAGCAATGGGAAGTCGAGTGCATTGCTCTGCCCAAGCAGCTTCCCCTCATATTTCAACCATCTTCTTTGCTGATAGGAATCCTCGTGTTCATGTCTCCAAAGAGAGAAATTATTTCAGCAACGATTGGCTAGAAATTACCTAAAGTACCAACCGAGTATCAGAAGAACAACAATCATGTTGCCCTCCCTTTTCCAAAATGCTACTACTCTGGCCAGAAACAGAATTACATTCTTCAGATGTCAAGAGGGCCTTTAAGTATTACCTCAATCGCACAAAAGCCTTCAGGACTACAAGACAACTTTTCATTGCATTTGGGTGTAGCTTAGGCAGCAGTGAGAAAGACCAAACCCAATGAGCTTCATAAACCTTTCATAGTTTCCCAGAAGGAATGTACCCTGCAAGGCCACGAGTGGGCCGAGAGCTCCCTATAAGAAGTTATCCCACAAGAAAGAGGGCACGAGCCTTTGACCTTCACCAGTCCAAACCCTAAATTATAGCGCCCAGATGACCCCACCCCAAGACCCCAGCATTCCAGTGTACCGGTCAACCCCAGACCACCGGCCATAAAACTGTTAGTGTGCTAATCCATCACAAGGATCACAGCAAAGGAGAGTTCACCCCACCTGATGTCCCTGTGATTTGTGCTGCGAGGGACGCAACCTATGTGATGGCAAAATGTGCTATCGGTAGGATTTTCCAACGGGTAGCAAAAAATGACATTACAATTGCTGTCATATTTTCCTACCGTGTCAAATTCTCCTATCACTAGGAATTTCTTTCTGTGATCGAAAGTAGCCAAATCGTTAGAATAGAAAAGTGGCGAGACAAAACTTTTGTTACTTATGATCACCATATGTACAGGGGGAAGTCTTCCACATGATAACTAATGGTTCATAATCACAGCGCAGACTCATTGTGGTTTATTTGTTATGGGGAAATCACCAACACTTCCTTCTTTCTCCTCCTCCCAGGACTTACTTCTGAGGCAGAAGCCTTCCTAATAGGATCTCTTTTTCTTTTTTTTATTTATCTTTTTATAAGATTTTGTACAAATAGTTAATTCAAACAATACAATACAAGGGAAAGGAACGCACCCATCAGTTCATCAAATCATCAATTCTAGTCCCCTACCCCGAAATCTATCCCCACTCAACAAACATAAAAATACATTATCACTTCATCAAACTTAGCGAAATCATGAACAAGTTCATTTATCAACCATCAAATTGGAGAACGATGCAAGAAAGAGAAAAAAAAGGAGTCCGCATGATCCTTAGCAATATCAATTCTGTGCAATAATAAACAATATCAAGTCTGTCAGGAATTCATAAAGTGCCTCATTAAGTTTGGCTGAAAAAACAGCTGCTCTCTGTCTGATACATAGTGCAAGAAAGGGTTCCAGATCCGCTTGAATTTCGAGAGCTTCCCCTCTAGCATGGCAGTAAGCTTCTCAAGACCCATCAACTCCCACACCTTCACCCACCAGTACGCTATGTGTGGCCCTTCCACTGATTTCCAGAAGCGAGCCCTTGTGATTTGTGCCGCAATAAGTAACTGAGCGATTAGGGCTGCTCTGGTGCCCATCATCGGGAATGACCCATCTTCAGGCACGTCTCCCAATATTAGTATGCGCGGGTCCATGGGAAGCAGCGTGCCAGTGATATCCTTGATCTTGGAACGGATCTCCAACCAATAGTCTTTGATGACCGAGCAATGCCACCACATGTGCCCCAAATCACCTAGTTCACCACAACCATGCCAACACGTATCCGGGTACTCTAAATTCATTGCATGCAACCTAGTCGGTGGGAAGTACCAGTGAAAGCAGATCTTGACAGCGTTATCTTTTACCAAAGTATATCTATAGCTTTTGTGGGTCCTATACCATATTCGCTGCCAGGAATCATCTGGAATTTCAACTCCCAGTTCCCTTTCCCACGCCATCATGTAAGGAAGTTTCTCACCCTCTGAAACATTTTCCAGTAGACTATAACAAGCAGCTAACCTATGGGAGCTCTGCCCCTCGAGAATTCTTAGTTCTATGCCGAATGGCGCTGTATTGGCCGCTTGGCGTATGGCCCTGTTAGTCATCCAGTGAAGAAGCTGTATGTACATAAACCTTTCTACCTCCGACAACCCAAATTTCTCCTTACATTCCTGGAATGTCAGAGGCTCCTGGTCCGCATATAAGTCCCTCAGCCTTAAGGGCCCGTCTGACTTCCAGCCTTGGAATGAGTTGGGATTCAGTCCCGGCGTAAACGCCGGGTTTTGAACCACAGGGGATAACGGACCTAGCCCCGGAGCGAACCCTCTTTGCACAGCTGCTTTGTCCCAGCTCCGAAGTATAGCGCCTCTCTGGGCAGGAAAGGGAAATATTCCAACGGGAAGGGGGCAGCTTCTTGCTCAATTTCCTGCCATTTAGGAGTTTCGGAGGAGCTTCCTGATACTAGCATAGGTGTAACCTGTGACTCTCTATAATAGCGCAGAACCGAAGGCAGACCTATGCCCCCGTGCACTGCCTTTCTCATTAGGAGTTTATATGGGATTCTGGGCTTCTTATTTCCCCACACAAAGCGCCCTATCTCCTTCTGCATATCTATGAGGTCCTTCTCCGGAATCTGCATCAGCAAAGAATAGAATGCATATAGCAGCTTCGGGACAAGAGACATCTTCACCGCGCTCACCCTGCCCAGCCAGGAGATTTCCTGCGAATCCCAATTGCGAAGCCACTCTTTGGCTTCTCTTCACAGTGCCGGTATATTTGCTTCGAAGAGGCCAGCATAGGTCGGGTCAGCTTAATCCCCAAATAAGGAATATTTGCGGAAGCCCAGGGAATGGGAAAGGCCGCCTGCACCTCCGCCAGGCCCTCTGGGGATTCAGTTAACGCCATACCTACCGACTTTGTAGCGTTCACCCCAAAGCCAGAAATGTTTTCAAATCGGGATAATAAGTTCATCAGGGGCGAGATGGACCTAGGTGCATCGTTTAGGAAACACAGCAGATCATCCGCGTATAGCGCGATCTTATGGCATTGTCCTGCAAACTCAAATCCCCTGATTTCCCTGCTCAGCCTAATGTGTTGTGCCAAGGGTTCTAATGCTAAAGCAAAAACCAGGGGGGACAAGGGGCAACCCTGTCTTGTGCCCCTATATAAACGTATTGCTGAGGTCCAATTTGCATTCACTTTAACTTTAGTGGAGGGGAGTTGATAATTGGAGAGGATCAGCTTCAAGAAACTAGGGCCAAACCCAAACCTCTCCAGAACCAGCTGTAAATAGCTCCATGACATACTGTCAAAGGCCCTGTGCGCATCCAACGATAATAATGACAATTTACCTGGCAGTCTAGGGGCCAAAGCTATCAAATTTATCGCCCGACGTAGGTTATCGTGTGTCGAACAATTAAGTATAAACCCCGTTTGGTCTTTCTCTACCAACATCGGGAGTACCTCTCCCAGGCGCCCCGCTATCACCCTACTCAACAACTTCGCATCTGTGTTTAGTAAAGTAATAGGTCGATAGGATGCACATTCAGCCGGGTTCCTTCCAGGCTTCAAAATCAGTGTCGTAGTGGACTCTGCCATAGAAGCAGAGACCGATCCAGTTGCCCAGATATCGTTAAAGAGTTTTGTTAAGTAGGGGGAGAGCACAACCCTAAATGCCTTATCAAATGTATCCATGAACCCGTCAGGCCCTGGGGCCTTACCCAAGGGAAGAGATCGAATCGCTGCCTCTACCTCTTCTTTTGTAATTGGCTCCTCTAAAATCTCGCGAGTTGCCTGAGGCAGCTGTGGCAAGTGTGCATCCCGGATAAACCCATCAGCCACATGCAAATCCATTTGGTGGGGGGTGGAGTGGTCCCTAAAATACTCCTCTATTATACGGAGCTTGTCTCTCTCCGAAGTAACTCTCCCTCCATTCCCATCCATCAATGCTTCAATCCTATTGCGGCTAGCTCGCATTTTCAACTTGGCCACCAGGAGCCGATTGGCTTTGTTTTCCTTTAGAATAGTAGTATTGTTTAGTTCTCATCATGCTGTATGCCGCACGGCTCATGTGATGAGCCTGCAGGGCCCTCTGGGATATCCTAAACTCTCGGTTCAGCCTTTAGGTGGGCCTGCATCTATGAGACTCCTCCCTCCTCCGGAGCTCCATCTGGGACTGTACTTGTTTCCTTACCCTCCCCTTCTTTGCCGAATATGCAATAATCGGACCATGAAGAAACCCTTTGCAGCATCCCAGATCGTGACATAGCACAATTCCTCCGTCTCATTCTCGTCAAAGTAATGGGAAACCGTTTCTGAGATGCAAGTGCGGAACTGGGGGTCCTCCAGGAGGAACTCATTCAATTTCCAGGCGTACGTAGGGCTCGGGGAGTCACTAAGGGAAGACAACGTTAAGCGTACCGGGGCGTGATCCAATAAGGCTTCGGGTAGTATATCTACATCTATTGTTTGGGCTATAAGCTTGTCAGACACTAAGAACATGTCCAGCCTGCAGAATCCCCTGTGCACTGCAGAGTAGGGTGTATACTCTCGCTCTTCTGGATGACAGAATCTCCATACCTCTATAAGGGAGTGCTCTCGCAAGAGCGTAGTAAGTGCCAGATAATTATTTTTGTCAGCACTAGTTGGGGGGAAGAGACTTGTCCATCAAAGGGTTAACCACATCATTAAAATTGCCCCCAATCATGATTTCACCCTGCGCATGCTCAAACAGGAGTTTAGATAGAGACGCAAAGAATCTGTCCTGCTGTGAATTAGGTGCATATAGAGAGACCAGTGTCACCTTCCTCCCCTGTAATCTAGCCACAACCAGGACGTATCTGCCTCCCACATCTCTTAGCGTCTTACAAACCACGAAAGGGGTTCCCCGGCGAACCAGGATGGCCACCCCACCTCTCTTACTCCCCGAAGAGGCGCAACATTTCGTAGGGTATAATTTATTATTAAGCCTGAATTCATCCAATGGGAGCAGGTGAGTCTCCTGAAGAAATAGGAGCGAGGTGTCTAGGGTGGCCATACGGTGCATCAACGCCCTTCGTTTAATCGGAGAATTCAACCCCTGCACATTCAGGGAGAGGTAGTGGAAATTCGGATTAGTTATAGCCATGTCGTTGTGTCCCTCAAGCAAGGATCCCTCTTCATCCCCCCTTCAGAATGGCTAAGAAGTAGAATCCCACTCCGACCTCACTTCCTGCATACACTGCATAGCAGATGCATATCAGAAGAACACATACAGTCCCAATCATAGCAGGCAAGTACAAACCCTGACAGAACCCTCGAAGACTAGACTCCTTAAGTAACATGGGAATACAATAAAGAGAAGAACAGAAAAGGTAAAAGAAAAAAAGAAAAAGCAGATCACTTAATGCTTGTCGCACTCGCAATGCAACTGACTTGAACAGCCACCCTTTCAGGGTAACAATAACAGGAGTCATCCGTGTGACGGGCACCCAACTTTAGAACACCTCATGTTCTTCCCAATATATCCCAAATTAAGGTAATCGTGTACCTGGAGAGGTTACCAATCATCCTACCAATTTATTTGTGAGGGTGATCCAACCAACAATTCTAGGGGACGAGCTCCCGCCCCAGTTCACCTTGTGACCGTATCCAAAACAGGGCGAAAGAGAAGTAATTCCCCCACTGTCTTGTTAAAACAACTGTCCTGTATGGGGAGCTCAAGGACCGCTTCCAGTTGCTCCCTGTCAGACGCCTTGCTGACATCCTTCACCTATTAGGCGAATGCCTGCCCCAGAAAAAGGAGTTTGTCCGCCCTCACGTCCATCCAAGTTCTCCACGGGGGGGCGTCAGTTCTTCAGCCTGACTATTGCCGACAGATCAGGGGGGAATGCTGCCTCCCTGATCCACCCCTTCCCGTGCGTTGGGTGTTTTCATTAAGACCCAGTCCCTGAGCCTTCGTCTCCTGTCCTTCGGCGTGGAACCAATGGCCGGCCCCTTCTCCTTTTCAGCACTCTTGCCACCCGATTCACAGGCGACATCTCGCAACCACTCATCCACTTTTCCCTCAGAGCTGATGACATATGAGCGGTTTTGGTATTCAAACAGCAATCTGCACAGTTATCCCCATCTGTATCGGACCTTTTTTGCTTGTAGCCAGGTGGTGACTTTCTGGAGGCACCTGCGATTTGCCAAAGTATATGGTGAAAGGTCTTGGAACAGCGATGTGACGGAGCCACGGAATTCCACCTTTTCTGCCCTTCTAGCTGCCATCATTATTTCCTCTCTTTGCCGAAAGAAGTGGACTCTAGTCAGGACATCCGGAAGAAGGTTACACTTTTGCTGAATAGTGGACTATACCCGATGAGTCCTGTCCAGGATCAGTTCGTCAGAATCTCGCATTTTCAACAAAGTTTTGAAGAGATCGCGGACATAGTCAGGAAGCTCCTGATCCTGGACCTGCCTTGGGACTCTCCAAATCCGGATATTATTCCTCCTTGAGCGGTTTTCCAGATCCGCCTGTTTAGCCACCATTTCCTCCAGCCTGTCTTCCACATTCTGAACTCTTTTGGTAAGGTCCTCATTCTCCCACTCACAGACCAGGTTCTCCAGATCATCGACTCTAGTCTCAAGGCCGTTCAAATTAGAGCTTATGTCCGCGATGAACCGTGCCAAAGAGTCTTTTGAGGACTGGATCTCCGATGTTATTGCCTGCGTGATGTCCTGTTTAAGTGCCCTTAGCATACCCTCTAAATCGTGTCTAGATATGGCCGGATCAAGGGTTAGGTCAGACCCCTGCGAGGCATGAACCTCCGCCACGATCGACTCCATCTTCTGTGTTGCCGCTGTCAGAAAAGCTGTAATTTTACTCCCCCTGTTCTTGTTTCCTGTCTTGGGCATTGCCGAATGGAGGTTGCTCAGATCAATCAGGAGCCCGCCAGGGTTCCCTTGAGAGCTATGTCTGCGGATTGTAGCGCACTGAAGGTTGCCGTCCTTATAACACGTGAGCTAGGAATGCTGATATCTCCTCTCTCCCCTTAGCGCCTGCAGACACCCAGACCTTATTTGTCTCTCCAGCTCGGTTGCTGGTATTGTTCCACCAGGAGCTCGACCCCCCGACTGGGCGTCAGAGTATTGCCTTCGAACCCAGCGCTATAGCCAAGTGGCACCTTCACTCTCCTTCCCCGCAGCGCTCCCAATTTCAGGTGTGCTCCAGCACCGTTTGATCAAGGGCTCCCAGCCACGTATTTCAGGCTGTCTGTAGCTGTCCCCTACCAGCCAGCGGTTCGCGGGGGTGGTGCGCTCCAGCACAGCCCGCACCTCGCCTTCCCCCTGGCAGGCCGCTCCAGACCGTCCGCCTCGGCGCACACCAAACGCCCTCCTGCTTCAATTTCACTCGCTCCCCGAGCAGCCGACTCACAGGCTGCCTCGGGGCTCACAGGCACAGTCTCCCCTCTTCCTCCTGCGGACCTCTTAGCCGCCCGCCCGTCACCCGGGAAACCTGCCTTTCCGCTCCCGGCAGCCTGCGCTGTATCTAGCGGGCTCACAGCTCGCTGCGGGCTCAGCGTCCCTCTTACTGCTCCTCCTCCAACTCGCTCGCGCTCCACTCGGCACCCTCTGCAGCCTCAGCTCTCCCTCCGCCTGTACCTCGGGTGACGTCGCCAGGCAGCGGGGCGCAGGTCACTCGCCGGCCAGTCCTCGCCGCTCAGACCCTCATCCGGCTCTCGTCTCCCCTTCTCGGTTCCAGCGCCGAGTCTGGATACTACATCCCCAATGCGTCCGCCATCTTGCGTGCCTTAGGCTTCCCGGTATACCTCTCCAAACTTCGGAAAAATAGCTTCCAGGTACTCATAAACTCGAGACCAGGTCGCCGCAGCATTGCCAGGCACTCTCCATGTTTTCCATACATAAATTCAGGGGATTAGGGGCTTCAATTAACCTTCAAGTTGGTGCCCGTCCCGGAGCTTACAGCAGACACGTCCACATGGTGCCCTGCCTGGCCACGCCCCTCATGATCTCTTTTTCAAAATTAGTTAAGTCCTGCCTCTTTTGCCTGGAAATGTAATACCTCTCTACACCCATGAAACCTCAGTTAGAATGTTCCTGGCTCCTACAACCTCTTGCTGCTGAGCACTGGGGGCAACTTTGGTGGCCTATGCATAGCTGCCAAATTTCCCAGTCCTGTTTTTTTCTCATTGCATGCTGGGACGTGTAGTCCAATACTAATTTAATAGAAAACTACAGGTCCCAGCATGCAAAGGGAAAAATGAGGATTGGCTCGAGGTATCACACATGCATGCATACATGCATGCCAACAGTCCAAAGCACCTGAAAGCAGGGCGGGTCTTATGTAATATTTGGCATCCCATACCGTTCGGGTAACCCCTGTCTTCGGAAATCGCAAACCAAAGTAGAAGAGTTTTGAGCCTGCTCAATTAATAAAAGCTTATTAACACGCTGCAGTGGTGGCCTCGTACAGAGGCGCAACGATACCTACATTTCAGGGGGGAGCTAAGTGGTGATGGGAGGGGCCACTTCAGAAAATAGGCGGGGCAAACTTGCAGGCTCTGCCCCCACTGTTCTACCCCCCCATGGTCTGGTGTGGGGACCAACTATCAAATAGTATATTTTAAAGCAAAATATGCAGAAAGGCGATGGAAGTCTTTCTTGAAAGTAGCAGCTTTAAAGTTTTACTGCATTTGTTCAAGTACATTTTTCTGAACAAACACAGTAAAACTTTAACACCGCCAGTTTCAGGAAAGGCTTCCCTTACCTCTCTGCCTAATAAAATGCAAGAGCACACATCCAGAGGTGCACCTAGGCTAAAATGTAGGTGGGAGGTAACCCTTCAAATGTTGGGAGAGGCGTTTTGGTATTATTCTGGTACAGCTCCAGTTGCCCGGGAGGGACGCCACCAAGCTACCATAGGGTGAAATCGGCCAAATTCCTCACAGGCGGCTTTGAAGGGCAGCAGAAAATGACTTTTTACGTGCCGTCAGATTTTGCTTAGGCTTCTGTCAGATTTTGCTATTGCTACATCAATGACGCAACATAGGGTTACAATTGCTGAGGCACAGCTCCAGTTGCCCAGGAAGGACGGCACCAAGCTAACATAGGGTTAAATTGGCACAATTCCTCACAGGCTACTCTGCAGGGAATCAGAAAATTACTCTTTACGTGCCGTCAGATTTTGCTTAGGCTGTCGTCGGATTTTGCTTAGGATGCAGTCAGATTTTGCTATTGCTACCTAAATGAGGCAACATAGGTTTAAAAATGCTGAGGCACAGCTCCAGTTGCCCAGGAACGACAGCGCCAAGCTACCATAGGGTTAAATTGGAAAAATTCCTCAACAGGCGGCTTTCAGGGCTGGCAGATTTTGCTACCCTGCATTCAGATTTTGCTTTCGCCACATAGGGTTAAAATTGCCAACATAGGGTTAATGCTGCACTGCCCTGTACAACACAGGGTTAAAATTGATAACATGGGGTTAATACATAAATTGGGTAAAAATTGCTAAAATAGGGTTAATGCTGCAATGCCCTGCACAACATAGGGTTAAAATTGATAACAAGTGGTTAAACAAAAATTGGGTAACAATTGCTAACACAGGGTTTTAATGCTGTACTGCCCTGTATAACATAGGGCTGGCTACGAAAAGCACACTGCCAAAAAATGCTATAAGAAGCATTTTCTGAAGGGTAGCAAAATATGACTTTACATGTACTGTCAGATTTTGCTAGCGATTGCATTTTACGCATGCGCAGTAAGCAGGGAAAGCATTTTCCAACATTAACCGGCCCAACCAGGGCCATTTTAAGCACTTTTGGAGCCCTGGGCATGGACATCTTTGGGGCCCCCCTCCAGCAAACCAAAGGAATTAAGCAATCAAGAATACTGGTTGCGCCCCCAACCCCCACCCGTCGCGCTCTCAACCTACAGGTTGTTATGCTGTCTCGCAGCATAATAAGCATGTTTACTCCCTTTAAGTCCCCTTACCCTCTTCATTGTTGCTCTAATCAGAATAATAAACAAGTAGCATTTGAAGACCAACACATTACCAAACATGACCATTTTCAAACAAAATATTATAGAAGGGTGTTATGTAAAATGGGAATGATTCTAGCTTCTTTCTCACCATCATCAAGGGACGTATACAAGTATCAGCATACCAATCAATGTGATTTAACAAATTTAATCTGGGTTGGTCTTTTGTATTTTAAAGCTTTAAATGCTTCCAAAATAATGGCTTTTGACATTTTCATTTATAAACGTGCATAAAACCGTTTGACTTTTACCAAAAAGCAAACCGTTTCTTGTGTCAAACAAGCAGACCTTACAATATGCTTGCCTGAGGCCTGCAACATCTGGTCCGCTCTCTTCCGTCTACCAGCCCTTCCACCCAAATGGCCTACATAAGAAGAAAGATCAAGTAATGGGCTAAACGATACCAGCAGCATACAAGAAGGTAAACCTCACAGATGACAGCACAGTAATGAAAGATATATTGGATGATTTGGCCAGGATCACTGTATCGTCTGCTGGCAAATCCAGGATACAAGCATCAATGCTTTCATTCCATAGCCTTGAATTTGGATACTTATTCACCTCTTGGACTAACAGTTTATGCCATCATTGGAGACGATTGCCTAGGTTTTACAACACCCCATCTGAACAAACCAATTTCTAGACCATCACCGTACGGATAATATGTTAGTTTTTATAGCAACCCCTATCTGGTGCAGGTACATTGCTGATAATAGCAGATTGTGTTCTACAAAACCAAGTACACATGCAAGCAGGTTTATAAACTTCAGACAAATGAAAGGCTCAGCCAGCCTTGCTGGAATGTGATATTCTAATTTTGCATATCAACACATATCTCTGCAATAGGTACTTCTCAAACTGAGCTAACTTCTGAACCATTGTGGCACTCAATTTATTAATATGCATTCCACCTTTGCCTATTGCACATGATAAACATAATTCCCACAGAAAGGAAAGAATGCTACAGAGGTGAGCCCTAATGAACACATAAACTATGTATACAAACGTGAACACAGAAAGCAATACATGATGCATTGATCAAGGCAGAATATACTTGTCAAAACAGAAAGGCAATGGGTGTAGAGCCTCAGCAGCACCCCATGAAATCTCCTTACTTGTGCTATTTAAAACTGGTGAACAATGGAATCTTACTTCTTCAGATCAGGCAGCCCTGTGGGGACCCCTCCAAGGTGGGGGCATTGGGCTAGTAGTAGTGCACTTTTGCCCTCCCATAGAAACGTCTCTGGGCCCAACCTAACACAGCACGTTGGAGCCTCGTAGCTTAGCTATGAAGCTGAGCCTCGTAGCTTAGCTATGAAGCGGAGTATAGTTAGCAATGCGGTCTACTTGCAGATGTTATCCAGGCCACAAACGCGCAGCCGAGCCACAAGAAACACACCCACCCGTTTAGGCAGCCAACTCATAGATAGCATTTTAGCACTTACCTTTCTCTTTAAATGCCACAATGGTGACGGACATCCGCAGGCTGGGTACTCTTCAAACGTCACTCGCTGGGCATCAAATCGCAGCACAGGTACTGCTGGGAGATGTAGTTTCCAGTGTTATGTAATATTTGGTATCCCATAACGATCCGGTATCCCGTAGTCTTCGGTTGTCTTCGGCTCCTCTCTGATTGGCTGCATTAAGCCTTAGCCCCGCCTCCGTGAGTCTGAGCACCGGTCACTCTGCTGAGCTGTCACAGACAGAAGCAGCAGAGTACGAGCGCGCTGCCTCCGTTATAGCCATAGATCAACATATTCTGAGAGAAAGCTTTGCATTAAAATGCGAGGCTGCCTCTTAGGAAGCCGTTGATGTATTGCTTTCTCTTAGAATAATAAACAGTGTTTAATCTATACCCACAACGGAACGAAACTCGGCATTTCATAAACTGTAACTTGTCATTAAAATACGAGGTTTCGACTGAGGAAGCCATTAATGACTCGTTACAGTTCATGCAATGTCGAGCTGCGCTCCGTCGTGGTATTGACAAGTTACAACTTATGAAATGTTTAAGGCTCGCAATACTATAGATTCTCTCCTAGTGATGAAGAATATCCTATTCTCCATTCAGGGCAGTGTCCAGCATTTGTTTGGGGGTGTGGGGTGGGGGTCGGGGAGGTGTCACGATAAAAGGCATGCTACTTTCACCCCAGATGCAGTGCGCACCATATGGTCTCATTCATGCCCACAAACCGCCCACCCCCGCCCCAATCTACTTTGGCAGACGGCATTTTAGCACAACAAAAAAATAAGACTGCAGAATCATTGCACATGCAGGGAACTCATCTATTAGAGCTTTGTCCAGGCGCTCAGGGGCAACATACATACAAACCTCTTAATTTGCATATGAATTGCATCAGCAGAAACTACTTCACAGAAAACAACATCAGCAGGAGCATCATCAGTCTTTGATACTAGGATACACCATGGAAGTGACTTTAGAATAAGTTGCCATAAGTACTGCAAGTGTCAAATTATTTTGTGGTGCAAAATACCTAAATTGCACTATTGTTATATATGGAGCAACTCTATAGTCAGTTTTTTTTCTCGAAAAACAGCATAATATAGTAACACGTAAGCTTTGAAGTGAATCACAGACCTGCAGATAAGACACAGTGTGGTGATCTGCCCAGGATCACACACTTGGGTTACATGGTGAAACCGGGATGTTGACAATTTAAGCAGGTTTAGTTTATATAGATATATATTAAGGTTTCCCTTTCGCATTTTATGTGCTTAAATTATACTCTATTTATAGCAGTGCCTTGGAAGCAAAGCACGTTACATAAGAAACTACCCTTTCATTTCGCCCATCTTCCTGATTGAGGGTGTTTAACACACCACAGAAAACGTCCACTGTTAGGTTCTACACATTTTTTGTCAAAATGCTATATTTAAGAAAGAGCGTGAACAGTAATTTCAACAAAGTATACATCCTCGTCATATGCACCCACAGATTCCTTACATAAATCAAGAAATGCAACCTTTATAATACAGTTTTTCATCAAAGAGGCACAAATAGAAACAACCACATACTGAAGGAAAGTCGGTGGGTTCAAGGTGTCTTTGTGACAGACAGCAACAGGAACATCGACAAGATAGAGCACACTGATACAACAAGCATCAGCAATGCCAACAGTTTGTGCTTTTGTGTAGGCATTGGAAACGCACTTGCCAGGCACAGTCATATTGGTATTAACTGGCCATTGATAGTTGCAGGTGCAAAATGGTGTGAGTACCTAGGCATCTAAGCAGTTCCCGGCAAGTGCCTAATTTTATACACAAGCCAAAACTGTTGCTTTGCCAATGATTGTTCTTAACAGGACTTAAATGAAAGAAACGCAAAGTGCTTATAAATCAAATGGCTGAATGCAGACGTGGCTTCGGCATTTTTATTACACCAGTAGCGTGTTTACAGCACCAATTAAGTCTGCAAGCTGTGTGACCCTCCTCATATGCTGACACCTAAAGGGTTTCTGTCAAAGAGGCTGATACCTTAAAAGTAGGTACTGAGACAAGGAAGAGGAACATGGAGGTAATGTGCCTGAGAGATATGTGTAGAAATTAGTATTTCTACACATACAGTTGATTTACTGAAATAAAAATAAAGCACATAGTCTTGTTATTGTTAACAAGATACTGTATTATTCTTCATAAAGTATCTAAGCTGCTATGACACCCAGCTGGTGTGAATAGTGTAGTTTGCTCCACAAGCAGGAGAGCCCCATGGGAGCAACCTCTCTGCATGCCGCTCCACGCTTTTCTATGCAGCTCTTTGCAACACCACCACACTCCTCCCTGCACCACGAGTGGCGTGCCCTGGTGGTGTGGGACGGAGAGATGCGGGCAACACGGAGCGCATTACTACAGTATGCTGTGCAGAAACATGGACACAGCAGGCATACATGTTGTGCTTCTCACCCCTTACAACATCTGCAGGTAAGAAGCCCTCAATTCAGAACACAAGTGGGATACTGCTTTGGTGCATGGGTGCAGCAGACACACATTATGTTGCCTCCATTTTGCAATGGCCTAGGCTCACAGACCCTGAGTCAGGAGATAAGTGAGATGTCGTGCTGCTGTAAAGTGCCACCTCTTCTATCCTGCATGTCCTTTGGTCTTACGTCCATAGTTCAGAAGATGTGCATGAGTGGAGTACTGTACTGATGTATTCCTCTTTTGTGCAGCTCAATACAGAAGCTTTGCCGGATTATTTGTCAGTGAGTAGGATTGATACATCCTTCCCTTCGAAGCCCCACTGCCACAAGCATATTAAAGCATGTTAGCTGCTTCTAGTGCAGTTCTTGGTGTAATCCCCTGGTTTAGCAAAGTCTGCCATACCAAATGATACTCTTAAAAAATTGAACAGTTCCTATGTTTTTCAATGCTCTGAGGCCTCATTAGAATATGTTTCACCATGGAAATATTTAAAATAAATTAAATTAAAATGTTACCTACTCCTGCTCACATGCAGATCACTGTAGCAAGCATATGAATCCTCCCCACATCAATATTACCAGTTTAGCTAGCTTATAGGCTGTGTATATCATACATTTGTTAAGATGGAGATGCATGCAGCAGGCGCAGGCAGTATGTAAAAACAGATGAATTGGCATGCATATTAATGCCGTTCAAGGGTGCCCCTTTGATTGGTGGTGTTCCAGAGGAGGGGATTATACTTATAACATGTGTTTCTCCCGTTCATGATGATTGGTTCCATGTGATGATGTAAGCGCAAAATGTTCACCATGCAAGAATGACGCCGTTTTTTTGCTGCAACATTATCATAAGGTACATGCAGAGGACACCCCTGCAACCCTTGACATTTTGAGAGCGGGGGACACCCCCTCAACACCCGCTCCCATTTACCTCATATATTGTCCCCATATATAATGTCACCTATGCCGTTTTTCCGGCGACTATATGTATGGCAACATTATATACAGGGACAATATTAGCTGATACCTGATGATTTTCAGGATGCCACATTGGGTGCTGGAATTGTGTTTGTCTTAATCTCTCTCTACCTGTCTCTCTCACATAATCTTTGACAAAATACCCTCATAAACTAAATGTACTCTTGCCACTTCAATAATACACCTTGACCATTAACCTCATTTAATTTCAGGGTTTTTGATAGACTATGAAAGTATAAAAGGCTCAGTCTAGAGGTGATGCCCAAATCTCTCTGGTGGGGACACAACCCACGGAGCCACCTTACTGGCTCAACACATGGCTATAGTCGGCCATGGTCCACAATCGCCGTCCATGATCGGCAAGACTTGACCATGATTGGGAATGCTTGGCAATGGTTGGCTATGATTGGGGATGGTGGGCCATGGTTGGCAACGATTGGCTTGGGGATAGGCAACCGTGGTTGGTTTGGACATTGGCGAAAGTCAGCAATGGCCAACTGTGTTTGGCAATGGTCAACTGCTGTCTGATCCTAAAAAAAACCTTTGCTAATATGAATAATGCCAAATGCAAAAACTTTGAACTGCAGATAACCAAGACAAAAGACAGTTAAGCCAAACAAAAGCCAGACTCTATATCTGCTTCTCCCAACCCTTATCTCCTAGTCATCATTTAGGTCAAACATTTAATCAGTACTCAAATAATTCTACTAAAATAAAAAGTCAAATAAAAAATGAATCAAATAAGAGATAAAAGTAAGTTTGAGTCTCTGTGATATAACCAAGCGTGTTAATGTCTCTGTTGCAAAGATATGCTTGTATCCTACGTGTCAGAATTTCCCATTCCCAGTTATATTGCACAAAGGGTTAATATGCCTGCTCGGATTTGTCTGTTACATGCACTGCACATACCGACCATTGTAAACAATGGAAGAGCTGTGGCCCAAGCAGCCCACCCCCGGAAAATTGAAAAATATATTACAGTTTGCTCCTCATAAAAACAAATGCCCCTTCTTAGAAAGACGGGTGGCTTGTTTCAACAAAAAAAGGTGGTTCTTTCTAGCAGCACTCTGATGAAACCATTTAGCTGTTAACATGTAACAAAATCGGGTAATTTGTGTGTGTCTGTCCCTCCGAGTATTAAGGAAGCGCAGGCCTTAGGTATAGGCGACCTGAGCGGTTGCCCGGGATGCCACATTAACATAATTTACATGAGGCGCCCTAACCTCTGCCACACCAGCATGGAGGGACCTTTAAAAAGCTCCTTTGTGCTGGCGTGGCAGAGGCCGATGCACCTCATGTAAAATAAAAGGCTGCACTGTGCTGGGCGGCAGCAGCGTCCCCGAGGACTTTTCACTTAAGTTGGGCGCTGCGGTTTCCCAGCGTGGCTGAGTAGCTTTTTTAAGGGCGCAGATGCAATGCCAGCTCTGGGGAGTCTTTCAAGGGCTCCCCCAATCTGGCATGGTTAAGGCACCCTATTTAAATGGAAAACACCTGCTCTCGTGCTGGCACTGGGTGCTCCAGCACAGGAGCGAGACTTTTTTCATTTAAATATGGCAGTGTTGTTACACCAGAATGGGACAGCCTTTAAAAGGCTGTCCATGCTGGTGTGGCAGTGGCGCACTATTTAACTGATAAGCACTCTGCTCCAACACAGCAGTTTGGAGCTTTTCATTTAAATAGAGTATTGCTGCTAAACAAGCACGGGGCAACTTTTGAAAGGCTTCCTTGAGCTGGTGTGGCAGCGGTGCCCTATCACCCACCAAATACAGAGGGACGCCCAGCGGCAGACGAGGCTTTCAACCGCCTGTCTGCCTCATGGGGTAAATCTTGTTGAGGTGGCACCTTGCGAGGTTCAGGAACAAACTGGGATTTACCTGTACTCTTGAGACCTGTTCTAGAATCAGAAGACACTGCTCTAGTATTTGTGCGAGTAAGTGGGGGTTGTGCATGGGGGATGCAGCGGCTTCACTCATGTGCTGAAGAGGGACACATTTTAACAATCAGCAAGGCATCCTAGCATTCTCAGTGTCCCAAAACGAGTCTGTTTGTGTTGTAGCTGAAGACTGTGACAGGAGGCAGACCGACCTAGTTCTCAGATGTCAAACCCTCGGAGGAAGCCACTCCCCAAGGTTATGATCAAGCTCAGTGGGACAACTTGTCAACTAACTGCCAACTCAGAAAAAAGGTACAAAAAAGGTAATAGGCGCCCCTCTCTAGAAATAACATGGCATCATAACCTGTTCTGTGGGTTTTTCCCACTTTGAGAGTCTGCAGCCATCGCTTTTTGCTCACTGTACTTGTCACAAAGGAGGAATATCCAGTTGCATAGCCGTCTTTGTCCCGCCCACAAGGGCAGTCCAGCACCGAAATGCCAGGCAAACCTCCTTTGAACAAGAGTACCAACAGCAACCCAAGACACGTGTTTCAGCCTTGTTGGGCCCCATCAGTGAGATGGAGCTGTGCCTCTCTGAGCACAGTGAGCAAGGGGTCCACATCTGGGTTCCCCCCTGTAACCTAGGGTGACCAACCCAAAGTTCCTTGCAAAAATACAAAAAAGGTAGCAGGCGCCACCCTCTCTTTTGTAGACCTGCCAACTCACCCTAGTTTTGGCGGAGCCTCAACATTTTGTGATTGCCCAGATACAATTCCCTTTCACACTTTCCCTTCAACATAAAAAGCATACAATAGTCACTCATTGGGTGATTAAAGGTTGCACCCTATGCCTGTTTACCCGCCCCCCCTTTTTCTATCTGCCCCCTCATCAACAGAACTTCCTGACAAGAGTTATTATCTGTCAACTTGATGTGTGCCACCATACGTAGGTAATAGCGCTATGGGTCTATAGGAGGCACAATTAGTGGGGTATTTCCAGGGCTTCAGGATTAGCATAATCATGGCTTCACCATAGTAGGAGGGAGGGAGCCTTGCTGCAAAGCTTCTTAACAGACTTTCAACAAGTGCAGGGACACTTTAGGACCAAATCCGTTAAAAAATACAGCTGTTAGATCCTCCGATACCAGGACTTTTGAGGTGGGAAAAGCTGCAATGGCATTCATTGTAGTTGTTGCTGTGATTGGGGCATCTAGGAGTATAGGGTGCTCTCATTTAACTTGCGCATTGGTATATCGCCTAGGTTTGCTTTGAGTTCCATAGGGAATTGTATATTCTTCCTAGCATACAGTGTCTTGCAATAAGTATGAAACATATTCAGTATGTCACTCAGATCTCACACGAGTGTCCCTTCATCGTTCAATACAGCTGCTATGTTTGTAGGCCCCCGTTCAGAACACAAAACAAAAGAGATGATGGCTTGAAGGTTTAGAATGAATCTTAACCTCTGGCATTGCTCTGGGCAACCCTCCAGACCATTGTTCTTCGCCTGCCAAGCCATTACAAAAGGGGAAAGACATATGCAAATCAGGCTTGGTCCCACCCCAAAAGGGGCAGGTCAGGCCCGAACTGCTAGGTCACATCCCTTCTGCACGAGACCACAAGCATCCCCAAACATGTTTTGGCCTTGTTGGGCCTCATCAGAGAGGATAAGCTTGGGTGTCTCGGCCCAGCAGTCACGGAACCCACATCTGGGCATACCCGTCCTACTCAGGGTAACTACAGCAAAACAAAAGAGGTGATAGCTCTTTCAGAACACAACAGCCAGGTTAGGAGGCGGCAGGTCGTGTTGTCTCCATATTTCGGGTCTGTATCTGGGCAGAAACTAATTTCACCTCCTGATCTGCCAGTGCTCGGATTTGGTCCAGTTTAACTTTTATGGATGGAAGCAGGATGTTATTGCCAGACCTGATCTATTTCAATCTCAACTTGTCTGATCTCTACCTCGAGTTCCATCAAACTCCTCCTTATGGACTCCATTCTCTATGCCTATGCAGCATGAAGATAAACCTTGAATGTCTCCCAGATAGTAGACATTCAGGATGACCAAGCCGATATTAGTTATAAAAAAAAGGTGTTAATGACTACGTTGATGTCACTTTTAAATGCTATATCCGACAGTGCATGCAATTTAAAATGCCAGAGAAGTTGCTCAATTACATTCTCCTCAAGAAGAAATTTCCACAATAAGGGGACAGTGTTCTGATAGAGTCCTAGAGAGGAGAGTACACACCTGCGACCTATATAACAGTCCCGTCCCGATTAAGATACATTCAGTCCGTGACTGCATATCATGGACTGAAAAGTAATATGAATATTCCCCATCACTTGGATGGAGTGTCCTCCACAGGTCTAAAAGCTCAAAATTATCCATGCCCTTGTGACTTTCCTGTGCAGACAATGAAAGAGCTCCAGGAGCCCTGCTGGATCTACCTAGGGAGGTGCTTAAAATGGTGTTGAAATCTCCAGCCTATATAAACTGGGTATGAAGATGTTTAACACATTCACCAAGCAGGAGATTATGAAATTTAGTGTAATCAATATTCAGGGTGTATCTATTGACAATGCTCAAGTTAGTGTGGGCAAGTGTGCCTGTAACTATCAATAAGCGGCCCTCCAGATCTTGCTCATGACTATGTACTTTGAATCTAAGGCACTTATGAATTAAGGTGAAGACTCCACGTGAATTAGAAGAAAAGGATGTAAAAATCTGGAGGAGCCTTAGAGCTTAGCAAAGGACTCAGCGTCCTGGCCTGAGAGCTGCATTTATTGCAGTAGGATTGTTTTCGCCCCATGCCATGCACAGTAGGATTGTACCCTGTCGGCCTTTATGTCAGGAACTGCGGGTGGAAATTCTGGAACCGTTGGAGGTGGTGACTTTCTCTGTGGGACGTTCTAGTCCTCACCCAATATGGCGGTGGTTCCTTGAAATACTGACTCCACCCACAAGCCGGTGCGTTGTATCTGTTTTCTTAACTTCAACGCTCCGTTGCCTGTTTATCATTCGATCCTACCTTCCTGTGTATTTCCTTCGGTACCTTTCTCTCCAGTTTCCTCCTTCTGCTTCCTCCCGTGACTGTCTGCTTTCTTTCGTTCTCTGTTACTTTTGCACCGCATCTTGGCGGTTACCTCTTTCGTTCTACTAATAACTTGTCTATCCTTTTCCGGCGTCTGCCTTTCCGCACTTTGTGAACGGCGACGCCTTTCGCCAGCCTCGTACTCCCTGTTTCCATCTTATTAGTATCCCACCTTGGTCTCCTACTTTCTTCCAGCGCCGGCTGCGCCAACCTTTTTTCACTTTGCGAGGTACCTGCCGTGGTCGCGAGTGGGACCGTGCTCCTCCTGTTATTTTCAGCTCCCTCCTCGGCGGCGCCTGTCATTCACCGTCCGTAAGCTGTTCCGAGCTTTTCTCTCGTTTGACAAGTCTTCCCCTTTTCTGTGTTTCTGACTCATCTCTCTTTGCTTATTTTTTTCTTTGCCTTCGCACGTTACTTCCTGGACTTATATACCTCTTTTTCTTTTCTGAACCTTACCATCTGTCTACTGCCTTTCTTTCTCTTCTTCCTCGTACTAGATCTCCCTCCTCTTCCTTTCTGGGTTGCATTCACTCTCATTATTTTACTCTTCTGCTTGAATTGTTACGTTCTACTAATCAGGAGTTGTAGTTCTAATAGAACTGTTTCATCACATGTTTTGGACCTTGCTTCTGAACCCTGCACCATCTCGTTCCCTTCGGACATTGTGCCTTGGAGTTCTGTGCCATCTCGGTGAACCCATCTATGACCAGGGTTTTTTCTGCCTTCGGGCTTTTTCCCTGGTATTGAGACTGGCCTCCTGGGATCCCCCGAGGGCAGGTCTCCATCTCTGCCAAGGTGGCCTCCAGAGGGGCCAGACCTTATTTACACGAACGGAAGGTTTGAGCACCCAAAGTCAAGACTCCTACAAAGAAGAAGGACCATATAAAGGCTGAGGCTGCTCTTCAGGTACTTACCTCTGAGGAATCAGGTGAGGAGAAGGGGGAGGTAGATCTGGAGCCTCACACTTTATAGGCTTTTTGAGACCCCTTACATTCCAGCTTAATAACATACATACATCCGGAAGGGGGGAATTGGGTTATCTCATTAGAGGTGGTTTAGTGACGGCCACGATGTGAAGTTAGTTGCACTAAAGAGGTTGTATGTTGTGGATAACCCTGTGCTGTGATATGAAGTAATTTTAAGCTTCCCCTTGCTCTCCAGGAGCCGAGCTGTTCCCTCCCCATACCCCATTGCAAGACCACAACATGCAGTAATAATACCAACCCATGCCATCAAACAAACCCAAATATCAAACCTTGAGCACTGCCCAAGGGCAATGTCGAGTCGCTCATCCATTGGCCCCCACTTTGAGGCGGGGACGGGAGGCGAGCTCCAGAAACATCAATTTTTGATAAAAATGGATTTAGGTGTTATATTGTTAAGCATATGCTGGGGGACAATACCCCATTATGCATCCTTGTGATAGAGTCAAAGGTGCAATGAAAGAGAAGGGTTCAACCGTTATATTGTGTGGACACCGGGGACACTGTTTATTCAACTTACATAATTCAATTATTCCCTTCTGTCAAGTTGTCGAGGTTGCATTCCCATATTCTACTCTGTAAAAAACCTATGGGTGTTTCACTGCTAGGTACCCAGGGATCCCTTACTCAGCTAGCCAGGGAAGGGCCATCGCTATTGGATCCCGACACTGCGGGCAGACAAACGAGGGAGGATCACCCGGGTAGGGGGTCCTCAGGAAGTGGGGAAGAGACACCCGAAGGTGAGACATGGTATCCTCCATTTCCTGACATCTATCTACCCAATATTCCCTCTGCATTTATGGGATACTACAACTCCCACAAATACAATTCTCTCTCTGACAACCCGACTACTGAGACGAGGAAGAAGAAGACTGGGATTAGGAAGATCACTGCTAGTAAGATGCAATGGCCCTTGTAAAGACTGGAGGGGGGTATATGTAGTCCTGCTCTCTATATGGCAGAGTAGAGGCACAAAGCACCCCAGCCAAGATTCTGTCATGAACCGCCGTCTGCGTCCCTTCTGGACTTCGTGGTCCCTGTCACATAGGGGATTGAACTCAGTAATCCTTCCAACATGGCCGCTTGATGCGGAACGCTGCTTGCCAGTCTCTGCGCTACTACTCACCGTAGCTGGACGTGTGTTGCCGGAGTTCGCTCTGGGCTATTTTCCTGATCTCTCTATTCCCGGTTCCTTGATTCCTCCTTTCCTTTCATCGCTCAAACCTACCGAACTTTCCTGCATTTTCACCCGCGCTCGAGCCACGGTTTCCATGCCTCCGCGCGCGGACATTGTTCCTTCCTGGTTCTGTCCTGGACAATCTGAACGAAGCACGCTGGAATCTGAAGACCCACACGCAGGCTTATACAAATCTCGGACCGGGCGGAGGAAGTCACAAAAGAAGGTCACAAGCAAACAGGAAAGACAGGTGAGAAGGGGAGGGACTTGTGACAGATTGAGACGACAAAAAATCGATACGGATACAGGGATGGAAGCTGCGGTTCAAGACCTCATGCGAGGCATGCAGAAACTCACCACAGAAGTTCAAAACCTTAAAGCTGAGAACGCTGCCTTAAAGCAGCTGGTATTGTCTCGTAATTCTGCTACCAAGGAAAGTGTGTTATTGGGAGGAGTGGTGGACAAATATGATGGCTCTCCAAAGACCCTTTGTGCCTTCCTTGATTCATGCTTGATGCATTTCACCTTCAAGCCCTACTACTTTTCCACCCCTAGAGCTAAGGTGGGGTTTATGATATCACACCTCACTGGCAACGCATTAACCTGGGCAACTCCCCTAGTCAATTCGGGCGACGCCCTCCTGGATGATTACAATGGATTCGTGGAAGCCCTAAAGGCCATGTTTGATTGTCCTGAGCAGGTTTATAGCGCTCAAGAATGTCTACTTGATTTTCAACAAGGATCCCAGGATATGCTTACCTATGTCACCCGTTTCAAACAACTTATGAAAGAAGCTGATTGGTCCCAAGAGGCTAGCTTCACGCTCTTTCGCAGAGGCTTGAATGAAGAAATAAAGGACGAGCTAGCCAGGGTAGCTCACCCTAATTCCTTCCAGGCCCTCTTGGACCTTTCCTTGCAAATTGATTTTCAAATCCAGGAAAGAAAGGCGGAGAAAAAGAAGTCGAAATCATCCTTCCAAAAGGCTGTCATAGACCACCCTTCTAGCCCAGAACCCGCAGTTTCTCCAACCTCAGATCCTGAACCCATGCAACTGGGGGCATTCCGTGGACCCATTACCCCACAAGAAAGGATGCGCCGTATTCACACTGGTCTCTGCATGTATTGCGCCTCCGATAAACATCTTGTCAGAGAGTGCCCTATTGCTCCTCCACGGCGTTCGGGAAACGCCAGCTCCTGATCCTAGATGGGGCACAGTTTCGGGAGAATGAAGTCTGCTCCACATCAATTCCTTCCTTGAACACTCCTGGACCAAATAAGCTTGAGATTCCTCAGGCCTTTCTATCGCCTTCCAAGAAAGAATCTTGCCCCATTCTGGCATTAGTGGATTGCGGAGCCATGGGTATATTCATGGATCATGATTGGGTCACTACTCACAACATTCCACATGAAACTCGAGGGACGATGCAACCTGCAGAGGCAATTGATGGAAGACCCCTATATTCAGGACCCATAACCCTTCAAATTAAAGAGATGCTACTCTCTATAAATCACCATCACGAGAGGATCAAATTTGACATTATAAGATCCGCCCACTATCCAATGGTCCTAGGCATGCCCTGGTTACAGAAGCATAACCCCTACATCAATTGGGCAGCAGGCTCCTTGTTTCTTGGTTCTGAACACTGTATGTCCCACTGCTTATTCCTAGATTCCTTACCAAAGTCCTCTGAAAACCCACAAGAAATCCAGCAAGATCCAGTCACTGTCTCTAACATCATCCGAATTCCGAGGGCCTATCAGGCTTACACAGATGTATTTTCGACTGCCATAGTTCAAGCTCTTCCTCCTTACAGACCTGAGGATTGTGCCATTGATATTGAACCTTCAGCAGTGATCCGTTTCGGGAGAATGTTTATTTTATCAGAACCCGAAAAGAGGGCCCTGCAGGAATATCGGGATACTAACTTGGAAAATGGCACCATACGACCATCCAAGTCCCTGGCGGGCGCTTCGTTATTTTTCGTTCCCAAGAAAGATATCAAGGAGCTTAGACCATGTCTAGATTACTGTGACCTTAACCAGTGTACTCTCAAGGACCGCTACCCATTGCCTCTCATCTCGGATATCCTGGAAGCAGTAAGAGGTGCAGTAGTATTCACAAAATTAGATCTCAGGGGTGCCTACCATCTAATCAATATAAAGGAAGGTGGCGAATGGAAAATAGCCTTTAGAATACCTTTTGGCCATTTTGAATACCTGGTAATGCCCTTCGGACTTGCTAATGCCCCAGCGGTCTTCCAACGTTTTATGGACCGTGTGTTTTCTGACATGCTGTTCCTCTTCGTCATTGTATATCTGGACGACATACTGATATATTCCAAGGACCATCTGAAACATGAAGAACACGTAAAGGCAGTTTTACAACGTCTACGTGAACATAAGCTCCTGGCTAAACCCGAAAAGTGTCTTTTCCATGTATCAACTGTTCACTATCTCGGATTCGTTCTTAGCCCTAAGGGGATTGGAATGGACCCCTCAAAGGTAGATTCCATTCTATCCTGGCCCATTCCAACTACTGTAAAACAAATTCAATCCTTCCTGGGGCTTGCTAACTTCTATCGGAAATATATACCAGCCTTTTCTGAGATTGTACATC